>NC_080671.1:306139948-306827031 GCF_030247195.1 Topomyia yanbarensis | reverse complement strand
TGGCACGCTAG
Organism: Topomyia yanbarensis; assembly: GCF_030247195.1. Classification (NCBI taxonomy): domain Eukaryota; kingdom Metazoa; phylum Arthropoda; class Insecta; order Diptera; family Culicidae; genus Topomyia; species Topomyia yanbarensis. The sequence goes on along the minus strand of NC_080671.1, from coordinate 306,827,020 downwards.
AAACCGAGTGGTTTTCAGAAAGCGAACTGTCATGTAAAGCAGAATACTTGCCAGAGAAAGGGGCTCGGAGGACCCCCTCGCGACCTCCGAACGCAGGGCCCGTAAGGTGTCCGTTTTAGCACCATTCCCATTCCTTTACTAATACCGCATATCCATCTTACGTGTGCCAGGTGTCCGTCTTTTCCATTCCAGTTTTGTAATGACGATTTTGTACCTCTTTTTCACAACCATTTTAAACATCATTCTATTTCAAATTTTATTAGTATAAGTTACTATACTGATAGAATAATATCTCAAATCCGTTTGCGTACAATTTGCGAGCAATGCATCAACGGATGAGTCGAATTTGCTATGTAACCTTAAGGTATCCGTCTTGGGAACAGTTCCCTTTCATCCTATCCCATTAAATTTCCTATCATTTTTTCATCTGATTTTTCATATTTTTCAATCTTCTAGAAAGGTATAGTCGCATTTTCAAGGAATAAATCAAGGCTATTACTATATCCATCTTTGTTGATAGCTAGATATCCTACGTAACAAAGTTTTATAGTGCACTACAAGTGCACTTTGTTTTATGAGCCATATAAACACAGACAAAAGCGATTGAATAACATTTCCTTAAAATGAATAGTTTTATAATCAATACAATACATCTAGAGCGAAATGTTCATATGCTATTTTATATTCTGTTGTAATGATATACTTCAAAGAAACATATTTTGAAAATTGCTCGAGCACTGCCGGATAAAAATCCATGTCAGGAACCGCGAATTGGAACCTCGTCAGCATGTATCCACCAATTCAATGCATCCCATTTAGGCGTACACAGATTTCCGCGAAAAATATATCAAATATGTTGTATGATTCAACCCAAATACATTTCAGTCCAATCACGAGCATGTCATGTGAGACATTATTCGTTCCCAGAATGCCCGCACGGCTTTTCGATCTATCCCTCTCGTCACGCTGTACAATTTGCATAAAAACAAGAAAGGACGCACACAATGTGTGCAAGAGTTTCCTATATTTAGCATAGGATGAGAGATAAATAAAACAAAATATCTATGTGACAGATGTGTCGGATGTTGCAAGAACTACTAACCTCATCGGACGTGTGATCATCCTCCACCTTTCCTATGTGATGCAGCGAAATCCAAACGAACGCGCGACAGGCTCATTTCAATTGATTTTTGATCCACTTCCTCGAAGCACCAAAACGCGCAATTCACTTGCGAACCAAACATAAATATATATATTTAGATGAGCCGAACGGGAAAGACGGAAAACACATTTTTCTACTGCCAAATGCGCGCTGCTGGCAAAACCATTTCACTGTATTTTCGCTATATATTCCCGCGGGTATTTTTAGCGACAGAGGAACTTACAGCTTTCGCTTTTATGTTGGTTCACTTACGCATTAAATAGTACATGTACAAGCAGGTGAGTGAACTCTGACCGCGTGGAGTACCATCACAAACCACAGTTCAAAATGTCACTCGATCGATTCCGACAGATGAACAAATTTGCCTGCTGCATACTCCCAACTATCGGATTACCATACGGCACAGCTCGCGGAACTTTCCCCGTCCGAAACGACAACAGATCGTCGCTTGAACGCCTCCGAGTTCATCACCGAGAACGAAACAATCCACTCTAGATTTGGTTAGGTAACGCACTCTAGCTGCGCACCGGTGAAGGTTAGGCAGTTGGTATTTTTAATCTCTCAACAATCTAAGGTCTGTTCACTTCACTTCACGGCGGAATTGGAGCGATCACGTCCGAACTGCTTCAAGACTCACCGACGACTGACGAGAAAATGTGGCACGTTCAACGGTTCTGCTCAAAGATGCACCGAAGTGGGAACGATTGACGGTGATGACTATGATGATGATCTTGATGAATACCGTGTCACAGTGATACCGTGATCGTGCGATTTAGAATCCCTTCAGTCGTGGAATTATGCTCTTCTCTATTAAATCGCGTGTTTTCACTATTTGATCTTTTATGGTTTAACCAATAAAATTAAGTTGCTTTGTATCATATACATCAACAGGCATTCCAAATCCCTGACGATGTTTGTCTTCATATTTCTAACAATCAAGTCTTTCACAAAACAATAATCGCGAAAATAGTTAAACAACAATAAAGTTGGCTCAACCGTTGTTACGATTTATTAAAAGTTCTAAAAAATCATTAACGCGGAATTTGTTCAGTTATGTTGACAGGATAACTGAAACGATCTGGTCAAAAGTTTCTTCTAGGCCAACGATAGCTCCATGCATACTACAATTAGTGTTGTTGCCCAATGCTGGAGTTGGTACGTTTATGTTGATTTGTTTCAAAATTGCTGGGCTATCTTTTTGACCTTACAGAATGTCAGAGATTAACAACGCTTTTGCTGTATTACTTCGAGTAGGTACCAGTTGGATCAGCTGACACCGGTTTTCATGGAGTTGGGCAGGATCAGCGACAAAGAGCAATACCGCGATTTGTGACAGTAAATAAGTTTTTTGGCTATTCTGAACCTACATCCCAGTGCTCGAGGCGTCTTTCCAACTGCATACGAGATGTATTGTTTAAACGTAAGTGGAGAATCCAGTGCTCCTAATTGGTGATATATTTGTTTGTTTGAAGGAGGAACAAAAATCGCAATTCATGCCCTACTTTGCTCAAGTCTCAGCTGTTATTTTGGTAGGAGACCACTGCGACTGAAATTATCGAGGCAAAACCTCTAGCACTTTGGATGTGCAGTTTTAGTTGCTGTTTTCTATAAAGTGTCTTGGTTTCATCGGCGAAAAAAATGAAGTTTTCAGAAAAGTTATAGAATGTCTTCAGCAAAATTTTAGAATGTTCAAAACTATGACAAGGCGTTCTGAAGCTAGTTAAGCTCTATGTCTTTATTTAACAAAGTTATAGCGATTATTATAAAATTTTACTGAAATTCGTGTGTTTGTACTATTTTCTTCAAATTCATTAAATCTATCACCTATGCTTCTATTAAAACTGATAATTTGCGTCTGCTATTGAAGACTTTACGAATTTTCGCAACTGGAAGTAAAATATGATCCATATGATATGAAAAAAGGATGATTCTTTACAGTCAGTTTTCTCAAAAAGTTTCGGCAAACAATCATCAACGTTCCGTAGTCTACGATAAATGTCCTATCAAATGTGAAAGTATGTCGGATGCATATTGTGGTATATTTGAGATATCCTGTTTTGAAACTTTAATGATTAGGGGAGAGAGGGTAACAATGAAACACATTTTTTCTACAATTTAATTTTGATGATAATACTTGTTATTTGTGTAACCAAAAGTGATACATAGTGCCACTCTGTTGTTAACTAATACATATATTTTTTCCAGCTGGTAATATTCACGGGAAATAACATTTTTTGGATAATAAACAGTCGGTGGTAAAATGTATCAGTGTGCCCCATGGGTAGGAACTATGAAACACGATGTCGTCTATAGTGAAATATTCTACTTATAAATTTTATTCTTTTGTTTTGACGAAAAATAATCCTAACGCTTTGAATTAAAGTTATATTGAGGCGAAAATCGTTTGTTTACGAAAGAATCCACTATAACGTCGCGTAACATTGAACCACCATATATGCATATCAGCTGCAATCCTGAAATAAGAGACAATTTCTACAAAACTTGCCCAAATTTACTAATTTTGCACTATATGAGTAGTATTTACTGTTGAAAATCTGAACCCATTCAAATTTTGAGACAGACCACAAAAACAAAAAATAATCACTGTTCCCCATACGCCTTCGTTCCACAGTTACCCAATGGGTCTATTCATGAAAATTGTGAAATTACACAGAACCATGAGAAGTTACCAAAAAACTTTGTTCGCTGCAAATGTTGAGCATAAAATTTACTATAAATAGCAATAGACTAAACATTTATTCAATGAATGGTAACTGATAAAGATGGAATAATGTTATTCATTGCAAAATTACTCTAGCTATCACAAAACAAACAAATATCCATTAAAAGAGATACAGTTATCAGATCTCTTCCAAAATATAGCAACACGTGTAAAGAATTAGAAATCGTGAAATATGAGAGAATGAGACGATTCTGATCATGCATTATGATTTTATTGCGAATGTTTCATAGTTCCTGCTGATCCACTGTTACCCTCTCTCCCCTACCCACCTGGAAACCTTGTTAATGGCTCCCTAGATGACCAGGCGCAGGAGTTCAAGGACGACTTGGCTATTGTTTCTGAACGTGATGCACTCAGTGAATTCGCGTAACAATTGGAAGATTAATCAACTATCACAATGGAAGAACTTATTGAATATGTACATGTTATACTATTTTTAATATGTTCGTTATCAGTCGCACAGCGGCTTTCAGAGCGTATGATCTCAATGAAACACTGTAAAGCAAAGCTAGTTAATTCGTTTTCAAGAATAGAGCCAATGACCGGAAGGGACTGCACGCGTGCAAAAAGCTCCAGATTGCGTCGAACGGCAAAATACGGTGGGAAAGTCTCTGTACATCCAGATTCCGGGGCAAATGTTATTCAGCACAAGTTTGATGTTCCGGAGGAAGTAAGTAAGCAGGAACTTTCAAAGTTTGCCAATAAATACATGATTTGGCAAGCGATTTCCTCATGTGGCAAACAGAGTGCGCCGTTCGTGACCACCGGGACTGTAAACGGGAAGATCTACCTCATGGAGTGTCTACAGAAGCATCTGCTTCCTCTGTCGAAGCAACACGAGGGCCCTACGATCTCCTGACCGGATCTAGCTTCGTGCCACTATTCAAATGTTGTTCTGGAGTGGTACGAAGCCATCGGGATCACTTTCGTACCCGAGGACATGAATCCCCCCCCCAGCGCACCGGAGCTAAGGTTCAACGAAAAATACTGGGCAATTATGAAGAAGCCACTTCGTTAGCTGCAGATGTTGTACAGAACCTAATGAGAGGAGTTAAGCGTAAGGTGCGAGCGTACGGTTATGGTATTGAAGTTGAATGAAATAAATATGCCAAAAGCTCACTAAAGAGTTACATTTTGTTGTTTGAAAGTTTGAAAATGGTTGGTCCTCTATGTAATTTTCGAACTCTTTTTCATGATGTAATTTGATGTGAAACACACATTATATAGCGTTCCCCTTCCTTCGTTCTTCTACTAACGTGCACTGGCCAATCGACCAATGCAAAACTGACTTCCCCCAACAATGGTTCGCCTCAAGGTGATATGGATGTTGAAGAAAAATCGACTCCCCGACTCAAGGTATATCCATGCTCCGCCATCGTGCCCTTAGTAATCTTTTCACAGGCCAAAGACAAAAAGTGTTTGAGTATATGTACCAGCCAATCGGGTGGAAATCATGTGGGGTCGTCTCCGATTTCAGTTTGAATTGCGTGGATCTGTTGACATATGGGGCTGGCTGTTTTAAAGACCCCATGCTTCAGCCAATGAAGATACAGGAGGACAAACGTTTGCATTCATCATCAGTCGCAGCTGACGGAAAGAGGACATATGTTAACTCAGCCTCCTATCAGGTGACCTTCACTGGCTCTGCCTATCCTAGCTATCTCATCTTTGAAAATGCTAGTCTACCTTCGCCTTTTTGTGCAGCCGGTCATGAGCTGCACTAATTGCAAATAACCTTGCGGCAATAAAAATATATAGTTACATTAAACATGTTGAAGCAACTGCTAAACTCAGCCAAGAGACGCTCGTTGAATTTATTTAGTGAATTTCTTGAGCGTAACATTGTTACTTATGACTGGACGCAAGTGCCATCAAAAAACCAGAGAAATCAGCCTCCGACCACAATTCGTACCGACCGATTGATATGCTGACATATATCTGAAAGTTATTTAATAAAATGGTCCTATTTCGCCTCGACAATTGGGTCGAAGCAAAAGGCTTATTCTCAGATATATAATTTGGTTTCCGCAAAACAAAGGGACAGTAAAGAGCGGATGGCATCAGTTTTGTTGGATATAAGAGAGCTTTTTGTTCAGATTATAATAACATTCTTTCTGAAAAGATGCTGACGCGTCTTACTCTGGACTACATGGCTACATAAATCTTCTCCAGGGCTCATTCTAAGCCCCCCTAGTCTAAAACTTTTACGCGAATGACATTGACGAATGTCTTATCAATCCCCGCACACGAAGGCAGTTTGTGGGAGAAGTCGTGATCACCTCACAGCGGAGCCTGAAGTCTCTCGGAGTCATTATAGACGACAAGCTGACCTTCGGCAGCCATGCCGACTATACATTCAAGAGAACGTCGACTGCTGTTGTGGCACTATCAAGGATGATGTCCAACAGCTCAAAGGTGTGCGCCAGTAGACGTAGGTTACTGGCAGGCGTTGCCGTATCTATCCTCAGGTACGGCGGCCCGTCATGGTCAAGAGCACTGAGGGTAACCAGTTACCTACAGAAACTGGAGAGTACCTACCGCGTGCTGTGCCTCAGAGTGATATCTGCCTACCGCACGGTATCACACGATGCATCCTGCGTGATAGCGAGCATGATGCCAGTCGGGCTGGTCATTCGGAAAGATGAGGAGTGTGTGAGTAGCTCGAAAGCTACGTGGAAATAGAGGAGCCCGCGAGCGCACCAGGGTAACCTCGGTCGCCAGATGGCAGCGTGAGCGGGATAACTCTTCGAAAGGTAGGTGGACCCACCGGCTGATACCTAACATATCGAGCTGGGTGGGAAGACGCCTTGGGGAAATTCACTTCCACCTGACACAATTCCTGTCAGGCCATGGCTGTTTCTGACAATACTTCAACAGGTTCGGGCACGCGGAGGTCCCAGCCTGCCCGAACTGCCCAGGTGTAGACGAAACTGCCGAACACATACTGTTCGTATGTCCTCGTTTCGACGTCGAAAGAAGAGCAATGCTTGACGTCTGTGGCTGGGACACAACCCCTGATACCCTTATTCAGCGGATGTGTCAATCGGTGGAGAAGTGGAACGCAGTCTCGGCTTGCCTGTAGGCTACAGGTAATTTGGCGAACCGAGCAACAGACGACGGGCACGGCTAACTAGTGATTGGTTAGTTGGAGCGAAAAAGACCGAGCGCAAAAAAGGGAGTGAATGGTCTGTTCATGCTGAGGCAGGTTTGGCGCAGCGACTGGTAACCGCGTAAGGGGTAAACCCAGCCACCCCGAAGCAAGGCAGAAGAGCGAGTGTATAGGCGTATAAGTGGACTGCCTCATGCCAAGATGGGAGGGTCGTAGCCTAGTATGTTGGGACTTAGCTATCGATGCCTCGTGGCGTGACAGAGGAGTGAAAGGGTGAGCATCCAAGTCAGTCTCACACGGTATGTTAAGGGTGAGCATAAAAGTCAGCCTGACATGGTATGGTAGAGGCTAGCATAAAAGTAAGCCTAGCAAGGAATGAAAAAGGTGAGCACACAAGTCAGCCTCGCAAGGAACGAAAAAGGTGAACACAAAAGTCAGCCTCATGTGGAGTGTTTGAGAGTGAATCAAGATGCGATAGAGAGAGCACCTAAGTAAGCCTCATACAGGACGTATGAACGCGTGAGTGAGAGTGAATGAGTACATCAAGTACAGCCATCCCCCCAGAAGTAATACCGAGAGGTAGTTCCTGGGTGGAACGATAGCGGAGCTCAATGGAGTTTAGTCGGTATTAATGGCAGCGTCACCATTCGAGCCCGACTCGCCCCCAGTACACCTCGTGTGGTAGCTTGGACACCTATCAATAGCACGTGTACTGGGTTAGTACGTAAACAGTCTGCTCCATTGTAAAAAAAAAACACGAAGGTAGTTTGCAGATGTCGGTGTGATTCCTACTACAGGTCCCAAAACTATCGATTTGCAAGAACCATCGCAAGATATCTTGGACAGTATGTCTGCTTGGACCCTCCACCTGGATATCGAGTTCTTCACTGAGAAAACTGAGCTAGTCGTATTTTCAAAGAAGCGTGAACCAGCGAAACTACAGCTCCAACTATTGTTAGGATTTTAACATGCAAATATCTTGGGGCATGATCCGACTCTAAAGGTGGGGTGTCCACTCAAAAGACCTGAATAGGTAACGATATTCTCGGTGATGGAGTACGGGAGTTTCTGTTATTGCATCGCTGCGAACATATATATTTCATCAAACTGGTGTGAATTCAGTATGCTTGTTTGTGAATTGCATTGGATTGCATGCAATCGACATATACGATGAGGCTAGAAGTACTGGCAGGCGTCATACCGCTGAAAAATCGATTTTGAGACCTCTCATATCGATTGCTTATTCGATGCGATATCGTGATCCCGTAGTAATTGCAAATTTCAAGAGGCTTGTCGAGCTCAATTTCCATACCCGTGTTGTGCCTCTGTACTTCAATAAAATGACCCAAAATAGCAATTTTTCTTAGTATTATCCCAACCGTGTCAATCTCTTGCATGCTTCTAATTCAACTGCGCTCTTTAACACACCAATGAAAGATGAGATTCGTGGAGTCCCGGATCACATACGTCCGCAAGTGATCCCAAACATATTTCATAGTAAACGTCGAGAAGTGGACTGCAACAAAATGTTTTACACCGACGGGTGAAGTCTCGACTGGCGACGGTACATTCAATCAAAACCTCACCGCCTCTTTCAAACTTAATGGTCCTGCTTCAGTTTACGTCACAGTACTTGCTGCTTATCAGTATGCCCTTGGGGTTATTGTAACTTTGCCCACCGATGATTACTTTATCGTTTAGGAGAGCCTTAGCTCAATAAAGGCTCTCCGTTCGATGAAACCTAGAAGCACATTTCATCTTTTCTCGAGAAAATATGAAATATCCTACGCGCTTTATCTACAATATCGTAAAAGAAAACCTTAAATCGTGTCCCCCCGCATTGCTTTATCCCAGGTAATGAAGAAGGGGACTCTTTAGATAAGGCGCTTTGAAAGGTGACTTCTACGAAAGCCTGAATTTTTCAATATCTCTCGTCAGGGAACACTAGAAAGTTGGAGCAATGAAGAGTTGGAACGGTGACTACATTCTATTATCCCGCAGGTATCAACGAAACCTTGGATCGGGATTTCATTCGTGTGATGTCACGGTTCATGTCCAACAACTACACGTTAGGCGCTCATCCCCGGCGTATTCGGTTCACGAATAGTGGAATGTTGTGATGGTTATCATGATATCGAACATATTGTTTGGGCATGCGCCGAGTATATTTTTGCCAGATCTCAACTATCGGATTCCCTTGGGGTCCGAGGATGTAGTGGAAAACTGCGATCTCCTCTGTATGTCCCCAGAATGATATGCAGAAGTATTACCCCTTACTCCTCATCATGAAACATATTTGTCCTCCCTGGCTCTTCTACTTTTGTTTATTATATTACATAATATCATTAAGAAATGCCCAACTGTACTAGTACTTATAAAAAAGCTCTAATTAATCTCCCCTAATCTTAACAAAAATCAGTCATTCCTTCTAAATATTGCTAGTTTTAAGATTATTGTAAAATTATTCACCTTTGTTGATAATTATTTACTCCAATAATCTCCCTACTAAAAATGCGAATCAGCTTCTCCTAGCCACCGCCTGCATACGCAAGTGATGGAGCCAATATGTTAGTGCACTGTTGTAACAATTAATGTTGTTACATATAAAAATTATTAAGATTAAGATGTTTTAAAGCCAATCGATACTTGCCCATTTAATTTGAACAACCATTAGACGTCTATCATGAAAATAATGTTCGTAAAAAAACCCTATGGCTGTGTAGCAAAACTATCATTAGTCCAACAGACCTTAGCCGATTTTCAAATGTGGAATAGAATTTATATGCGCGTCCGAAGTCGTATGGATTGTGATAATTTGGAGCTAAAATTGATCTAAATTAAGGTAAGCTTCATGGTTCCAAAATTTTGTGAGTGCAATTTAGACTAAGAGTACACGTTGAACACGTCCGTTAACCAATTCAACGTGGGTGTTTGGTCTGAGTACCAGATTCTGTGACACACGGGCGTATCTGGAAGGCAATCAGCTTGTTTTCCACCAAATTTCATTCGAGAATGCAACCAGCCCTCCGATATTCGTCTGGGAAGACGCGAGTACCGCCGACCTGCTCCGCTACATCGACCGAGCTGTGCGGCTTTCTAGGCCTTCCCGGCCCCGTTATCCATGCGGTCGCAGTTACACCGCTAGAACCGTTTCGGATCTTCATCCTTCAAACCATCGCATCCGTCATTGGAACACCGTCGTGGCTGATCAGCGATTCCTAGTAAGATCGTTTGTTTTTTTTTTATTTCGATTATAGAGGTTTTAACCTTAAGTCATTGGCCTCTTCGGGTTAGAAAAATCTCTTATGAAAAATTTCTAACTGTGCAGGGTCGGGACTCGAACCCAGGTGCGCTGCGTATAAGGCAATCGATTTACTAACTACGCCATGCCCACCCCATCGTCCCTTTTTGTACTCACTAACCAAATCTCGGTGGGGGAACAAACCAACCATTGTAAATAATGTTGAACATCAGTATAAATCTAAAAGGCTAGTTTAGATGTGACAATTGAGCAATCTTTAGGTTACGTTTAATTTTAGTTCAGAATTACGGTTTCGGATTCAATTTTTCTATACAACTTTGATTTATTATTATTATTATTTGGGAAAGATTTTAAGAGAGCTAATTCGGCGTAGCGCATAAACGAGGGACGACCTTTTTAAACATTTCGAATTGTGAGCTGTAATTCTTGAGCGACGGTGCGCCTCCATTGAACAGATCGTTTACTTCACGTTTTTTGATCAGTTGGCTCGCTTATTGAAGACTCGAACCTGCTCCCAACTTTGAAGCTTTTGGGTGGTTGGGAGTGAAGTATAGTTTGGGTGATAATTGGGATACGTTTTACCTACCCCGAACTGACCAGTGGCCTATCGAGAGAGGTTGGCGCTTAAGTCACTGGTTTAATGAAACCATCTCCGTGAAAACTCTTTTGCTGTCTTTTCCGTGGTTAGCTAGCGAGGGAAATTTGAAAGTTCTACCGTCTTGCTTAAAATTATTCTATTGAAACCAAAATATTTTTCGCTCGGTTACCCTGTCATAGAATAATAAAGGTTTCGAAAATGTAATATTTCATAGTTTATGACATTGTCATGATTCATTGGGAGATTTGAAATAAATAAGTCATTTTCGATATTTTTTAAATACGTTGTCTTACTGACAGAATATCAACTTTTAATATCACTAAAATACTGCAGTTTCAACGTTTATTGGTTCTAAATGTTTACATCCCTTCATTAATATTTGAAAGAAGGAAGTATTATTGGGAATATTGTCTCAATCAGCATTAAAATATACATTTCCCCAGAAAGTGTAACCAAACTCACACAACCCTGAATTATTATAGCATTAAACTGTCACGAGCAACTTTCCTGCACCGACGTCTGGCAGCTACCGACCTGTCAACCGGTTGTTTACCATTTTCAACAACGATGAGAGAGTTTGCGCATTTTCACTTTTCCCGCGGTTCTTATTCCGGCCACCAGCGAGCACTGGTGCAAGCCAAGCCCATCATCTGGCACCGTGGAGCAGCATGAATGACAAGGCAGCCGTTAGTCTGTGATGAAGAGCGAATCCTAACTGATCGGAACGCGTGCGAGACAGGTGATTTTTCGAAGCCTAGGCAGCAAGGCCTAAATAGAGAATTTGTGCGGTGTCAGGGTGGCAGAATGGCCCACGGCGCGGTAGGCAAACTTTGTGGTGTTCTGCAACGTTGATATGTGTGTAGGTGTAAAAGCTCCCCGCCCTAAGCGCACCGTTCAGCTACGGGTTGGAAAGCAAAGGGAGCAGTAGTAAAAAAGAAAAAAAAAACAACTTGACAAGTGGGATGAGGGGATTTTGCTGTGCTTAAGCGCTGTTCGCTGTAGTGAATTATGTCAAATTATTGTCGTTACTAGCGGCAGGTCTAGGTTCATGTGTATACAAAACGTCCGGAGAGTAGGCGCTGAATTGCAATGGATCTAATAAGGATAACCACCCGAGGATACGGATAGCAAACGATAGCCTTTCCAAGTGGATAGGCAGTGATTCGGTGCTGCTAGGCGACGGTGGTGCTACAGTTTGCGAATATTGATTTATGGATGTCCCCGCGATAAGAGGACCGAGGATACGCAACCACCCAGGATATATGTACGTGCAGAGAATAAGAGTGCCGTGTGCTCGATGCTTTCGGGTGAAACAATGTCGAGAGGAAGGAAAGTCCTTCTGAGAAGCACAAGCGAAAAGGTTAAAGTGTTATTGGGCATTTCATGGTGAAGTTTTAAGTGCAGTGTGATACAGTGGTATCAGATTGCGGGTGAGAGTGAATGATGGATTAATTGCTGAAGAGGCCATCAAGAAGAAATCGATCGTTTATCGAGAGGAACGGATTCTTTCCAATCCATCCTTCTAGTGATATAGAAATGTGAAATGTGAGGATTCCGAAACAAAGAGAATATCACCCTCGTGTGCCCTTCGCAAGGAGATTGCGTATCAATCAGTGATAGTGTCATCGGTAGAAGAAAAAATGTGAATACCACGAAATTCGTAAGTTTGTCAAAAAAGGTGACGGGAAGAGCTTTGAGCTCTGGTGCAAACGTGTCCCAAAAGAAGTAAAACAAATAAATGTATATGCCAAATGAGTAGAAATGCTGTCAACAATCCAGTAGCGTGATCTGCATAACCATGTTGATACCACTAGTGATAATCATTCCCCTATTTGCCCCGAGTGTGTATTGCGGTGGCAATAGCGACGAGAATGATTCCGTGAAGAAAACGACTTCACGTGTTGTGCATATTAAATACGGTTCGGTATCCGGTACCATTGAACATCTGGATGGAAGACATCTGGATCCGGTGGAGGCGTTCCGAGGAATTCCGTATGCTTCACCTCCTGTAGGCACTTTACGCTTCATGCCCCCGGTAACAGGTGCACTCTGGTCCGGGGTCAAAAAAGCGGATAGGTAGGAGTTTGTTGTGTTTTTTACCAAAAAAAAATACTGAGACTCGTTCGTGCATATTCTACATAACATAACCTGCTTTTGTTTCCAACAATGTCCCATTTCCCCCTTAGGTTCAGCCCGGTATGTCCACAGCGTCTTCCAGATATCGCCAATGAAACAGCGGCACTGGAACGAATGCCTCGTGGTAGATTAGAATATTTAAAGCGACTTTTGCCGTACCTTAGAAATCAATCTGAAGATTGCCTGTACTTGAACATCTACGTCCCAACCCAAGGTAAGAAAGGTCGAAAATAAAGCTATGATGTCGGGATCCCACACAATGTAACGCTTCTTCCTTGCCAGTATTCAATAGCTCGTTTTTGGTCGGAGGGAAAACTTATAAAGACCTGCTAAAAGCCTCTCAACAAACATGGGAAGTAAAAATTTACGATGCGACCATAGAACGGAATCGATTCGACGGAAATATCAATGCGAAAAGCGCCAGATTATATTTTGATTGTGTGTGGGAAGCTCCACTCAACAGCCGTTTCACGATATTGAAATGTAATAAAACGGGACCTTTTCCTTCGTTCCAATCTTGCTTTCTCTCTTTCTTTCGTTCCCGACAAAAATGCTTAGTTTGTATATATTATCGCATTGCGACGTGGAACCGGTTTCGTATTCCGTAGGGGAATTTTTCGTGTCATTTGCTACCTTCGTTTATAAATTTTATATTATGTTTGCCAAAAATCAATAACGTGTATTGCTGATTTTGTTGTGTTACTTAGGGAAGGTAAATAATGATCGCGTGATCGTTTCTAGGAGAGGATTTGTGAAGAATTTCTTTCTTCTCCCACCGGTCGTACGGTAGACCTAGATAGAATGCTAAACTCCTATCAGCAGAAGGCAAAAGGTTCACTTTTCTTTTCGATCCTGTCCCTTTGAGCCTAGCCCTAGTTTTCCGTTCTAGTAACTCCTTTGCTCTAGAATATCTGTACATATTTTAATTTCATAGCTTTCGTTTCTCGTTACCATTAAATTGCCGAAAATATCCAACAAATTCGATACATCATTTCTGACTTTATGTATCCCAATCCACTACCCGTCAAGCTGATGTTTTATTTTCTTAATCTCTTACTTTGATTCTACTTGAAAGCAGAATTGTATTTCCTGATCTGTTATTTTTGCAGATTTCAACATGTTTTTCATGCTAATTATTTAATACTGTCTGAGGAAATGACACAGTAGGACACGGTGAGGTCACCAAGACGTACCATTTCAACTTGCAAAGTTTTCATATAAATAGATATCATCAAGCGCACTTTTACGTAGTCCGCATATTACAGTTTACACAACTGTTCTATAGAGCAGCAATATTTGTTGTGAATCTGCAACCATGACACCAATCATTAGGTGACTTCAAGGATTCAATATGCAAAATTTAGTAACGATAGAATCCTACAATGAGTTTACATTGATTTTATGGAAACAAAAAAAAACTTTCGGGTATCAACCAAAAACTTCAAATCGCATCATAACATTTTGGCACAATCATAAATGATTGCAGTTGATTACGTTTAGCTTCTCCTGATGTGCAACATTGGATTACAACAGTTTTTGCAAAGAGGGCACAATACCTATCAGAGATAGGGATGTATTTTATTTAAACTTCGTCTCATCAGTTTTCATCTCAGCCTTAACAGACCATTTTGACTCTTTGTAAAGTATTAAATCTAAAAAGTTACACAACTTGAGTGAACAGCAAGAAACTGCTGTTCAATGAAACTTCAGGAATCAGAATATATTGGCTCAAATTGCACGTTCACCGTACGTAGAGGGGGATTGGTGCCTTGTCGTGTCTTCTCGTGATTTCCTGACCGGATCGAAAGGAGAAACAGGACGGAGGAAGTAGAATTAGAAGTGAGAATAGCACAAAAACAAACAGTAGGTAAATTAAACTCACGAGTAGTCCAAATCGACTGCGAGTAAGCCTATAGCTCATTATTACAATTGATAAGAAACTTTAGTATGTTTCTAAGTTTCAGTCGGAGGGCAGAAAACTCTAAATCGCAATTACGCTTGAGTTTGGTGTGTCCGGTTAAAGCCCTGGACAGCAAGCCGCAGCACTGTGGGGCCGGGCCGGTCAAAACCTCCAAAATTTATTGTCGATTTTCACACCTTTTATATTTTTTTTTCTAAATGTACATTGCCCAAAGCTGTATTCGCCAAATTTTTGAGTTAATTGATTGAAAAATATAAGCGCTAATTTTTTTTAACCGTACAAGGTCTTCAAAATCTGCAAGAATTTGAGTGACAAAAAGTTTTTGTTCATTCTAATTCATCTCGCTTTAATAAGTACTACAATGATAATTTAACAACACATATAGGCGTTTCTAATAGAAATTCATCTCATGATATAAATGTAAGTACGCCTTAACCGTCTTGCAGCTGTGACTCGTGTTTCTACATTTTCACAGTTATCTGCAGTATAGAAAAATTCAAATAAATACAAGCCAACGAGGCAAACTAACTGCAACTATTATCATATCTTTCCATGAATTTCTTTAGTAGGTATTGGTTAGTAGTATTGGTTGTTAGCTTTACTGGCGACCGATGTAAGGTAAACACGTGAGTGTGGGAAGTGTTCTTTTTTACCCAATTTTTAGTTATTGGCCAGTAATGCAACATTTATTTTCAATTGCAAACTCCCTATTGAATCTATCACAATCAACAATCAACTTCAAAATCTCCCTCTTCCAAATTGATGAGAGTTTCATGCAAAAACGCTCACGTCTCTATTTCAAAGCATACACATACAGTGCAAAGTATGCTCAGGATGTTTTCGTACAAAAAACCAAGTCAGTACCCACAAGGAGAGATATACATATCATCATTGGAATTGAAAATCAATGGAAAAGTATTGAGCGGCTTAGCTGCAGTACGCATCGTATGAGAAACTGTGAATAGAGCATAGTAGGGCATGATTTGAGATCTTCATTAACATCAAATAAATCTGTTATCTTTATAGCTTTGGCGATAACTATAAATAAATAAACCAATAAAACAGAAATTTCAGGCATTCTTTCAAACACCTTAGGATATGGTATCTTTTATAACTATTCTAAACGCATAAGTTCATAAATTAGTAAATGAGGATTATCTCTTAAAGAGTTGTGAAGGGATGATTTTTTTTTACGATGGTATTCAGATTGGACTAAAGATTTACAAACAAATGACTAAAATTACATCATTTTTTATTCACCAGATTTCGATAAATTGGAACCACCCTAGCTAACTCGTTACTAAAGGCAACCCTAGGAAATCAAAATGTTTCTGTTCACTTACAAAGTATCTGTTTTGAGAAGTTAATAAAATTCACTTTTGTGAAATTAAAAAAAAAACTTTTAGAACCGCCCTAGGCTGTCTAATTTTCATTTTAGCTTCCTAATTTAATCAAAATCGAGTTCAGCGCACCAGAATTACCTTTAGATGATATTTTCAGACATTTTAAACTACTTTTGAGGTTTTGTCCAGCTTTTGTATGGAATGGATCCACTGTGACGCAGTTGAGCTTAGAAAAATAAGGAGACTGTTCGAAATTACTGGGCACGGTCATTCTAAAAACGCCTTTGGCGACACGTTTGTGGATTTCTCCAATAATTGAAATACTTGGACGAAACCCAGGACCGAATTTTTTCTCTTATCCAACTTGTCGAAATTGGCACGGCAAGCTTTGGACCAACGAAGTCAATCGCTACACTTCCCTGGCCTATTCGTCAGTCTATTCATTTTCAGTAATACCGGAATGTCCGGGCATCCAGACAAGGCATGCTAGTGTTGACATGCGGCATACGATTACATGGGCCGTTATTTGTCTAAGCTAAGGGCCTTGATTGCACACTGACTATCGTCAGGGCCGGCGAAACACTTTGCGCCAGAGTGGGTAGAAAGCATAGGGTGAGGGGTCCATTACTAAGGAATTTTTCCCTTTTCGCAATGTACGCGCTTACATTACATTCACATTAAATCACGTTCGTTTATGCAAATGCAATTGTGGTACATCGATGTTTTCAAATGTGTGTAGTGCGAGATACATGCGTTGCACATCTAATTTTTTTGAAATGATTCAAAATTTTGAGTGGGTAATTACCCACTCGGTTATCTTCGAGTGGGTAGTACTACCCATACTACCCACGCTTTCCGCCGGCCCTGACTATCGTAGCAGAAGTGTATAACTTCGCCGAACAAACTCTGTCGAAGATTTCTGGTTAGAACGCAGTAAAATATTTAACTAGCAAGTGAGACTGTTCCAATCTCATTTCACAACAGTATACACCAGCACCAGCACCTCCCTCCATCCATAGTGTAACAGGCCACTTCCGTTTGCTGTTTTCTCTCCATATAGCCAGACAACCATTCCTCTCCAATGCCCCATAAGGAAAACTACATGTGACTGTAATATCGCTGGGAACAAGGATATCTTCACCCCAAGTAACCATTTGTGACCATAGTCGTGTATGGCTGGTAACAAGATCAACATGGTTACTGTTCCAAAGCCCGGTAACTGCAATCTGTATGCACATGATAATGCTTCATGTTTGAAAGCACCAGGCAACACATTGAACGCCATTAATTGCAGACAGGCCGGCACACAAGGCACCCATATGACAGTATAGCACGTACAATTGTCTTATAAATAGATGTCATTAGGTTTGAGATCCCAGATTTTTCCAAAAGTTCGTCTGCACTGCCCGATAACTATGCAAGCTGCGTTTACCCAACCCAAGATATGCATGCAGATATTCCACTACCGTGCATTGCTTCAAGACTAGACTGCAAGGACAGTAGCACCCTCAATATCTAGGAATACACCGAAGCTAGATTACCTTACGATGTGTTATGATAGAAATAGAGATTTTGATGAATATTTTTATTTTGCTTGTGTTTCGTCTATCGCCCGGTTCCCTACTGGTAGAGAACCGAGAACGGTTTGTGGTAAGGGAATTGTGGTTAAAACCGACACCTTAAGTTTAACACTGTTTCTGGGTTCCCACAAAACCTGTAACATTATAATTTCTACACAAAATTCTTCTTCAGAAATTTTTTAACAAAGCTTAATTTTGTCAGCCGTTAAAAAAATTAGTTTCATTAAAAATTATTGGTTGCAAAACTTGGAAAACAAAGTGACTTTTTGTAGACACTGCGGATAAAACCGACACCCCCTTTAATTTATTTTCTCTCCACTTTATTAAAATGTTTGTATTTTTTAAAAATGTGATGTATGCCTGAGTAATAAAGTGTGAGTATGTGAGATACAAATATGTACTTTTCGTAGCTTCATTATGTAGTGAGGAGAAGAGAGTTCGAAGGAGTAGTGCTATAAACATGAGTATTTTATGCTATAGGATTATTTCTTGATGAGGGTATTTCCATCATTGCAACCTTCAGTGTCATTTTATTTCGTAAGAGAAGATTCGCAAGTGTTCAACATTCTGCTAATCGGATTCATTCACTTAAAAGTGATGCACAGTTCTTAGTAAAACTACCTTTTCCAGCCTTGATTTTTCGAATTCTGATCATCAACGATCTACCAGTTTATACAAAAGATCATTGTCTCATTGTGATAAAGTACATCTATGACAAACCAAGAGAACACTAGAACTTTGGAGGAGCTTTTTGTAGAAATCGCAAAAGCTTCGATAGAATCTGATAAGCAATAATATCAATTTTTGATTTTTAAAGAGACCAATAAGAAATAAACACAATAAAAGTTTCTGTGTATTTCTGCTAATACTATAGTGTGCTAATAGTGTAATTGAAGTGTCACAAAGATCCCCAGCCTATTGTAATGAACCGCATGTAAACACAATCATCTTAACAGCGTGTCGGTTTTACCCTAACCAAAGGGTGTCGGTTTTACCCCAACAGCGCACATTTTTGCCTTTCTCAATAGAAAGGTATTGCAATTGCTCTGAAAACCGACTTTTTAACAGAGGCGCGGGGGGCCGAGTGACATATACATATTCGATTCAGTTCGTCGAGTTCGGAAAATGTCTGTGCGTGTTTATATATGTGTGTATGTATGTATGTGTGTATATGTGCGTCTGTGTGTGTATGTGACAAAAAATGTCACTCATTTTTCTCAGAGATGGCTGAACCGATTTTCGCAAACTTAGTCTTAAATGGAAGATAAAACGTTCCCATATGCTGATATTGAATTTCTGATGGATCCAACTTCCGATTCCGGAATTACAGAGTGGTGAGCACGATCACGTAGAAAATGTCGATTTTAATAAATTCTTAAATGAATGTATGAAGGTGAAAATTTTTCCAAAATATGACCACAACTGCTTCGATTTGTAGTATTAGGTCACTAACATCCATTCAAAGTCTCTTTGGCCACATTGGCCACCATCATCGGTTCAGGAAGCCCTGGCGGAAGTATCTTGCTGTTCTAGGTCACCGACGGCCAACCAAACTTTCGTTGACTACATCCGGAAATATAGACTAAATCGTCCGGTCACATATGAAATTCCCATATAAGTCGGAACTCTAATTTTTTTTTTTTTCGAAGGGGGGACCCCATGAAATTTCAGAAATCGAATTCGTATTTTTGATACCAAACATCTTTAAAATGCATGAAACGTCGAGATTTTCTGTTATATCGAAATTTTTTTTTATAAAAATCGACTTTTTGGGACTTTGCCGATTTCGCACCTTTTTACAGTTCAATATTACCATGGCTGTTTTTTCTTTTTCAAAATTTTAGAACTCGAATAATTATTTATTTTGCTGTATATAGTTGTCATGTGATGTATAATAATAAAATGTAATATATGCATTTAAAAGTTTTTAATGAATATAAACAACGCACACATTCTCGTGATTCATGATTGAGAAAGGCACAATTGCACCGCTAGGTGGATTAAAATAGGTTTTTTTTTATAAGAATCGATTTTTTGGGACTTCCTTTCGCTCCTTTTTTCAATCCAATATTACCGTGGCTGTTTTCTCTTTTGCAAAATTTTAGAACTCGAATAATGATTTCTTTTCTTGTATATAGTTGTCAAATAATGTATAATAAAATTGTAATGTATACATTTAAAAGCTTTTAATAAATATAAGCAACTAAAAACTCTCCTGTTCATGATTGAGAAAGGCACAATTGCACCGCTAGGTGGATTAAAAAAGGTTTATTTAAAAAAAAACGATTAAAAATATTTAATTTTTCAAACTCGTCTTCAATGCACTCATTTGATCATAGGAAAGGCTGATAATACTAGGTACTGAAAAATGTGGTCATTTGCAAAGCTTTTGTTCGGTTAAAACCTTAAAATCTACCAACAAAATTTTCCATCCAGACGAGTATGAAAGCTGCTATTGTATGTTTTGTTTATTTTTATGACATTCGGCGTACTAACGTAAATCCAATTTGTCTTCAAATGCTCTATATAATCATACTAATAATAAAGTGTCATTATGAAATGAATAAAAATTTGATTTCCAGGGAAAGTTGTGGGGTGTCGGTTTTACCCACAATTCCCCTACGGTAAGTCAGTTCATTTTAATTCGTTCGCCTAAAAATCGGCGCGAGAAATTTTGCAAACGGCTTTAGGTGGTGCTCAGTTCATTCGCTTTGAACAGAATTGCTATTTATTTGATTATTATTTATTTTTTCCTTCCTTTTGTAGTATCCATTTCATATATGCGAATTTCAAAAAAATATCCCATCTTGAGGTTGTAATGTTGTAGATAATGATTACTCAGGTTGTAATCGTTTTGGTCATTTTAAATGTTCAAAACAGAAAATCGAGACGAGAAAAATTTCCCCGTGACATCAACAAGATTTCTACTCGCGCAATTAGTGAAAGTAAACTGAAAGTTTATTTAGATGTTGAAATTTCTTGTTGATAACAAAGCAGTATTCAATTTGGTGTTCAGTCGAAAAGAAATAAATAAACATGTAAGCACAGCAATACTAGAATACACTTTGATATATTATTTGGCAATCATAATTTGAAATTTAATTGACATTTCAATTTGAAGTTGATACCTAAATGTTATTTGTTTCGGCTTTACTTTCTGAGTTTGTATCGCCAACAGACCTGCTATAGGGAAACGCTTCAGATCATTGTATTCTAGTCGGTTTTATCAGATTCGATGCCCAAGTGGAACAACATAAAAAGATTCATCGTCTTTTTTTTGATAAAAATAATCAATAGCGAAATGGACTCCCTGAATATTAACAGACGATAAACAATAGTGATTACATTCAAGGATGGTGTAAGTTGTCCAACTATTCGCCAATTTCAACTTTTGGCTCTCTAATTCATTGTGATTTTAGTGCAAGTGGTTAGATCTTACAATTTTACTAAAAGCCAGGAGCCAAGTCAAGTCAGTTCCGATTTACTTGTACCTGTTAATAGTAGCTGGTTTTAATTCTTAAGACGTATGAGTAATATTGGATTATCTCCTGTGATACTATACCTGCTCGCATCTCTGATTTACGGTTTAAATTTCAAATCAAACTAGCTTTTTGTTTAAACCACAGAATGGCGCATTCATATATGTTATAGTAATCCTAGCTCTTTTCAATTTTACTAATTGTTATTTTGGGGTAAATTCAGTCAGAGTTAAAAATATTCAAATTCATTGAATGAAAATTGATCATATTAGGCTGCAATTATTTTCAATATTCGGTGGCGCTACCGAAAACGTCAAACGAACCAACTACATTCACTGCAGATTTTCATTCGTGTCCTATTATTGCACGAAGCGAACGTGCAACAACGAATCAAACCGATCAAAGTAAGTGATGATAATTATTATTTTATATGTTTTACCAGCATTTGAAAACATTTACCTAGATAAATGATGAAATAAATATTATTGTACAATATTCTATTGAATAAATGACATGGATTTTTGAATGAATATGTTTTCTATTCATCACGAATCGCATCACATTCATTCTCAGTCGTCACTAAAAAGCTTCGATTATTTTTAACTCTGAAGGCAGTACTATTCGACTCAGGTTAATCTGCTAATATAGCCTTTGAATGGTTACAACCTTCCCGAACCCGATTTTTCATTTCAAATATTTCAGTTTTTTTACACACGGAAACATATCTGCAGAAATTTTTATCTAGACGCGACAGATAAGAGTTATTTAATTAGCTTGAATCCATTGGAAAGACCAGAACGTGTGTGTGTGGCTAAAACAATGAAACGTAGAAGCTACTTTCACGTATTCACTTATCTCTTCTGTCTCTAGATTTTTCTAGTGCTATTCATTCGAGAAACTAGTAACTATTCACTTTGCATCCGATCATTATTTCAATCTCGATATGAACCGATTTATCCTCATGTTTTGCGAAATTTCTAAAAATTGAACCCGTAGACATTTTAACAAATTCCCGTGAGGCAGGGTGAGGTGGCGTGCGTGTGCCAATATTTTTCATCTCTGATAATTATTTGACACTCTCCTAACGAGAATTTTAATAAGCTGGCGAGAGTTTCCAAGTCTAATAAATAGTAGTTTGAAAAAAATTAATTACAGAAATTCTCAGCTGCCGCTATTACCTTACTTCTATAATGATACTGATCTGGCGAATCTGTTATTAAATTTCAGCCATACTAGTAAGTTTTCGATTCAACGTACTTTAAATTACCCGGTAAAAAAACGAAAATTAAGCAAATTGTAATTGAAATTTTAGCCTAAGAATGGTTTTTTTGACATCTATAATTGATGTGGTGAATCTGTTTGCACGATTTCTTCCGCGGAGTGTTTAATAGCATCCATTTTTCCCCGTCAGAAGAACACCGCATAAATCTTCCACAATTTGTTTTAAGCGAAGCCGATGTCTATAAATCTCTGGCTGCCGCTGGTCCGTTTAAATGGTCTTTTTTCCGAATATAGAAAAGACTGCACCCACGTAAGCACGCCGAAGGCAGTTTTCCTACCCGTTTGAAGAAGAAGCCATTCACAAAGCTTTCCAGAAACAAAGCTCCAAATATTCTCGACGTCTTAAGTTGCAAAGGCATTTCAGTTTTTAATTGCTTGTATAAAGTTGTAGAAAACTAGTTTAAAATTCACAATTTCACTGACAAAAAATTTGACTTTTAGTTTTTACTAAAGCTAAATAATTTTGCCACGAATAATATGTTTAGGAATGATTCTGTACCTTGAGAGACCATTATTTTGATTCAAACAGCTAATAAAGGTTGTAAAATTTTACGAAGATTTGAAACTTATCCTTTTAATTATTAGGGATTCAACAATAGTAGCTTCAATGACTTTGTGAACTACATATTATAGAAAACTTTTATCTCCTTCCTGCTCAAAGAGGTTTAGTCGACGACTTCATACGGTAAGCTAGCGCGAGCACCAGTTTCACGCTATGCAAAATGCAATGCTGCGGGGGAAGTTCACACAATGTCGCCATTTGAAAAACTTGTATCATAAATATAAACTTATACGCGTGTGATCGTACAATTGTGCCCATTTTTTTGTGGCTACTTTTCTCTCCTAAAATGTATTTTATCTACCATATCAGCACAAATCGTGAGTGTATTTACACCTTAAATATTCAAAGCCCCCAAAGGAAGTCGATCCACTCTGCCCAACCCGTGTGCTTTTTCCTGGGGACAAGTACTCACGCCGTAGTATGCTCAGAAAAAGATAAGGTTTGGTATGCTTAAGCTGAGGTTACCAGTGCTGGAGATGTGTCATATAATTAACACACCCAATACCGTAAATCAGCGAACAGATATGGATGGTCTCAGTAACACTTACGCAGGCATACCTCATACTATAAGAAATTCGAAAGCTCCTCAAATCCATACGCACAACACTAATGCACAGTTCAGCTGAAGCTCACTATTTCCGAAGATCCCCTTTTGACACTTTGCCAAACATCTCAACGCGGGAAAAATATCAATAACAGATAAGTTAATTCAAATTAAACGCTGTAAATCTAAAACTAAATAACTAAATACAGATTCGTTGTAGTTTTTCTTGAAAAAAAGGCAACCCAAAATGGTTTAAACGTCGGATAATCGAAAAATAAGTCGTTTGATATTTAAACAAGACTGAGAAAGTCAATACTCCCAGTCGATCAAAAAGATACACTTCAAGTTCTGTGGCGTAGCCGGGGGGTTAAAATCCTCCCAAACCAAAATTGGTAGTGTTGAAAAAATACTTAATTTAATAAAATATTCATAAATAATAATTTTGGAAGTATATCGTCTGATCACTACATCGAGAACCTATTGTTTTGGACATCATTAGGACATTTTTAAAATTGTGGGAATTGGATCTTATAACTGATCTCTAAGCCTATAGTTGTCAAAGTGTGATGAGATCTTTTTTGAAGAAGATGATCCTAAATATGGATTAGGGACAGTTTTTCAAATGGGAAGCGAAGTTTGTTTAACTGTATCGATTCTTTAGCTATTTTCGGCAAATTTAAGACTAAGAGAAACGAAAGCAATGAAATTGAAAGACAGATAGGTATTCTAGAGCGAATCAGTTAGAACGGAAAACAAGGACTAGGCAGGCTCATATAGACATGATCGAAAGGAAATGTGAAGAGTCCTTTGCCTTCTGCTAAGTCTACCTCATGGTCTTTAATAGAACATGACTCATCATCATGTTTTACCGACAACAATAATCATGTGATTTGCAACAACAATAATATTTTGAAGTGCAGAAAATGATGAAAACTGACGTTTTCCGTTTGTCTCTAGCAGGTCAGTATCGGTTTTAATGAGCATTTGATTTTTGTTGTATTATCAATTATATAAATAGCCTCTAGGCACGTTTGAAAATAATAAAGTTTTAAAAATATTTCAAGTTAGTGGCTATTAATGATGTATATTTGAATTATGAATTGAATGGTGTAATAACATTTTATATAAGTGGATTGGGGAAATATTTACGGCTCTACAGTCAGAATGAAAATGAACACCACGTCCAAACGTTTCGACCGTTGTTTTCGGTCTTCATCAGTGGAAATGTGAATCAGTGAAGTGAAGACCGAAATCAACCGTCGGAACGTTTGGACGTGGTGTTCAATTTTATTCTGAATTTAGAGCCGTAAATATTTCCCTAAAACAAAGAAAGCCTTAAAACACCAAAAAATGTACTCGTTCCGGACTTTCATAGTGAAGAAAAGTAAAATTAATGCGTTATTTTGGTCAAGCTCACATTTTTTCGAAACTGTCAACTTTGGTTGTTTAGTATCTTTGAAGAATACACACTAAATAAATCTGAATATTAATGATAACTCAATTAGAATTCTGACGCAATTGCATATAACGCAACTTTAAATGTGATCTATTAATATGTCATAATCGACACATTCATAATATTTTATTAATAAATTCAATACTCCGTCATTTTAAATAAAAACAATTATCACATGCACTATTTTTAAGTGTAGGAAATAAAATTTGAACTCGATGACTAAGTTTTCAGTGTTAGATGCCATAAAATTACACGTCCCGCATCAAACGAAGTGAAGTGCGTATTTATCTCAAAAATTCTTCAAGGTCCGTCGGCTGTGCAAAAATTGTTAAGATAACAATAAAATTATAACGGATTATGCGCTGAAAACGTCGAGTTTTTTATCAAACATATTCGGTTACCCAAAAAAGAAAAGAAGTTCGAGTGCCCTTTCAACCACTGTGGGGTCATTTTTAAATCGTCAACTTGTTTTTGCAGCATACTCTTGACTTATAATTTGCACGAAGCTTCGACCCAGTAAATGATGGACCCATTCTGAATCTTGGTGAAACTATGCGTAATTGAATTTTATTTGTGTCTTCCGTTTTCACGATTATAGATAATGGGTCGATTATTTGTTGGTAAGAAGCGCGTGACGAACTGCAGTAAGGTTAATTTTATTTTAAGATTGAAAATGAGTTTTACTTCAATTTTACTAGGCAAATGTAATTTCACAGCGTTCTTGTAAATTTACATGTCGCACGTAATTTTACGGTTGGCATAATGTAAAATTATGTTTTTGAATAATTTGGTATCCTGTAAAAATAGGAATGAACGCAATAATCGGTCATTTTGTTCGCTGGCATATGTCGGCGCAAAATGACGAAAAATTACAAGAGTTTTTCGTAGTGTGTATCCTTCATATTTTCTACAAAGCTGTTTAAAATAACATTATCAACAACTTTGCTGAAGACACCAAGTCACTCACTAATTTTTAAGAATTATTTCTCCATAATTACTTCTAAGAGATTTAATCACCAATATCAAAAGATGCGCTTTTTATGTTGAAAAACATCTTCGAGATTGGGAAATCGTCAAAGTGGGTGGTTTCAAAATTATATTATCTTGACCGATAGAAAAGTTTTCGAAAATTTATTCTTCTTTAAAAGTGCACTTTGCATTTGCATTCCTTGACTTCATTGACATATTATAAAAGAAATTATGAAAGGCATCTGTTAGACTAATTTTGCTGCTGAACTTCAATTTATCAAACCCCCCCCCCCTCCCAACTAAATTTACGCCATTGCATTTCTTAATAAGGTATATTCACCAACTAACGAACTTAACACCGTTACGTACAGGAGAATGAGTCCATTTATCTATATATTTAAACAGGCAATATGAATTTAAGTATTGATTACTTCGATTTATTCTTTAAAATCTCAGGTAGCAACATTCGTGAACGCACAATTATTTTTACGGAGAAACCTTCAAAAACTGTTTTTGAGGAACCTCTACTAACATTTTGCTAAAAACATATTTACATATTTTTACATCGCTGGATAAAAAATTGTTTGTTTATAGAAATGAGACTAACCCTTGAGAAAAGTGAATGTTCTAACCGATTTACAGGCGTAATCAAACTTCATAAAATTAAGCTGAAGACACCTAACCGCAAAAACTTCAACGAGAGCTGAAAATACTTTTGTTCACCATATTTCAATTTGGGAACACACACAGTGGCACCTCTCCATGCAAAGTTGTGACAAAATTATGAAAATTGGTTTATATGGTTAAAAACCGGATTTTTAACTGATGTTGGGTCGCTGAATCCATTTTTGCTATCAGTTTTGAAATTCATTTGAAAACGTTGGTCGTTAAAGGGTTAATATATACGTTAATAACAGTAGCCAATCACGTTGGATAGCAGCAATGGTTGACGAAACTAGTAAAAATTACAAATTTTTCAGTAATTTTGAGTTATTTGAAAACGCCTGTCTCAGTCTTTTAGAGCAAAACGATGGTTGTTTACTGCCCGACGTTTCGACCTTGTGGTGTTGGCCTTTTTCAAGGGAAACTATTTATTTAAAAAAGATCGTTAACAAAAATTATACATTTTGGAAAACATTGCAAACTCACTATAAGTCTATCGTTTTTTTAGTAATATGATGTTGTTTAGGCAACCAATTTATAATAAGATTTATAAACTACAGGGCTTCTCCATATGGGTATTTTAAACGGTAACGCCCTGTAGCTCATAAATCTTTTTACAAATTGGTTGCCTAAACAACATCATATTACTGAAACTAAAGCTAAAAATGATTTCATCATAAATTGTATGGTTTACATTGTGCAGGATTAATTTTTAGAAATGTGCGGCATCTCTTCCGAAATTACCCTATTAACAATTTTATGAATAGAATGAAATGTGTAATCTGTTGATACAAAAAATGAGGAGGTTTTATGTCGCATGGAGAGCGAGATTGGAAGGTTGCAAGAATTTCAGCTCCAGGAGGCTTTTCCCTACTCCAAATAAACAAATAAACAAATAGCTTCTACTCAGGATTGGAAAAAATAAAAATATCAAAATATTTCTTGTCACTGGCTATAAATGGTGATTATTTGAGTACTGAATTGAATTGCGTAATAAAATTTCATATGCAAGGACACCCTCTCAAGTTGTGAACTTTATTAGTAGAGAAAAATAAAAGCTCAAAGTCTTTTATTTTACGGTCAAGATCACATTATTTTGAAACTGTTAACTTTTGGTTTTAGTGTCTTTGTAGAATTTTACAACAAAAAACAGCTAAATGATACTTTTGGCGGTTTATCATCCTAGTTGTACTTAAAGCGAATTTGCCCTTCATGCAAATTTAGTTCGAGTCTTAATGTCTTTTGCAAAGTTTTTGACAAAAAATTGATTTGTTCTACAAAAGCGCTTCCAATATGCATTATCATTATTCTAACGTTGATCGCCATGACTTTTCGAACATCTATTTTTTTGAGCCAGCCTACTGGTCATGCGCTATAATAAATGTTTTTCTTTTCAACAGAAACAGGAAAAGAAAAAAATCTACTTTTTAGTTAGCTTTCAACCAAAGTTGTTGAAACAAACGCAACATTCAAGCAAAACTTCTCTTCCTATATAATAACCTACTATTTCAGTCCCACCAAGCTACGATGGCGTACCTTAGTGGCAGGTAGTTTGACGATCGATACACCCCACGCCTCTATTTTCAACTTCAAACAACGCTTCCTTTGATCCCACCGAAACGTTTAGTGTTACGGAAGCGAAGCTAGAAATTTCTGCAATAGTCACTGTTTCAATGCACTGCACCGTTAAATTTTACTTACATTTTTGCGGTAGGTATGAGGCAATAGGGGATAGTCCATCCAAACTCACAGAGTGCTTTCAGACTTTCTGGGTGTAAATAGAGTATCTCTCTGAGGTGCTAGTATGGTATTCTCTAAGCTTACAGAACGCAATTGAAGATTCAACTGATTCAAAAAGTTCCTAAACTCTCCCTATTGAGATCTGTTTTTCACATCTGAAATTTACGCCGATTGATTGACGTGTTGAGCTAGTTGATTTGAATTTATTGAATTTTCTAAAAAAGGTGCAACAATGTATGAAATTTCGATTTGCATAAAAAGTAGATTGAATAATTCTAAACGCACGGATAATTCATTGAACGAATCATTCTATGTTCGCTTCCCGATAAAAACGAACCTAAACATCACATACATACATCATAAATGGGCCAAGATTTGGTAATTATTAGTTTCGCATCCAACATTCCATTGTCCCAGCTCGAATTGTGTGGCAGATGAAAATTAAAATTTTGAAATTTACATTCAGCTCATTAACTTGCATGAATTGGTTACATAATCCTAAAATGAATCGTTTATGCATTAGCTAAGCGGCTCTGTTTATTCTTTCCAGTGGGTTGGATGCAGAAATACTGTTTTGGTTATGGTAGAGTAGGGGAGACTTGATCAGGTTTTCAGCTGAACATGCATAAATCTCTAAAAAAGTTTTCAATCCTTCCAAAGTCTTTGAGTATATCTCATGTTCAAAGGCATTGTGCTTGTTCATGATTTTTTGCATAATTTTTAATTTTCTTTTCTTTTTCAGAAGTTATAAAAGTTATTCTATGGGCATTTTTTTAATCAAGTCTCCCCACTGCGGGGAGACTTGACCAAGGCCTGGAGAGATTTGACCAAGATAATTTTGAAATATCAGAACCAAAAAAATGACATAAAACATACTATAATCCTTTTTTCCTTATTGTCGAGATCCTTAGGTAGAAGTAAAAAATATAGAAGGGTTGCATTTCATAAATTTTGACTGTTTTTAATGCATTTGCTTTTAAGGATTAACTGTACTGATTACATTGCATGTTCACACACCACGAAATCAGCCATATTACTGCTAGCTTTCTTTACTAGTACTATAAGGTATAGACTGATGTTTGATATGGGATTTTTTGTCATGTGATTAACATTCACAGTAGGTACCACAGCAAAATAAATATCAGTAATTTTGTTTCTTTCTTCCGCTTATTGCCGCTTGGTCAAGTCTCCCCATAAAATATTGGTCAAGTCTACCCAAAATTAGTTATTGTGTTCAATGTGGTGTAAATTTTAGTAATAACTATTCCAATCTTCCAATTTATGTAAAATCATTTCACTACTTTATAAGGATAAAGATAATATATGAGTGCTTTAAATGTAATTATTAGTCAAGTCGATATGTCCATACAAATTTTGATAAAAAATTTCATCATTTAACGCAAATTCATTAATCATGGAAAAAATTTCAGGTAGGATTTTTCACTCCAAACTTTTAATATAACCTTAAAGGATCTAGACAAGTATAAAAATATGTTACCATGTTCAAATTGCCGTAAGGTTCTACTGTATCGATTTTGTTGGCTATTTTCGGCAAATTTAAGACTAAGAGAAACGAAAGCAATGGAATATGGGTGCAATGGCCAACTCCAACTTAGCAGAAGGCAAAAGACTCTTCACATTTCCTTTCGACCATATCCATATGAGCCTGCCTAGTCTTAGTTTTTCGTTCTAAGTTTATAAGTGATTCGCTCTAGAATACCTATCCTTCCTTCAGTTTCATCGCTTTCGTTTCTCTTACTCTTAACTTTGCCGAAAATAGCCAACAAAATCGATACAGAAGTATAAAAATATTTTTGAATTTTTTTTAAGAGCCTAATAGAACACGTCATAGCCAATAATAGAATTCTGAGCTTGGTCAAGTCTCCCCATTTTCCCCTATCTGAAGCAACCTAGCGATAATTTTCACTATCGCTTTTCTGAATCACGTATTACAGGTCAGGCTCGACCCGTGGTACTCAGAAAAAATTTACTCAAGATAATTCGGATAATCAAATAAAAACAAATTTCTCGCAGAATATAATTGTTATATATTCGAAATATACCTTGGTTGCGATTTCAACACGAAGATGTCTTTAAACGAATGTATTTGACAAAAATACATACAAAAGTGCTATTCTTAACATATTGAACGTGAACAGTATCATGTTCCTGATCTGATGAAGCTGGACAGAATGTGGCTTCGGATCCAACATTGTGTTGGTCAATCCGCTTCAGATGATTTAGAATCAGGATGACCCATTTCGGATCCTCGCGTTTTTTTGCTGCAGGATAAAGAAAACGTTTCTTTGGTTGGTTGAGTGTCTGTGGCTGTGACTGATAATTCCAAAATTTAGTGTGTTCACAAGTAGTGTTTCCAAATCGTTCTTCCTAAATGAAATTTTGTGTACCAGCAACACTTCATTGAAGAATTAACTAACGTCCTATGTGCGTGTATTAGAAAACCATTTGAGATTTAAATATCTCCTATTTGCTCCTTTCATAAACTGGCTGTCCAGAAATAGAAGAAATAAAACAGAACAAAAAACGA
This sequence comes from Topomyia yanbarensis, assembly GCF_030247195.1. NCBI lineage: Eukaryota > Metazoa > Arthropoda > Insecta > Diptera > Culicidae > Topomyia > Topomyia yanbarensis. The sequence continues at coordinate 306,795,924 of NC_080671.1, read as the reverse complement.
ATATGGTTTTGACTTATTCCAATTGTTAACTAAAAGCGGCTATTTAAGGAATGACATAAATACATAAGGACATAAATACATAGACTTGAAATAAATAATCTCGAAGGACGGTTGCCATAAATAAAACTATCAACTACGTTCGACTCGAGTCGTTCTCGAGTATTACTGTTTTGGTTCCAAAATGCCAGCACTTCTCAATAATCATCGACTGAACTAGACGCGACAAGTGCAATTATCGCAGAATTGCAGCCATGTGCGCCACATTTAAACTATTCGAGTCAATCGTTCTGGAGTTTGTCACTCACTTGTTATTAAAGAAAAACCGATGCTCTGAAGGTTGACGAAAATTTCAATTTTCATAGCATCACTGCTGCTGACGGTCGAATTATATACAAAATTTTTAACTATCACATTATGTACAAAAGAAGCCTCAGTTTATCCCTCAAAACTCTTGTGAAGTGGTCAAACAGTTCAGATTTAGATCATTACGAGAAGATCGAAACAAAATTGCATGTCATTGGATAACCAATTGCTGTGGTACTAGAAATAATAAATATTTAATCAATCGCCAGAACATCAATCGGTTTCTGCGTAATAACTTTTTTCTCAAATCTCAGATCGTTTTGAAATCTTCGAGACTGGTTTTTTGCTGAATTTCCCATAAAAATCACATAACTATTTATTTTTAGGAGGCAATGGAGAACTCCTGGAGGAATTATTTTGTGAAAGTTAATTTTTCCATACAAAATCCCATATAAACTTTAAACAGTGGACGGAAAAATATAGTTTCAGAGATTAGGCTAAAAATTTTCACAGTAGTTCAAGGACCCAAATGGTACCTAAAAAGTTTCTCGCAGCAGGAAGCTAGTTTTTGTCCAACCCTAATGTCCACCCTTCACTAAAATGTGCCTATGCTTAACTTCAAGCTATTCACCATCGTAAAATGTCTTGATGATGCAAGACTTCTTCAATGCGATCTAGAAATATTTTCCAATTGGTGCAGCAACAATCAGATGGTCTTGAATGCATCTAAGTGCTCCGTAATCGCCTTTACTCGTAAGCATTCATCAATTATTTTCAATTATGAACTTTATGGCAATAATCTTCGAAGAGACACTTCTGTTAAGGATCTAGGCACAATTCTTGACTCAATGTTAACATTTAGAGACCATGTTTCATACGTCTCATCAAAAGCGCCCAGAACGCTTGGCTTTATTTTTCGTACAGCCAAAAATTTCAGAAATGTGCATTGTTTAAAGCTTCTCTATTACTATCTAGTACGCTCGATTTTAGAATATGCATCAGTGGTCTGGGCATCATTCTATCAAAACAGCATCAGCCGAATCGAGACCGTTCAACGCAAGTTCTTACGATTCGTCTTGCGCGATTTTTCCTGGAATGACCCGATAAATTTGCCCGCCTACGAAGTCACATGTAAGTTGATCAGTCTAGACCTGCTCAGTTGTCGTCGCAATGTCGCAAAGGCATTGTTTGTCTCCGGTATTATATCGACTACTCCGCATTACTTCAACAGCTGAACTTTAACATCCATCGTCGTGTTTTGCGAACCCATACTTTTTTCTGCCTTTCTGTTGCTAGAACTAATTGTGGTCATAACGATCCCATAGCCAGTATGAGTCGTACATTCAACCAACTCTCTGATGCCTTCGACTTTAATTTGTCCCGAACCATCATAAAAATGTTTTTTGAAGTTATTTCTACTTTCTAGTTGCATTCGTTTCTAAAATATTTGTATTATGTTGTAAGTAGTACTTAAGCATGTTTCTCTTTTCGATTTGGTTTTAGACACTGAACTTACTTGTATTTTCTATCATTGTATATTATTTATATTCTATGTATTGTATAGTAATTAGCTTTTTATCATTAGGGTTAGCATATTGCCTGTTGACAACGAAAAGATGTTATGCCTACTGGAGAAGAGGCGAAAATGAGCTTCACTATTTCTGCCTTAAGGAAAGAAATTTTTGGTAAAATTCAATTTTTCTCCACTGAGAAGATAATTGGATAAAACTATCTTTATGCATGAAATGCACAAAACCTACAACTAATTCATTTATGATACTTGCGTTTCGACTGCGTCTCGTTAGAATCCGACACTTACAGCACAGCAGATTAGATAATTTGATAGGCGGAGCGACAGAATGGCTCGTTAAACTCATAAGACGCATCTTATTTTGGTTGTAAAATTTCAATAGTATCATCTCAACGGAGAGAGATATAACAGAGACAAGTTTAAAAAAAGGACTAAGGAATGTCCATTCAACAACTTTGCAGAAAACGCAGTATATCTATCTTTCTCTGTGGGTCCGTCAGCTCCCTCTATGCGATGACTCACGCGATGGAATAATTGAGTTTTGAAAAATTCGGTTTTTTGAGCAATGTAACATACATAATATAGGCTAATGAGCGCTGTTTCTATTATCACACTACCGATTTGTAGCCGTTGGTTAGAGCAGCGTCTGCCATCTTTGTTTAACACATTGGCTCAAATGTTTGGCAACACTCTCCGTAATAGGTTCAAAATAGGCTCTTCATCGTATGTGGATAACAACATACTATCTTTAAAAGGATCAATTAATTAATTTATGTTCCATTTTACGGTATGATCTTTTATTATCTCACCGAAAATTGCTGTTCCTTTCATAATGAACAATTATTATCCGCAGCTGTATTAGGGTAAACCGAATCGCACGGTTGTCGACCAGTGTTCAGCGGTTTCGGTAGCAATCATCCTGAAATTTACAAAGATAATTCGCCAACCGAAATTAAAACGCACCCAATCTAGCACAAAAACATATACATGTAATTTGACAAAAATGTTCAGTTTTTGCTTAGAGTCAACACCATTGCCTCAATCATGGACCAGTCGTTGGGTTTAATGTCTTTTTTGTCCGCTATTTGCTTTGCTGGTGATATAATCCGAACTCGCTTTTATTATGCCGTTGCGCAAATATATTATTTCATTACAACGATCTAAATTCTTCCGGCGACGCGACCGAGAGGAGAACGGCAATCCAAAACATACGAATTGCCACGGGGTATATGAAGGAAACACGGATGTTTTCATTTGATTGTACTCTCGCCTGCTGGAATATGGAAATGTCGGCAAGACGAATTTCATCACGGGACGAGGATGAGTCTTACAAATTAAATAACTCTATAATGCTTGTGGTGGTAAATCCAGGCAGCGGAATGCCGGAAAAGCTATTTATTTTGCGCGTGTTAGCGCAACCGTGCTGCTACAAGTTTTTGCAACGTCCTTACTGTTGCCAACTTTTGTTGAATTAGAATTAATTAGGACGCAAATCCACGTTACAGCGATACAGTAAACCCTATAATCATTGTACTTTATTTGAACGTGTGAGGAACTCGTCTAACTGTAGAGTTAGGCAAGAAGCACGCGATGGTGTGCACGACCTAAATTGTTATTAGTGATATACAAAAAATGATGTACAGAAAATGTTTAATGCAAAGCGGAAAGCGGTTCAAAAACGGTAGATGCTAGCTCGTGATATTTTTATACACAAACTTGAATTAAATTCTGTCTCAATGGCGTCATAAACAGGACTGCTTCGTATTTTGTGTGACTTTTCAAGCTTTTTTGAACAAGGGAAAGGTTGCATTTTCCAAAAGTATACAAAGCACTTCTTAAGTTTGGTTATGAGAGAGTAGATAATCCCGTATTCATGTCTTTAGTAAATCTGCCTGCAATCAATCGGTTTCACATAAATCATTTTCAATTTACTTTCATCGTTATAACAATACTGACGTAAACATATGCTTGTGTGAGTGAAGCGAACATGCGAATTGAGTCCATGTTTCCATCAATGATAATGCTTTCGAGTTGAACATAGACCATAGCGCAGACAATGAATAAAGGAGTTAAAAAGAGTTACCGGGGCCTTTCATAAACCACGTAGACTCAAAGGGGGTCGGGGGGGGGGTCTAGCAAAAGTCTACGTTTTTCTACGAGGGGGGGTCTTTGAAAAAGTCTACGTAGACTTTTATTTTTTGTTATTCTCGTATTACTAATTTTAAATGGGATTTAAAGAGAATACTATTCAAAATATCGGTCTGTTCAGCTCAGTGTCAGTGTCTGCCAACACATCAAAGCTAGTAACTATTGAATTACCTCACTCGTTAAGCGTTAAGCAACCCAGAACCCACGACTTTTTTTGGATAACCTCATACATTGTTGTTTCTTGCGTATATTTTGATATAGTTTTGGTCTAGGAATAACACAAAATTACTGTTATAAAGACGATCGCCCAAAATTCCTCTCGAAGGAAGATTTTGACCGTTAAAATATGAGACACCACTAGTTAGCAGACATGCATGGATAATAAGTGGATTAATTTTTTGCCTTTCTCATATAAAGAAAGGCTATGCAATCACTGTAAAAATCGACTTTTTAACCGAGGCCCGGAGGGCCGAGTGTCATACTCCATTCGATTCAGTTCGAAGAGATCGGCAAATGTCTGTGTGTATATGTATGTGTGTGAATGTGTGTGTATGTGTGTGTGTGTTATTTAAACTCACACAATTTTCTCAGAGATGGCTGAACCGATTTTTGCAAACTTAGTTTCATCTGAAAGGTATAACGCTCCCATAAGCTGCTATTGAATTTTTAGTTGATCCGACTTCCGGTTCCGGAGTTACGGGTTGAAGAGTGCGGTCACACAGCAAATTCCCATATAATCTGGTACCACCATGATGTTCAAATGATGTAAAATATATTAAAATTGATGTAACATTACTCTAGTTTGCAGGTCTAGATCACTAATGATCAATCAAAGCAGCTTTGACCACATTGGCCACATATGACGGATCATGACGCCCCCTAACCTAATATCAAACCCATTCCACAACGAATTCTCTACCGATTTTTACAAACTTGATTTCAAATGAAAAATACAGTAATACCATTGACTGCTGCTGAATTTCATTCGGTTCTGACTCTTGCTTCCGGAGTTACAGGGATGTTAGTATGGATACACTGGAATTTCCCATATAAATCGGTACAATCGTAATACCTCAGAGGCCAAAAACTATTGAAATGGTCACCTAATTACTTCTAATCGCAGATCTAGATAACTGATTGCCAATCAAACATTCTTTGAATATATTGTCCACTATCGACAATTTCGGAAGTCCGGAATTCCGGGCATATTCTACAATTAAAGTCACATCGGTTCTTCGGTGATGACTGAACCGATTTTCTCAAACCAAGTCTCAAATGGAAGGCAAAATATCCGTCGCCGCCCCTCCCCCCGCCTTGCCCTTACACCTCCCTCCTTCATCACTCCCCTCCCATTGGACCACCCTCACGACCGCATTTCCTTCATCCACCCCGTATACCGAAATAAGATGAATGATTTCTGACGCATCCTCCACTCCCACTCTATTAACCCCCCATTTTCTCCACTTTCAAACCCATTCCACCAACATTTCAAAATATAATCACATGAAGATAACATTGAACTCATGCTGATTAAGCTAATTAAATATTATTCTTTTTTCTTTCTCATATAGAAAGGTTATGCAATTGCTCCAAAAACCGACTTTCTAACCGAGGCCCGGAGGGCCGAGTCTCATATAACATTCGACTCAGTTCGCCGAGATCGCAAAATATCTGTGTGTATGTATGTGTGTATGTATGTATGTATGTATGTATGTATGTATGTATGTATTTTTGCGTGTGTATGTGCGGATTTGTAATCAAAATGTCCACATCGGTTACTCGGAGATGGCTGAACCGATTTTTACAAGCTAAGATTCAAATGAAAGGTATACATTTCCCAAAGATTGCTATTGAATTTCATGTTCAACCGACATCTTGTTCCGGATTACGAGTTGAAGAGTATGGTTACAAAACAAAATTTGTTGATTTGTCCACATCGGTTTCTCGGAATTTTCTGAACCGATTTTGACAAACTTGATTTTAAAAGAAAGGTCCATCAGCTGCTGTTGAATTTTGTGTGGATCCGAGTTCTGGTTCCTGAATTACAGGGTGATACGTACGATCACGCAGCAAATCCCGATTCTAACGAATTCTGCGATGAATGTAAGAAGGTGAAACTTTTTCCAAAATGTAAACACAACTGTTGAATTTGTAATTCTAGGTCACCAACAGTCATTCAAAGTCTCTTTGGCCACACTTTTTATTTGCCCTATAATGCACTAAATGCACTTGTAAAGCTTACATGCTTTAAAGATCCTTGAAGTATGTACGCGTTATATCAGCTTTATATACGCATATAGAGCAAGCGATATTGCTATATCTTGTCTGTGCAGTTATGCATTATTGATGCTAATATAGTCCTTCATTGCATTGCTAATATTGTAATGGAGTTTCAATGCAACATTAGTTCAAATATATAGAAAATATAGTGCAATGGCTTAATGCTTATGGCTACTTGGGTTATTCAGCCTTACTGGTGCATTCAAAATTGTCAAATTATACGAAACAATTATAAAATAATATTGTCGATGTGTACTATCATCTAAACCAAAATAATAAACCAATCATGCACACAAATTTCACTTTGCGTGGACACATTTCAATATTTCTAAGATAATAAGATAATCTAAATTGCCTTATTTGATTAAGGGAACGAAGCTATTCAAATCTTCCCAAAAATATTTATTTTTCTTATGTAATTAATAGCCATATCATCTGAGAGTATTATCGAAAAGTTTCAAAGTTTAACTCCGAATATTTTCGAATATAGTATAAATATAGTAGAACCGATTTGCACGGAGTTACGTAGCGTCAAGACAAAAAATTAAACGGCGCTTAAAAATTTTGAAATCAGTGTTAATGATTGCAAGAGAAACTGATTAACTCGAGTAAACACTTTGTTGTAGAAGTTTAACTACACTACTGCTTTAACCACCGAAATAAAATAAAAAAACGCTTTTAATCCACCTAACAGTGTGATGAGACATTTCTTATAACTCTTATCACTCTCTTCGGATATTATATCGTTTGAGAACATTTAGAACTTGATGCTTCGCGATGTTTTTGATAACACATACTACATGGGAAAGTGGCAGGACTCAGAGAATCGCTCAAATCAGCATAGGACAACATCAGCGCTAGAAATCTCAAATCAAATCAATGGGAAGCGAAAAAATGGCCCATAAAATAGACATAGCTACGAATTATTGTTAATGCTCTGTTAATAAAATATCTAAATTGTGGTGGGAAAACTGAATTTTCCTAAAGGACACCATTCAAAGAAAATCAACAGTGAATATTTCCAGACTTTTATTTCCTATTTAAAAACTATTGTGTTTTTTATATCCTAGATTGCATGATTCAGTGATCGAAACCCAAAACTTCATAAAGTATTTGAAATTATTAAATTAAAATTTGTTTTTGCTATTGAAATTTACAAAATGATAGTATCGCCCCTTTGGCGATTGTTTACCTTTTCGGTCCCACCTATCAGCATTGAAGTATCGTTCTTACGTTTTTTACAATAACTACCGTTCTACACCACCGATTTCGTCCGGGTTTTTTTCAATAGCGATCATTGTTACTATTTACAGCTGGTATCAGCTTGATAATCCTAAAAAATACGAAAATGACAGTTTCGCCCGTTGTATTTTTTGCTGTAGTTTAAGAAAGCAATATCGTAGAATCCAAATTTTTAGGTTAATTGGTTGCGTTTCAAAGCCCTCATTCGCATGTATGAAAAAGCCTTATGTTTACATTTGTAAGTATCGCCATTTTCACAAAAAAAGGGTTGAAATGAAATCGCAGCTCCGGATATCACGCTATCTTTGAAGTGCATGCGTACATAGTTCCAAATTTTACTTCGACATCGACTTTTTCTAAAGGTGACTTCCCAGTAGTATCCTTGATTTGAATTATTATCGCTAATCCTAATGCCAAAGAACAAATAAAAACAAACAAATGTTGTAGCTCGATTCAATAAGAAATCCCCAAAAATGAAATGTACCTATTAATGTGAAACACAGTGAATAATACATACAATAAAGATCCATTTTTATCAGTCTCATGGTGTATTTTAGGCTGACAAAATGGGGACATTGACTAAATCGGGCAATTTTTTTTTTCTTTATAATAAACTGAAGCTGTTAAAATACTGTTGAAATATTCTTGATGTAGTCTGATAACTATTTCTGATTATGATGAACTTTTTATTTTTGCATATTTCCATCTTCATGATAAGGAAAACATGCTCAAGAAAGGATTTACTCGAATTCTGTCTTGTTCGTCTGCTAGAGCCCATCAAACATATGTTCATATTTGGCTGATAAAATCAGGGTTTCAATGTATTATAATAGATATTCAGCATTCGAAGAAGTTTCTTGTGAACGAGTGTAGAACGACTTTGTTTCTACTTACTTGAAGTCAGCAGCGTAGCCAGAAATTCGGTTTGGTGGGGGTTTGGTGAAAATCGATCATACTGTCCAAACGGCATAATTCCGAAACCGTAATTCTTGAACTTTTAAAATTATGCAGAATTAATTTTTCAGAAATAGTAACAGAGTTCGTGTCTAGCGAATTTGTTGAGACTTTATTGTAGTCATGAATATTAACCTGAGAAAAATCACCATAAATACTTCTTGGACGATATACCGTCAAAATTATTTTATCAAATGATGCGCTGTTTAACGTTTGTAAAACTCATCGAAGATACTAAGCCTCCGAAGTTGGCGGTTTCAAAATGATGCTATCTTGACCTTAAATTACTGATTTTAAACATTTGACCTATACATATAATTGGTCATACAACAAAAATCAAATGCTCATCAAAATCGATCAGAACCTGCTAGAGTCGAATGGAAATCGTCATTTTTCATAAATTTCTCTCTACATTCGGAAAGTGTTATCCTCGTTATTAATCATATTACGTTTTCGTCTCAACTCGACGCATTCCCAAAATAAAAACCTGTTTTAATCCATCTAGTGGTGCAATTGTGCTTTCTCATTTGTCCAGACTACGATTCCATGGCTGGTTATGTTCAATACAATGGTGGAAATGAATATTACATGTTCAGTACGATTTGCACATACATACAATGGATCGACAGCCACGATCTTGAGATACTATGTGATACTGAAACATCGCTTGAAACCAGCGGCGGATCATGGAGAAAGATCCGGGAGGTCCAACTTGTTAAGAAATTTTAAATTAGTTTTAATTTTAAAGTAGCAACCCCTCACTGCATATTCCCTCCGGGCCGGTATGATTGACGATTTTTAGAGTGATTGCATAACCTTTCTATATGAGAAAGGCAAAAATGTACCAAAGTCCAAAGAAGTCAATTTTTGTCAAACATCTCAATGTTTCATGCATTTTAAAGTCATTTGGCATCAAAAATACAAATTTGTTTTTGAAAATTTTTCATTTCAGTTTATATGAGAATTTGCTGTGTGATTGCACTCTTCAACTCGTAACTCCGGAACCGGAAGTCCAATCAATAAAAAATTCAATAGTAGCCGATGGGAAGGTTGTACCTTTCATTTGAGACTAACTTTGTGTAAATTGGTCCAGCCATCTCTGAGAAACAGAGGTCACATTTTTTTCCACATACACACATACACACACAGACATTTTCCGATCTCGACGAACTCAGTCGATTGGCATATGACACTCGGTCCTCCGGGTCGGGATTAGATTGACGAATTTTAGAGTGAATGAGAAAGCCAAAAACATTTTTGGAAAATGTTGAAAGTTATGCATTTTTTGGTGAGCAGTTTTTATGTTTCATAGACATTAAATCAATTTTAACTTCGCTTCCTATTAAATAAAGACCCTTATTACAATACATTTCTACAAAAAAGAGATCAATTTGAAAATGAATCTGAGGATTATGATTGATTACAGCACTCTGGAATTTTCTATTGGAATGTTTTCAGGCAGGAATTTGATATTGATGCAATTAGACAACTGTGAAATCAAGACCAATAGATCAGTTACATATCAGGACCCCATTCCGACAATTTATCAAAAGTCCTAATGATGTTAACAACAACAGGTTATCAATCCACGGATCAGATAATTGTTATTGTAATATTGAATTAAATCAGTCAGCATCCATAAATTTTCAACTTCAATCCAATATTTTTTTTTGGGTATGTTGGGGGGGGGGGGGGTTGTATTGTCTTGAACCCCGAAACCTTTTTTTTGGCTACGCCGTTGCTTGGAGTTATTAAATTCGCTTTTCATTTTCAGATCGATCCGATGGTTATAAGTTAGAAAAATTGCAGTCAGAAGGTTCGCACAAATGAACATTTTTGTACTGATAAGGTATCAAGTTCCTTCCAGACAACTTGGAAGTGTTCGGTGATTATTTCTAGCGGTTGTAGATAATAAAATGAAATACAAAAGTCGTTTTATCGAAATAATGTTTAGCTTATTTCAATGGATTATTACTATATTGAACAATAAATAGGCGACAAAGAGTAATCAACAAACAACAAGCCATAACTTTTAAAGTATTCAAAATAGATATTTAAAGTCTTTAGTAAAGTTATTCGCAAAAGTAAGAGCTACAAATTTGCTGAAGACATCATTTCGATATAATCACTTCCAAGAAAATTTGTAAAAATATCTCACTCATAGGGGGATTAATCAGCAAAAGCACAATTCCAAAAGAAAGGGCATATTACCTCCATTAAATTCTCCGAAGATACTATTGACCTAAAATAAGCCGTTTTGGCGTTAATAATAGATTACATGTTTTTGGTCATATTTCTGGCATTCATTTAATGTTAAATATCTCTTTTGGTAATAGTCCGATTTCTACAATCTATAGCTTGTTCGAAAGGTATTCGTTAAAGCTGTCTAAAAACATATGATTTGGTAATCTATATTGTCAATTTTGGCAGATAATTTCAAAAAACTGCAAAAAACGCCCTTTTTACGCATTTAAACATTCATATCTTGGAAACTAAACATCAGAATCAAAAACAAATTAATAGCGTTCATACTGTTTTTTAGTTCTTTCATTTAAAATTGGTTTGGATAAGATCGGTTCAGCCATTGCTGAGAAACACGAATGAGAATTTGTCCGTTACATACACACACACACAGACACACACACACACACACACAGACATTGTCCCAAATCGTCGAGCTGAGTCGATTGGTATATAAGACTCGGCCCTCCGGGCCTCGGAAAAAATCTTGAAAGTTTGAGCGAATTCTATACATTTCTTTTATAAGAAATGTAAAAACGTGTTTTAATCCACCTAGAGGTGCAATTGTGCCTTTCTCATTACTCCAAACTATGATTTAATAGCTGGTTCGTACAATATAACATAATGGAAATGTCTTTCATTCTTATTACACTTGGTAAGTATATATAAGAGCACCTTTTTGCATTCATCGCGGTATCGGTTTGAATCGGTGTTTTCTATGTGATCGCACTCCACAACCCGTAACTCCGGAGCCGGAAGTCGGATGGAGATGGAATTTAATATCAGTTTCCAGGGACGCAACACCTTTCATTTGAGACTAAGTTGACCAAATCGGCCTAGCCATTTTCGAGTAACCAATATAACCGTTATTCTGAATTTGGATGCTTCCGGATCCGTCGATGATGAAGTAGCCATAAGCATTAAGCCATTGCACTATATTTTCTATATATTTGAACTAATGTTGCATTGAAACTCCATTACAATATTAGCAATGCAATGAAGGACTATATTAGCATCAATAATGCATAACTGCACAGACAAGATATAGCAATATCGCTTGCTCTATATGCGTATATAAAGCTGATATAACGCGTACATACTTCAAGGATCTTTAAAGCATGTAAGCTTTACAAGTGCATTTAGTGCATTATAGGGCAAATAAAAAGCCGATATAATGCTATTGTAATGCTGTGGGTAGCGCACTTACCGTGAAGGAAGAGGCAAGCTACCTCAGTTTGAGACTGACTAAAGGTAATTTTCGTAAAACATTCATATTATGTCAGAACGAAAACCCATTAAGGATATTCATTACAATGCATTAGAAGAGAGACAATTACGGTTTTAAACAGAACAACATCTTATTTTAAAAATTTTCCGAAAGAAAACATAAGAAATGGTTTCAAAACCATGGCGGACAATGACAGCCAACTAAAACTTTTTTAATAGCATTGGTATTGCCAATATAAGGCTTTCAATATTGGCATTTGTGCGCTGATGCTATATAATAGCATTAGTACTGCAGAAACGAGCTGTCAATCTTTGCACAGTAATAGCACTATATTTCGCCTTTTCTGGCATAATACCAGCATTATATCAGTATTTAGGGCTTCATGGCTCTTTAAGACAGCTTTATATGTGGATCTAAAGCAGATATTAGGCTACGTTATAATGCTTATTGGTTACTTGGGAAGTGTTTAGCAATTCTGCATTGTTGGTGTAGGTCGCACTTTGGCCAAAATTTGAACTAGTTATAGCAATATATCTTTACATATACTTAACTTAAGTGACTAACCTTGAAAAGAAGCATTCCGCTACACAAACCCTTGCACCTTGAAAAACAAAAAACCAATGTGAAAAACCTTTCTTTAATATTTAAAAAGCTTCATATAAATCTGAACGCTAATTTTGATTTGAACATTATAATGTGCTTCTTGTTAATTTCATATTTCCCGCGAATAAAAGAAATTAAAAGTCTCCGTAGACTTTTGGTGTGGGGGGAGGGGTTTGGTAAAAGTCTACTAAGGTCTACTAGGGGGGAGGGGGGGTTAAAAATTCTCAAATTTTAGTCTACGTGGTTTATGAACGGTCCCTGTGGTCGGTATTTCTTTCTGTATTGCTTACCAGGAGCTTCCTAGCCAAATGCATGTAAAATTGAAATGCGCGGAAAAGCTTTCACTGAAATGAAATTACTTCACTCCCCTTCTCCATTGTGGTGGTATTCAAATCAAATCTCATCTTGTCTTGTACATTATGACGCTTGCTTCGTGGAATGACAACCCAAGGCAGTATAAAATATGAATTTGATGATAGACAAGCGAAAAGTCGTTTCAGTGGATTGGTCCCCAGTGGATAATGCAGACTGCGAGGAAGGAAGAACTTGGCGCCAATTGGATACAACGCGCGTGCACGACTCGGGTGCGAATAAAATAGGAAGAATATATCACAATACAAAACTTGTGAAAACAATGCAAGGAATTAAAATTCCTGAGATGTTACAAGTACCAACGGAAATTTTTTTTTAATTCGTTTCCTTGACAATTCGATGCATGAGTTTATTGGAGCCGTAGCTCTTACAGGTATTTACAAAAATACATAAACGGTACTTGCTGTATTTCTACTTAGTGTAAAAAAATTACTAAAAACTATTTATTCTCCATTAAGGAGAAAATTGTTTAAAACCATGTTTGCGCGTGAAGAGCACAAAACCTATAACTAAATTAATTATGGAATTTGCGTTTCGACTTCGTCTCAACAGAATCCGACATTAACTTAGTGACAGAACTAACCTAGCGTCAGATTAACGCTAGCTCCCAAAAAACTAGGGTTTGTTCAGAAACACAAATAGTGTTGTTTTTTGCAGCTAGCGTCAATCTGGCGCAAGCCTTTGCCCTGTCACTAAGTTAGTGTCGGATTCTGATGAGACGAAGTCGATATGAAAATTCCACAAATAAACACTAATCAGTTCTGCTCCTAATGGCCATTCATGTGAATTTGCTTGTAAATTCCCTCTGCCTCATGTGCCACATATCTACTACACTGAGAGAATATATGCGAAAACCTGCTACAAATACGTTTAGTGCAGAAAACTTTCGTAAAATATACGATTTTTTGTAATATGATGAACCATTCGTAATTCAATGGAAATGTTTTATTTGTATTATTAGTTTTTCGTACAAACCACGAAAGGAATTTCGTAGGCTTATTACAAATTTGTTTCATCAATTAATCGAATTGTTTGATGACATCTACGAAAGTCTTTCTAATATTTACAAACATCTTTCGTAACTCGAACTACTTTTCCGAAGAATCTCCAAAATAATTGTGCGCAAAAAATCATATCGCTGAGCGAATTTATTCGTACATCTGCTACAAATAGGTTTATTTGCGGATTCTAACCTTTTCATGCCTTGTAAATAGTTGAGAGATTCCTTTAGAAACCGGCCGACCACAAAATATGACCATCGTCGCACAGAGGCGTAACTGACTTCAAATCCTGGCCAAAATAGAAAAAATATTGTTTTTGTTTATTTGTCCATATTTTCAGCTTAAATTGTTCTTCGAAACATACTTTAACGTTTTGCTTAGAAAGAAAAGCGTTTTCGTTTGATAATTTTTGCATGAAATTATGTGAAATCAGTGATTTTTTCACACATTTCATTAGCTTGAAAGCCATAATCCCTAATTTTTTCAGATTGCTCAAAAACTAATTATATAAATCAAAATCGTGCTTTTCATAGCAAATTCCAGCAACTACAATCAATTGGAGTCAATTTTAGCTTTTCTTTGTCATTTTTGGGTAGGTTTTATAAAAGTGCTCACTTTTATCAATTCTCCACATATTCGTTAGTAAAAAAGTACCTTGTCGGGTAAATCTGTTAAAAGGAGAAGATTATTTGGAGTGTCCTCTCAGTGTTACACGAAGAAAACATTCCCAATTAATCCTATTTGGTTTTATACAGCTGTTTGAAAATGTCGTGTTTTTTCTCAAATTCAAGAGAATGAAATTAAAAAAATCAGTATTGGGGCTATTCAAAAGATCTTATATGAAAAGAATAATTTGAGACGGCGCCGATGCTTGAGTGGTAAGCGTGATCGCCACTCATTCCAGTTGGCGTGGGTTCAATTCCAGCCAAGGTCATTGAGATTATTCTGAGGTGCAAAAATCTGTGGTGACGTCTTCCTTCGGAAGGGAAGTAAAGCGGTCCTCGGTCCATGAGTTGATGGATCGATATCTTGTCCAGAAGTGAAGTCACCTCTCTGGCATCGGTCATGAAGAAGTAGTATCCAACTTCTATACTTACTAGCAAATCGTCGCTGTTGTACTATCTTATGATAAGCGCCATTTAGCACATTTCGAGAAAAACGATTTTTAAAGTTTGAGATTGAATATCTTTAGACTTGTAAATGCTATAAACAATCCAAAGAAGACAATTGATGCTTCTATCTATTCTGCATTAATCTCTCAAATATTACGAAGATCGGTTGACTATGTTGCGAGTTTTTACTATGAATGTAAACAAAAGTCGCACTCACACGTGTCATAAGCGTGTATTGATGACAAAAATTGTATGACGTGTCATAATCGTGCATAGAAAATTTTCCATAGAAAAAAATCATCAATTTTAAACTTTTATTCATGTCTTTGCGTTCATATGGTCTATAAACAATCGGTGAAATGCATTTTGAAGGAAATGAATCAGGGAATCTAGAAAAAAATGTTATTTTTGGTTACAGTGTTGCCAAACATCCTTTATTTCCAGTTTAAAACTAAAGCTGTGTTTTTCTTACAACTCGTGTAATTTTCTTTTGAAAATGTTTATGCCATTGTGTTCCTCAGACGTTTTCACACATAAAAACATCTAAAACTTCAATATAACTTGAGCAAATCCCTAGATACAGTGATTTGAAGCAAAAAATTCACAATTTCTCATCATGTTTCTAGCTATATCTAAGTAACCAAGCAGAATTTTAAAATTCTGAAAACGCCACTTTGTGGAGATTTTTCAAACAAGTAATGTGGCATATCTAGCTCAGTTTAGCCCAAAATGGCGTTTGTCATAAGATAGCACAACAGCGACGAAATATCCTCCTCCCGTGATACTTGCGGCCTCTAGCAAAAGCAAGTATCGGACTAACCATTCCTTCACTTTCCACCCGCGATCTACGTTAGGGCCTGGCCGGCGCCAGTATTGATCAATAAACAATTTAGGATTACCAGGACTTGCACATTGAAAGATGTTTCGCTACTCCCAAGCATAAATATCTGCTTACTCCCTGTGCAACTTCAGCTAGTTCAGATCGATAACGGAGTAGCGGTCAGGGGTGGTCGGACAAGCTCAAGCTTATATGACAAGAATGGTTTGATTGAGTCCCCATATTATTTTTTGTTGGATTGCGTCCATTAACCAAATTGAGCAATTATGACTACGATAGCCATATAAAAGAGTGTGAAATATAACTTCCACTAACCTTGCTATATGAAACGTAAGGTATACAAGTTGCCTTGGAAACGTAAGCGAAGTATCAACCAAATTGTGCAATCTTCTCATTCTAGTTCCATGTCTCCGGGTTGCAAGTGTTAACGTCAATAATCCTGATTGAATACTATAATCACTTGGATAGATTTCTATTAACGAATTTACAAAAACTTGAATATTTTTTTCTACTATAAGAAAACCAGAAAAGCAAAATAAACATATGAACCTGAAACAAAATGTTTTAATTTATGAAAACAGCTGAAATAGACTAAATCTCAATGCGACGTTTCCTCAAACTGATAGATTACTCTAAAACACGTTTACATTGAGAAATATTGACGCTCGTGGAATTCGTTTATTTTCGGCTTTACATCACACTGCAAGGAGGTTTAATATTTTCATATTTTGGTCATAAATTGTCTAAAACTATGAAAAACCATTTTTAATCACTTGTTATCGTATAAAAAAAGCTTAAAAACATGTGAAATAATTTTGGTCATTGATTTGATATATTTACGCCACTGTGCGCTGGTTCGATCAAAATTTTGCAGTATGCAATATGAATCTCCATGATTTTCTCCGTAAATTGCACTATTTTGTAGGGATGGGCGATACTAGTATCGATACTGACGCATCGAATATTTTTGTATCGATACTTTCTGGTGCCATAAAGTGTCGGTATCGTTACTTTCTAACGATACTCGCGTGTGGATTTTTTTAATTTTTTTTACTCGTTTTTTGAATATTTGTCAGTCACTTCAAATATATTGGAAGGTAAAAATTGGATATAAATTTCGAACTGGGGCTCTCTTTTTATACAACAGCTCGAATTATTTGCTTTAACCTGTTCTTTTACCAGAGGTTCAAACTTGCCGAGTTTTGCGGTTGAATAGTTTTTAATCGAAACTTATTTTGAAGGTTCTCAATCCGATTTTTACGCATGAAGTTTATTTCCGATTTTTGTATTTATTTTATTTAAAGCAGGTTTTGCGAAACTTGTCCTCACGATTTTTATTTTCGGTTGCTCATATACTTGTGTTGGATCGAAATTTTCGTTCTGGAGTTCCGAGTTGAAGAGTGCAGTCACACAGTAAATTCTCATAGCTAAAGTAACCAGAAATTTTGGGATGAATGTACTCAACAAACCTGTTGATGTTTTATGTTTCCTAGGTATTCATGTAGCTTTTGTAAGACTGGGAAACTTTGCGCAAAGATGATACATCGAGCAAGGTACCGTTGGAATCAGAATAAATTGGCTCAATGTGCGCGTTTCTCGCGTTATTCGAAAACTAGGTACCACGATTCAAACCTTTTATGAATACTTTCTACAAAATGTTCTTGGAGTATTTTAAAACAAAAAACAGCACACTAGGGCATTGCAAAAAATATTTTTTTTTAATTCTCGAAGGCCCCCCCTCATACTGTGACAAATGTCAAAGTAAGCTCAGATGAAAATTTTCACATCATTTGGACAATTCTAGACCCCCGCCCACTTCGCTTGAAATTTTTGAAATTGGTGCTATGGGAAAATGTGGAGGAAAGATATATTAAATGCTATAACTTTTGAAGTAGCAATCAGAAAATTACAATTTATACCTCTTTTTAAAGAAAATAACCTTAGTATTGGAATGGAGATATTCCTGTTTCTATAAAAATACGGGAAAGCAGGGTACTGGGTCATATTGATCCCGAAATTTCCGCATTTTTCACTACAAATGGTAAGTTAAATAAGAATTTTGTTGTTAAATGGAGCTAATATGTGCGATTTTATGATAAAAATGTGAAATCGAGACTATATGTCAGATAATTCGATGTTTCTGAATTTTACCGGTAACGAATCTAATTTTATTTTGTTCCTAAGAATTTTCCACGTTCAACAAAGTACAATTTATTAAAATTGAATGAAGAATAATAGAGATGATGATGATGATGATGACGGTCCCACCTCATACCCCCACAAAGGTGTGAGCTGAACGATTTATCTCAAAGATAATTAATATTTTGATCCATAACAAAACCAGTTAACAAAAAGAAACGGACTGGTTCAATTTGCAGACATAGCTTTCCTTCAAAAGAATGTAACCAGATACATTTCGAATATTCCGCCAACAACTAGGGTCCATCAAGAAAATTTCCATTCCGGGAAGATACTTGATAGAATCGGGAATTGAACCCAATAGCTTCCATTTCCGATAATTCTCTGTAAGACTCCTCCCGCCTGACCAAGACATCGGTACTACCACCTGCTAAGGTGAGCAGTGACGAGCCTAGTGGCAGTGCAGAGTCCGGTCGAGTTATATCATCCACATCAGACCCCTTTATTGAAAGTTTCCTACCATTAACCCAAGGCAATCAAGGGATACTCCTATCCGAGAACATCCTTGATTGATCAGGAATTGAACCCGATATCTAGTAGTTATCAGAAGAAGTCATCAAGCCCCATACTCAACGAGCTAACTCCGTTATTACAACTATCGCAGCAATAAACGAACTTAACTCTATTGTCGAGCAAAGTCAACACAACTCCATCATCAAATCAGACCCTGATCACAACAAAAGTCTAAAAGCTTCGATTCAACCCGATGAGCTTTTAGTGCTGGTCACCATGTTCGATTTCAAGTTAGTCTCTATCTGCTTAGCGCGCGCGTGGCTCAGACTTTTGTAGACATCTCATTATTTTTTAATAACTTTAATAAACAAGTAACAAAAATCCATCATCATCATAGCGAATATAATAACTTAGTGTGACTAAATGCAAATAATAGAAGAGAAAAAAAAATACAATCTTCGTGGTATTACATAGTTATTCAAATAACTCCAAAATATAAAAATTTCAAAAAATCTGTCTACAAAGCAGATTTTACGTGTGAAATACATAGTGTTTTGAACTCCGCTAATGTTGCTGCACGTTTAATATGCCTAGGCATCGAATTGAAAAAACTTATTCCTTTGTACAACAAGGAGTTCTGTGATCTACTAAATAAGAAGCTTGGTGTTCTTGGATCCGACGCGTTTCTAGTGTTGTACCTATGCACATCACTTCCTCTTTCAATTCGATCACACAAATATCGAGGCAGCATTCCATTAATAATTTTAAAAATGAACACCATTGTTAAGTAATAAATTCTTTGCTTCACAGAGAGCCATTGTAATGCGCTTAGCATGAAACTAGAGGAAGTGTATCTGTTACATTTTAAAATTAATCGCATGATTCTATTTTGCAATCGCTGTAACCTCAATATTTGTGTTTGATTGGCAAGAAACAAAATGGATGGGTAGAAGTCAATATGTGGTGAAACAATAGATTTATATAATAAAATTTTACTACTAATTGTTAAATCATTTTTCAGACGACACAATATACCATACTTTTTAGCAATCTTTTTGATGACATTGTCGATGTGAGACTTAAAGGTTAACTTGTCATCAATGATTATTCCAAGATATTTTAATTCACTAACGCGATCAATAGTCTCACCATTTATTTCAACGTTAACGTCAGGCCTAGTATTAGCCGAAGAGATGATCATATATTTAGTTTTAGCAACATTTAACTTTAATTGTTTAAATTTTAACCAACGAGCAAGGGAATGCAAATCTTCGTTCAAATGCGCCACGGCTTCATCTATATCCTTAGCTGCAATGAACAGAACAGTGTCGTCAGCAAACAAATTTAAGTCACAAAATCGTAAAACTCGCCTCATGTCATTTATATACATAATAAATAAAATGGGACCTAAGACACTACCTTGCGGCACTCCAAGAGGATTGCCGAGAGGACTAGATACAAAATCGTTAAAACTAGTTTTCTGAGTTCTATCACATAAATAGTTTTCAAACCACTTATGCGCTATCCCTCCGATACCAAATCGCTCTAAAGTTTTCAAAAGTAATGGTCTCGAAATTGTCTCAAAAGCGCGTTTTAGATCCAAAAATACAGCAAAAATAGTCTCTTTAACCTCGATTTTCTCTTTCCATTTTGCTAACACTAGATTCAAAGCGGTTTCGCAAGAGTGTCCCTCTCGGTATAGATATATGCACGAGAAAATTATAAAATTTAATATAAATGACAAAAGGCCCTATAACCCCAACTTCTCGTAGTCGGACAAAGGTCTAAAATGTTCCGTTCGATTTCTGAGATTTTTTCACATTAGGAAAACTGCAAAATATGTACGGTTTGCACCACGGAGCAGAAAAATTTAAAAAATAGGGGATTTTGGGGCCAAAATGACCCAGTACCCCACTTTCCCGTATTTTTCTAGGAAGAGGAATACCTTCATTCTAATACTAAGCTTATTTCCTTTAAAAAGAGGTATAAATTGTAATTTTTTGATTGCTACTTCAAAAGTTATAGCATTTAATATATTTTTCCTTCACATTTTCCCATAGCACCAATTTCAAAAATTTCAAGCGAAGTGGGCGGGGGTCTAGAATTGTCCAAATGATGTAAAATTTGGCATCTGAGCTTACTTTGGCATTTGTCACAATATGAGAAGTGGGGGGCCTTTGAGAATCAAAAAAAAAATTTGCAATGCCCTACAGCACACTATTTGTTTCCAAATACCTGTGTCAATGTAGCACCTATTTCTCACGGAAATTACGACCCATTTTCACACACTTGATTTCAAATAAAAGATGCAATGTTACCATAAATTAATATTAGTTATTGTTCGGAAATGATTAACTCATTTTATATTCTGAAGGCACAGATTGATTAAAGCAGTCAGATAGGCATTTCTCATATAAACGGATATCATCATGATAGCTAATTGCCAAAAAACCAATTAAAGTACACAGCTTTGGAAATTTTTTTTAATAACGACAATGCTGGAAGTTTCATCGAAATGGCCATATGGCACAATTAAAGTGGAAATGGCCTTATGGCAGAATTAAGGTCATATCGTACCTTATCATCACCATAGACTGTGTGTTTCATACGAATAGGACTTTATATTCCGGAGAAATGAACTGCGTTGTCTTGGTCAATTATGGAACTTTCATATTGGTCGGATCCGCAAATTATCCCAATGGCAGTACCATATTACAAATAGGGTAAATGTACTATAATTCGCCCCCCTAAAACATTTGTTTGCGGAAAAACATAAAATTTCAACAATTTTGAATTGCACTAACTAATTTTATTTTATCATTCTCATCACGTATCATATAGTATCCAATAATCCTGAATAAAAGTGATTTAAAACATTAAATTAACGAAAAAATAACAATATTCTAAATCAAGATGTGTTTCAATTTTCGTCCCCCTAAATTTAATATTCGCCCCCCTCTTGCTCTATTCTTCGCCACCGTGCGCCCACGCACAATTTCACGGCTTCTATCATGCTACAATATCACAGAATTGGCAACAGTGAAAAGATTAGACAAGTCCAGATTAAATTTTCAAAAACTAACAAACAAATAATACGTTAACTTACAAGCTCTTGTATTTATAGTCTTGTTATGTTGTGTTGTGTTGCGAAACGAGTGAGAAGCTCTCCAAGTCCGTTCGTTCGCTGGCGTGTACGAATAGCACTGCCCATGATCGCATATTTGTCCCGTCTTCTATGGGATTTCTTATCTTTATGGGACTGATTTACGATCATGGGCAGAGCATGCCTAGCGCTCTTCATCGTTCGCGCCCGGATTAAGCAAAATCTCGAGCGGGAATGCTCGCGAGAAACCCAAGCTTCCATCTAGTATGTAGAGCATATCCAGGAAGCTTTTCTCGCAAAGTCTCGTGTGCTTTGTTATCCGCAAGCGTAAAATGCGTTGAAGAGCACACGCGAGTGTGGATGCACGAAGAGCATGGACTACTAATGGCATATTCATTTTTGACAGTGCACTACACCGGTGTAGTCGGTGCTACACTCATTCAAACTTGGGTGTAATCAGTCTATCTTTTTCTTTGCACTACACCGGTGTAGCACCAAGAAAAAACGAAAAGGCCATAAGAGTGTTCTCGATATTTCACGCGAACAAGGAAGGCGATGTACGCGCCAACGAACGAGAATAGCAACGTGCAAAAACGAACAAACCATTCGTTAACTAAATAGCATTACTAGAAAAATACTCTAAATGCTAGAAAAATCAAAACACCCCAAGGCTTCTCACTACATTTTCGTAACTGCACAGGATTAAAAATTTATTTACTTCCGGTTTTGCAGCAGATGCAATGGATACATAAATTAATATGTCAAGCATATGTTTAAAAAATCATTTTGGAATTATCAACTGATATTCTTTATGTAAATCGTGAATGAAACAGATATATTTTTTGGTAGTTGACTTGGGGCAACAATTTCAATTTCTTTCAAATATTTCGAATATGCCCCCAGATGTTCATTTAAATTAAAAGGATATATGTGTAGATACAAAAATCGAAACAATAACTATTCTTTTGTCTTTCTTATCGTTATACGCAAAACTACTCCATGTGCAATGGAATACCCAATACACATGAGACAATTATACGTAGAGCGGCAGTATAAGTTCTTAAGGATGTTTTTATAAATTATTATAAATATCCAAGCAGTAGAACCAACATTATAGCGTATTTCACTATTCCCTAATGAGGTCCCGGGTATATACTAGAAACTTTGCACGTGATTATCTCGAAATCATGTTTTTCCAAAAATGTCTTTGCTGTGACTACGATTGCCGAAAATGTTTTCAACCGATGTCAATTTTTTTTTTTAAATTGTTAGTAATTTAACTGTCGTCCTTGAATGATTCCATTTTTTCGTCAAAATTTTCATATCAATGTTATGAATTTCTTAAAAAAAATCTCAGTGATAATAGAAAAATAGTGGATTTTTTGGAAAAATCGTACCCGTTCGCAAAAATAAAAAAAATTACAATGCATAGTTCAAGGACACCATAAGTGCCTGTACTTATGATTTTTTTGTTTTCAATTGAGCTGTTATACAACAATCGTAGCCACGGCAAATCTCTTAGAGAAAACGCGCTTTGTTGGAAATGGTTATAACTTCGACAATTAGCGTGGATGTACCAATACTCGAATACTCAAGGAAAACTTTTGCTAAAAATCGATGAATAGACCTATTGGTAATGTTAATACATTAAACGAAAGCTTTCAATCCCTACTTCATAGGAAAAATATAAAGATTGTTTAGTAACCAATTTATGTATTCAAAACCGCTTGTACCACTATAGGAACACATGTACCAATAGTGGTGCAATCGCTATCGTATCTGGTCCTATTGTTGTCTTATGGGACTCGCAACTATAGGTACACTATGTCAACTATAGGTGCAAGGGAGCACCTATTCAAAATTCAAAGAACATCAATTTTTTGAAATCTTTTTGAGCAAATTTCAAGGATACCAGTTTTATTGTGCGATTTTAGTGCGATGAATCGATAAAAAAATATTTGTTGATGGTTGGTACCTTAGTTAGGCGTATAACCCACTACTGAAACTATTGGTGCACCTCAACTATAGGAGCACCCACCCTATTAATATTTATTCATGTTCACAAGTGGGTTTTGTAAAATAGACATTGTACTACGCTAGACGTATGTTAAGTATTCGATATAAATATGGCTACATACCTTCATAAAATTTCAATTTTTTTCCTTCCGTCCTGCACCTCAATATATATAACCCCTCAATCACTGACAGAAACACCGTTGTATTTGTTTTCAATAAGGCTTTCCAAACGAATTAATTTTTGGCTTGTTTCTCTAAAAACTATGAAAACATGAATGGAGAGGTTGTATTTTGATAGGTTTTGTCTTCCTTACAGAGAAAACCTATAAACCTGCTCGGTGCTGTTTAGAATCCGAATATCATGAATATATATTCGTAAAACACCAAACATTATGTTTGTAAAAGGTTTTCTAATTATTATTGATATAGTTTAATTGAATTGTTAATAACATATTTTAGAAATCGAACACAACTGCGCGGGATTCAAAGATAAATTGCAGAATCTGACTGTCTTCACTGCAACTGAATAGGTAGAGAGCAGACTTGGGGCGCGCTTATTTTTCCAGTATAAAAAGAGGTACATTCATTTAGTTACCAAGTAGTTTATCCGTTTTTACTCGGTTTAGAGATGTTGACTTTAGAAAGAATGAATAGCTCTGTAAATAGCGAAAAGCGAAGCGAAAACAGGTTATGATATTTTAGAAATTTGTCCATATTACTTTCTAGAACATCAAAAATCGCTTGAAGCTCCATAATAGAAGTTGTGGTGAAAAAAACTGTTTTTGAGGGTCTTTCACAAACAAATCCCTGTATCTCGAAAACTAAAAGCTTCCGAAAGAAATCTTCCTGGTAAGTTTTTCTGCAACTTTATTGAAGTGAGTATTTTTCTATCTGAATTATTGAAGAAAATAAATTTCGTAACTCACTATTAAGGAGATTAGTCAACGATCCGATGTGATTGAAAGAAGGATCGGAGAAATTTCCTCAAAGACATCACATAGCTACAATCAATAGTCTACTTTGGGACAACTGTGGAACGGGGCGAAGATAGAAACCCACACGAAGAAAAGAACGCTATATGGGATTTCGCCAGGGGCGAAGATTAGAATTGAGTTTCATCTTGCGTTAATTTTCGCCACTTTTTAAAATTGTTCAAGCTTAATTAAGTAAAGGTAATAATCGCGGATGTGCGTTGACATGTATTCCTGCAATACTCAAAAACATTACTATCGAAAATTCTAACGCTTACTCACAAAATTTATATAACTTTCCCCGCAATAAAAAATTGTCACAATTTTTGTTTTCAGGAAAATAAGTGGTCTACAGGTATTACTTTATCTACGATTAAAAGTACGTTATGAAATATTTTTGTTTAAATTAGGGCAGTTTGCACATTTTATTCGTCTTAGTTTGTTTTTCAATAATAGTCGAAAACGGAGGTCCAGATCGTAAAGCAGATAGAATTATTTGTAATTGTTCTACAAGGGGGGCGAAAATTAGGGAGGGGGCGAAGAATGATACTTCTACCCTATTGAGCGCTAACGAGTTTTGATGTTTAGAGCAACCGTTGGCACAATGCTTAGCGATAAGAATTCTTCCTACGAGTTACGAGCAACATCATGATGGCCACCCCAAGTCTGAAACCATAGCCACTGATTTTCACATCTCGACTTGCTTAGTTGTCCTAGCTCTGCGATCCTGTTGTTTATTTGTTTATTTATTAAGGTTTTAACCCCAAGGGTCATTATTTTTTTCTGGATATAATATACAATTTAAGAAATAATATATTACAATTCAACAAAAATAATAGAAATAAAAGTCAAATACCCAAGTAACCAATAAGCATTATAACGTAGCCTAATATCTGCTTTAGATCCGCATATAATGCAGTCTTATAGAGCTGTGAAGCCCTAAATACTTATATAGTGCTGGTATTATTCCAGAAAAGGCGAAATATAGTGCTATTACTGTGTAGAGATTGACAACTCGTTTCTGCAGTACTAATGCTATTATATAGCACCAGCGCACAAATGTCAAATTTTAAAGCCTTATATTAGCATTACTAATGCTATTAAAAGGCTTCAGCTGGCTGTCATTGTCTGCCATGGTTTTAAAACCATTTCTTATATTTCCTTTCGGTATGATGAGCAAAAAGGAAAAAAATTAAAATAAAATGTTCTGTTTAAAACCGTAATTGTCTCTCTTCTAAAGCAAACCTTAATAGCAAACCTCTAAACCTTAATGGGTTTTCGTTCTGACATGATATGACAATTTTACGAAAATTACCTTTAGTAAGTCTCCAACTGAGGTACCTTACCTCGTCCTTCACGGTAAGTGCGCTGCGTTTGCTCCCAGGACTATATTGCATATGTTCGATTGAAATGAAATATGCCGAATATAATCTTCAAGAAGAGTTGCATAACAAATAAACCTACAGCATTACAATAGCATTATATCGGCTTTTTATTTGCCCTATAATGGCATTAAATGCACTTGTAAAGCTTACATGCTTTAAAGATCCTTGAAGCATGTACGCGTTATATCAGCTTTATATACGCATATAGAGCAAGTGATAATACTATATGTCGGCTGTGCAGTTATGCATTATCGATGCTAATATAGAGTTTTATTGTATTGTTAATGCTGTAATGGAGTTTCAATGCAACATTAGTTCAAATGTATAGCCAATATAGTGCAATGGCTCAATGCTTATGGTTACTTGGGTAGTCAAATAATAGAAATAACAGTTTGCGTCTATGTCATCGTCTCTGGAGCTTTGATTTTCGCTGCTAGATGTATGCTGCTTTTTGAGTTTTCGAGTGATTTTGGTATAGCCGCTTTCTTTCTTGTTTATTTCTTCCCTAGGTATGTTAACTATTGATTCACGGATACCGTGGAAAATTAGTTGTCTCGCTTTCATTTTTTTTTTTGGCCAGCTGTGTGTGGTGTATCAGCAGATGTCGAAGGCTGTTTGGTGGTGTTGGTTATGGTACATAGGATTTCATTAGTTGTTTTGGCACATGACTTACCGTACTGTGCCGTCTGGTTACAGAACTTGCGCATGGGCGTCTGCCCAGGGTATGTGCATAGGGTTATTTGTATGTAGTTAACACCTTGAGATGACCTGCCCTCGGAAGTCAAGTAAGACTGTATAGTCAGGGAAAAACTTTCTCCAAGTATTGTTTGTGACGGATTCCACTTTTTCATTCTATTACTATGTTTTAATTGCCGCAAAGTTCTACTATATCGATTTTGTTGGCTATTTTCGGCAAATTTGAGACTAAGTGAAACGAAAGCAATGAAATTGAAAGACGGATAGGTATTCTAGAGCGAATCAGTTACAAACTTAGAACGGAAAACTAGAACTTGGCAGGCTCATATGGGCATGATCGAAAGGAAATGTGAAGAAGTCTTTGCCTTCTGCTAAGTAGGAGTTGCACCCAAGTCTACCGCTTGATCTATGATAGAACATAACTCATCATCATGTTTTACCGCCGACGCCGTTTCATTGCTTTCGTTTCTCTTAGTCTCAAATTTTCCGAAAATAGCCAACAAAATCGATACAGTACTTCTTCATTCTTCGACATGAATCTTTAAATATAATCAGCACTAGTACGAGGAGTCTAATCGTGTAAGCGAATTTCCGTTAGATCAAGGTCCATATATGGTCAAGGTTTCTGTCTGTCACGTTACAAGTTTACGCATATTTTATAAAATAAGTCTGCAATAACGAGAGAATCAGATTTTATCACAATTGCACATTCTTAAGGTCACTAATCCGCACATTTTTTCTACAGAAAGTTCTTTTCTACCGTGAATGGTTTTCGCTTTATTGTCATTTTTATACGTCTGTCACGTTACACAATTTTCGCAATGAAAGGTTGCTCGACTAAATTGAAAAAGTCTGTTCCGTTGGTCCCCAAATGTACATCAACATAGTTTTTAGTTAAAGCTTAGAAAACAAAGAAGAGTTTGGAATATATTTTTCCTTAAGAAAAACTTTTTTTTCGATTTTATGGTATTCTCAATGATCTGTCACGTTACCACCAGAATCTGTCACGTTACACTTCTGTATTTTTATTGAAGCAAGGATATCGAGACAGTTGGACACAAATCATACTTGATCTGAGAACTGAGTATTGACGGGAAATTTCATGCTTATTTTTAAGAACATATTGGTTTTGATGAACAAATGTGAATAACTTATGAAAAGGTCGTAATTTCTCGAAGTAACACATTATGTCGAAAAAAATCTAAAATAACTTAAAAACATCTGCATTTGAAGGACAATTTTTCATGAGCATTTTGAAATGAAAAAACATTTTGAAGCACATTCTATAACTAAATTATTTAAAGAAAAAAAATTAAATCAAAGTTAAAATTTAAAAAAAAATTGAAATGTGTTGCAAGTTTTTGTTATAAAATCTTCTATTTTTATTTACTCCACAATGCAATTATTATAAACTATTTTTGTTTGCAATTAAATTTTAAATGTCCTCCGTTTTTTGCGTTTGGTATTTGTGAGTAACTTATTAAAAGGGCGTGTATTCACTACTAGATATTTTCATTAAAAAAAATATATCGGAAAAATTTTCTTAAGGGCATTTTGCATAAAAATCATTTTTTTAATTTTGATCATAGTGGTTTTAACCTTATGGTAATTCGCCTTTTCCGGGTTATTTAAAAAAATCTCTTTCAGATAAATCACTAACCCTACGTGCGGGGTTGGAAATCAAACCCAGGTTAGCTGCGTAAAAGGCAATCGATTTACCAGCTACGCTATGCAAAACCCCCGAAATGATATTTAGTATTAATAATGGATAAGAAAATTGCATTTATGACTGGAAAATACTAAGAAATTTAGAAGGATACTTAACCCTTAAATGAGCAATGTTGTTTTAAAACAACATTGCGAAAACCATCTCAAAATTATCATAGTAACGTATTAAAACTGTTAGACCATTTTCAGAAAATTGAAAAAAATTGCTTTGTGCCTTTAAAGGTTAACCTTCAAAAAGGCAAGTGGTCTCAGATGCCCGGTTAATTACAGTTCTCTAGTTTCAATGAACTTGTAGTTTGAATGAAAATTTTAATACAAATGTTCGAGCGGTTTCGAGCTTTCTATTCTCTCACTGATAAAACGACAAAAAAGAGGCTTTTGATTGCATTGGGTCTCAGGAGCGATGCTTCTTAAAGTCACTATTTTAGCTTACCTTTTTGAGGGTTAAAATCGCTGTTAAAAATGCTATCTTACTAACAAGTTCTCAATAATGCAATTACAGTTTCCTCTATTTTTAGGCTTGCGTTGACAAAAAAATCATAGTTTTTGTAATTGTATTTTTCAACATTTTTTTGCTCTTTTTTCAAAAATTTCACCAAAAAATATTCACACAAAAGAATTAATTCCCTAGAACTCGCTATCATATAATTTTGCTGCACAAATGGCGATTTTCGAACAATATATTTTAAAAGTAGTTCATTCAAGGTCCCATACGCCCTTTCTAAATGTTACTCTAGAACAAAAATTGTTTGTTTAACAATGCAAAATACTTAGTCTCCCATTAAGATGAAACGTAATATATAGTTTCAAAAAGTAAGCTCAAAGTAGTAAAAAAATGTAGGTTAGACATTGTATGCAAGCTGTTGGTGTGGTCCACAAAACTTTTTCGAATTTTTGATCTGTCACATTACAAGTTTTTTCTTTTGCATTACTTCACAATTAAAAATAAGCTGTATTCTATTTTCATTTCATATTTTCAAGCAGTATCATCAAATTTAAATTAGACTACGATGGAAAAATGCGTACGATCTTTTACTCACTTTCAGGTCATGCAACAAGCATCAAAAAACTTCAATAAATGACTGAAGCTTCCATCCCGGGTATTTATTTCCCGGGATTTTTGGATTTCCCGGAATTCCCGGTTCCCTGTTTATTCCAAAAGACTTAGATTTTGCGAATGGAATTCTGTAGGAAATATCTTTACCGGCAAACATTTGAAGTGAGTAGCGAATTCAGATTGCGCTTTCCAACTGATTTGTAGATCAATGGACTATATATCTTTAGGCTCACTGAAAAAAAAGTTTTGGCCGGGATTAGGTTGACAATTTTTAGAGCGATTGCATAACCTTTCTATATGAGAAAGGCAAAAATATGACTAAGTCCAAAACAGTCAATTCTCGTCAATTTTTTTTTCGATATTTCCGGGCCGGGATTAGGCTGAAGATTTTAGAGCGATTGCATAACCTTTCTATATGATAAAGGCAAAATGGATTAATTTGCCCGCTGTTGTACCGAAGCATTTCCTTACAATAGCGTTAGTGATGCGCACGATATCTCTACAACAGTTCTTTTTATAGTTTATTTTAATAGTTAGATCTTGAATGAAAGGGCTTGCAATCAAATTAGTACTTTCTTAAAAAATTAATGCATGCTTGTTTTAAAACTTGGGATGGTTTGTAGTGATATCATGCTTAACGCAAACACTATTTAAAATAAGGAATGTTTCTAGAACGTCTGCAGCAATATGTGGTCGGTTCATCGAATGCATATTTCGTCTTATTTGTTATACCGTAACTGTAATATCTGTAAATGTTTGGATGTATGAAAAAAAAAATACATAACGTTGTATCTGTCCAATATCATGCGCATCCAAACTGTCTGACTGAATGTCGCTTTCAAGGATGCAGGAAGGATTTTAGAAGGGATACGATCAAGCAATCCAGATACTTGCCCGTAACAGGAAATCGATGGTAGGCTTCATCCATCGCTGCACAGTTCGTCCATTATCTGCTTGATTTTGATTCACACTTAATTCGAAATGATCTTACTGTGACGGAAATGGATTCCATATATAAACATTCCTCTTTTGATCGGAAGTAACTGCACACTACCCTGAAGCAGCTCAATTTTTTCATTAAAAATTACCAAATAAGGTGCTTTGCATTAAATTGATTACATTTTATCGTATCAGGACAACGAATTCCAATTTTGAACAGTAACTTCAGCAACGGCGTTTAGTATATCGTCCCAATCGTAATCGCAATTACCAAAATTTAGTGCCTATTTTCGCCATACTAAGCAGGTGCCTCACTAATTCATTAATGTCTCGGCCTACAAACAATGGAATGCGTAAAACTTGACATCAACAGCTTTGCTTCGTTGTTAAGAACCAATATAATAACACAAATGCGCTGAAAACAGCGAAATTCTCGTGTTTGGGCGCAAAGGAAACTCGAATCGAGTGTCCCTATTGTTGCGCTACCATTTGACTTAATGCGCTGAACAAAGATGGCAGACACTGCTCTAACCAACGGCTTCTAATGGGTAGTGTGATAATTAAAACATGGCGAAAATGGGCTCATCACTTACATATAGCCAAGAAAAAGCTGATGTTGCGTAAACTTATTGACGAGTTATCAAAAGATTGAATGATGTGTTGGCCACCAAATCGCCATCTACTGACAACTGCATTAGGACAGATATACATGCAATCAAACGGGTTTGAAAACGTTTCAATTTATTCTTCTGTTTTCAAGAAAATCATTCACCTTTTTATTTTTCTTCTGTATTCCCGGGATTTCCCGGGAAATTTATTATTTATTTCCCGAATCCCGGGAAGCTGAAAACCGTCAAGAAATGGAAGCTCTATTAATGACAGACTTTTTTTTGACTCATCATTCATATTGTTTTATATTAGAGATTATATACATACGAAAGAATCATAGTTTGACGCAAAATTTAATAAAAACTACAAAGGGCAGCCCTATGGGGTTGCACGAGCTGTAGACGTAGGACTATACTACTTAATGTAAAATGTTTATTTTCTTAGTACATTTATAGTAATAATAAATCAAACATATTTCTTACGTATGGTTTAATCACAACCAATCAACATCGAATATTACATATTGAACCAAACCGTCTTGGTTATCAGGTCATTTCATTTGTAGTAGGTGATCGAATCCGATTAAACTTATTTAAGAAGACAGAAAACTGTGACCGAACTAATATCTGGAACTAAATCTTTATAGCATAAGATTAGCTTGTAAAAACCTTTAGATTGTGTGTGGTAAAAAACCAGAACCAGTGAAGAAAAATCAAATTTTAGACAATATAATAACATTTCATGAATAGACCAAGAATTCCAGTTACATTTTGTTATTGTTGTAACTTTCCTAAAGTACGCATACAAATATAGCGAATGCAGTGGTCTTAATCATATATCGAAACAATAAATATACAAGAATCGAAAAGAATTTTATATATGGACAAGATGCGTTTTTGCAACGGTTTTTCAAGTGGCAGTGTATTCATTCATAAATAGGCTTTGTAGTATGTACCTATTAGTAGAATCAAAATACTATAGGCTGAGTGGAAATGAATCCCGTGATGGGGAAATGAATCAATGAATTGATCGAACGTAAATAATAAACTTTCGTTGTGCAATTTAGTAACAAATTAGATCTACATACTTACACATTCGTCTCAAACATTAAACCCAAGCGCACAAAGCAAAATGAATGAAGGCTGATGACGATGGGTAGAGCGAAAGAGACAACGACACTATGTTAACCGTGTTTGCAAATGGAATAATATACATAAAAATGTGCTGGAAACGAGCACAACACAAAAGATAGCATAGTGTACCTCCACAGGCAGTGTAACGGACTTTTAACTCAGCTACACTGGCTGTGAAAACATCTGCTTCGCCTGCTGTTCTACAGGCAACTGAGCTGCTTCGGCGAAATCCGTCCGTTTAAATAGTCGATGATGACGTCATTCATAGAAGCGTAGCGCGCTATCTTCTGTGTGTAAATGCGCGATATTTTGACTAGGTTGTTCATTATTTAAATTTTTAATGCCATGATATCAAAAATCTTTGGGTTTATCTATTGAAATCTATTCTTAGAAGCATTTCGGGTCGATATGTGCAAAAAATTTGAAAATTTATCGTGAGATGACTGAATTATATGCGTTTAAAATTGGACCACTTTTCGTTACATACCATTTTTGTAGAATTTGCAACTTGCACCCCTATATCGAAAACAAAGACGTAGTCCTACGTCAAAAAAAATTCTGCTGTGGTTGCCATTTTCGAAGCCTTGACCATATACGGGAATCCGGTTTTCACGTTTTCATATTCGACGTCGTGTTGTGTGTTGTCACCACGTAGCTTTCTGTTTCGACCAGTGGCAAGTGATGCACCTTTTAACTCCTGTTTGTATGAGAATGAGATGAGGAAGGAGACTGATCTCTACGATCCTATTTCTTTTACCTCACTGGGGCACGAAAATCAGATAATTGGTTTATGAAAACAGCACAAGAAGCATCAAACCATGGTAATCAAATTTATTTTAAAATTAACATTACATTGCTTTATTGGCTTTGCAGCCCTCGATTACTGAGGGCTAAAAATGATGACGTGCTGTCCAATACAAATATCCTAGAATTATAGATAACATAATCAACCATGGAATCATAGCGAAGGGCATTATTGCATAAATAAATAGACTAAAACGGGTATATTTTTTCGGTTTTCAACATCATGCATTCTTTACAGTTGCTAATATAATTTTTTCCCCATTTAATTTTCTAATTTCGCTTTTAATTCAATTTTGGAGCAAATCATCATTTTGGATTACTGTACGTTTCCCTAATTTATATTTATAAATAAAGTCGGGTCTCCTACTACGCTATTAACTGGGGGCGTGAAAAAGGAATCCGCGTTGTAGGATACCCATAGCTTATGGGATTTCGACTAGATTGGAGCTGTGGCCGATTATTTCGTCCGCGTCAACATGTAGCGCCATACTTTCTTTGGCAAAGTTGTTGTACTCAGTTGTGCCTACAACTTAAAGTCATAGGGTATCCAATTAGTTGAGAACTATGCCGCCAGGGGTGCTATGCTGCTCTCCTCGTAAATTCGACTATCATTAAATGGATTCAATGTCAAATATATCAAAACCCTGATTATTTTGAAAGGTAGTGTCTTCGGGGAATTTGTAAAAGAAGTCCAGAGATTCTGGATGGTAGAAAATATAACTCGCAATTGCCCCACCAGGCGGCGCTAGTGCTAATGCAAATATTCAACACATGTTAAAATAATTCTATATCTCAACATCGTGATTAGATAGAGTAGTACTGTCTTCAGCAAAGTTGCTGAAGAGGTCAAGGACTACCCAACGGTAACAGATTAGTTTGGAATACTCTCACTATGCGGCGCTAGTGAGCGTAGAAGCTTTCAGCATATGCTAGATTATAATATATCTCAAAAGTATAATAACTTGAAAAGATGGTGTTTTCGGCAAAGTTCTCCAGGAGGTCAAAAGCTACTCGATTATGGATAGATTAAACTGGAATGGACCCGCCAGGCGGCGCTAGTGAGCATTTTTTTTTAAATCATGTATCTCGAGATCGTGATCATTTGGATGGGTGGTGTCTTTGGCAATATTCATAGGCAGGCCTAACTCTGTCCAACGGCGAACGAATTAGTTCAGAACTCGCCCACTAGCCGGCGCTAATGAGAATAAAGCTTTCTTAACATAATAGATTTATTTTCAAAGTCTGGTAATTTAGGAAAGCGCTGTTTTTGGTAAAGTTCTCCAAGAGGACAAGTGCTGTTTGACAATGTATAGAAAAAATTCGATTTTACCCGCTAGGTGACGCTAGTGAGCACGCATTTTTCCTTTAAATTTCTGCATCTCAATATAAAGGCAGTATAGAAGGGTGGTGTCTTCAACAAAGTTGCTTGAGAGGTCGAGGACTACCCAAAGATTAGTTTAGAATACTCTCACTAAGCGGCACTAGTGAGCGCAGAAACTTTTAGGACATGGTAAATTATGATACATCTCAAGAGTGTAACTTAGAAAGATGGTAGTTTTGGCAATGTTCTTGAGGAGATCATGGGCTACTCGATTATAGACAGAATGAATTGGAATGGATACGCCAGGTGGCGCTAGTCAGTAAGCATTTTTTTTTTTCAAATTTTATTTTTCGGGATCAGGATAATTAGGATGGGTGGTATCTTTGGCAAAATTCATCGACAGGTTGAGTTTTGTCTTACGGTGATCAGATTAGTTTAGAACTCGCTCACAGCTAGGGAGAATACAACTTCTACTACATAGTAGATTGAGTCAAAAGTTTGATTATTCATGAAAATGATGTTATCAGTCAAGTTCTCATAATGTGCGATATAAAGATTAACGTGGATTTCAGTTACTAGGTGGCATTAGAGAGAAATAAATTGTTTATGGATTTCAACATCTCAAAATAATGGAAGTTTAGAAGTTCATCGGTAGATCTAGAGCTGTTTGATGATGGCAAATTGGTTTTGAATACTCTCACGGGTTGATAAATTTATCATCTTATCCGTTTTGAGGCTACTTCTTGTATGAGTGAATGAGAGATACCGTGCCTGATCAGAGCGTATTTAAAATATCAATAACAAACTCAGAGTTTTTTGGAGAAGAGTATATAAGTATAAGCATGTGGAGCATTTTTTGAATGTTGCCTTTTATTCTTGATATTAAAAAAAAACAATTCGTTTAGTACATTTTATTCAGCACGCTCGTTCTTCCATTCCGTTAGTAAACGTTTCAGTTGGGGATGGTATTGCTGTAGCAAGGTTTGCATTTGTTCATTACGTTCGGCGTTACTGTCCAGAGCGCAGAAGTTCTCCAGCTCGTTGAGTTGAATGATTTTGACTTCGATTTCTTCCGCACTTGGTGGTGGAAAAAATATATCATCTGTATCTGTTGTTTCCAGCTCTAAACTGGCAACTATCTCTTCAACTGTTGCCGGATTATCGTCGATGATATTACGAATCTCCTCTTCAGAATGATTGGGAGCACCCATTAATTGCCCAATCTCTCTGATTGCTGCACAGATATTGTCGTCGTTATTTCCATCACTTTGTGTATCAAAGTCCGTAGCGTAAGTCGGAAGTAGTTTCTTCCAACAATTTTTTAAGGTTGATGGTTTGATGTCCAGTAGGGCAAGACGTAAGCAATCGAAATTATTTTTTTTCCACGAATCTGTCAATGATAATTTTTCTTTCTCCGCCGATTCCATTATGAATCTGTAACTGTGATGTACATAGTGCAGTTTAAAATTTCTAATTATTCCCTGGTCCAATGATTGAAGCAGTGAAGTCGTGTTGGGAGGCATATAAAGAAGTTTAATATTTGGGTGGTTCACGTAACGTGGGTGAGATGGAGCATTATCCAGTAGAAGGAGTGCTTTGAATCCAATGTTTCGAGTGGAGCAAAAGTTTTCCAATTCAGGAGCGAAGCAATTGTTGACCCAATCTTCAAAAATTTCTCGGGTCATCCAACCTTTCTTATTGCTTCGGTAATGCACTGGAAGATTGGTCAGTTGTAAATTTTTGATGGCGCGTGGTTTTGCAACATGATTAATGACTAATGGTTTCATCAGCAGAGACCCGCTCGCATTGGAACAGAGCAGGATTAAAAATCCTTTCTTGTCTGCTTTTGTTCCAGGCATAGTCTTCATTTCTACGGAAACGAAAGACCTCTGTGGTGTCTTTTTATGAAATAGTTTGGTCTCGTCACAATTGAAGACTTGGTCAAGGCAATACCCACCATTTTTTATTTCTTCTGCGACCAATGCTGGAAGTCTTGCTGCCGAATTAACGTCAGCTGATGCCAGTTCCCCATGTAGGCGAACGTTGTGAATTCCATACCGTTTACTAAACTTTTGGAACCACCCTTTAGAAGCGCTAAACGGTTTAGCATCCGTATCTTTTACTCCATGCTTGTTTCTGTAAATGAAGTAGAACCAAGGATGCAAAATGCCTACCTTTTCCACGGCTGTAATTTTTCTGCCTACATTCTCATTTCTCTCTCGATGCTGCTGTCATTCGCTAGTGCAGGACGCCCAGCGCTGTACGGCTGCCTGTGTGTAAAGCAGTAACATGACAGAAAACTACTGTCCCCAGTACAGCCACCAGACGCGAGCGGTACAGCTTCGCTTTCCTTATTTTACATTTTTTAATATTTTCAATCTTTTTAATATTTTTATTCAAAAATGACTACAATGAATGCGGCTCATTTACGCCACGGCCGGCATCAACGCTTTCGTGTGCGGGACTCTCCCTTTGACTATGCAGAGAAAAATGTACAAAGCGAGAGAACAAACTTTACTACGCCACACTCTCACCGAGCAGTCGGAGTACAGCAGCAAAACAAAAATTTATTCTACTGCTGTACGGCAAAATGTACTCGGTTTGACTACTGTTCTGGCAAGAGCTGTAGTGATGCGTCGCTGTAGCGGGCTGTACGGCTTGTGCAAATGTAAATATATCGAAAAAAATGTAGTTTATCGGTACCGTTGGCATCCCTGAGTAGAACTCCAAAGCTTTCTCTCGAATTATATTAAAATGTACCGGAAAGCCTCTACTGGTGTTGCTTTTAATGAATGCGTTAACTGCTTTTTCCATATCCAGAAAAATGGGATCGCGCAGTCGTCGCACTTTGCTACCTATTTGTGAAGCAGCATGAGCAAGTCTCTGAATTTTGGCTTTTTGTTTAAAAATTGTGCGAATGCTTTACTCATTGACCTTAAATTTTCGAGCGATTGTAGAGTATGCAAGTTCGTTCTCTTCTATATCCTAAATAACCTGAAGTTTTTCGTTCAAATTCAATGACTTTCGTTTCTGAAATAATACAATTAGATACGATATTCATATTTTAATCAGATTTCAATTCATGAAATTCCAATTATATTTGAAATTGATACTAAGTGACATCTTAGACCATCAGCAAGCATAGCTTTTGAGAAATTAAAATTGGTGATATGGTAAACGGAGGCCTGAAAAAGGGCTGCTGGATTGTTTTATTCCTTAACAGGGCGACAGGGTACTACTACCGCAAAACTGAAATACTTACAACTATTGAATTTTTAACCGATTTGAGCACTTTTTGATATTTTATTCAAGAACTCATCCACTTTTAGACTTAGTGAAAATGAACCGGGTTTTTTCATTTTGTACATGGGAATTCGAATGTCTGGAGGTATCAACCAGTACCAACATGAATGTCAAAATTCCTGGAATTCCCTCAAATTCCATTCCGTCGTTATCGTAATGGGACCATTTGATCTGGGACGGGACCTGCGGATTCGTGTTTTCTTATTCTTTCTTTTTATTTGTTATATCTTACTTCTTCGATTCACACACACTAATACTTGGTGTAGTTCAAGAAATGACATGACTTTTTTAAACAACAAACAAGAATTGAACTTTCAATTTTTTTTTGTGAATGCACTATCATGAAGTGCAAGGTCAAAAATTGCGGTCGTTGTAAATCGAAAAATCCGGAGATGACTTTTCACCATTTTCCGGTGAATCCCGATTTGTGAGAACAGTGGGAGAAGTTCACAAGAATTGATGATCTCGAAATTAATGAAAGCACTATCATCTCCACTATCATTATTGATCTAATGATTAATTTATTGAAATATTTAAAAAAAAAGTTAATTTAATTTAATTTAACTTAATTTCAAATAGAATACTCCCCATATTAATCACTCCGAGGAAAGCCGGTTCAATCTGACATTTGCGTGCTGGATCAATTTGACATGCGTTTTTTTCTTTCCGCAGGTCCCGTCCCAGCATTTGATGATTTGTTCTCGGAACGGTCATTCCGGAGCAGATTACTGGGGCCGTGAGTTACCGCTCTGAGGCCAAATCGCCCTGTAACGACAAAAACAGACTACTGAGATAATTCCAAAAGTTTGATATTGCAAGAAATTCGTTCGATTTTATAAATCGCACCCCATATACTCTAGGTCCATATTTTATTGCGTGGATGAAAGCAATATGGCTATTTCACATATACAGAAGTAGAAATCTTAGTCGATTACACAGCAGTGTCACATTACCGGTGTGTGGAAACTTTGAACGCACCAAATGAGTCAGAAGCGTATGAAGAACTATTTACTAAAGGCATCTCAGAACATTTAAAGTTATCACCAACACATTCTTATGAGTGGGTTCATCCATCATGTTCATCACACAACTATATCAGCGGTCCAACCAAGACTAACACAGCGAGTGAGAGAACTGTATAAAAACCATATTCGCATCTTTGTTCTTTCACACGTGGTATTTTTGAAAAGTAGGATCAAAAACAAATTCACACCTTTCCGATCCGATTCAGTGAGGGGCGAACACGAAATTATTGCGACACCGAAAATGTCATGCCAATTTTCTTATAATGTTTAAAATCAAACCAAAATTTTAGGGTAGTTTTATGCATATATTTACTTAAAAAATCAAAAGAAAAGTTATTCGATGGAGCCTTGAGTGTAAAATTGAACGCATTTTCGCTTGATGCCCTCCATCAAAGTCTTTACAGTGTCATCCGGTACCAGTTTCTCAGTTTTTTTCCATTTTCTTAACATGTCCTTCTCGTCTTTGACTGTCTTCTTGCTCTTCCGAAGTTCCCGCTTCATCATTGCCCAGTACTGCTCCACCGGGCGCAGCTCCGGACAGTTTGGCGGATTCATGTCCTTTGGAACAAAATGGACAGAATTGGCATCATACCACTCCAGGACACTTTTAGAATAGTGGCATGATGCCAAATCTGGCCAAAATAGCGGATCTTCGTCGTGCTGCTGCAAGAACGGCAAAAGGCGCTTCTCGAGGCACTCAGATTTGTAGATCTCGCCATTTACTGTGCCCTTTGTCACTAAATGCTCACTCTTCAGTCCGCAAGAGCAGATGGCCTGCCAAATGAGATATTTGAAGGCGAACTTCGACATTTTCTTCTGCTTAAATTTGTCGTCCATATAGAACTTGCTCTTGCCGGTGAAAAACTCCAACCCCGGAATTTGCTTAAAATCGGCTTTTATATACGTTTCGTCGTCCATCCCACAACAGCCATATTTTGTCAGCATCTTCTCGTAGAGCTTCCGTGTCCGAGTTTTAGCCGTCGATTGTTGCCGCTCATCGCGGTTTGGGAAGTGCTGTATGTAGTCCAGTTCTCTTCTTTGCATTCTGGACGTAGCTCTGCGACATGCCGATCTTTTTAGCAAATCACGGCTTGAGACGTTGGGATTTGCTTTAATCATCCGCTTCACCTTTCCATCCGTCTTTTTGTTCTCCGGTCCCGGTTTAATTCCAGCTCCTTAGCCGTGGTCCAACGCCAACCGCTCGTGGAACCGCTTCAACACTCTGGAGACGGTTGCATGGTGAATGTTCAACATTTTTCCCAACTGCCGGTGCGACAGGTCAGGAAATTCCAGGTGTTTGGAAAGAATTTGTTCTCTCGACTCGCGTTGGTTCACTTCCATTTTCGTTGAATCGAAAAACACGACTACGAGTTTGACAGCATGTAAACAATACACATCAATGAGAAAGTGGGCAAAATTTGGTTGATTTTTACCCAATGGTAAAAAAGTTATGCCCTGTTGAATGTGTCGCAATAATTTCGTGTTCGCCCTTTAGTACCGTGCATGGATACAAATATTCTTTCATATATTTTATATGCGAATATTAAAACATATCCGACATAGTGCCGTGCCGGACAAATATTGATGTTCGAATTTTAAGTGTAGGATAAAATATTGGTGTCCGTATACGGTACTGAACCATCACGGAAACTGATCGGATAGGTGTAAATAGTACTTAAACCATATGGAAAATCTCACGCACACACTTTTATTACGTATACATGTATGCCCATAGACATTGCAACTGCGATGGTATCCTAGACGTCAAATTACTCAATAGGCAATAGTCTTATTCTACACGGAGAACTTTATTTAGTTATCGATAGCGAAACTTTGCATCTCCCTCTCGTTTCTTCTGTTCTAAATTTTGTGCATTAAGCATATTCGGTCTATCCATCCATCGAAAGCATATTAGAAGTATACGCAACAAAATGCATAAAAATCACATAGAAGCATTAAGGAGAAGGAAATAGAAAATATGAAAAAGGAGAAGGAAATAGAAAATATGAAAACTCTGCAGATTTTTATTTCTCAATGTAGGATAGAATCCGAATATTTTTTCTTCTTATTTTTTCACCTTTGTTGAAAGCAACACAACATTGCTGCCAATATGTTGGGTTTATCCTGTACTTTTATAGTTAGATTAAAAATTTCCTCTATGTAAACCAGTTTCACAAATAACGTTTTGAATGTTCAAATTAAATTGGATTGGATTTTATAAAAGAATCGTGTTTTGAAACCGTGAGCTTATATTCCTTCAACAGAATAATGTGATCCGGATGAAAAGCAGAGTCACGCAATAACGTTGAAGTCATCACTCATATTGCTCCTAAATGGAAAAGCAACATAAACAAGCCGTGTATTGTGAATACAGATTAACGTTATGCAGAGAAACAGAAATCTAGATAAAATTAACAAAAATCAGAGCGGTTAATAATCTATTCATAATCGAGTAGCCCTTATTCTTCCTCAAAAACTTTTCCGAAAACACCATCTTTCTAATTTATTAGAATTCTGAGATAACTCATAATCTACCATATACTGAAAGCTTCCACGCCCACTAATACCGCATAGTGAGAGTATACCAAACTAATTTGTCACCATTGGGTAGTCCTTGATCTACCAAGCAATTTTTTTGAAGACACCACCCAGAACACGTGCTTACTAGCGTTACCTAAAGTCACCTGTATTACCAGACTTTCCAAATTGATCTACAATATTCTGAAAGTTTTATCCAACTTAGCGCCTAATGGGTGAGTAGTAAACTAATCTGTTCACCGTAAGGCCGATGAATATTACTAAAGACATCACCGTTGCAAATTATCATGATCTCGAGATACAGGATTTAAAATATATAATTGCTCACTATCGTCACCTGGTGAGTCCATTCCAATTTAATCTATCCATAATCGAGTAGCCCTTGAGCTCTTCAAGAACTTTGCCGAAAGCGCAATCATAAGACATTTGAGATATATTACAATCTACCACATGTTGAAAGCATCTACGCTCACTAGCGCCGCATAGTAAGAGTAATCAAAACTAATCTGTTACCGTTGGATATTTCTCGACCTCTCGAGCAACTTTGTTGCAGATGCAGAAATTGAAAGGAAAAATGCGTGCTCACTTTACCAAAAACAGCGTTTTCCTAAATTATCACACTTTGAAAATAAATCTATAATGTTAACAAAGTTTTATTCTCATTATTGCTGCCTAGTGGGCAAGTTCTGAACTACTTCGTTAGCCGTAGGACAGAGTTCGACCTGTCTATGAATATTGCCAAAGACACCACCCTTCCAAATGATCATGATCTCGAGATACAGGATATGAAAAATAATGCTCACTAGTGCCACCTGGTGGGTCCATACCAATCTAATCTATCCATAATCGAGTAGCCTTTGACCTCCTCAAGAACTTTGCCGAAAACACCATCTTTCCAAGTTATTAGGCTTTTGAGATATATTATAATCTACCATACGCTGAAAGCTTCTACGCTCACTAGCGCCGCATAGTGAGAGTATTCCAAACTTATCTGTTACCGTTGGGTAGTCCTCGACCTCTTAAGCTACTTTGCTGAAGACAGTACTACTCTATCTAATCACGAGGTTGAGATATAGAATTATTTTAACATGTGTTGAATATTTGCATTAGCACTAGCGCCGCCTGGTGGGGCAATTGCGAGTTATATTTTCTACCATCCAGAAGCTCTGGACTTCTTTTACAAATTCCCCGAAGACACTACCTTTCAAAATAATCAGGGTTTTGATATATTTGACACTGAATCCATTTCGTCGCTGTTGTGCTATCTTATGACAAGCGCCATTCGACACAGATCTTTCATTAGGGCCTAAGTCGCAATGTACTCAAATGGAGAAAAATCAGTTTCAATATTCGGCGATGCTTTTCTAAATGTAGTTTTTATTGTAGGTATAAATTACTTCATGAGCATGTTTTTCCGGAAGCATCTTTGGTTAAACTTTATGACAATATAACAAAGAATTTAATTCCTATGTGCTTTTAGTGGGTAGAAACTAAAAAAATGCTTACGCCCAATTTGCATCCCAGTCGTGATTTCGCCCTTCAGCAACCACCATTTGCGGAAGGGCTAAACTGTGTACATAATTTTCAGAAGGGCACGGTAAATGGGCTAAACTGACTCTGTCTTGCTGGGTAGGGCTGGGTAAATGGGTGAGCTTGAAAGTATACTTTTTAATAGGGCTTAGCAAATGGGCGCATAGAAACCCAATGTAAACGAAAGAGCGCGTACATCTTTTCTTCGAATTACATGAAAATATCGAAATATTCGAATGTTTATGTGCAACAACTATCGAGTAGACATGATCATAGTAGATATTGCTTATCATTTATATAATAGAACCGCCGTTTAAAGAATAATTTTGTGAATAACAACCGTACGCCCGGTTCTGTCAAAAAATGTAAGTTTAGCCTTTATATTCCATATGAGAAGAAGGGCCTAAGTCGAAATCTCGAAGAAAATGCATGTTTCGCCGTTTTGTTTTCTTTAATTGTAAATCGAACTAAAAACCATTATAACTAATTTTCACCTCAATCTTGTAGTATTTTTGTCGCATAATGCCATAATAGCGAAAACGCAGTTTGTTTACATTTGCGATTTAAGCCCTAATGAAAGATCTATGTCGCATTTTGCACATTTCGAGAAAAACGATTTTTAAAGTTTGAGATTGAGTATCTTGAATCTTATAAATTATATAAACAATTCAAAAAAGACAATTGATTCTTTTATCTATTCTGTATTAATATCTCAAATATTTCGAAGATCGGTTGACTATGTTATGAGTTTTTACTATGAATGTAAACAAAAGTCGCACTCACACGTGTCATAGGTGTGTATTGATGACAAAATTTGTGCATAGAAAATTTTCCATAGAAAAAAATCATCAATTATTAACTTTTATTCATATCTTTGGCTTCATTTGGTCTATAAATAAACGGAGAGATGCATTTTGAAGGAAATGAGTC
The DNA here is from genome assembly GCF_030247195.1 of Topomyia yanbarensis. Taxonomy (NCBI): domain Eukaryota; kingdom Metazoa; phylum Arthropoda; class Insecta; order Diptera; family Culicidae; genus Topomyia; species Topomyia yanbarensis. The sequence goes on along the minus strand of NC_080671.1, from coordinate 306,752,331 downwards.
AGGGAATCTAGAAAAAATAGTTATTTTTGATTACAGTGTTGCCAAATATGCTATATTTCCAGTTTAAAACTAAAATTGCATTTTTCTCACAATTCGAGAATTTTTGTTTTGAAAATGATTATGCCATTATGTTTCTCAGATAGTTTTACATATAAAAACATCTTATATATCAAGATAATTTGAGCCAATCCTCAGACACAGTCATTGGAAGCAAAAAATTAAAAACTTTTCAGAACGTTTCTCGCTATATCTCAGTAACCAAGCAGAATGTCAAAATTCTGTAAACGCCACTTTGTAGAGATTTTTTAGACAAGTAATGTGGCATATCTAACTCAATTTACCCCAAAATGGCGCTTGTCATAAGATAGCACAACAGCGACGATTTAATGATAGTCGAATTTACGAGGAGAGGTTCGATTTATTTACTCTTACTTCATAGCACCCCTGGCGGCATAGTTCTCAACTAATTGGATACCCTATGACTCTAAGTTGTAGGCACAACTGAGTACAACAACTTTGCTAAAGAAAGTATGGTGCTACATATTAACGCGGAGGAAATAATCGGCCACAGCCCCAATTAGTCGAAATCCCATAAGCTATGGGTATCCTACAACGCGGGCTCCGCGCAGTAGGAATCCGCGCAGTAGGAAGCCGCGTAGTAGGACACCCGACTGTACGACTTAATTTTTTTTGAAAAATTGCTATTTTTTACAGGTATTATCAAACTTTTAATACGTGAATGTATTACAGTGAAGACCCGATTTTATCAGCCTCCCACTTTGTCTACTCCCGATTTTATCAGCTTTTTGACAAACCAAGTTGAATGCGAGTAAATCTTTTCTTGAACATATTTTTCTTATCTCAGAGATCCGAAAAATGCAATTTTTTTATTTTGCTCTGTCAGACTCCCTTAAGAAAAATTCAAACTAAATAATCAGAAAGGGTTGTGAAGCTATGTCTAGGGGCTAAAGAAGAATATTTTAAGAGTTTCGGTTTTTTTTAAAGGAAAGAAAAATATATGTCCCGATTTTGACAATGTTTATCGTTTTATCAGCATTAAATTCACCAAGGGGCTGATAAAAATGGGTCTTCAGTGTATTTCATTTTCTCGCTAATCAAAATGCGGTAAAATTGTTTTATGAAATATAGAAAAAAGTTCCATACCGGTCGACAATACCGAGGGAATCAATACCTTTGCTCCGATAAATCGATACTCAGTAGCGTAATAATCGAAAATATCGCAATACCAAAGTATCGATACTTTTTTTCAATTTCGCCCATCCTTCCTACCATTTTGATACAAGAGCAATTGTTCAAAAGGGCATTACTTTTAAACAAAAATAGTTCGATGTCCGTAATTTATAGAGCAAAACTATGTGAGAACGAGTTGCAGGGAATGAATACTTTAGCACAAAAAACTATACACTGAAAAAATTTTGCACCATTTAAAAAAAATGAACATTTATGTTAAAAATTTAAATTGCAAAAAACCCACTTCTTTAAATTTTCTTATATTTTGTCATTAAACACCCAAAGAGAAAAAAAAAACATATTGAATGTAATTGCATGATTCATACCTGTAATTTCATTTCAGAATATGATTCGAAGGGTATTTTCGAATCAAACGGTTTCGGGAGAGCAATCACCGCCAGGGAACTCTCCGCAGGTATAAGCTAGATCCACCGCCGAGGACTAGTCGAATAGACTGCAACAGAGCAGCGAGTATGAGTCGTCGAAACGCCAGCTAACCGGACGTCACGCTCCATGCGGATTCGCCCGACCGACCACGGCACCCCACCGGTTGTTCCAATAGAAAAATAGCGAAAACCAAAGAAGAATCGATATTGGGAAAACTTTTTTCGCCAGGGAACTCTCCGTTAGCGTAAGCTAGATTCACCGCTGGGGACTAGACTGAGTAGACAGCGACGAGACACCACTAGTCGCGGGTCATCGGCGCACCAGTGCATCAGATACCCTGCTTCACCAGAATCGCCGAACTGACCTCGGCATCTAGCTGATTAGCTCGATCTCGGGAGAACTTCTCTCGCCGGGGAATTCTCTGTCGGAGTAGGTCAGGTCCATCGTCGGGGACTAGACCGAGTTGTTCGCGAACAAGTCGAGGACTGAATGGACCATCAAGGAAGTAGTGCTAAATGGCCCAAGAGGAGAACTAAATGGCTTAAAGGAGTTGCGGTGCTAAATGGCACCGGTTACGGAGTCAAAGGGATCAAGAAGTTGTGGTACTGAAACCAAATAAGAATCGGTATCGGGAGAACTTCTTTCGTCTGGGACCTCTCCGTCAGCTTACAGTCAGATTCACCGCCGGGAACGAGACCGCGTGGACCGCGACGATACACCACCAGTCGCGCCGGGGATCCAGCAAACCGGATGCCCTACTCTACCGGAATCGCCGAACTGACCGCAGCACCTGGCTGGTTGGCTCGAACTTCTCTCGCCGGGGAACTTTTCGTCGGAGTAGGCTAGATCTAGCGTCGAAAACTAGACCGAGTAGTTCGCGAACCAGTCGGAAGCTCAACGAGGAAGTGGTACTGAATGGCACAAGGGAACTGAAGGGCTCAGTAAATTAGACAGTCTGAAGTTTGCCGCCCAGATTGTCCTCGTAGAGGAAGAGCATTTAATCTATACCAACAGCTAGCTTTCCTACCTTGACTACCCAAACCCGTTCCCTGAGTTGTTGGTTTTTGAACATTTTTTTCTCCTGCTCAGAATATTTTTGAACATTTTTTCAAATATATAAATAAAATTCATATCCCCCCCCGAAAAATTTTTTTACTACGCCACTGTCCTTAATAGCATTTATTGAAATTTTCAAGGCGATCTGAAAACTAGAACAGAAGCTGAAGCTCTTGATAACACGCTACCTCAATGCGATTATTTCGATATCGACTTTTTCTGAAAGTGACCTCACAATATATTTCGAATACTTTTGGACTCACAATAGCTAGTGATTGAACGAAGGATTATGATTTGCACTAAACGTAAAGTTCAGTTACATATTTAATGCGAATGGTTGCATGATGCTCAATAAATATCAAAAAGACAAATTTGCCATATTATTCAACAAACATCCTTCTGAAATATTCACGGCTGTTTTTATTTAAAATCATTTTGAGGCACGTTAGGATTTGATTTGTAAAAGCGCGTAAAATTCAACACCAAAATATAGCTACAATAGGCCGGTTTCAACATCATATGACAAAAGCGAACCCAGCTTTTAAATGGCAATAATCTGCTGAACGACGCAGAAAGCCTCGCACTCTAAAATAAAACACCACATAACAAGGCTAACATACTTTGAGTTTTTGACTTTTGATCCAGTTTTGATGTTATTTACTCCTTCGTGCTGTGCCTGTAGGTTCTCTATATAGTACACCAGGGTGCATGTGCCCTAGAAACTTTTTCTTATGCAAATACAGCATTTATAACAGTTGGTTTCCTACGGCAAACGAGTGTAAATTGTAACTAATTTTCGCAGAAGTTTGGGTAGCTTGCATAAGGTGAAAAGTGTTTTGTCCAAATAAACACTCCCCGAAATTGTTCATATTACCGTTATGGGACTGTAGGGAATATTCCTCCTACTGGTACAACTTTCTCTTTGCGTATCGTAACACTCTCGAGAAAACTGATCTCCCTTTCCAGTACCGGGTTGAACTTGCGATTGAAATTTATTAACGTTGTGGCAGATGAATTTTCGTTTCGAATCCCACCAAGCCTGGCATAAATTTTTCCTGGGTGAGTTCTTCGTATACGGATAACTTACGGTCTGTCTGCGCTCAATGGCTTTCATATTTTCACGTTTGTAACCTGTTCTGCACGATATTTTATGCTCCAAGTTGTTTATCGAACGCTCAGTTTACTGTTTCTGTTTTCCCTTAGCGTGCAGCTGCACGGATCCAGTGTTCAGTCCTTGGCGTAAAAAGTTATAGCGTAAAATGAAAGTTTGGGAAAGCCGCCGCCGGTCGTTCGGGAAATAAAAGGTTTGGCATAATAACACTGGGGGGCTGCCATTGCATGCCAGACTGGCAGTTTATTTCAATATGTGCTGCGAACGGTTCACCCTCTATACGCAGATGCGTAACGATTATTAGCGATAGGAGGGTGAGCTATTGTTGAAGTTTTGCTTTTTAAAATGGTGAGCCTATTGTTCTCTTTGTTATTAGAATACCTCTAATTGTAGGAAGACTCTTTGCGATGATAGCATCGTTGTAATAAGTGGGTGTACAAGGGAAACCTCAATAATGCTCGATACTTACCCTCACGGAAAGGAAGCTTTGATGCGGTATTTCATTATTCCGTTACTCTGTTCACTCAACCCACTTCGCTTTGATAAAGAAAACTGTTCCTGGCGTAGATAATATTTAACCCAAACGCATTCCTATGTCCATGGCAACTTAATGGTATATTTTTCGCCAGCAATGAGTAATTGAAATAATTCATATATTAATAATAATAAAATATATAATGTTTTAAGTTGGTGGAAGGGACTCATATGTCTGTCGTTACAAGTTCAAATGCCCGACAAGAAAAGATTATGTTCATGAGTTGCCAGAACATACATAGTTCTAATCACCCTATTCTTACGCTGTGGTTATGTTAAACTTAAATTAAGTCCGAGTTTAATAGGATTAAAAAGTAGATACCTGCGAAGGGGGCGCTCAGTATGATGGTAGGAAAACTGTGCCTAAGATCTGCCGTCTACATGTGTTTAAGCTATTTTAGTTACTTTATCACAATGCAGTCATAGATCTATCCTTTTGATAATTTCCAGACCGTACTAGCTCTTGCTCAACCACATAAACTCTTTGAACGAATTAATGATTTGTAAGCTACAGCATCATTTATTGCGTTTCAGTGTTGTAATTTAAATGGATGCATTCTAATCTGCATTAAACGGAAACTTTCAACAACGTTAATTTAAAGGAATTTCAAGCCAATTATTCTTCCATTCTGTAATTGTTTCATTGTGAAGTAAAAATATCCCAAACAGACCAACCATATTTTTTCCCATGATTTTTTCCGAGGCCCGGAGGGCCGTGTCCTATATTCCAATCGACTTAGCTCGACGATCTGGGGTAATATATATGTGTTTGTTTTTGGAGAGCAGAAAAAAACTTTTAAAAAGCCATGAGAATACAGGACAAAATGTACAAAACCCTAGGGGGGTACAACAAAAGCGAACGGGTTTGGCCGACCCGCTAAAAACCATTGCACTTACTTAGAACCTGATTCCTCCCTGGCACTACCTTACGGTATTATTTCGGGGAGGGTTTTTTTATGTGCATAGCACCCACTAATTCAACTACTCAGTAGTTAGCTTCTCCATTAGGGTTACAGCGCCACTCCTAGACACACCACCAATTCTTCACTATCTTCTCAGACTGGCAATTTCCTGATGACAGTCGGAAAGCTAGCTGTGGGTCGAGACTTAGTGCTCTTCCCCTACGAAGACAATCCGAGCGGCAAACTTCAGATTGTCTAATTTACCGAGCCTTTCAGTTCCTCGTGCCATTCAGCACCACGACTCGGCTCCCTTTATGCCATTTAGCACCGCAATTCCCTTCTCGCACTAGTCAGCAGCATTTACTCGTTAAGCTCCGTGAACTACTCGGTCATGTCCCCGACGGTGGACCTGGCCTACTCCGACGGAGAATTCTCCGGCGAGAGAAGTTTTCCCGAGACCGAGCCAACCAGCCAGGTGTTGAGGTCAGTAAGGCAATATCGGTGGAACAGGAGGCCCGGTTCGTTGGTGCCCCGACGACCTGCGACTGGTAGTGTCTCGTCGCGGGCTACGGCTTTTTCTGTTTCCCGTGTTTCTCCTTCCGACCTACAACGGTACTCCAGCTTTGTGCATGTTGGGTGACGTCCGTCGATAACAACAGCGTCCACGAGTGTCTGCCTCTTGGGCCCGCATGGTCTTCCGTCTCCTGGCGAATTTCTCGTCCTCATTGGAGTCGCGGAAATTCTCCAATCTGCTTCTCCTTCCCCTGCTTCGCAGGGTCTAGGAAGATATTAGCCTCAACAGTCGCCAATGCTCATTCACGACAACCACTAACGCTTTTCGGATTCTGAGAACCATCTCCTTATTATCCTTATGGACATTGTTTCTCGCGTCTACAATCTTGTGGAGCTCCTCCATCAAGTACTTCGCTGCCACTGCTTTTGGCTTCTGTGGGGTGTAACTATCCCGCTCTGTTCTGGTTGTTAATGCTGCTTCCCTTCCTCTTGTTCTTGCTGAATAACTTCAGCTGCTGTTGGTGGCCTCAACCCCAAACGATTCGCCGTCCCTGATCCATATGTGTGAATTTCTATGTTTTCTCCATTTTATTGGGTCCCAACTTCGGGCCGCTATCTCCACTCGTACATAGTCGCATCTTGTGATAAAATGATTACCTATGAAGCAAGGAGGTCATTCTAGGGTTGCCACAATCCTTCATGGAGAGTAGTGTTCAGAGCCGGATCAACGTAAAATCGGGAATGCTCCCACCGAACCTAGTACCACCAACTAAATGGTGATAAGTTTTGAACGTGCTCGAAGACCTACCAGGGTTTTGTCGGGACGGAGGCAGCCGTGCACTTGCCATTTTAAGTCAGTGTCATCCTTCCTTACTCAGAGAGTAGAACAGCACGCTGCATAAACGGTTTTACAAGCAATCTATTAACGCCAAAACGGCCAATTTTGGGACAACAGCACCTTCGGATCATTTTTTGTATGTAATATGATCATTCTTTTGATATTCTGATTTCATAGATTAATCCCCCTATAAATGAGAGGTTTTCATTAATTTCCTTATAAAAGATTATATTGAGACGTTGTATTCAATTTATAGCTCTTTCCTTTGCGAATAACTTTGCTGAAGACACCAAGTGTCTGTACTGTATGCTTTAAAAGTTATAGCATTTTATTTATTGTTCAATATAGTAATTATCCGTTTAAATATGCCAGCCGAATGTAATTTCGAAAAACGGAAAAGGATGATATCAGGACATATTTTGCCTTAATTTTTATCCACCATTGCTAGAAATAACCACCGAACAATTTCAAGTTTTCTACGTGCACTTTGATCACTTATCAGTCTGCAAACGTTCATTTTCCAGAACCTTCTGGAGGATAATTTTCTAACTTATGACAGATCGATCTGGATCATATATCGGAAAACGAGAAGTGAAATAAATAGCTCCAAGCAGGTGTGTGGAAACAAAGTCATTTTAAACTCGTCCACAAGAAACTTCTTGGAATACTGTCTACTTGGGATTATTTTTGAGAATATATTTTTTTTATTATATCGAATTACATCAAATTTTTGGTAGTTTGTTAAAGGATCAATGTAACGGTTTATTCCAGATTATGGCGAACCTTCTTTTATTCGTTTGTTTGAGGAGATAGTTTATATAAAAATTGCCTAAATTAGGGGGTGGACTGCTTAAGGATACAAAAAAGAAGCTTGTTTTCGAGATTTTTGGAAAGGGACGAAAAAGTTCTAGCTATTTGAAAATTTATTTAACACACATTTAGAAAGCTAAAATAAAAAATACATTGAAAAAATACTTGAAATGCTTCACAAAAATGGCGAGGTAAGGACTATTTCGTTACTCTAATACCTAATTGGAGGGAAACATGTGCAGCTCGTAATTCTCGTTGAAATCAATAAAACAACAAAGATTTCGGATTTACATAAGTATACTTTCTATTTGATTTTCCGTATCTTTTCATTTTTCTAGAAATTACGTCGTTTTGCGTTTGATTTTAACCTCCCACAGAATTGTTGAATATCGGTTTTCTTATAATATTGTTTTTTAGAATCTTTAAAAATCTATATGAAGGTTGTGATACATTCTTCGGTTTATCTATTGAAATAGGCAAAAAAACTCGAATCTTTCCGATCTTGTGTATTAGGTTGCCCCCTTAAGGGTTTATATATGAAGCGGATCGTCAAAGATTAGACATTTTCATTTTTTAACAGTTATGTGTCCAACAAAAAAACACCTTTAACAGGCCAACGAGGGTACCCGGGTACCCACAAATTGAAATGCTCATAACTATGGCTTCCTTTAACCGATTTGGACACTTTTAGATGTTTTGGATTCAGAAACTCGTCTACTTTTTGATTCTGTATAATAGAACTAGATTAATGGATCTGATTTTTGGTAATCTGGATTTTCCGGAGTAATGTTCCAGTACTAGGATATAATTTGCAAATTTTATTAATGTCCTAGCAATATGAGTATCAAAACTCTTCAAATTGTCTCGGAAGTCTGTTTTTTATTGTTACGGGACCCTATGGCAATTTAAAAAATGGAATTGGAATGGAATGGCCACTCACGGCCCCACGGGAACCTGCTCCGGAATGTCCGTTCCGGGATCAAATCACCAAATGGTTCCAAAATCACGAGATACAGCCTACTGATGCAATTCCAAAAATTTTGATACCCACATTGCTAGTATTCCATTGAAGTTCGCAAATTGTACCCCAGCACTGGAACCTGCTTCCGGCAATCCGGATTTCCGGTAACCGAATGAAGTAAACCGATTCATTTTTACCAAGTCCAAAATTGGATGAGTTCCTGAATCCAAAACGGCCAAAAGTATCGAAATCGGTTGGATATTACCTTAGTTATGGGCATTTTAGTTTTGTGGGTACCCGGGTACCCACGTCGGCCTGTTACGTAGTAAAAAAAATCAGGAGCCCCTCCTCACTCCCACCCTTACTATATCAACAATATTATTAACCCAAAAGCTTGACTTGGTGAAGTTCTAAGATGTCACAAAATTTCAATTTCCAGCTATGGATAAAACATAGGAATTTAATTAATTGAAACTTAAAAAGGTACCCGGGTACCGCGTCGGACACACAACGGTTAAATATTATTGCGCACTTCCCACCAACCTGGACTCCGCACTTTCAAAGTGCGAGTGATCTCAAAACTGCGAGCTGTCAAAACACATGTATTTCCAGTGATAGATATGGTACTTTCATAGACAGACCAGTCGAACTAACCAGTCTATGAGAAGAATTTAATGAAAGAGTGGTAAGTGCGCAGTGCGGTTAGAATCCAGTTTTTAGTGCCACAAACAATATTGGTGTGAAAATTACGCTACGGGGCTAGTTGGGGGTTGGGGTAAGTTGGCGGAATCCCCTTTTCTCAGTTTCTATTAGTCATAAAGCACTGTCTCTCGTTGTGAACCTCATGTAATATGAAACGCATTATCCAATGTGTTTTTGTTTGCAAAACATTTTTGTAGAAGCTGTGGGCGATATTGTGTTTTGAGCATACTTTGTAAATTTTCTTAATTTTAAACATTTTTTGTTATTTAAGATGGTTTTCAATCTATTCCCCGAATGATTATATTTTTCGATAGAGCGTGAAAAGAGCTTTCAGTATCCGTATAGATATTACACCTATCCATACACTGAAGTAATTTTTAAATCCTTTTTTATAAAATGTGCTGTTGGGTTAAGTTGGCGGCGACGCACGCGGGGCAAGTTGGCGGTACTATTTGCAGTGCAAAAATAGTCATCAAATATTATTATTTCTGGAATTCACTCCAAAGCAAGAGAAACTTTTTTTTGGTCTCTCGTCAATGCAGGGGACAATTATTTCGGCCAATCGCCTGAAGAATTTCGAAAATTTGCTTTTGAATATGGAGTACACGTCGAATCAAAATGACGGGATATTGAGACTGACATATAATGAAAAGTGTCAACAATTTTTAGCTAGTAGTAGTAAATAGTATTCGCTTCAGTAATCTATTCAGTAAAACAATTTTATTAACGAGTTCTTCGCATAAAATATATATATATATATGAATAATGTCAATAAGAGTATATAGTTTTCGGTTAATTTTGGCGATAAAAGTTAAGGAATGCAAACTAGTTTAGTATTTCGTGAATTAAATTTGAGAAATGACCACTAAAAGTAACATGTTTTGGTCAGGATTATGTAACATTAGGCTGAAAACTAGTACACCAAATAATTGTCCTACGTCAACACTTGGTAATGTCCTAGACATTACCAACACCTAGTTTTTTTTTTTGGAAAATAACAATAAATTAACGTTTTCGAATGGATGTGCATGAGTCAAGGTGACCTACGACCAATTAATCAGAAGCAAGAAAATACCTGTAATAATTTGAATCAGAAAAGTGACCCTTGCGGGACAATGCTTCTCCTATTTCTAAATGTTTGACAGCTTAAGTCTCCGAGTTGCTTTTCAACGTCAATTATTAGCGCTGTACTGAGCTGGATAAATAGATTTTTGTGCGATCTGTTAGAGGATATTCTCTAAAATTAAGTGGCGAGTTCCGTAGAGGACACAATTGTCATAAATTACGATAAAAATGATTTTGTAAAAGCAGCCATTGGTTGTAATTTTATAGATGGTCTACTTGTTAGAACCGCCAATTTCACGATGAATCACATCTTAGACATGTATTTTACCTGTTTAGTTGTCTATAGGAAAAATTTCCCAGTATGCGTTTCATCGTCGTAGAAGCCACATGCATTTTGCCGCCGGTTACCCGATTTGTTAGTACCTAGAAGGAATGCTCCCCGCTAGCAGAAGTCAACGAAAAGCGCTCTCAAAATTGCCTTTGCCATCAGATGTGTAAAGAAGCCGGCGAGCTGTAAAAATATCCACAACAAACGGTCATTATTAGGACCACAACACCATTCTCGAAAGAATTTGAAGTGAAGTTTTCATTTCATATTTTTGAAAATAATTTCGTATTTTCGGTCATGAATCGATCACATCTGAGGTCTCTACCCTCAGTCCTAGCAGCCTGGACTCATGCCTTTAGTTGGACCAATCAAAAATAACGCTCATATCTACTATATATCACATTCCATGGCGACATGTTCGGGAACTCTAGTTATATGTCTTCTGGTACATACACTGAAAATTAAGCATCAGATTCACGGTCTACGCTGTCATTCAAGAACACACGCGAATTATAACATCGAATTTAACCACGAGATATTAGACACTATCAGATTCAACAAACACGTTATCATACAAACGCTTGAGCTTCGTCCACGCACAGCTAAGCCCGCGATCTCACAAACATAAAAACACCCCGGTAATTGAGTGAACGTTCTAGCACTTTTAAACTCATAAAGGCGGTCGGAAGCGTGGACCTACAAAAACACATATTCGCGCGATTATAAACCGGTCATACCCGAAAGTTCTTTACCCTCGGTCATAGTATAGAATAGCCATACAACATTCGAATGGCCACACGTTTATACTATCGAATTTATGCACGCGAAGTTATATACACGCTGGTGCAAGCGACAAACACGTTAACATACAAACGAGCTCTTCGCGATCATCCACGCACATCAACGTCCGCGATCGCGAAAACAGGATAACACCCCGGCGACTAAGTAAACATTTTGGCATTTATCAATTTACAAACGCGGTCTCAAGAGTGAGTCAATTACATCCGGAACTCCCTCCTCTCATTCCTAGCAGCCTAGATCCATACCTTCAGTTAGACTAATCAAAAACATGCCGCTCATATCTACTAGACAACACGTTGCATGGCGACATGACTCTAGTGATTTGTAAGAACTCACTCTCTTCTAACATCTGAACCGTGCACCGAAAATTAGGTATCAGATTCACTGTCCGCGCGCGATCAACCAAGAACACGCGCAAAAATGCGAATGGATACACGGTTATAAAATCGAATTTATACATGCGAAGTTACACACCCGCGACATACAAACACCCACGCGATTGAACACGTTAACACACAAACGCTCGAGCCCTTCGTTATGATACACGGGATCGGAAAGTCCTACTTATTTGAATCGTACAATGAATATCACATTCAGAATCACGGCCCGCCGCAATTGACCTTAAGCAGTCTCGCCTGTAATTGCAATGAGTGATTCTGACGGAAAGCCCTTCCGATACCCTAGCTCACGATTAAGTCTTTGTAATAATCAGATATATTTTTTGCGGTTTTTATATACTGAAGGTTGTATCCAATTTTTGCATTCTAATATATTTGAAGCGGGGTTTACGAAGTACGTCAGTGCGACTTTTATTTTATTTTCTGTCGCTCATATGTAAATGACAAATATTCAGAAAAGGGAAAGAAAAAAATCAAACGACACCGCTGACGAGTATCGGTCAAAAAGTATCAATACCGATATTTTATGGCATCTAAAGGTATTGATACAAAAATACTCGATTTTTGGAGAAAAGTATCAATACCTTCAGTATGGATACTAGTATCGCCCATTCCTGTTACACGTCATCTTTCCGCGCCATACAAATTCGCCCGATGCTAGTACTGCTAACGGGTGTTCAATAAAAAATGAGAATTTTTTCAGTTATGCAGTTAAAAGACAAAAAAAATCAATAAATTCAAGGGGAAAGTTAGTCAGGTCGCTTTCTTTTCGCACGTACGGTATCTTTTTCTGCTCAACATACTCCAGCATCTTCTTGGCGTTTTGGGAAGACGCCTTGTCTGGCCTGAAGATGTACTTCTCATCCGCATGGTGCTCCTTTAAGAACGACAGAAGAATTTTCTCAAGACACTCCTCCTGGTACACTTGTTGATTAATGGCCAGACCGCTCGGCATGAACCACTGCTTTAAAATCTCTGTCCGATATGGCAATGTACAGCATAACTGGTTTTCACATTTATACTTAAACTTATATCTTACTTGGGGGGGGGGGGTATGGCCGACTTGTCGCTGGAATAGTAGCTGTCATTTCCTGGAATGTGGGTCTTCGAGAGCGGAAAGTAACTTTCGTCGTCCAGCACGAACGACGCACCGCGGTAGTTCTTCGTCATCCACCGGCACTGCGATTTCACGATCGCTATCCGCTCGTCCGTATACTCGGGGGACCGAGTCTTCTTCCGATAAATGAAGACCTCCAACTTGAGCTTTTGGTGAATCAAGGTATGGGAGCATTAATATTTTCGGCCGGCGTCACGCAAACTCGTTTCCTCCTTGTTGTCGAACAGCTTTTTCAATGCTTTCTTCTCCTTCTTCGTCATTATCTTCGTCGGACGGCTGCTCCCAGCCTTCCGCTCCGCGCTGAGGCATGCCAGGCTCCGGTAAACTGTACCCACGGGCACGCGTTCGTCTCGAAAGTGGTTTAAAGTAAATTTGTTTCCACGATGATCATGTGTTTCATAAAACCGTACAACACTCTCGCGGAGTGCTTGCTGTTTCGACGCCATCTTCAATTGAACTGACAGCACCAGAGCGAATTGAAACATGCCACCCGTTTCTAGTGAGTCCAGAGCGCAATTCTCTCCTAGGGAAAAAAATCACTCTACTTTAATTACGGAAAGGTATTGAAATCATCCTCATTTTTATTGAACAACCGTTACTATATATTTCTAAGAATCTGCGAGATCTGCACATTTCAAATGGTAAACATCGCATCCTTGTGGGCAGGATCCATTTCAAAGGATTGTTTTCTCATCGGAATCTAATTTGGTAAAGTAGTTGTTGCAGATCTTGCAGTCTTCAACTCAAAGAATTACAACAGAAGCAATCAATACTACTTCGTCGTCAAGCTTAGTGCAGGTCCCATCATACAATGGAATCACTGCACGGCTTACATATACTAGGCTAGCTCGTTAGAGTGTAAACATTTGACAAGAGCGCGTCATAGAAATCGTCGGCGAAAACAATTACATGAAATTCATATATTGTTTGCTGCTAACACCTGGTAAATCACAAGTAAGCTATGCGGTTATCCAAAACCTTTGCTATGATCAGAAAATTACGGTGGGATATGTTTTCTATGGCATGCATCCAAATTCCCGATTTACGCTAATAATCACATAGATGCACTGATTATCCACTGTGTCTAGTGTAATTTACGTCAAAAATCCATTGCACACTATTTTTTCCACCGTAAGAGCTCAAATAGTGTCAATTAACAACTTTTGAGAAATCCGTTTGTTTATCTCAACGATTTCTCTGACGTCACCGAAAACTGTCAATTCGCGGAATAGCAAGCCTCCTTTCTGTGAGCCGTGGAATCACTGAATCTCACCAACTAATTCACGAAATTCCACTTCACCCAATAAGCTTCTGAAAACGAAATATTCAGCACAATTATCAGCAAGATGTAATTAACATGACAAAACGATTAGAATTGACAGTATATTGTTAAAATATTGCATTATTATATGGTAATTAACTTAATATACTAACACTCCCTGTATGGCACCTTAAATACCTTCCACTACGCCCCTCGAACCCTTCAATGACGGAAGCCTGGAGATCGCCCCCGAAAACCGGAATCTCCGGGACAAGTCCGGAGGGGTGACAACCCAACTTGTATCCCATTTTCGATAAATATTGAACTTATTTATGAATCCTTCTGAAAACTTCATCACAACCTTTCCTAATCAATATGCTGAATGCAGTTTTTTGCTACAATAATCAAAGACGTGGCAGTAATTAAAAGAAATGTCCAAATTTTTAATAGAACTTACTTTAAAAACCCAGCAATTAAAATTAATATTCAGTAAACATTACATAATTGTCCGAAGCAACGTTTTCTAGGTGCTTTCAATGAACGAAAGCATAATCAAATATTGTCTACTTCCAGATTAAAACTGTTGCACAACTGACAATAGAATAATAATTAACCACAATGAAGCCACGAAGCTCACATAACTTTTTCCTGCCACCGTTCAAAGCAATTGTCAAAAAACTGGAAAGACGGTTGCAACATTGTCGTCGTTTCTTCCATTCTACTAGCAACGGAATCTGTTCGTGACCTACTTTTACTGTTTAAAAAGTTTTATTATCCTTTTCGCCATACTGATGGACATTTTCTTCTGTAATGCTATAAACATATAATGCAACGAGAAACTCGATTACTCCCCATTGGACACGCGGTTCACCGTTGCCTCACTGGCTAGGGTTGCGGGCAACGGATGACGAAACGAAACTTTAAATTAAATTGCTATTGATCAAATGTTTTCCAACTTTTGAAATTGCTTCCCTAGCTTCACCGGCATACTTGTGTGGCGCAATGCAGCAAACAAAAATGCATTAAAACGGTATCCTTTTCGGTGTGTACACAACTTAGAAAACGTGCTCGAACGTGAATTGAAAGGAGCTGCCTTCTTCGGATACACTTCACGTTCCGATTTAGAACTTCCTGAATACATTTCGGCAACAAAACTGCTTCTACACCCGAACGGTGCCTTCTCTCGGTTCTCATTGGCTAGAATGATTTTCTTGAATTGCATTGGATAAACTTTTAAAAGTACGGCTATTATGCAGCTCATAAGATATTTTGTACTCGACTGGAAAGCATCAAACAAGGAACAAGCGTTATTTATGGGATGTACTGCGAAAGAAACAAATCGAGGCATCAATTTAATGGCATTATTTTTTTTTATTCCTCACAGCTGGCTCTCGAGAGAATTCCGGTGCTCAAAAGTATTCAGTGATGGTGTTCGTCCACGGCGAGTCGTACGAATGGAACAGTGGCAATCCATACGATGGGTCCGTACTTGCCAGTTTCGGGCAAATTTTAGTAGTTACAATCAATTATCGTCTAGGAATATTAGGTTCGGAAGCACTGCTCGAAGTACCAACAGTTCTTGGAAATTTAACTGATCTGGTCTTTTCAGGATTTTTAAATGCCAACATCGACCGGTTCTCGAAAGCACCGGCCAACTACGGTCTGATGGACATCATTGCGGCCCTCCATTGGATTCAGGAAAACATCGATGGTTTCGGCGGTGATCCACGGAGCGTCACACTGGCCGGCCATGGGACAGGAGCCGCCTGTGTTCATTTTCTCATCGCTTCGGCTGCTGTGCCAGAAGGTAGGTGAATAAATTTGTGCCAATGAATACTTTATTGGCTTTGGGAAAGCGGAAACAGAGCATTTCGTAGAAAAAAAAATGCAATCAACCCGGTTGAATTGGGTTTATATTAGATTATCTACATGACAAATGATTCGACTCTATTTTCATCCTTCTTTGTATATCAATCTTTAAGGTCGAATTAAGGAGGATAATCTAATTTGAATTGTTTTATAAATTGCGAGTTAGAATTTTTTTAAGACAAAACAAATGTAGGATCCACTAAAGCAGAGGTACTGTCATTTAACAGTCCTTTTAAACTCGTATTAGTTAAGGATTGTTGATTGCATCTGTGCTTCGATGTAGATGCGAATCTAGTTTTTCTCCAATGTTTTATCGCAAGCATGAAAGGATAATGACCTCATTCCTCAAGCACGTCTTTCAAACAATGACATTTTTTAATGTATATAATTTTTATTATCGTCATGTTTGAACAAATTTAAGGTATTTTTGGATTCACTGGCAATTTCTATTTCGAAAATATCGACACTTCTATTTCTAATAATTCAAAGGATTTCTTCAAATCTCTCTTACTTAAAATTCATTTTCTACAGTCATATTGATAGGATTAAAGCCATTCTTTGCGTTTGATTTGATATTCATTCTTGCAAAATAAGGAAAATTGAGCAAGTGACAGTGAATCTCCAGTGACATTACAGGTGTACATTAAAGTGGCTCGACATATACTATTCTGATCATTTTCTGAGCGAAAGGAAATGAGAACGATGAAGGAGGAAGTAGAATTGGAAGGGTGGAAAATCAACCGTATTGGACAAAAAACTTTAGTATATCTCTGAGTTTCAGTCGTCCAAACACGGTGTCGTCTATGTAAGGATGGCCGAAATCTCGAAATTGCAATTGCGCTAAGGCTGGGCAGTTGCATATCAAATGATACTAGTTTCCGTAATCGGATTCACACAGATTCAGAGAACTGAATAGTTTTGCCATGTGATAAATAAGTTTGCAGTGGCCGATTATAGCCCTGGTCAGCCTGCCGCAGTAGAGTTTTGAAAAATGTAGCAATTTTTCGAAATCACTGTCCACGGTTTTTCTAGGAAGGTCTTTGTTTGGCGACACGTTTGTAGATTTCTCCAATGATTTCGGTGCTCGGACGAAGCCCAGGACCGTATTTTTTCTCTTATCCAACTTGTCGAAATTGGCATGGCGGGCTCAGAGGACGCTGCTCCTGCCCTAGCCAATTCGTCAGCCCATTTATTTCCAGTAATACCGGAATGTCCGGGCATCCAAACAAGGTAGATAGTGTTGACAATGCTTAGTTCTTCGATTTGGGTTCAGCACGCGATCACTAGGTCAGACCGTGATTTGTCTGAGCTAAGATTTCTACTTGGAATGCAGTACAGTATCTAGCTAGTGAGTCGGAATGTTCATTTCACGACAGTAGATACTAGCACCAGCACGTGCCTCCATCAGAGAACCGTCAGTACAACAGACCACTAGCGTTTGTTGTTGTCTTTCCATACAGCCAGACAACCACTCCTCTCGAGAGGGAATCTTCACATGGAATGTCCTGTAAGGAAAACTACATGTGAGTGTAATATCGTTGGGAGAAAGAATATCTTCACCCTATGTAACCATATATGACCACAATCGTGTATGACTGGTAATATGATTTGGGTTAACTGATAATTTAACTTATGAGCACCATTGTTCGACATCTCTCAATGCTTGTTGAATTAAGTCAAAGAATATTCCGATGCAATGTCTAGTAATTACTATTTGGTAATAGTCAGCAAACCCGTAGGTTGGAAATCCAAGCTTATTGAGATTCTTCAACTAGCCGTCGATAATCAGGTTCCATAACAAAGGTGACAGGGCGCCACTTTGAGGACAACTGCCTCAACTTCTGTATCTCTGCCTGTCTTAGTGACAAGCAAAGAATGCGGTTACTAAGCATTACGTTTATCCAAGCCTAAATACATGTAGATACCCCATGGCCGTACGTCGCTTCCAGAGTAGAGTTGAAAGACAGTTATTGTCAAAAGCACCGTCAATATCTAGGAACACACCCAAGCTAAATTGCTTGAGCGAAAAGGCCCGTTGTAAACAACATCGCGAAGGGGTTCCCTTAGTCGATTTAACAGTACGAAGTTGACAAGCTTCTTCGTAGGATGCTACTATGAATGAGTTTGTCGTATCTTCCACGTCATTCAAGTCATCTCGACTAATTGTTGGAAAATATCCATGAAATTTTGTTTTGCATAGATTTTTGTCGAAAATGAGTTATCTGTTGGATTATATTCTGAATATGAATCACAATGCGCAAATAAGACTACCAGGTTTGTTTAGAAAATTTCGAAAAAATACCAAAACATGGTTGTCCCATCCATAAGGCTCAATGAGAATGCAAATCTTCAACAGCGTTTTTCTCGGCTTGCTGTTTTTCAATATGGGACTGTTATGCTTTTATGGGCAGTTTAGTCGCCAAGTTTTCCAAAATGAGGTCCCAATTTGTAAATTTACGATTACAGTTTGTTACCACATTGAAAGTGACATCAAGATGATCGAATATTATATATTCGTGATCGGATAGAGACGTTTCAGTTTCAACTGGAACCAGCCAATTTTCCAGCTCATGCGAAATTCTTTCAGAGCAACGCTTTATGTCTAACGCCTCCCCTCTCCTAGACCTCGCAAAAATTGCTCGATTTCCCACATTCGGAATATGGAGATTTGTACTACTTACGTACTCCATCATCTCAGTGCTTCTCAGATTGATGTCTGAGCTGCGCCAAATGATGTGATGCGCATCCTTACCCATAATAAGCGGAAGCCCATTTCTACTACAATATGATACAATTCTTTGGAAATCAGCAGAAGGAGACGACTCATTATGCAATAGATATGCGACAGTCAGTATAACTGTGATTGAACAGATATCGCGAGTGATATCGATATGAGACAAGCGTATATAGTCTTCTTTGCAAGAATGCAAGAAGAAGGCAATTTACGCACGTTAGTCATGTCTGTAACTTTCCACCAGTGGCGTAGCCAGGGGGGGGGGGGGGGGTTTGGGGGTTAAACCCCCCCCCCCAAACCAAAATTAATTGGATTGAAAAAAAATAATTGATACTGACGAATTTAATTTATTATTCAACAAAATATTTTTGGAAAAATATTCTCTGATCACTACATTGAGAACTGTGTTTAAAGCGTCATGAGAACTTTTGGAAAATTGTGGGAAGGGGATCTTGTAACTTATCTCTTAGCCAAAATCCCATAGTTGTCAATTTACTTCAATGTAAAATAAAATAACTGTCTGAATTATTATGAGCACATTTTTGGAAAGATGCTTCAAAATATGGATTAGAGACAATTTTTCGAATGGGAATCTAAATTTGAATAGGTTGATTGCATATAAAACATAAGCTTGTTTACCGAAAACTTGCATACATTTCAACATTTGCTGAAAATGTATTTTATTAGATTGTGTAGCGTTTAGACAACAATTCAATATGGTTAACAACAAGAATAACATTTCAGAAACTAGTTGAAAGCTGATGTAATTTTGTCTCTAGCAGGTCAGGATCGGTTTTATGAGCATTGGATTTTTGTTGTATTATCAACTATATGAATAGCCTCTTAGCAGGATGCAATGAATGGCGTACTAAAATTTTGTGTGCTACGTACTAGTGCTGCAAGTTGTGAGGTTGACTAATGAAGAAAAGTAAAATTAATGCTCGATAAATTTTTAACGGTCACGATCACATTCATTCGAAACTGCCAAATTTCGATTTTAAGTATCATTGAAGAATTTCAAAACGTAAAACTGTTCATCTACTGTTAGAATAATTTTGACGGTTAATCCTCCCAGAAGTAATTATAGAGAAGAATTACTCTTCAAGCATATTTGGGTCGAGACTTAATGTCTCCAGTAAAGTTTTCGAAAGTGCTATTTAAAACAACTTTGTCAAAGACATAAATATCTCACATATTCAGAGTATCGAAATATAGAAGTAGAAAACCTTTACAACAAGCTATTCTGAAATTACTGTATTTGATAAATCTCTTCTGCGGTAATTAAATAATAAATTCACATTGCGTTCAAGGTGCCTTTGAAGCATACAAAAAAATAAGGGAGATATTAAAGATATTAAAAGGACTCAAAAACACAAAGAGTGATTCCATTTTCAGGAGCTAGCATCAATTCGGCGCTGGCTTAGTCCGCCCACCAAGTTAGTGTCGGATTCTGATGAGATGAAGTCGAAACGCAAGTTTCAGTTCCATCCATCCATAATTTAGTTATAGGTTTTGTGTTCTCAACTCGCAATGATTGTTTCAAACAATTTTATCCGTAGCACAGAAAAAAATAGTTTTCACCTAAATTTTTCTTCACTAAGGAGAAATATAGCAGGCCCAGTCCATTTAAATCCCTATATGTTGAATTCATGTAGCCTTCATATTTTCAACAAAATTGTTTGAAATGACATTATCAAAAACTTTGCTGAAGGCACCATGTCTCTTAATATTTTTGAAAAATTAATTCACCATAATTACCTCTATGAGAATTAATCACTAAAATTTCTATATCAAAGCAGGCGCTGTTTTATGTTGATAACTTCCCGAAGTTGTCAAACCTTCAAAGCCAAGGATTATTATATTAGGTGATCTTGAACGTTGAAAATTTTTTAGATCATTTATCCCACTTTAAAAGATCGCAATTTTTGACTTCATTGACATATTATACAAGAAAATAATCTATAGAGGTTTGAAAACTGTTCCATGTTGATCCTTCTTGTTTGTAGACTGGAATGACATCTGTTAGACTACTTATGTTTTTGAGTTTTCAATAATTTATCAAACTCATATTAAATTTTAGCATTTTTTCAAAAAAATTGCGATTTTCATCAAAACCCCCTCCAAACCAAATTTCTGGCTACGCCACTGCTTTCCACTATAGAAGTTTTCTTCTTGGAAGTACGGTTTTTGAAACAGTGCTATGGAAGCTTTACCAACATAAGTCGAAATTGATTCGTAGTTGCTGTACGTTTATGCTGGATATGTGCTATTCTAACCATGGTTGATTAGAAAACTGTATATTTCGTTTCCAACATAAATTGCACAAGAACTAGAAGACACCAAGCATGTTGCGATCCATATCAGCTTTAAAAGGGACACGATTTGCGAAGAAAATAATGGTCCACTGTGTCAGAGAATCGCATAACACAGTAAGAGCACCAAAATGTTCCGTGCGTGACAGACATATTTTAGACCCTCAAGGCATCAAGTCCTCGGCACGGAACACACCCTGACACCACTTAAAGACTCCTGTTCCGTGTCGCCTCCGACGACATGGAAACAGGAACCAAGTGGCTCAATTCTAGGATGCCACACGGTCTCTGGGCAGGTTCGTCTGTACACATCGAAATTTGATAATCGAAACCCAGCAAAACTTCACCGAACTACCAACAGCCGAAAGTCTCAGCCAAATACCTAGCCAACAAAAATCCGACAAAATAATGCCGATCATCGGCGAAAAACTATCGGTGCGTAGAGCGAACGTTTCGCAGCGTAATGCAGCATACTGAGGAGTTCGCCCGGCACTTCCTAGGGAGCGTTCGCCATTAGGAATGTTTTAAAATCGCATAACACTATGCAATTGAGGTTTCCTGTTTGGTGTAGTGTAATTCTTAGTCGGTTGCAACAACCACTATCGACACTATACGTCTTATCAACGTTGTTGGGAGAAAGAAGCTAACATTGAAGGACAGCTTCCATGGATGGCCGAACAACCGGACATTCTAAAATTTACTTCAAATAGGGTGTTTAGATAATTCAATGTATAAAGCATAATAGTTTTGCATAAAATAAAATAAATATATTATACTGAACCTCTAACTAGGGTTCGTCGCGGTGCGGATGTGGGCAGTAAATGGATTTCCGCAACGCTTACCGCAACCGCATTGCATTTACCGCACCGCACCACGTGGTAATGCGGTAAATGCGGTAAAATTGATGAATTTTTCAAAATAGAGTTGAAATATTATTCATTTATTTTGTATAAAGATATATAATAACATGTTATTTTTATATACACAAAATTTAACTTTGACGGACTCATCATAATAAAAGGTTTGTGAAAAAAATCAAGTTTTGTAATTTTTAATAATAAAATGCCGTACATTTTAAGACAAATACTTTCGAAACAAGGTAAAAATTGTCAGTCCATATCCCCAAACTCCTAAGAAATGCAAATATATTTCATCATTATACATACGAAAACCTTCTTCTGCTGCAACTAATAAGAAATCTTTTATTTTAGCTATCCTTCAGTTAATTGAAAAGAAAATGGAATATAAGTGTAATGAGTATTAAGTTTTTTCTTTAAATTTTCACATTTTCAATGATTTTGACACATGAAAATGAAATGGATGTTTCTAGCAGTTGCGTAGTGAAAATCTCTTTTCATTCTTAAAGGAATTTTACAGAAAAAATACAGGTGACACTCCTGTACAGTGATGTTGAAAAACATGTTGAATTTCATCTATATGAACAGAACCACGTTTGACGAAAAAATTAACACAAAACATCTAGTTCGGAATCCATCCAATCTCCAACGGTACAGAGTTATTGAACATTAGAAGAACTGCAAAAAATGAGTGTTTCCTCAATCAAATACTAAGATTGATTCCTTTAAAAAATATATGAACAGTAATCTTCTAAATACTAGTTCGAAAGTTCTAGAATTTATTGTATTTTTCCCTAATAATTTCCCATAGTTCTAATAGCAAAAACTTCAACTGAAGTGGGCGGGGGTCAAACATTTTCCAAACTATGTGAAATTTGGCATTTGAGTTAACTTTGACACTTGTCAGAATATGAAGGCGGCTTTGAGAATTACAAAATTACAGAATTACAATTACCATAAACACACTAACTTAAAATAATTTTACTTCAAAAAAGTCACAAAATACTCTTAACTGAAATATATTAGGACTTAATTTGGAAGAAACTTTTCGCAGCTGTCCAATAGAAGTGCGTGAAAAAAGTTATATAGCATACTTTTCGAGAAAGAGTCTTACAAAATGGGCCGCTTTAAAATTCACAATGAATTTAAACAGAAATAAAAAGAGATAGAAACACGATGTTGAAGAACGAATGATACGGTAACCAGCCTAATTTTGATCCCTACATGTTTAGCGCGCTTCCATATATTTACTGACAATTCCTCCAAATTATTCCAAAGATAACTACATCTTGAGTTTGTTTTTAAATCTTAGCATCATTAGTTCATCTCTAATTGCTTCAAATTAATCAAAAATCACAGTTGAAAAAATGGGATCGAAAACGATTTATAATTCCACGATTGATGCATTTGTAAATTGGATTTAAGAGTACAATTCAATTGTTTTTTCTGTTTGTTCGTTTGTGAAGTTTTACTTAGAAGTATAAAATGAATAGATCCAAAATATGTAGTAAAAATAATAATACAAAATTATTTTGGACTTCAAGTAGCGATAGGTCGAATGCAGATTATTTTCGGATTTCTTCTCAAATCATTAGTCAATAGAAATTATGGTAATGCAACGTTTTTCATGATTCGCTATTGTAGGGTGAGGAGTGAAATTCGAACGTTATAACAGAGGGGTTTTCCTAACATGGCCGTTGTTAAACAGGGAATGCGCAAAAATCGCAAAAGAAAAAAGCAGTTTTTTCCACATCGTATGTCAGATCTTCCTAAAAATCAATCAGCAGTACTGTAACAACATTCTACATACGCCGATTGATTTTTATGAAGATCTGACATACGGTGTGGAAAAAACTGCTTTTTTCGTTTTCAATTTTTACCCTTTCTCTGTCCAACCTTAAAGAGTAAAAGTCCTAGTTTTAATCCACTTTTCAATGCGATGCGGTTGCGGTAATATTGCGCGGTAAAAGCTCATTCCCCGCACCGTGCCTGCGGGAAAAAGAGTCTCACCGCACTGCAGATTTTGCGGTGCGGGTTCGGTAAATACCGCGCGGTTGCGGTAATTACCGTAACTGCGACGAACCCTACCTCTAACAGTCAATGAAATGGTAAAACAAATAATTTTACTTAAATAAAATAGACTAGCATAAAATATTTGTCTTCTTCTCTGGTAACATTTTTTTTCGTTACGTTTTATTTATGAACTTTTTACATATTCTATACTTAAAAAAATTAAAATTCTTCTAGTTTTTTTACATCATCCAACTATATTTACCATACCAACATACCAAATTGTAGATACTTTCGTATATTTGTGTTTAAAAAAAATACAGAAAAACAAGGTTGAACTAAAATTACAAAGATAAAACTAGTAGTATTAATTAATTTGCTAGTATATTTTTTGACAAACATGATTAGGACGTAGAAGCCATCTGTCAAAATTCACTTTTAATGGAAATTCCGGACTAACCGTTACTCGCTAATTACAGGTAGGTATTGGCAGTAAACAAAAGAGAAAAGTTTTCTCTTTCATTAACTGATTTGAACTGTGTTCGGCTAATAACGGTTCGACAGGAATTTTCTTTCAAAGAGAATTTTGATAGTTGGCTTTAACGCTGTAATCGTGTGTTTGTGGATGTATGATAATAATCAAAATATCGTGCGTTTATTCTCTTGACACACACTGCCGGGATCTGGATTTTTTAAGACAAAAAACACACTGCTTTTATGTGCATGTATACCTAGATGGGATGAGAATGCATGCGTAACAAAAGGTTTAACCCAACTTTAAAGGGGGGTAAAGGTTCCAACGTGAAAAAAACACTTTTTAGCGAAGAAGTTTCATTCTGCAATTTTTCTATGCAAACATATCAACAAGCGACTCGGTGATGAAGCTTTTTGTAGAAGGTCTCTGGAAAAACACGACTTGTGGTGTTAACTGCCATTCAAAAACTACTTAACCGATTAATTTCAAAGTTTGCATACTCATTCTATGCAAATAGTAGGTACCTAACCCCTACGTTGAGTTTTGGAAATAATTTTTCAATTAAGATTTTTTTTACCCATTTGAAATAAAAATTAGTATTTTTCACGAAAAATTCCGCATTCTATGAGTAAAAAAACCCATTTATTGAAAAATTATCCCGGAATTTCAACTTAGGAGTAAGGAATTTTTTACATAGAATGTGCATGCAAAATTTGAAATAAATCGGTTTTTGAATGGTAGTTAACACCGCAAATCGTGTTTTTTCCGGAGGCGTCCTACAAAAAACTTCGTCACCGTGTCGTTTTTCGATATTTTTGCATAGAAATGTAGAATTTTATTGAAATATTATATTATAATGTACAAAAGTTTTAATCAATTCCCTCGACCGAAATTTCAAAAAATATGCGCCAAAAAGCGTTTTTTACGCCCTCCTTAAGCCATCACCATCGCACTAATACAGTGGTTTTCAACCGTTTTCGTTCCATGCACCCCTTTCCGAATATTCATCCCCATGATGTACCCCTTTCTGAAAATTGCTTACCGTCATTACTCTATCAGAAAAAATGATTTTCAATTGGATGAGAATCATAATTTTCCAAGAAGAAACTTGTTTCTAAACACTCTCAGTAAGCATCTTAATTCTTGATGCACTCAAACGTTATATAAAGACATATATCAAACAGGAATGATAGGATAACAAGTTGAAATTTACCATACGAGTAAAGCCATATCAAGTGATCCTCGATTTTTTCGCAAAATCACCGATCTTCATGAGGTATAATTTATTGTATAGGGATTATGGTGATTAGCTTGTGATATAAATATTTCGTTAAAATTCCTTTTTTTCTTTAAGATATTAACCCTTAAACTTTATTGCATGATAAAATTGAAAATTTCATATCTCAAAAACTACTTAAGATAATTCAATGAATTTTTGCACACTTATGGAATGATATTTGCACTATCTTATAAAAATATCTTTACTTTATAATTGCGTGAATAACGGTACTTTGCATCTATTTAAAATTTTCAATTGTATTTTTTCTTATGTTCTTCACGCTAAAAATTTTCAAAACTTATATCAAATTATGCGAAAATCTTTCACCTTCAATAATCTGTATTGATAATTTTTCATTTTTGTTCCTATCGAGAGTTATAGAGGATTTTGTAACAGTGCGCTGTTTCAACGCACGGCCCACTTCGATGCAACCCGCGAGAACGTACATATTGGCAACGCCGCACGTCGCAACGTCCTAATGCGCGTCGCTTTGAAGGAGCGTATCTCATGTTCAAAATTGGCATCTCTGCGATTAAAGCAAAAAGACAAGCTTTTCTTTATGGATAATTGAAAGTGATGTTTTCTGAGTAACTTTGCATGCTCTTTAGCGTTATTATATTGTTCAAGAGTTATTTAATTTACTGTCACTCAATACCTCGGACAAGTGCGCTCGGTTGTTGCCAGTCGATGAGCACAGTTGAGCAGTGGGCATGTTTTAATCTGCGTTGGCATATTTTTCGCAAATTGACATACTTCACCACGTTTTATTTTCAGTTGGTTCTGTCTAAGAGGTAGCACGGTATATTGTGAATCTTTTCTTAAATCCACATAGCGACTTTTCAGCCACGCGTCATCTGGTCGTGCGTTAAATTACGCGCTCATTTAATTTGCATCAGTGCGAGTGAGAAAACGTTTTGACGTTTGTTTTCGTTTCGATCGCACAACACCCAAGTCCCCCATATAGAGAGAACTCGACGAAATGCTATATTATCTCAAGATATACAATATTTGCTCAAAAAAACATTCGATTGATTTATGTTTTAAATATGGGTCGATCACACGAATGATGTATTCCGTTAAAAAAAATCATAAATATGTTCGTCGTATCTTGTTTTTATTGCATCCATGTGGAGTGATAAACACATGTGTAGCATATGTCGTAATGGGCGCAAAAAATACAACGAAAATAAATATGGACATGAACAAAACATAATTTTCCTTAAATTTTCAAATTTACATCCCGTGTTTATAGTAATGGGTTCCTCTATAACGCGTTTAAAATATAGGAAAATGTACACGTTTTATTTTTCTTCTTATATTGTTTGCCAAAGTAATGGAACTGGAATATTCGATGACTCAACAGGTACATGCGGAAAACTGTAACGATGATTTTGAAATAAAGATCGTTGATGATTAATTGAAATTCGACAAAAATAAATAATATCGTACCAGAACTTGGAGAACCACCAATCAACAGAATTAACAGAAGCAATATTGATAAACAACCCCAACAACGATGCGATCGAACAACAGATTTTATGTAAATTTTTTCAAAAGACACATCGTTGTTTAAAGGTAATATCACTCGGTGAAAATAAAAACGTGAAATAAAATGCTGTTGGCATAAGATTTTCCACTCTCATATAGTATGTTGTAGACTAAAAAAGAATTTGGATATAACGTAGATGTATTTTGACTAACAAAAGTGTTTTTAAAGATGTTAATTGTTAGTAGCGTCAAATTATGATAATAAAAAATATATGAAACAACTATAATTTTTGTTGTGCTCTTCAGTCAAAAAAATTTAACGCATCTCAAAATATCCGGAAAAAAATCACCTTCGATAATTCGTATTGAAAAGTTTGCCCTTTTGCGCTAATCGAGAGATATGGTTTCTTTTAGTCATGCGATGCGCACTTCCCACACGATGCGCTTTATGATGTAGCTACGTGCGACGTTGCCAATATGAACGTTCTCGCGGGCTGCATCAAAGTGGGCCGTGCGTTGAAACAGCGCACTGTTACAAAATCCTCCATAACTCTCGATAGGAACAAAAATGAAAAATTATCAATACAGATTATTGAAGGTGAAAGATTGCCGCATAACTTAACATACGTTTCGAAAAAAATTAGCGTGAAGAACATAAGAAAAAATACAATTGAAAATTTTAAATAGATGCAAAGTACCGTTATTCACGCAATTATAAAATAAAAATATTTTTATAAGATAGTGCAAATATCATACTACAAGTGTGCAAAAATTCATTGAATTATCTTCAGTAGTTTTTGAGATATAAAATTTTCAATTTTATCATGCAATAAAGTTTAAGGGTTAATATCTTAAAGAAAAAAAGGAATTTTAACGAAATATTTATACCAAAAGCTATTCACCGTAATCCCTATACAATAAAATATACCTCATGAAGATCGGTGATTTTGCGAAAAATTCGAGGATCACTTGACATGGCTTTACTCATACATAATTAGGGTTGCCACCCCTCCGGGTTTGACCCGGAGACTCCGGTTTTCGGGAGCGATCTCCGTGCCTCCGGGTTTGGCATTAATTTCTCCGGGTTTGGTGGGAAGAAGCATAATCCCATTTTTTGGAAATAATTGATTCCTTGCAAAATATTTAAAGTCTAAGTTAACTATTACTCTGGTTCAGATTTATTTTGCCCAACTAACCCTTCGTTTCAAGGTGGCGAAGATGAGTTCACCAAATATTGCTGATTTCTTTCATAAAGCAATGAAAATGGAAAACAAATCAAATTTACTACAAATTAAGGAAAGTAATATTTCGCTAGATGCTACAATTAAAATGTAGCATCCCACTAAGTCAAAATGGTGTAAAAAAGTTATTTTGCTGCAATTTTACCAAATCACTTCACTGTTAGTGGTGCTTATCACCAGCTGCACCAAGGTATGTCAGGTTTGCTCTAATCCAACTGACTAGATCAACATCAAACGAGTTCTTCCCATGTTGTTGCTACTCCTGCAGCGATCCTTAACTGTTGGCTAGGGAGGTGAGTTTTGCCCCTTTGTTGCGACCTCTGGTGATGAATAACCGATATCGCTTCCCATATGATGCCGCAGCCCTGTCTCCTTTGCTCTCCTTTTCTTGTTAGTTATGGGGGAGAGCAATGCTCGATCGACTTATCCTCCACAGCGAGAGTAGCTGGTGCTTTTGTATTGGCACTTAGTCATGGAAGTGAAATACTACACCAGATTAAACCGACAAAACAGTTCTCAAACGTGAAAAATTTACAGTTTTACTGTAACGTAGTAATAAAGCGATTAAAGTGCTCTGAAATGCCGAGCAATCACTTTGATTCCAATTTCCGTCTAGTTCCACTCAAAATCTACTACCACACCCCCCCCCCCCAGGTCAGTGAAAATCTCCGGGTCAAAGCCTCTCCAGAGGTGGCAACCCTGTACATAATTCACCCTCTACAATAGTCAAGTTCACCCCTGGGGGTGAATTCAACCCCGGTTGAAAACCACTGCACTAATTGATATTTAGTTATGAAATGGATAAAACATAATACTTTGTAAATATTTCAAACAATTTTAAATCGTTTGTCAATATTTTAATATTATGTACTGTTTTTTCGTTGGACATATATGAGAGTTAGAAAGAATTAATCGATAAGATTTACGTATTTCCCGTATTTCAGCGATACCATTTGATTGACTGCATTGACTATAACTAGCATGCACAGTTTAAAAAACAGCTTCGAATGGAACGGATTACGATAAGATTCGAACTAACTAGGACTCAATATTACAATAACATTCTATACGTACAAACCAAATAGCCGTTAATTTTAGTTCTAGTGGATCTAGAAAATTAAGCAAACTCTCCCCACGCGCAGCAAGCGGACTTAAAACCAGTTACTTGGATACAGGTGCCAATTTCGACGTGATTCACAAATATATGAATACTCGGCTGAGATCGGTACATATCAGAGCAATCCGCTCCAACTAGCTGACCACACGGAGTGCATATTTCAATACATACTTACTGTTGCGGTGTTCATATACACCGTGCCGTACACGGTTGTTCAACTGAGAACGCTTGGAAAAGCGGCCATCTTGGAAAATGAAAAAAGCAGATTTTTCGCAAACCTTAGGCAAAACCTTCATGAACATCAATCAATAGATCTCTACCAATGCCCTGAATACGCTGATGTTTCAGATCCAGCATTCGATGGGAAAATGAACTCGCGGTTTGCCCGAGCAATGCTGAAACTTAAATAGCTGACGAGTACGTCATTGGTAGAATCAATACAGCCAGCAAGTGTTTGGCGATAACAGTATACAAATGCAGCACGCATTGCACTGATTTGTCTAAACCTACCTGGTTGCTGCTGTTCCTTCCAGCCGGCATTGATGATGATGATGGTCCCACCTCATACCCCTACAAAGGTGTGAGCTGGACGATTTATCTAATAGATAATTGATATTTTGACACATGACTAAACCAGTGACCAAAACAAATACGGACTGGTTAACAGTTCAGACATAGATTTTCCTTCAAAAGACCGCAACCAGTGGATAGGTTCGTTCGCCAAGAGAACAAGATCGTTCGAGCAATGCTATTCCTTAAATAGTCAAGGATATCGTCAACTATAGAAGCGCAGCGTTCCGGGTGCTTAAATCTGTCGTCCCAGACTAGGAGCACGTAACCCTCTGTTTGAAAATTCATAGCATTTTGACTATATCTTACAATATTGAAATTTTCCACGCCGTTCTACAAAATATCCAATTTTATCCATTCTGAGCGATATGCGTAAAAATATCAAAAAATTATCGTGAAATGGTTGAATTATGAGCGTTTGGAACCTATCCACTTTTCGTTATACATCATTTTGATGAATTTGTATATTGTCGAGGTTATAGAGAATTTATCTAAGCCGAAAGTCGCCATCTTGGATTTCAAAATGGCTTCGGACATCGGTTTCCGTCATTAACTTGTCAACCCCATTACGTAAATACCCAACTTTTATTAGTAACAGTTAGCTAATAATGTGTTAAATTGTAAACAACTTCATACTGTACTGTATGTACACAAAGTTCGTTACATCGAATTTTGTTCGCGAAAAGAGTTAGATAAATCGAATATTACGTAAAAAAAGATTTCGAAAATGGACGTAAATATGTGAAAAAAGAGTTCGTATATGGAGGTAATATGTATAAAATCAAATGATTTAAAACTTTGGAAAGTTTGCGATTCGTGAAAGAAAGACCCACATACACATTGTGAGTTTTCCATGCAAATCTGATCAACCACCTCTATTACACTGTATGACACAAAAAATCGAATCATATTGAACTTTTAAAGGATAAAAATGACCCTGTTTCTATTATCGCACTACCTATTTCAAGTCAGTGCCATCTTTATTCGACGCATTAGCTCAAACGGTAGTGCGATAATTAAGGTACACTGAAGTTCCCGGCTACTTAACTCTTTGTCTTCTGCAACGCAGGAGTCAGGATCTTTTGGCATTAAATGCGAATCACCTGAGTCTGCGGCATGTCCGGACAAGCGTAAAGTCAAAGTGACTCCCTGGAATCGCAGGACTAACCTCTACACCTAACCGACCAGCATCGAAATAACGATTTCGAGAGAAATTTCAACGTCGGGAAATTTCTCCGTCGGAGTAGTTCGAGTAGATCGGGAAGCAGCACCGGCAAATGACGCCTGTCAACTGGCGCCTGTCAACTGGAAGTCACCCTCCACCCAGAATCGTAGGACCGCCCTCGGCATCTGCACGGGTAGTATCGGTTTCAGAAGATCTTCCACTGCCGGGGAACTCTTCGTCGGAGTAGAAAAGATCCACCGTCGGGGACTATTCCGAGTAGTCCGTAGTGAATCGCCGGCTTGAATCGTCGGGGCATCAGTGAACCGGACGCAATCCTCCACCCGGAATCGCTGGACTGACCTCGGCATTCTGCCGGACTGCATCGAAGGAAGAATAACGCGTTCGTCACCGATTGCGGAAGACATTTTTTCGTCGGGGAACTCTCCGCCGAGCTATGCTAGCACCACCGCCAAGGACTACGCCAAGTAGCACCGAACGCGACAAACCACCAGTATAGGGTCGTCGGGGCACCTGTGAACCGGAATCCACTCTCCAATCGGAATCGCTGGAACTACCACGGCATCCAACTGGTCAATGTAGAGAGGAGGGCATGGGAGACGAGCGAAATCTAGCACGACCAGCTAGACCTGGAATCAAGTGAAGTGCATTAGCACGCCTCCCCCCGAAGTAGTCATTACAAATGAAATCCGGGGGATCAGGCAAATGTCGGATTCTTGGTGGAGTTTAGAGGAGTAGCGTTCAGAGTTATCTTCTCTGTTCAGAGTCCCTCACTCTGGCACACGATGGACGAAATCGGTAGTATGGTCTAACTACTGAACGTGTGCTGGGTCGGCGCTTTAACACTAAGTAAAAAAATATACACACACGTAGAGACTTTTTTCCGATCTCGCCGAACTGAGTCGAATGGTATAAAATATTCGACCCTGTGGGCATCTGCTAAAGAGTCAAAATTCCTACCGATTACATAATTTTTATCATGAGAAAGGTAAAAAGGTTTTCAGTCACTTTCTGTTTTTATTTTCACTGACATCATGAATGCTCCCCATGTCCTTGACCCAAAGACTAGTAATTAATAATCTAAAATAAAAATATGACCATTTCATGTCTTTTGTTTGCGCATGTGCATTCACGAGGATCTATCTTTCGATAAAATTAGCTTCAGGTGATGCCCTAAAAACTTAAAGGAGGCTGCATAAAAAGAATCGAATAACTTTGAAAATCCGCATAAAAAATCGCGTAACTTTGAAAATCCGCATAAAAAACCGCATAACTTTGAAAATCCGCATAAAAAAATCGCATAAAAAACCGCATAAATAAAAACCGCTTAAAAAGAATTCAGTGTATTCGATTCGAGTTTTCGTTGCGCTCAAACAGAAGTATTTCACTATGCTCATGCCATTTTTTGATATTATATTGGTTCTTAGAAACAATCCATATAGAGTGAAATTATAAGCCCCGGGGGAACAGCAATTGTTTACAATATATTTTTTTGTTTTCTAAGGGGTGGTTTATATATTAAGTAGGGTGAATTTAGTGGGAACGACAGGGTACGCTTGTCCATGGGGGCAATATAAATATTTGCGTGTACCCTTTCATTTCATATAAAAATATACGGTACGATACTTGGTAGCACCGATGGTTGAGTGGTATATATGACTGTTTCTCTCCGTATAGATCAGGGTTGAATCCCAGACGAGATCTGGTCAAGGGGAGTAAAGCCATGTCCATGGGCCAATCCATATCTAGGGACCAGATATTAGAGTTGTATCTCTGGCGTCAATGTCGGGTCCATAGCTCGGACAAAAAATTAAAATTAAACCACAAAATGGGATAACAATTGATTAACCTACCTACATTTTTTAGAAAATACGTCATCGTTACGTCACGTTCCGTCGAGATATGTTGAACACACTAGTCGTGTGCGCATTCATGCACGGTTCATGTGTGTAGATCAACAACATCAAGTTGTGTATAATCGTCTCAATTGAAAATGCTTGCAACTAATTTTAACCATTGATACACTGTATCGCTGACTGGAAATGGCAGTCATTTCGTGTGAATCGGGTTTGAAACTTGCAGCGTCAATGTGTTCTAGCGCGCCAACATAACCTTAAAAGCGTTCAATAAGAACACCTTGTTAACAAGAATCCGTAGATTTTATCTCATCGTTCCCTTCGGATTTTAGTATTTATGTATTCAGTTTCAATGTGTCAAGAATTAACATGCTGACTGGGAGAGTTCAACAATAGGTTACAAATTGATTATCAGTTTTGCTTGTTTTTTTTGGAAGAGTAGGTGGTTGTAAGCATTTTTCAGAAAGGGGTACACGATGGTGATCAATTTTTGGATTGGTGCATGGAATGAAAAAGCTAGGAAACCACGGTATCGTTTTGACCACATTCAGAGACAACCGTTTTGTTCTTGATATAACTTGACGTTAGAAACTTGATGAGGTTTTGAGAATCATTCGCATTTTTTCTTACAACTTCTTTGTTAAAAGCTATAGCTATCTTTATAACAGCATGCCAGCTGATTTTTGTTCGAATCTTATATGAAACCGTTGGATCAAAATGGATAACTAAGACTCACCTTCTTATGAACTATATTTCTCATTGTTATTCACCATCCCTGCACACTCATAAATAATCCACTCAACATCACCCTTCTTTTTAATGGTATCCGTAAAGCATGGGTTTTACTTTGTTGAAACGAAATATATTGTTGGTTCAACGTGGCTCTGTGTGGAGTGTGCTGTACATAAATGAGTTGTTGCCCTACTAACAAAGGCTCTGAAGGTTTAAAGGTGTAATAAATACAGAAAACTTTTAATGTTATTTCTTAGCCGCTCCGTGTGGCGTAAGATTGTTTCCCATCGGGCCCGGAGGTTCCCTCCTATGACCTGGAAGATTTTGAACAGGATTTACATTTCTGACAAATATTATTTTGGCGGAAAGTTTTTGAAAACATAATAAGAATGTTAATACTTTAATATGTTGTAATTGTGATCGATATTATACATTTTAAGTGGTTTCGTTTACGCTGTCAAATGTAAGTATTTTTAAATCCAGACCTAATTAGTTTTAAGTTTTGGGTCAAGTCTTACTATATCACAGTGCTTCTCCATTCCATGCACTCCTTTCCAAAAATTGATCACCATCTTGAAACCATTTTTGAAAATTGCTTGCCACATTGACTCACTCAGCAAAAAAAAACAAAATGACTATCACTGTGAATAAAATAAATGGGTACACACCATAATTTTGCCTTTCTCATATAGAAAGGTTATGCCATCACTATGAAAATCGTCAAGCTAATCCCGGAATGGAGCACCGAGAGTCAGATACTTACCATTCGACTAAGTTCGTCGTGTCTGTGCATATGTAAAAACCGACAGAGCGCTAATTGTTCATTTCAAGCGTAATCTGAACATTTCGACAGTGCAGTCAAAGCGATGCACGGATTAATTTATGCGCTGGTAGCGGTGGAGCAGTTTTTAGCTTTTGTTGTAAGCAAAATGAGAAGGTAGCAGATGCAACTCGAAATTCATGTTTAAAATTATTAAATAAAAAAGATTTTCAATTTACATAAGTTCATCTCATATTGAATCCTAAAAAACCGTTCCTAATCGTAGATTTTATGCAGGTTTTATTAATAAACAATGTGATATGCATAACGTAGGAGCCGGTTTTGATATGCTGTGAGAATATATAGACACAGAACGCAGTAATCAGACGCAAATTAATCAACTTTGAGTACAGTGGACAACCGAGTACTGCTGCTGTTGGACGAAACTGAACTGATTTGATTTCATTATTTCGCACATTATAATTAGACATCACACTCATCTTTGGCGAGGCCCAAAATCACCGTTCTATCTCAACACAATGCATTTTTAGGGGAAATATTCCTTGAATGTAGTATAAAAACACAGAAATTTAGCTTAGTTTTATTCACCGGTTAACTAAGGTCAGTCTAGCTTCTCATCTGGCCTAGAGTAGAAACTAAAAATCGACAAAAACGACTGCAGACGAATTTTGTTGCCATTGCCTTTTGGAAATGTCGTGTAAGACCAGCTACTAAACGAGATTGTGCTCAATCCGGGAGAAATTAACGCCCTGCAAATGCACCATATCAAACATTAAGGAGTTTATTTCGCAGAACAACGTGCAGCACACCAACAAAAGCTGCAACGTTAACAACATCATCCTCGTATATATAGGCAAGAACTCTAGAGAGATGCCCTAAATGAATTATATCCACCCACCCCTGACATCGTGATTAACAAATTTATGTCAAGAATCGGAGAAGTGGCTTCCATAACAGCTGAAACTTCGATGTTCCCGGATGTCCTTAACGTTGTTCTTGTGGTGAAAATGCTTTCGTACAAACCAACTCCCTTATACGTAACCATTTTATGCGGATCAACCGAAAATGGGACGATAGGAATCTACCAGGCAACACTGCTAGATTCCTATGCGCGAATTCTGCAAAAAGACACTGGACCACGGAAAACTTTGTGCAAAAGCAGCTAAGAAAAGCCCACCTGCTATAACCGTAAATAGCACACCGTTGTCTCATGCCAAACCACAAACGGCTACAAAACTAATATCTACGGATCTGACAGGAACAAATAATCACTCAACAACAATCACGCCCAGCGTCTCCAAACCAACAACCGGCACCAACAGCAAAGAAGCGAACGCAGAAGAGGGCGAATGCGTTTGTCCGTGCACTCGCATGCCTGTTTGACGCTTTATTTTTTTCTTCGAAAATACTTTGAATTGGCTTCTCAATATTTTGTAGTGTATTCCGTCGATTCAAGCAATAAAACTCGTTTTTTAAATTTGTACACAAAGTAGACAACTCCCTTAAGAACGTTGTTTTAAAAATGTCAACTACCAAATAAAATTTTCATTTTTTTGCGCTTTCATCATATGACAATGAAATAAAGCGAACAATTACAAAGAATTTGCTATTACTATTTTTAATGCTATATATGCTATTCAACTACAGTAAGATTCCGTTTTTGGCATGCTCCCTTTTTGGCACACTCCGATTTTGGCAACAAATCGGTTCCGTTTTTGGCAACATTTTTGTTGGTCATAAGTCTTTTAGAAATGTGCAATAGATATTTGTTTGTATCAATTGATATCACATTTGACTTCATTTCCAAACATGGGAGTCATATTAACCCTCAAAGGCACAAATCAATTTTTTTTAATATTGCGAAAATTATCTCATAGCTTCAATACATTACTGTGATAATTTTGAGATGTTTTTCGCAATGTTGTTTTAAAACAGTGTTATGCATTTAAGGGTTGCCAACACTATACGTATTGTATTTAATCATTACAAAAAGTGTAGAGTTGCATTATTTATGTATAATATGGACAAGTTGCAAATGATTTTTACAATAAAACTGGTTTTCTTCAAACCTAAATATCTTCAAGCATTGCAGTTCGATTTTCAATCTATCAATTCCATTTGAAAGATCAACGATTGCTCAGTTATGGAGAAGCAACAAATTTATTTATTTTTTAAAAGAGCTGTGTTTTACATTTCTTATAAAAGAAATGTATAGAATTCGCTCAAACTTTCAAGATTTTTTCCGAGGCCCGGAGAGCCGAGTCTTATATACCAATCGACTCAGCTCGACGATTTGGGACAATGTCTGTGTGTGTATATGTGTGTGTGTGTGTGTCTGTGTGTGTGTTTATGTAACGGACAAATTCTCATTCGTGTTTCTCAGCAATGGCTGAACCGATCTTATCCAAACCAATTTTAAATAAAAGAACTAAAAAACAGTATGAACGCTATTAATTTGTTTTTGGTTCTGATAATTAGTTTACAAGATATGAATGTTTGAATGTGTAAAAATGGCGTTATTTGCAGTTTTTTTTTAAATTATCTGCCGAAATTGACAATATAGATTAACAATATATATGTTTTTAGACAGCTTTAACAAATACCTTTCAAACAAGTTATAGATTGTTGAAATCGGACTATTATCAAAAGAGATATTTAACATTAAATGCGGACGAAAGATATTTATCATTTCCCATTGCCAGAAATATGACCAAAAACATGTAATCTATTATTAACGCCAAAATGGCTTATTTTAGGTCAATAGTATCTTCGGAGAATTTAATGGAGATAATATGCCCTTTCTTTTGGTATTGTGCTTTTGCTGATTAATCCCCCTATGAGCGAGATATTTTCACAAATTTTCTTGGAAGTGATTATATCGAAACGATGTCTTCAGCAAATTTGTAGCTCTTACTTTTGCAAATAACTTTACTAAAGACATTAAATATCTATTTTGAATACTTTAGAAGTTATGGCTTGTTGTTTGTTGATTACTCTTTGTTGCCTATTTATTGTTCAATATAATAATAATCTATTGAAATAAGCTAAACATTATTTCGATAAAACGAATTTTGTATTTCATTTTATTATCTACAACCGCTAGAAATAATCACCGAACACTTCCAAGTTGTCTGGAAGGAACTTGATACCTTATCAGTACAAAAATGTTCATTTGTGCGAACCTTCTGACTGCAATTTTTCTAACTTACGACTATCGGATCGATCTGAAACATATCGGAAAATGAGAAGCGAAATAAATAACTCCAAGCAACGGCGTAGCCAAGAGAAGGTTTTGGGGTTTAACACCATACAACCACCCCCCCCCCCCACCACAACCAAAAAAAATATTGGATTGAAGTTGAAAATT
Source organism: Topomyia yanbarensis (assembly GCF_030247195.1). Taxonomy (NCBI): domain Eukaryota; kingdom Metazoa; phylum Arthropoda; class Insecta; order Diptera; family Culicidae; genus Topomyia; species Topomyia yanbarensis. The sequence goes on along the minus strand of NC_080671.1, from coordinate 306,714,425 downwards.
TATTGATGCAGACTGATTTAATTCAATATTACAATAACAATTATCTGATCCGTAGATTGATAACCTGTTGTTGTAAACGTTATGAGGACTTTTGATAAATTGTCAGAATGGGGTCCTGATATGTAACTGATCTATTGGTCTTGATTTCACAGTTGTCTAATAGCATCAATGTCAAATTCCTGCCTGAAAACATTCCAATAGAAAATTCCAGAGTTCTGTAATCAATCATAATCCTCAGATTTATTTTCAAATTGAGCTCGTTTTTGTAGAAATGTACTGTAATAAGGGTCTTTATTTAATAGAAAGCGAAGTTAAAATTGATTTAATGTCTATGAAACATAGAACTGCTCACCAAAAAATGCATAACTTTCAACATTTGCTAAAAATGTTTTTGCCTTTCTCATTCACTCTAAAATTCGTCAATCTAATTCCTACCCGGAGAGCCGAGTGTCATATGCCAATCGACTGAGTTCGTCGAGATCGGAAAATGTCTGTGTGTGTATGTATGTGTGTGTATGTGTGTATGTGGAAAAAAATGTGACATCTGTTTCTCAAAGATGGCTGGACAGATTTGCACAGAGTTAGTCTCAAATGAAAGGTACAACCTTCCCATCGGCTGCTATTGAATTTTTTATTGATTGGACTTCCGGTTCCAGAGTTACGAGTTCAAGGGTGCAATCATACAGCAAATTCCCATATAAACTGAAATGAAAAATTTTCAAAATCAAATTTGTATTTTTGATGCCAAATAACTTTAAAATGCATGAAACATTGAGTGTTTGACAAAAATTGACTTCTTTGGACTTTGGTACATTTTTGCCTTTCTCATATAGAAAGGTTATGCAATCACTCTAAAAATCGTCAATCATACCGGCCCGGAGGGAGTATGCAGTGAGGGGTTGCTACTTTAAAATTAAAACTAATTAAAGTTGAAAATTTTCGGCAGGACCTGGACCTCCCGGATCTTTCTCCATGATACGCCGCTGGTTTCAAGCGATGTTTCAGTATCACATAGTATTTCATTATCGTGGCTGTCGATCCATTGTATGTATGTGCAAATCGTACTGAACATGTAATATTCATTTCCACCATTGTATTGAACATAACCAACCATGGAATCGTAGTCTGGACAAATGAGACAAGCACAATTGCACCACTAGGTGGATTAAAACAGGTTTTTATTTTGGGAATGCGTCGAGTTGAGACGAAAACGTAATATGATTAATAACGAGGATAACACTTTCCAAATGTAGAGAGAAATTTATGAAAAATGACGATTTCCATTCGATTCTAGCAGGTTTTGATCAATTTTAATGAGCATTTGATTTTTGTTGTATGACCAATTATATGTATAGGTAAAATATTCAAAAACAGTAATTTAAGGTCAAGATAGCATCATTTTGAAACCGCCAATTTCGGAGGTTTAATATCTTCGATGAGTTTTACAAACGTTAAACAGCGCATCATTTGATAAAATAATTTTGACGGTATATCGTCCAAGAAGTATTTATGGTGAATTTTCTCAGGCTAATATTCATGACTACGATAAAGTCTCAACAAATTCGCTAAAGACACGAACTCTGTTACTATTTTCTGAAAAATTATTTCTGCATAATTTTAAAACTTCAAAAATTACGGTTTCGGAATTATGCCGTTTGGACAGTATGATCGATTTTCACCAAACCCCCACCAAACCGAATTTCTGGCTACGCCGCTGATTTCAAGTAAGTAGAAACAAAGTCGTTCTACACTCGTTCACAAGAAACTTTTTCGAATGCTGAATATCTATTATTATACATTGAAACCCCAATTTTATCAGCCAAATATGAACATATGTTTGATGGGCTCTAGCAGACAAACAAGACTTAATTCGAGTAAATCCTTTCTTGAGCATGTTTTCCTTATCATGAAGATGGAAATATGCAAAAACGAAAAATTCATCATAATCAGAAATAGTTATCAGATTACATCAAGGGACGGGAAGAATATTTTAACAGCTTCAGTTTATTATAAAGAAAAAAATTGCCCGATTTAGTCAATGTCCCCATTTTGCCAGCCTAAAATACGCAATGAGACTGATAAAAATGGGTCTTTATTGTATGTATTATTCACTGTGTTTCACGTTAATGGGTACATTTCATTTTTGGAGATTTTTTTATTGCATCGAACTACAACAATTTTTAGGTAGTTTTCAAGAGGTTATTTTATAGACTTCTTCCAAAATTTGGCGAACCTATTCCAATTCGTATACCAATTAATTGGTATACTTAAGGATTTATATGTTACAGATAGAGAAAATACTGAAATTTTCAGCTTTTTCCCTACACAAAATTACGAAAGCCTATTTAAGTTTGTGAAAACTATAAACTATTTGAAATTTTTTAATAGTTTCATTTTTTATTTAACCGTGATTTTTTAATAAATAGTGATCATCGCTTCACAACGTACTCTATTTTTCATGGCTTGCGGTGCGCACGATCTCTCGAATTGCTGAACTGAAAATTATGGAATAGAAATTAATTTTTAGTATTCTTTACAGATTTAACTCGCCGCGCAGATTGCTCTGAATTAGACCCGTTGGTGCCCTAAGACGATTTCGCTAGATTTTCAGAGCACTGTGCACCCAGTGCATTAACGCAAGTGACGGAAGGTTATCGAAAAGATTCGTGAAAATGAAAATTTCAGTAATGATGATGATTTTCCCAAACGGTTCGTTTTCGAGAGGTTTTTATTTGTTCTTTGGCATTAGGATTAGCGATAATAATTCAAATCAAGGATACTACTGGGAAGTCACCTTTAGAAAAAGTCGATGTCGAAGTAAAATTTGGAACTATGCACGCATGCACTTCATAGATAGTCTGATATCAGATGCTGCGATTTCATTTCAACGCTTTTTTCGTGAAAAGGGCGATACTTACAAATGTAAACATAAGGCTTTTTTCATACATGCGAATGAGGGCTTTGAAACGCAACAAATTAACCTTAAAATTTGGATTCTACGATATTGCTTTCTTAAACTACAGCAAAAAATACAACGAGCGAAACTGTATTTTTGTTTGTTTATTTAAAGTTTCGACCTCCACGCTCCATGCAAACAAACAGGGCGATACTTTTTTTACTAGCAGTTTAGAGGCGAAACTGTTTTTTCGTATTTTTTTAGGATTATCAAGCTGATACCAGCTGTAAATAGTAACAATGATCGCTATTGAAAAAACACGGACGAAATCGGTGGTGTAGAACGGTAGTTATTGTAAAAAAACGTAAAGGCGATACTTCAATGCTGATAGGTGGGACCGAAAAAGTAAACAATCGCCAAAAAGGCGATTCTATCATTTTGTCAATTTCAATAGCAAAAACAAATTTTAATTTAATAATTTCAAATACTTTATGAAGTTTTGGGTTTCGATCACTGAATCATGCAACCTAGGATGTAAAAAACACAATAGTTCTTAAATAGGAAATAAAACCAAGTCTGGAAATATTCACTGTTGATTTTCTTTGAATGGTATCACTGCTAGTATCGCCCTTTTCAAGAAAAAGCGTTGATTTCTTAGTTCTCAGTCGCGTTGGAAATTTGAGTAAAGTATAAACTTCAAATCGATTCAAAAAAAAATTTCGATTTTTTTGGCTCAGTACAATATATAACCCCTTCAGGAAAATTCAGTTTTCCCACCACAATTTAGATATTTTATTAACAGAGCATTAACAATAATTCGTTGGTATGTCTATTTTATGGGCCATTTTTTCGCTTTCCCATTGATTTGGTTTGAGATTTCTAGCACTGATGTTGTCCTATGCTGATTTGAGCGATTCTCTGAGTCCTGCCACTATCCCATATAGTATGTGTTATCAAAAACATCGCGAAGCATCAAGTTCTAAATGTTCTCAAACGATATAATATCCGAAGAGAGTGATAAGAGTTATAAGAAATGTCTCATCACACTGTTAGGTGGATTAAAAGCGTTTTTTAAACAAAATTGTTCAATAATTTTCAGAAAGAAGACATAACAGCCCCAGGAGCGAAATCAACACTACCATTCAGTGAATTGTTCAAGTTTTGACGTTCAGTGGGCCGAAGAAAAGCGTTTCGAATTAAATGCTATTTTACATACTCGTAATGAGGGGAATTGCACTCGAGAAGTGCGCGAAGATTGTGAAAATTCTACAGGACGGGACAGTGGGCAGAATGCTACTTTCGACGCTCAAATCCTCTAGCGCCCTGGATATGTATCCTGAAGGATTTGTGTCTTCGGAAAAGCATCTTGGATGAGAATGAGTATTATTTTGACAACTGACTGATAAACATTTATTACAAAGAATAAGCACAGCCTTTTGACTGAACTACAATTTCGAAAACTGCAGAAAGAAATAGACACAGTAGTCATTTGAATAAGATTACTTTATAAATTACTTAATAAATTTATTCTCAGTTCGAAATATTATATTTAAAGTCAAAAACAAGAAAATATTTTAGTTTACTCAAAACTCTCTAGCGAAGTAGGAACTGTTTCACTTGAATTATATTTTTTCCTCATTTCATTTGTCTGCAAAAGGCCCACCTTGCCCCACTTTTTTCTCTTCGTGGTTATAAAGTTAAAGGTTTCTACTAGTCACAAACAAAATTCCAGCTGCCGCCATCTGCCGCTTCGTGGGTTATTACAAATTTTGTGGAACATTTTTTTTTTTTGATATTTTTGATGAAAACAACCTTAAAATGTCATGATAACATTTATCACTCTTTGAAGCATTTTTATTATTGTATTTTCGAAGATTTAGGATTAAAACATTTATTTTTAGATATATTTTTCATAATAAAATGTTAAAATCCATTTTCTAGAGTATTTTTTTAAATGTCGTGTAGCGCCATCTACATAAGTTATAAAGTATAAATGTCTTCAGTACATGTGTTAGAAATATCAAAACAAACAACTTTGCCGAAGAAAGTTTTTTGATAGAACACCTCTATCAAAAGATAGAACTGATCTAGATCAGTTTCTACTTATCTAGATCAAAACCAAAGCTGTCAAAATAATGATCATTTCCATCTAAGATACTTTGCTAAATACACTAATCCTCCAGGATATATACCCAGGTCGGTAGAGGTTTTGAGCGTCGAAAGCTTACCCCACTGTACGACGTCTGTATTTGATAAAATCATGAATAAAATTGAATTTGCTTATTTTTTCTTTCATCTCATTACATTTCACATATGATTAAAAATCCTTGAAACATTTTTGAAGTCGTAAATTGAAAATCTAAACTTTAAAAATAAGGTTCTATTTTTTGCGCGGTTCCGGTTTTGGCAACTGAAAAAAATAAAATTGTTGCCAAAAACGGAATCCTACTGTTTTTAATCCAGTTTAATCATCAGATCCTATGGTTGAATAATACTTTGACTGCTTTATATAACTTTCAAATGGTTTATAATATCGCCTTTATGTCAATGGGAAAGTTATAGGGAATATTATGGGCCTTACGAAAAACTAATTGCTGTTGATGGAGAAACGCGAATAACTTATGAAAAGGTCGTAATAAAACAAAATAATTGGGTTGCTAAAACAAAATTTAAAATATCTCGAGAACTACTACATTTCAGAAAATTTTCGTTATAAGAATTTCGATTTAAAATTGCGTTTGGAATCATATTCAAAAATAAAATTCTACTTTTGACTGCAAATAGTATGAATTATGAAAATTTGTCAAAAGTTGTTATTAGGAAAACTTTTTTATTTAAAGCTTCTCCATGATGCAAATACACTGAAAAAGCTTCTTTTATGTTTGTAAAACGATAAACATTAGACTTTTGACAATTGATGATGGGGTAATACGAATAACTTTTAAAAAGACTTAATTACATGAATTATTAGTTCTTGTTGGAGCAAAATTCCAAATATCTCGAAAACTATCGCATTTTGGAAGATATTTGTTTAATTCATTTTGATTTAAAATGATATTTAGAATTATATTCTGTAATAAAATTACAGTTTTGTATGTTAATTAGTATGAAATTTAAAAACATGTATAAAGTTATTCTTAGAAAAACTTTTTTCTGATAATTTCTCCATCATGAAATCACATTCAAAATGTTTCGATTCTCTTTGGGTTTTGGTTGACAAAATATGGTTTTTTTTTGTAAATTGAAATTTTATCATGAATTTTTATTTTTGTGAAAAATGACACAAAAATTTTTTCAGTGTATATTTTTATCGCGCAGAAGTATTCATTCCCTGTAACTCGTTCTCAGATAGTTTTACTGTATAAAATATTGTAATCTAACAAAAATATTTTGAAATTATTGGACGTAGAAACGTTTACGCCCTTTTAAAAAAATGCGCTTGAGTCAAAATAATCTTATTGTCTGTGGAAAATGCTTAGTCTTCCATGCCGGTTAAACCTGTAAAGTTTTATCGGAATCTAAGATGGTCGGTCACGATTTTAGAGATTTTCGGACGGATCTTCGTGGAATTCCTCAACTATGTTAAGGAAAAAGCGCATTTTGTTTGTATGTTGTGCAACATCTTCCTAATTGCAGCAAAATAATGAAAACAATAGCTGTGCCATTTGTCGAGCACTGGGTAGTTGGACAGTTCTGGTTTAGGGTGGAATGGCAAACAAAGAGGCACTTGCAACTTGTTGGACTCTTTGTGCAAGTTAGCAAAGTTTCTGTTATTTGTGTTTGCCTATTTAACACTATTGGCCAGCTCTATAGTTACATAATTGCAGAATCAGTATAAAAACCCGTGGAAATTCTTTTCAAATATATCCAGCAATAAAAAATATTGTGTAGCGGTTGTTCAACATTTAAAACTTTCAACAAGTTGCAATTGCTACTTGGGATGAGCAAGTTTGAAGTTTCCCGACGATTCAACTCTTTGTCTTCTACCGCAGAATGTTCTGGCATTTTCATCAAATGCGAATCATCTGAGTCTGCGGCATGCCAATAAAAGCGTCAAATCACTTAGCACTTCATGCTATCGGAACCGACTTCTTTACATATTTCAGAGCATTCTAAAACAATGGTTCTCATTGAAGGGGTGGGCGTAGCGTAGTTGGTAAATCGATTGCCTTGTACGCAGCGCACCTGGCTTCGAGTCCCGACCCCGCACATAGGGTTAGAAATTCTTCATAAGAGATTTTTCTAACCCGAAGGGCGAATGACCTTAAGGTTAAAACCTCTATAAACGAAATTAAAAAAAATAGTTTGATGGATTTTATTCGTTTCGGTTAGCTTATTTTTTTAATATATGACTACCCAACGAACAAAGAAAGCTGAATAAGCCATTGATCCGAGAGAATAAGCTGAATAAGAACTGTTCAAGCCAATATCCAGCTAAATTGTTTGTTGGGTAACTAGCTGACCCGACAGACGTTGTCCTGCCTATAATTATTCACTGGAAAATACAACAAAAGTAAAAATAGCAATGCTTGTGGATCAAATTTCTATTAATTTCAATTCCAGTGAGGTGATTCTAATTGTAAAACATATGTCCTATAATATACGTTATGATCAACAATGCTTTTATTTGTGCCTATCTCTAGAAACAGTAACAATGCTATCGACAGTACTTCGAATGTATTCCGGTGCTTTTCAATGACTTATTTTCATTTTCAAAGTCGAATCGGAATTTGAATCCGTTTGAATCATGGGAATGCGTTTGTTTCCACGAAGCATTGCTGCATACTCTCCTTTGTGAATAGTGCCTTCATACACGTCACTTATCAGCTCTCTCGCCGCTCTTTTAAATGCATGTAAGCAAGGTTTGTCATAAAATACAGAAAACAGAAAAGCACCGTCGCATAAAAACTGGACCCAATAGCACATCAATGACATTTTAAAACGTAATTACATATAATGACAAACTATACAAACAATCCTAAACTAAAAATGTCCCATTTGCACAAATAGGTAGATTAAGAAAATGTTAATATTTTGTGATCCTGCTAAAGAACATTTCACAGAAAATAATACGACAATCAAAGAAATCCATCATGTCGTTCTAGAGTTATTCGATGACACACGGAAACCATTTCATTTTTATGTATAGAGATATCCAGCAAAAGGTGCATATATGAGAAAAACACAATTGCACTAATAGGTGGATAAGGAAAATTTCATTATTTTATTCATATGTCAAAGAACCTTTCACAGAAAACAACCAACAAAATAATGCAAAAATCCAAGAAATCCGCTATCTCGTTCTTGAGTTATGCGATGATACACGGAAACCATTTCATTTTTATATATGGAGATATTAAATATACGAACACTTATTATCATTGATAACTTTTATTACATTCAGCATTCCTTTTATTCATTTTGTTAATTTGAGATCATTTTGCCTATTTTATTCGTTTTTTGTTTTATTCTGATCAGTTCATTCGTTTCATGCATTTTGTTCATACCATTCATTTAACTTATTTTATTCACTGTTATCATTTTATGCATATTATTCATTTTTTTCAGTTCATGCTTTCATTCAGTATTTTCACTTTGATAATCTATTTTTTAGTCATTCATTTTATTCATTTCATCCAAATGATTAATTTGGCACAAAATAGTTTATCCTATTAGGTTTATAACTGTTTAAATATTGCTTAGTTCTTTTTTCATTTTAATCATTCAAATCCATTTATTCTGTTCATTTTTTCATTTTACTATTTCTAATTATTTTCATTATTTAATTAATTTTATTTATCTTATCAATATTGTTTATTTATTTTTTGTTTTATTTATTTTATTAATTTAATTTCTATAAAATAAAGATTTTATTCATTTCATTAATTTTCTTAACCTGATTAATTTGATTTTTTGTCCACTTCGTTCATTTTATTCAGTTTCTTTGTATTTAATTTGTAATATTTTTTTAATTTCATTTGTTTAAATAATTTTCTTTCATTTATTCAGTTTATTCGAGGTATTATTCTTGCAGAACTCGAAACTGCGTTCATCCAACCACTAGTTGGGTGCCCACTTCGTATGAGTTCTGCAAACTAATGAATGATCCAATGCAAATAATGTCCCATCTTACTGTTAGGTGGCTTAAGTCGATTTTTAATTATAAATGAGAATTTAATTCAACAATACAACTAAATCTGCTTGGCTAAAATGGTTTTTTACTATTATTATTTTCGTTAGGACAACCCTAAATACAGTGAAAACTCGGTTTTATCAACCCTCGATTTTGTCAGCCTCATTTGAAAATATGTTTAATGGGCTCTAGCCGACGAACCAAGCTGAATTCGAGCAAATAGTTTTTTGAGCATATTTTCCTTATCTAAAAGATGCTAAATATCTAAAAAACATTTTTTTTTGATTTTGCACTGGAAGACTCCCTTAAGGGAAGTTTATACTAAATAATCAGAAAGGGTTATGAGACTACAATATTTTAACAACTTCGGTTTATTAAAAAAAGTAAAAAGTGTGTCCCAATTTGTCAATGTCACCATTTCGTCAGCCTAAAATGGGGCTGAATAAATAGGTGTTCATTGCATTGTAAAGATATTTTTTTCAAATGCTTTTCTAAAGTTTAACAGTTTAACTGGTTAGTATAACATTTTACATTTTGGCTTACGTTAACAATCTAAAATTGCAAACTTACCTATACTATTATTTTCAAATATGTAGAAAGATTATATTACTGTGGAAATAACTGTTTTGATTTTACATTCCTGTTAAATGGCACACATTTTTAAAACTGGCGCACCTTGAAATACATTGTGTGGAGCTATGTTTTTGTAGTGATAATTCCTCTGCTAAGCCCTTTTGTCATTTCTAATTATACATATTAAATTGACTGATAACCCAGGTAACCCGAGGCTTCTCGGACCTACCTAAGCAAAATGCTGTCTTATGTGGGTAGATGTAAAAAACTTTATCGGTCAAAGGTCCTAAATGTTAGTTTGAAACCTCCGCTACATTTTGGATCCATGCAAATTCATTTGCGCCACTCCATGGCAACGCTTGGCGACGATTTGCAACGTTTTTCCGTCCTTTTAACAATGTAGGGTTAGTTCAAAACTCCCTACGGGGCAATTCAAACCATCATTTTTTTTTTAATTTTTTACAATGGAATTATGTTTATCTATGAAGTGTTTATTGGAAAAACTCCTTAAGAAGCAAAGTGAAAATAAATTGGTTATAAAAAATTTAAGCTAGGTTGTCACAATTGTTTATTTGCGCATCATGTATTTTTTGCTGTGGCGTGGCTATCGTGTGCGCCGACGCAAGCCGCTGAATGGTGCTTGATGGAATTGGCGGTCCAAATAGCTCCGTACTCTCATTGTGCACAAAAGTGGTCTTGAAAATATTTGTGTTTTCAAAAATCATTCCATTGAATAGGAGCCTTAATCCTTCCAAAATACTTACCTGTTATTTTTTTACTTTTACTTTATTCGTTACTTTAATTATGATTTTGCCATTATAATGGAAAATGCCTTGAGGATGACAAAAAATGAAACATGTATTTCTTTTCTAAAGCACTGCAGAATGAGATTCATCTGTCAAAATTATGTTTCAGAATGGCACCTTCACGAATATGTACGACAGCCAGAAATTCTTACGATTTTTTGAGCAATCTTGGGGGTCCGAATTACTCCTCCAAAAATTCACCCCTGCCTCCCCATAGGGAGGCAGGGGTGAATTTTAGGATTACGTAATTTATGAATGGTCCCTTACTTAAACAATAAAATTCAACATTTTTTTAAAGGCTTGGAGGTAGAAGTATCAGTAACCGGTTGGTTTTTGCGATTTTTCAAACCCAAACGTGATTTAGTTCTCACCTACTTTTATCCCAGCGAACATCGGTCGAACAAAAGAGTTCGGTAGCTTGGAACGTACTGCGTTCATACGTACGTTCTGGCTAATGACACCCTGTTAGAGTGCAAAAATTTCCATTCACTCCGAAGCAGGTCTGTAATAGATTCCAGTTTGACAACTTCCAAAAATTTTCACGAGTAAGACTAGTGATGTATGATGCTAGGAGAAGTAGTTCGTAATGAAATCCTAATGAAATTATGTTCCTTGCATCAGTAGAGCGGCATTGGGAGGAACGGCAGCACTTTCATTATTTTATCAAATTACAAAACTTTACGGTGTTATTTGCAAAAGCCCCACAGCTAAAAGTCGACGCAAACAAAAAAGTTAGCGACTGCACATCCAGCAGTAAAAGAAAAGATCGAAGCAAATAGAGAAATCGCAAACTTGGGCTAATAATCGTTCCAACAGAGCAAAGAACTCATTATCTAGCAGAATATTTCTGAAAAAGTTATGCAACTGAAACTTGCTCTCCACTCCAGTGGGGTTTCCTAGTTTGATTTTTATTTTTTTCTTTCCAGTGTGTGCATCTTTTCGCACAACTATCTCCAGAGTCTTGAGCGAAAACTTACTGCCTTCAGGACCTTTTTTTCTGCTCAGTCGTACCCCTGGCGATGGCAGCTAAGGAAAACTGTACCGAACGTTAAAAACTTTAATGGCACCACCGAGCGCCATCAGCCCATTTGCATTAATCATAGCGACGTCTTGGGAGTGTACACTCGGTCGAAATAAGATTTCTGATACAGTTTTGTGCGAACCAGGAATGTGTGACGCCCGAGGGGTTGGCCCTGAATACATGGAAAGTCGGTTGCAACCTTGGGCACAATATATTCACTATACGTGGTGGCGTTATCGTTTCGCATTTCCACAACCACCCTGTTTCGTATATGGTTGTATAGAATAGTTCTCTCCAGTCGCAACAACCAGAGAAGTGAAGTGATAATGCAAAACTTTTTCTATTAAAATTTTATGTTCTCGGAAGCGAGAGCGAAAAGTCACATCTTCGTTAGTGTATATAATGGAATTTTATGCGCCAAATTCAATTAAAAATTTCACTGGGGCCACTCTCTGGAGATTTGCCGCTTGCTCTCGTTTTCCCATTCAAATCCATATTAGCTCGAGCTCCGAGAATCTCGCTGAAGTATGAAAGCATATCATCGTGTATTAAACTTGCAGGTCTTCTATTTCACCGGGCAATGCTGATGTCTGGTTCGGGACTGGCCCCGTGGTCCCTCGTGGGAGAGCCAGCCAAGTTTGCTGCGTATGTTTCGCATCACGTGAATTGCTCACCTGACCTACCTCACCAGATGCTACTCAAGTGTTTGCGAGACAAACCACTCAGCGACGTTCTATCGACGTCAGTTCGGGCGCCGGATTTCGGGAACGCCTTCGGGCCAAGTGTCGACGGAGTTGTAATCGGTACGTTCTTTGATTGAAAATTAACATGGTTTCCGTAAGCGGTAAACAGCTAAATGAGATTAATTTTCAAACATTTCGTTCCAGATACTGGCGAGATCCAACAGATGGATGGGTCCCACTACAGCGACTATGGAGCACCCACAGCACCTAAACCGTCAACTCATCTTCACAACACGCTCAACACGATCAATGCGATCCTATTACGTAAACTAGCTATTAACAAATTATCCAAGTAATTCAACACCATCGCCTCCACCCTAAAACGGAAACTGAACTTTTCTCACACTTGTATCTCCTCTCATCGACAGGTATGACCTGCTGGTAGGAGTGACACGAGCAGAAGCATACTTTGTCTTCAATTCCGAGGACGTGCAGTACGGCATTGAAGCCGACCGACGATCGAAGATCCTGAAAAACTATGTCAAGAGTACTTATAGCTACCATCTTAATGAAATCCTAGCTACAATAGTTAACGAGTACACTGACTGGGAAAGGCCGATCCAGCATCCAATCAATATAAGGTAGGTGACTTTTTTCGCACATAGTTGGTTGTGGTTGGCAGGATAGAGGAGGGAATAAAATTTCCACCGAAAGTATGAACAAAATTCTTTCTCTTTTTGTGTGCCATCGTAACTGCTTGTGGTATGGATGTTAGTTAAATTTTTGCAGGAAATAGGGGAGCATGGGAAAAGATGAACCACGAGGATAGGTAAACCACAAAGGACATTTCATCACATTCCAGCAGTTTGTATCCATAGCAATCGTACGTGTGTTGTTAACCTTCACACTCATTTACGATAGCGTTTCACGTTTGTTAATGCTTTCGAAAATAATCAAAGTTTTTTGTTTTGTTTTTATAACGGGGATAGGTGAGCCACGGGGATAGATGAACCACAATGAATATTTATAACGTTAGATTTTATACCACAACAGACAAAACAAAATCCAAAATTATAAATAATTATTTTTGATGTGGTTCTACGTGTTTTTGTTATAATCAGAAGGGAACCCATGGAGTTGTTCAAACACAGATAAACAGACATAACACTTCGAAGAATGAATCAATAATTCCTTCAATCCAGCTTGAGCACGTCAGGCACGCGGTGCTGATAACCTTCAACAAATTCACTCAGGCGAAAATATTCATTTCCCAGAACAATTTAAAACACGTACTTGTTTGTGGGCTAATGGTACTGGCTGCTCCCGTTCCGTTAAAATTTGGTAGGGGTCCAAGTACGTTCGAAACCTGGCACCTAAACCGGTAGAAGAGGACTCAGCTGAACATTTCTGGCTAGTTCCGCTCCGGCTCTGAGCGCGGTGCCCCATGAAGGCGACTACTTTCTACGGGTGTGGATAGCGACTCGAACTTGGGACCCAGTAAGCATAAATGAAGATAAAAACAACAAAAACATAAAAATATATAAAGGAACAAGTGTGGTGAATCCGTTCGCCAATGGTGGACAACCGAGGTCGCCAACCCAGCAAAACGGCCACAAGGGCAATAGCAAATGCAGTTCCTACAGCAGGAGCAGCGAGAGGAGCCCAGACAGGCCATACCGAGTACGAGCGGCGACAAACCAATTGGACGCCAAGGAAAAGTGCACATACCGAAATCAAGCATTCTGGGGTGCCTTTAGTGATGAAGCTCAGAGAAAAAATGGACGATTTCTACGAGTTCGTGAAAGACAAGGGTAACGGGAACGGACAGATGAGGGATCTAGTTATTCGGTCGTAGTAGCCGTCGAATGCGAACAGGTGGCGTTGCTAGAATGAACTGACAACGCCGAACAGGTACTGGAGACCGCGGAGGTAGCAGGTATTTCCAATCCGCGACAAGAATAAAGAAAATGCCAGCAAGGATTGAGCTCCGAAGAAATTTGGTGAATCATAAGAAAACGGCCGGCAAATGGAAAGTAGCTGGCGAACCGTACAAACCGTCGAAGATATGATGAAAAAAACAGAAAGGAGAAGATGAGAAGAAGAAAGAAGACCTTCGGCTGCGCCAGGAGAGGTATAAGGGAGACACTCTAGTCGTCAAAGCAAACGACGCACAGTGGCGGGTCTTCAAACAAAACCTCAAATGTTACCTAATTCGGCTGAAAATCACAATTTAAGCTAATTTTGAGGTGCTGAGCTCATTTTTGATGTCAAAAGTCGTAAAATATTAAATGCATTTTTCCATACAGTGTCATTGAACCTTTCTTATAACTGTGATCCCGTTTTCAGGATAGATTTTCCGTTACTGTTCACCAATGTCAGTAATATCATAAAAAATGAAGAACACTACTTTAAATCCATTGTATAACGTGTTGGTTTACTGTAGATTGTCTAACAATTTTACACAAAACACCATGCGCCTCCATATCAAAAAAAGCTTCAAAATATTCTTAGAAATTTTTGCGCACCTAGGCGCAGAACGAGACCATGATATTCTAAAAGTATACGATATTTCCCATAGAATGTATACTATGTGACCGTTCCGAAATGATTCCGAAATTTGTACAGAATACATTAGTGAAAAAAGTATTTTTAAACTGACCACCTCAAACATATTTAAACTAAATAGTCATAGTTCCAAGCAAATTTACCAAATGTATTTTGTTCACCAACCATGTTCTTTCGTTCCTCTACACAATGAAACTAGTTGTGCTAAAATCGGACCAAAATCAAAAGAGCAACATGCATTTGAAGTGAACAGAGCAATGGTGGTTTCGGAAATGAAAATCAATAAAAAGTCCGGACTTTGCTACGTTTAAACTCATGTTAAAAATCGTGTTCTTATCCAATGATCATAAAATTTTGAATATACGTCATTCAATACATGAGAAAACTAGGAAAAATATAAAATACCAATATTTCAAAAATAAATGTTTTGAGGTTTTGGCCAGCCACTGTGCGACGGCGTGACGTGCTTCTCAAAAGGATTTAAGAGGATCTCAAGCTAACAGAGCTGGGGGACAACGCAGAAAGAATCAGGGGCTCTCAGTAGAGTGATAATCTGTTCGAGCTGCAGAAGAATCCATCGATCAAGAGCTGGACCTATCGGGAACTCGCGGAAGAAGCGGTAGGAGGAAAAGCAAATGTGAGAGCTTTATTTCAGAAAGCGGTGGTCGTGTGCAGGAATCTGGAACACGAAGTGAGGTATGCACGAATATAGCAATGTAATCTTCAGAAAGAGCAGATGTCAAAGATGCATAAAATGACACACAGACAGCAGCAATACGTTTATCGCCAACAGCAACAAACCAGCTTATGTCGGCCGGTAGGATTAAAGTCAGATGGTCGATGTGGTCACAACGATTGATCCCTATAACTACTAAAAACAAAGAGGTGGTTTACGTGCCTTGGTTTTGGCCATCGGGCAAAAATGGCCCAGACCGATCTAATCAGAAAATGTGGGGATAGGAAACACATTTCTAGTGACTACACAGAAGAGATGGCGGAAAGACTACATAACGGGAGGCTTATGTTCAGAGTACAACAAGGCGTAGGTAGACGAACAATGATAGAGATAACCCAGCTTAACCTCAATCATTGCGACATTGCGCAGCAACTATTGTGGCAGTCGTGAACAGAAACAAAATGCGACGTTGTAATTATTGCACAGTCGTATCGTGTCCCTTCCGATAAGCGTAGCTTGGTGATGAATAGTGCACGAGTGGGGGCAATCCAAGTGATGCGGGGTTTTCGCGAGGTGGTGGATATCACACACGAAGGATTCACGATCGCCAGGATCAACGGCAAATTTCTATGTCGCGGTTATGCTCCCCTTCGTTGCAGTACAAACGGATGCTGGACGCACTAACCGCTTTTTAATCGGACGAACACCAGTTGTTATAGGAGTAGATTTTAACGCTTGAGTCTTGGAGTGAGATAGCAGACTAACCAACGCAAGAGGTTACAATTTGCTGGAAGCCCTGGCTGGAAAGAAAACTGTGCAACGAAGATTCCACTAGCACATTCTGTAAAGGCGGTCGGGAATCCATCATCGACGTAACATTTTGCAGTCCTTCGCTGATGGATCCATGAATTAACGAGTTAGTGAGCAGTACACTTATAGCGACCACCAGGCAATCCACTACACCATTGGTTGATAAAATTGTATTGTAATGCGGAGAGTACTGATAGCCTCGGTCCATATCTAAATTCCGATAAGCTGCCGGAAACAATAGCGAGGGCGTTCGTTACATCGAACCGCCAAGAAAAATCCCCCAAGAACTACCAGCGTCTGTGAAATGAAAGGTTCAGCGTCCTCCATGTTGCCTATCTAAAAGCCAGAAAATGCGTTCAGAGAGCAAGATCTGATGCAGTCAGAAAATAATGTAAGGATGCATTCTGGGCGGCCAGGGCCGCTTTTTATCGCGACACCTGCTACAAGGAACTGTGCAGCGCAGTAGGCACCAACCACTGCGGCAATGTTAACAACGTCGTGATGACCAAGATCAAGGGTCCAACGACTCTACCTGCAGTGTGTACTGACACACTGAACATTACTGTGGAGGGTTTCTTCCAAAAGCGCCACCCAATCACCTGACCGCCTACACCGTACGTTGATGCAAACGGGTGGAATGCTGGTGATAATCGAGTCTCTAACGACGAGCCCCTTACAGAGACAAAAGGCCTGAAAGAGAAGAAAGCTTTGAGTTTGGACGATATTCCCAACGGGGCACTGAAGACCGCGATACTGACGTTTCCGAGTATGTTCAGGTTTACGGAAATTCCTGGACGAAGGCTACTTTCCGGACAGATGGAAGATCCAAAAACAGGTGTTGCTGCCGAACTCAGGGAAGCCACCAGGAGATCTAGCATCGTGTCAGCGTATATGTCTGCTGGATACCGTTTGTAAACTTCTGGATAGGGATATCTTCAACAAGCAGACGAACTATGCTAGTAAAAATGGACTACCGCAGAGGAAATTCGGATTCCGGAAAAGGATCTTGACGGTGGACGCCATCCGCAATAGTCATCGCGAGAGCGGAGAAAGCATGGAAACAAAGGAGTAGGGGTAATCGCTACTGCTCCGTGGTGACGATTAATGTGAAGAGTACGTTCAACAGCACCATAGCTCTGCATCAGCAAAGTTCTGAAGAATTTACTTTCAGAACTGAGTACTAGTCTACGAGACAAACATGGGGCAGTTGTCGATTAGGGTGACGGAGGGTACTGCAAGGCTCCATACCCGGCCCAATACTCTGGAATACAAAGTGAAACAGACTGATAACACTGGAATAGGGAGATATCCTCTTCTGCGTAAGACAACATGACATTTTGCAGAATTTTTACGTAAACGACTGCATTCATGATGCCTGGGATACGGTATATGGGCCCCACACAATTGTACGAAAAGCATCCCCAAACCATAATTTTCGCACAGCCATGTTTAACCGTTTTCATCGTGTATTGAGGTAAAAATTCAGCACCTAGTGGTCATCTAACGCACTGACGCTTACCTCCTTACCTCCATTTTTCGAAGCGAATTTTCGCAAAGTTCAGAGATTGCGTAGATGCCGTGAGGTAAGTAGTAAGTACCACTACTTACCTCACGGCATTCTCGGGCTTCTTGTGTGCAAAGTTATCTCAGTTAATCGTTTCCTAATTGTTGACATTGCAATCGAGAGATCCAAGGTTTTTTTTTAATTCTCTCGAAGGGACAAACGGATGTTGTTTTGTCATCCGAACTATCTGGCGATCAGTTTGTGCAGACGTTGCTCGCTTTCTAGCCCTAGTTTCATTTTTATTAGTCCAGTGCAATGCATTGTATATTTTTTTGCAAAACACTGTCAAAGCTCCTGCACTTCGCGGTATGTTTTGCCGCTAGCAATCAATTGTTTGATGAGATTTCGTTCCTCAACTGTACAATGCAATGAACGACCCATGTTTCTGAAAAATTACAGCATGTAAACTTTTAATTTCGAACTAATTTCATGCGTAAGTATATCATACCGAACAGATTATATTGATTAAACTGAAAATCTACAAATCTTTGGTGATTTAAAAACATTTTGTGATGGCACTGCTATTTTTGCGAACAGCTTTATATCGACTTCCTTCCGAAATGACAGATTTATTTTGTAAATAATAAGTCAATGATTCAATAAAACGTGCGTTTTACTCTACACGGAAAAATAAAATAACCCGCAGAATAAGTTCTTTTAACTTAAATTTAGGTAGTTTTGAGTCTTACGTCGCTTTCGCACTTATTATTGTTGTTAAAAACAAAGAGAGAGATTCGACTCAGTCGAGGCATTCCATGGAATAAGGTACTTTTGAGTTGTTTCAGGTATACTCAAATTTAAGTAGATTCAACTTAAATTTAGGCATATTTAACCCTCCGGTGTCGGCGGTAAAACATGATGATGAGTTATGTTCTACCATAGACCATGCGGTAGACTTGGGTGCAACGCCCAACTCCTACTCTGCAGAAGGTAAAGAATTCTTCACATTTCCTTTCGATCATTTCCATATGAGCCTGCCTAGTCCTAGTTTTCCGTTCTAAGTTTATAACTGATTCGATCTAGAATACCTATCCGTCTTTCAATTTCATTACTTTCGTTTCTCTTAGTCTCAAATTTGCCGAAAATAGCCAACAAAATCGATACAATATTTAACTCAAGGTTGAGTATAAAAAACCTGTCAATGAGTTGTGGTTTTTTCCGTGGTTAAAGGGAAACTACCTTCAACACGGTTTACCTAATTTTACCTTATTCCACGATACCCCGAGATTGAGTCAAAAGAGCTCAACTTTTGGTAGTTTTTCGTATCCGTGTACATTCTATACGTCACTTATGAACAGAGACAATGTTATTGAAGAGTAGCGCATATGCGAGTATTCACGACTACGACAAAAAATATTAGTGTTGCTATTTTTTCGAACAGCACTGTATGTGCGAAACCTATTCTTAGTTGTAATTTATTCATACTCCAAGTTGGTCGATCCTATTAGCTTGAATAATTAACCCTAATCGAGACAGTGGGTACACCTGGCTATTATATAGTTACACTAAAGTGGAGCACAAATATCAGTTGGGCAACAAATAAAACTGGAGTCATTGCGTATTGAAGGTACTTACACCAGAACCAAAAAAAAAGTAAACATTAGCTACCGTCGTGCGGGGCTACTTTGCACACTTTAGTTTTTGAATATTTTCTAACAGGCGCACTTGTATAAGTGTAATTGTTTTTTGTCAATTTTCGTTACCACTATTTACAAAAACAAGATACAACTTCACGGGTTGATAAAAGCGATTGGAGGACTACTCGATAAAACCAAAATCTCTTGAGTGTACCGAGAGACCGCATATTGTTCTTCGTAACGTAGAAGAAAAATGACGATTTTCTGTTTAAATGACATCATCGGTGTTTACATAATGAAGCATTTGAACACTTCTAGAATCATTCTTAAAATATTTACCGAAGACATCAAGTCTCTAAATAACGTTTTGAGTTGATTCTTCATCATTATTTTCTAAAAACCATACACGGCCTGCTTATGTTATAAATGTTATAAATGTAAAATGAACAAAAAACCCTCTTTTTAGAAAATACAATAAATGGATTATGTTTTATTGTTGAAGATGCGCGGAATGAATATAAGTTAAAGATTATTTGAATAAAAGTAAAAAAAATTGGTTAATTTTCAATTATTTTACCATGGAATTTTATCGAATTCAAGAAGTGTACCAAGTAGTTGCCAGCTAATACATATATGATATTTTAAATCGATATATGGACAACTTTATTTGTGAACAATTTCTGTTCTTATTTGGTATAAATAATATTAACACGTTGACAGGATATCTATGCTCATATGATAAAAATCTATTCATTATTAAAGGAGTTATAATTCGTCAAAATTGTAAAAATGAAAATAAGTGTGCAAAGAAGCCCCGTGCGACGGTACCCTCAAACATTTTTTTGTATAGCCAAAGGCGAATGTCATGTTTCTAAAATCGAACCATGTCAAACTCGTGATCCCACTTTACATACTTTTTGCCGTCCTACCCTCCTTCAGAACGTGTTACCCTCAACCCATAACCGATGCATTTGCATTAAATACGTCCACTATCTATCTATCTCCCACAGGGACGAAACGCTGGAAGCACTGAGTGACGCCCGGGTGGTGGCACCTGCCGTACAAACCGCTGATCTGCATTCGGCTGACCATCGAAACTCGTTCCTGTACGTATTCGACTATCAAACCAAGTTTGGCGATTTCCCACAGGTGAGTGAGTTTTATGTGGTCTTTTGTTTGATAAATGCACAAAATCGGAAAACACAGCTATGCTGTCGGTTTCGACAATGCAAAATGAGAAAAAATATTTGCGAGGCCATCGATTCACCGGAAAATATTTTCCTGTCGAATGTACCGTATCCACTTAATCGAAAGTTGATTGCAGCTTTCTGTCCCTACCAATCTTGATTATTGTGCTGTGAAAAAGCATAACAATTGGCAATCTGCCCTGTCAGCTGAAATCAAATCAACCAATGTGTGTGCAGTGTGTATTTGATATTCACTTCTAACGAGGTCAGTCATAGTTGCAGATTGCTTTTTGTTGGAGCTTATAAATGATAGAATGAAAACATGCTTTATTCAAGAGAGAGAGTGAGAGAGATTGAAACAGAGAGAGAGATAGCAAGTTTATCCGTACTTGACTTTACAATCGGATTGATTTTTTTTTTCAACCCAAAAATGTGGAAGGATAGGATCAGGATCCACATCCTATTTTCCTATCCTACGAGTCAAACCCGTTGCGCATGCGCGACTACAAGTGCAGGAATATATGTTGCTTTTCCTGCCGTCTATACGCTGGTTGCTGATGTCAGGGCTCCCGTGTGGATGCTAGCAATATTGAATCCCAGTCCACCGATTCGATGTACGAACGGTATCTATATGCAAGGTGAAGAGCCACTACGCAGGTGATGTATACAAGGTGAAGAGAGCACTTTCGGTAAGCTCTGCAATATTTGATGATTTATGGAAGGGCCAGAGAGCAAACCCGTTTCGCCTATGCAATGAGCAGTCTCTGTTTTATTCTTTTTGCATATTTGAATATTTTATCTCCCTCTGACCCAAGCCTACTTTATCCGTTTCCTGGATAGACGTTGACACATGAGAAGTATGCATTCATTTTTTATAAACGATGATTGATGATTCGGTCCTCAAGGCATGTCAACCAGACCTGTACGCTTGTGACAAAGTGTTTTGTAATAGTTGTGACAGCCTCTGTTTAGCAAATGTTTGTGATGCTACAAACTTTGATTCACGTTGTTTGGTGTATGCACCCGGGTTTCAATTAGGGCAGCATTGGAAAATCAGTATTAACATGGGAACGTTTAACCGAATGCTCCATGCATGCATTGGTCTATAACTTTCGCTCGGGGGACCATTTCATTCGATGAACATGCAGATGATCAAAATCAATTGCAATGATGCGAGGCTTCTCGATAAAATCGTTACTTGGCCGTTTGCAGTAGGTTGAAAAGTGTTACTCTGATGGTGATGGTTAGGACTGCCTCTCGATTTTTTTATCATCTTTATTTATTATTTTTAAAACTCCAACCTTGCGTAATAAATAACAACTAACATTTTTCCATTTTGGGTAAATTACACACCAAAAAATAATGAAATTTAAACGACATGTAAATCAATACGAATGTAAACATACAACGATTGAATCAAAAATTTGTTAAAATCAATTGGAGCATCAAACAGCATACAATTTTACACTTTCATTCGTGTAATATTACATGTCATTCATTTTACAACAGTATTCGAGTAAAAATACATTGAAGTGCATTGGTTTTCCGTTTAAAGAAACTGTAATATTCAATCCACGTGTAAAATTATTATAAAACTCGTTGAAGAAAGCACGACAAGTCGTGCGTATTTGTGGTGGAACTTAATTTTACATTTATATTCATGCTCCAAATATGTGCATGAAAATAAACTTAAAATCACAAAATATTTTTTTCTGTGTATTTCGCTTTGCTATTCGCTTCATTCGATGGAGGCGCATGATCACTGATAACATGAATCAAGCTTTTCGTCTCACAACTATAGAAAGTTTGTATAACCTACAAACACTTTATATCATAGACTTGCGGAGAGAAAAACAGTAAAACTAGCAACAATGAATGTAAACTGGCATCACGGAAGCTCCCATAAGCTTTGCATGAGCTTCCTCTTGTACTTCCCCTCTCAAAACCCTCATGCTCGTTTGGCTGCACTTTTTGACAGTCCGTTTGGCTGCAATTGTTGACACTTCGCTAGTCTGTGTATTAAGTGTCTGTAGTATAACCTAATTCACTTCGAAAATTAGTATTTCGACCGAGTCCCGGAGGACCAAGCCATATATACCAGCAGTTTTCAACCTTTTTCGTACCACGGACCGCTTAGAAATCTCCCTGAGTTGTTGCAGACCCTCACGGTTAAACATCAATTTTGTATGCTATCAATAGATTATTTTCAGTCTGTTAGGGAACAAGATTTGAAATTTCAACGTCCACTTGGAAAATATATTTTTCTTCGCGGACACCCAGCAACGACTTCGCGGCCCCCTAGATGTTCATGACATAAATCAACTTCAACTTGAATGCTCAGTTGTTTAGAAACCGTAAATATGTTTGTCCAATAATGCAGTCAAAAATCAGAGGTTTTTGTTGTTAACTATTTAATTTCGATAATTTTTCTGAAAAAGTTCTACAAAAGTAAGCTGTTTCATTCTGAGCTATTTTGTTTTCTTTCGAGACTTCATGATATCCATGAATAACCATGAAATTGCCTGCTGATATGATTCTAAATTACAGCATCGGCATCAGAAGATCTGGAATGTTAGGGTAAAAATTTAGTGGGCCAAAAAATCGAATTTTATTTTTTATCTTTTAATCGTAAAGTGCAGATTCTGAAAAATGTCATCTATAATTTTTATAGAGATTGAAGCAGTAGACGCAAAGTTATAGCGAAGACTACATATTAAGAAGACTCTATATCTCTTTCCTTCCCCCATACAAACGAGAAGCGACAGAGGTTACAGCGCCTCTATTGGGGGAAGCTTAATGTAAAGGTGTATACGTGTGTGTGCATCACTATGGGGAGTACTATCTTTATCCGAAAGTGGCGTCGCTGTTACTGTCTCCAAATTCTGGACAGAGTTGCCAGTATTCTTAATATCCCAAAATCCGACGAGTATGTTTCTATTACTTTTGGGTAAGATTCTATTGTCTTTTCGGTAACAGACCACGCAATTGCGCATTGTGGTATTATACTCATATTCCCGCAAAGGTAGTAAACGGTGGAATGACGAATTTCGGTTGCTGTTCATGTATGTGCATCACACAATCAAACACTTTTTCAGTATGTGTCAACCTCGGTTTTGTTCGCATGTAGAATAATTCAGTCGATTTCTATGATAGTATTAATACCGAGTCAAACCAACCGGAATCCTGGCGGATATCCAAACAAATTCAGGCTGGAATCTACCCCAATATTGACAGAAACCAGCCCGAATTACGGATTTTTTACTGGGTAGGTTGGATAGCGAAAAAAAAAATTTGGGCAGTTTCCGGATCCGGCCTAGTTGCCAGATCCGACACAGTTCCCGATCTGGACCAGTTCTCGGATCCAAACCAGTTCCCAAATCCGGACCTCCTGGATCCGGACCAGTACCTCGATCCGGACCAGTTCCCGGATCTGGACCAGTAACCGGATCCGAACCAGTACCTGGATCTAGCCCATCCCCTTTTCCCCTTTCCAAGTCCGGACCTAAACCAGGCCCAGACTTGGTGCTTAGATCCAGACAAGTGTCTGGATCCGGACCCTCAGTTCGTACACGTGGATTCAAATCATAGGTCTTGGTTCCCGTAAATGACGGGAAGGACTGCTCATGTTTTGTGCAGTCGCTATCTTGCTGTTAACGTCCGTGAAAGAAAAGAAATTTCAATTTAACACCGGCCGAAGTACCCCACCACTATTCCGAGTCGTTTTTTCTGAATGTGCTTTGAAGATGGTCGAGTGTGAGCCGATCTTCAAATACGGAATGTGTCGTGTAGAAAAATCGAACCTCGTCTTTATCCCCATTGTGTTTACTCCGCTTGAAGCGCAATACAATGACAAGCGAAGTGCTACACATTTCCAGACAATCCGACGCGTTACTATTTATTGAATAAGAATTGATGAAACATGAGTGCGACGCAGAGAAGATTTGAATGTGTTAGTATTGCCGTTTGGGGATTTTTTTTTTCTTGGGACCGTTTTAGCATGAAACGTCTTGCTATTAGAGCATTTTTTTCTTATTACCGTAAAGGTATTACGGCCGAGTTTTGGGTGTAGTCTTCGGTTATAGCGTTTTTCATCTTGCTCCCGTATGGTAGTGTGGCTTAGACTTGAAACTTTAAACGCGATTATCTCGAAACCATGTTTTCCCAAAAACGTCTTTGCGGTGCCTATGATTGCCGAAAAAGTTTTGAATCGATCTCAAAACTTTTTTTAGCTTGTTCATATTTTAACTCTGTAATTTTGAACGATTCCATAGAAGATTTTTTTTAATGAATCGTTCAAGGACACCATATACTAATGCGCGAAAGAAGGTATCCGCTCACAATAAAAAGTTGGTCGCACAAGATCTAATATTTGTCCAACAATATTTTTTCGAATTTCATTTTTACAAATTATAAACAAAAGAAAGATCCACGGCTCCGTTAAGCTACCGCTATGAGCCGTGTCAAATAATCGAATTGAAATAAACAGACGCCATTTTCGGGTAACCTAAGTTAGGTATGCCACGTTACTAATATAAAAATTCTTTGAAAAATGGCGTTTTCACAATTTTGAAATTCTGCTTGGTTACTGAGGTATAGCGAAAAAGTCAGTTCTGCACGGCATGATATTCTACATGCCCTCCTCTCTACGTTGACCAGTTGGATGCCGTGGTCGATCCAGCGACTCTGGTTGGAGTGTGGCTTCCGGTTCACTGGTGCACCGACGACCCTATACTGGTGGTTTGTCGCGTGCAGTGCTACTCGGCGTAGTCCCCGACGGTGGAGCTAGCCTTCACCGACGAAAGAATGTCTCCCGCAACCGTTGACGGACGCGTTATTCTTCCTTTGATATAGTCCGGTAGAATGCCGAGGTCAGTCCAGCGATTCCGGGTGGAGGATTGTGTCCGGTTCATTGATGCCCCGACGATTCAAGCCGGCGATTCGCTACGGACTACTCGGAATAGTCCCCTACGGTGGATCTTTGCTACTCCGACGAAGAGTTCCCCGGCAGTAAAAGATCTTCCGAAATCGATGCTACCCGGGCAGATGCCGAGGTCGAACCTGCGATTCAAGGTGGAAGGTGAATTCCACTTCACAGGCGCCTCGACGACCATTTGCCGATGTTACTTCCCGATCTACTCGAACTAGTCCCCAGCGGTAGGCCTAGTCTACTACGACGGAGAAATTTACCGACGTGGAAATTTCTCTTGAAACCGTTATCTTGATGCTGGTCGGATAGGTAACGAGGTCAGTCCTACGATCCCGAAGAGAGGAAGGATGACTTCCGGTTCTCAGGTGCCCCGACGACCTACCGTTGATGAGGCGTGCGCTCAGTCTCAGTCCAGTTGGAGTGTAACTTCCGGTACATCGGTGCATCCAGGGCGTGTACAGCTACGTTGCTGGTCGTTGCTCCTCTCGCCAACTTCGTTGCAGCATGATCTGAACGACTGTTCTGTTCACCGCGTCCCATTTTTCTTTGCACGCGCACATTCTTTCGACAATATTGGCCATATTAACGTCCTCACCGACAATGGTTCTCATTTCGTTTCGCTCGTGCTCGAATCACGGTCATTCGAGAAGCACGTGCTCAGGCGTTTCCTCTGCATCTCCTCACGCGATGCAGAACGGCGAACTCGCGGCCGAATAGCCATCACCAGGCAAGAACTGCGTCATGTGGCCGTTCACCTCAACGTGCGCTCTGTTCACCCACATCTACAGGCATGGAATTAGTCGATGGGTGCATCTACCATTTACAGCGTTATCCCACTGATGCTTCCACTGTATTAAGGCGTCAGCTCGGGCTCGTTTGCGGACTCCTCTCGTGCTTCGATTCCTATAACACTCGCTATCTTCTTCGAGTAGAAGGTTTATGGGAATCGTTCCAGCTATCACGTAGGCTGCCTCTGACGAGATAGTTCGGTATGCGCTAGACACCCGCATGGCTTAGCCGGTCGTCTATATTCACTCCCATTTGTCTAACTTCTGGCTTTGAGTTGATGATACACTCTCCGACCGAAATTCTTGCCTGTTGCACTGCCTTTCGGTTGCTTATCAAAACCATCTCGGTTTTGTGGTAAGCTAACGTCAGCTTCTTCTCGCGCGTCCGGTCTTCCACAACATCTATCGCCTCCGTTGCGAGTACTTCTACTTCCTCTAGTGATTCGCCGATCATTAGGAGCACCACGTCGTCCGCAAAACCGACAATCTTCACGCCCCTGGGGAAGCTCAGCTTGAGCACTCCGTCGTACATAGCATTCCAAAGAGTTGGGCCAAGTATTGAACCCTGTGGAACGCCCGCTGTTACGGTTACGGTTCCAGTGTCAGTTTCGTAGATCAGTTGCCGGTTCTGGAAGTAGCTCCTCAGAATCCTACAGATGTAGTCTGGAACTCACAGTCTGTGCAGCGAATCGGCGATTGCGGCCCAACTAGCGCTGCTGAAGGCGTTTTTTCGTCCAGTGCAACCACTCCGCAGTAGCGGTTACCTCTTCTCTTTTGTATCTCCATAGTTTCCACGACCGTTCGTATGGCATCCACGCTCCATTCTCTCTCTGTGTGTGTTGTAGGGCTACCAACAGGCATATCGGCCTGTATGCTGAAGGATCTCCAGGGGGCTTGCCTGGCTTCGGCAGTAGCACTTAGTTTCAAATGAACGGTATAACGTTACCATAAGCTGATATTGAATTTTTAGTTGATTCGACTTTCAGTTCCAGAGTTACGAGTTGAAGAGTATGGTCACATAGCAAATTCCCTAATAAACCGGTAACACCATGCTGTCCGAATAATTTAATACATATTCAAAAAGGTCTTTTGTTCCGGAGTTACAGCTTGGTTATTGAGGTCACATAGGAATTACTCATCTAAACCGGTACAATCATAATACCTCATAGCTTAAAAATCTAGTGAAATGAACATCAAATTACTTCGATTCGCTGACCTAGATCACTGATGGTGAATTCTTGGAGTAAATTTTTCGCCATCGATAATTCCGGAAGTCCCAGATTTTGGACATATTCCAAAACTAAACTTCGATGATGACTAAACCAATTTTCACTGACCTTGTCTCAAAAGGAAGGTAGGTTGAACCCCCTATCCACCCCTCCTTCTTCTCACACTCCTACTTAACTCTCTCACCTCACCCCACCATCTCAGGCCTACCTGACGCCCGCATTCCCTTCACCCACTCTTAAACCAAAATATGTTAGGTTGTCCCCAACGTATCCTCCCACTAATTATCCCCCTATAGGGGTATATCCTCTCCACCCAACCCGCATTTCAAAATATGTTAACATGAAAACAACATTGAACTCACGCTGATTAACCTAATTAAATATTATATTATTTTTTGTTTCAAGTGTGTCAGAGTCGACATGTTGCTCATTAGGATCGTGGCAGTCGTGCACTCATAAATACTTACCAAGTGTTATAAGAATACAATAAATATTTCCACAATGTTAAATTGAACGTAACCAAAACCAACTATTATATCATAACTTAGATAAATGAGAAAGGCACAATTGCACCACTAGGTGGATTAAAACAGGTTTTTCGTTTTTAGTACCGTACTATTATTGTACAATTTTTAATTAAATAATCTCCATCAATTCTTTTTCAGTAGAAGTAATATTGTTTTGTGACGGAAGGGGGTGGGGAGGATATAATAAAATTCCGTAGAAAACGTCTTAAAACTTCATTAGTGTTCCAGAAAATTTATTTCTGTATACTCATTTTAAAAACCAACGCAAAATACGACAATAACATAGATCGATTCCAGCGCTTCTAAAAAAAATATAACTAGCGCCGTTCTGTCTTCGTGTATTGGCTGACCGAACTGCGTAGTCTCACTCTAGCGTATTGCTACCCATTACTTTGGCATGTGTGCAGCCCGTGGCAATACAAGTCAAACTAATGGGTTCACCATTTGTTAGAGTGAGATAATATCCCATCAGCGCTTGCAGCAGCATTCACGCTCTAGTAGTTATAATCTCTTTTGGTGGCTCCACTTATTCTGACGCCGTGTTACATCGTTTGATGCTACCTGTCGTGGAAAAAGTATGTCGAATAGAGTGTCAAGGGAAATGTAACCAAGAAAGGAATGTCCAAAGAAAAAAGTTTCTCTGTTTTTTGAGTGGAAGGAAACCATTCGAATTATACCAAGTTCAACCCAGGGGTTGCTTGTATCCCATCACAGTTGTCGTGTAAACAACCGTCACTGCAACTGCAGAATCTTCCTTCGTTATTTCCGTTCCTTTGCGCCAAATGTAGATTGCTGCCCCCACTCAACAATGCATACGTTCAGGCGCACGAAGGAGCATGCTATCACCTTATGGTTACAGAAAGACAATTTACTGTGCTGTAAGATTCAAAGCAAACGAATGAATGCATCCGTGAATCTAGCACAAAGGAAACTATTCCAGTGGGAAATTGTCGAAGAGGAAATGCATGCAATTGGTTGCACCGAATGGGTCGGACATGTTCCATCTACGGTGTGCAATTGTGCATGTCGTTCGACTGGATAGGTACTAGTTTCCTGGTTTCCTGCTCCACCGGTCCGGGCCTACATAAATACGCTTTGCAATTGTTTTGGGTGTACTTGGGGCGAACTTTTCGATCACAGATTCTCTGAATTACGGCTCCTTACCATTCAACCCTTTAATTGTATGGCGCTCTGGCGGGCAAAATGGGGCACGAGCATTGCCTGTGCTGTGGCCGCCGTATTGTATTGCATGCTAACGTTAGCAACGTGCACCGGGGGTTACGAAGTTTGATGATTAATGATTGTTGCTGATATGTCCTGATTAAATGACGTTCATATTACCAGATTTGTTTAAGAAAGGGTAGTAGGTGAAAACATACATGTATACAATGTGCGTATTTACAGTTTTGAACCACTCTATGGTATTTAGTTTTGTCGGTACTACCGATATATTATGTCATAAAACGTAAAGAAGACAGATTCTCTTCTAGTGCGCATTTCCGAAAGAATTTCGAAGCGGGTTTTGCGAGTCTTATTTTGCTATAAATATCTAAAAAATGGAGGAGTGTGTGCCTGGCTATGGACCGGTTCCGCATGTGAACTATCCGCCATTTTTGACGTGTGCGTTTTGCTAGTGCTGTGAAACTTATATAGGAAAGGTCCTAGCATGCGTCAAAACGAAAACTGTCTGGATAGTCTGAAGACAAAAGTTGGAATCTTTCAAATATTCGAGCAGAAGTTAACTGCTTGATACAAGAAACTCAGCCGTGTTCAGTGAGCCAAAACAGATAGAGAAGCGCGTAGCACAATCTTCCGGGTGGCCAGAGCGCTTTAAATCGAAAATAACTGTGCCACAATCAGAGTGATGCAATGAGCTATGCCGAGAATTGGATTGCTGGAACTCATAGCTCTTGGAAAGGGCCGCTCTCAACAGGGTGACGAAATGTACGAAGCCTGAAAAGAGCCTGTGAAATAGAAGGAAGATGGATGGTGCAAGCAGTCCCCAGACAATCGTAAAAGGGGCACAGGAGAGTCCTACACTGATAACATAAATTCGTAAATATAATGAAATCGATCATACCATACACGAATTCATTCATCGTTTTCTGCAACGAAGTATTTTCGTGCATTCTAAATAATAGGTTTCGTTCATTCCATGAACAAGAATGGCCACTTGGTGAACGAAATCTTTCGTAAATTTTACACGTTTAATGTATACTGCACGAATGCTATCGTTGATAACGACATTATTTTTCGTGAATGAAACGAAATGTTTTGTTTATTTTAATAAACGTGTGTGTATATTACGAACGATTTCGTTGGTCGCACGAATTAATTTCGTTTATCTTAGAAAAGTGTTCGTATTTATTATCCTCTTATTGTTTTCAGTCGATCTTTTGGGATCGATATTTGACAACATAGATTTTTTTTATTTAAAAAAATCGATGTGGCCAAATCGATTTTATTGTGGTACGAAGAAATGGCCGCTTGATGAACGAAAGTTTTCGTAAATTTTACTTATTTGGCTTACATTGCACGAATGTAATCGTTGATAACGACATTATTTTTCGTGAACGAAACGAAATGTTTTGTGCATTTTAATAAATGTTTATGTATATGATGAACGATTTCGTTGGTCGCACGAATTTTCGTTCATCTTAGAAAAGTTTTCGTATTTATTATCTTCTTATTTTTTCATTCGATCTTTTCGGATCGATGTTTGACAACACCGATTTTTTTAGTTAAAAAAACAAATCTGGCAAAATCGATTTTATTGTGATATGAAGAAATGGTCGCTTGATGAACGAAAGTTTTCGTGAATTTTACTTATTTAGTGTACATTGCAGGAATGCTGTCGTTGAAAACGACATTAATTTTCGTAAATGAAACGAAATGTTTTGTTTATTTTAATAAACGTCCAGGTATATTACGAACAATCTCGTTGATCGCACGAATTTATTTCGTTCATCTAAAAGAAGTTTTCGTATTTAATAGCATATTCTTTTACATTGCTCCGGCAGAGAAAAACTCAAAATTATTCATGCAAAACCATCGATTTGCGATGGCTCAACTGAATCCGTACTGCTCCGGATTCTGGATCAACTAGAAGCGGAAGAGGTTTGGAAAATCTTCCTGAAACCGGCGGACACGGATACGGCTACTAAATAGCCAGATCGAGACCGCCGTGAACATCAACAATTATCTGACGAATAACAACAATGACTCCATATTCTACCTCTATTGAAGCTCTGTTGACGTTGACGATTCGACGAATGGTGCTCGTAAATATTATAAAAATATTCGTATATAGCAGCGAACAATTCGTTTGCCGAACGAAGCTGTTTCGTAATAAGCCAACGAAAGTCGTTTCGTGGTTTTCACGAAAAACTTGTAATAAAAAATAAATGTGTTTCAATAGAACTACGAACGATTCATTATATGTACGAAAAATTCGTATATTTTATGAAAATTATCTGTACGAAACTAATGCATAGCGATTTTCGAATATATTCTATCAGTGTAAATGGAAGAAGAGGAGAAACCAGTACTGTGCCGTGGTAACGATAGACGTTAAAAATGCGTCATTTGAGTATTTTACGGTGTGTGTAAGAATAAAACTCTTGTTAGTATTCGTAGATAAAAATGGGCACAAGTTTTCCCCGGTTTATTCATATAAAACCTTCATTGAACTGTAAAAAAGATATCTTTTGTAAGTTCTTATGGTAACGAAGGGCAAGTCTGTCTTTGCCATGATACATGCTGGTAGTGATGAGCGAATCTTAGTAACTATGCCTAAGCTCGACTCCTACTCGCAGAAGACAAATGATTAGCCGAAAGTTACTCTCCATTCAGAATCGCCAGACCGACTTCGACAACTACTGGTTGGCCCGTTGAGCAGACCAAATGCACCATCGAAAACTAGATCAAGTAGCTCGAGTCGAAGCACCGTCTTGGCCGCTCTACAAAATACAGTATCGCAAGAAATTCCTCCACCGGGGAAATCTTAGTCACCACTAGCACCACCGGGTACTACTCGAGTAGAAGCTCGGAGCTTCATGGCTCGAGTACCCAAAGGAGCTAAACAGCTTAATGAATACCGTAAATGATGGTTTACAATGGGAAAGTCGGAAGTTAAAGGTTCAAAGGAATAGCAGTTCAATTGGTTAAGATAGGCTCCGTGTAAATTGTAGTGTTTTAAAACGTCGTTTTCGTGCTCAAAATTAATAGCGTCCAAACCGTTGACTTTTAAAGTATAGTTTGTTCGAAGAAGTTGTTGTTCTTATGATAGCGCATCTACAGGAGTATACCGTTAAGTGATTAATTCACCTATAACTGATATACGAAATTTATTTTCCGAACTAATTAAAATAGAGACTTTGTATCTTCGGCAAAGTTATAGCAAATGTTACTGCAAAATAAATTGCTGAAGACATCATTTATCTAGCTTTAATAGTTTACAAGTTATGGAACATTATATGGAAGACCCCTTAAAATTAGTTTTTTCATGATAAATTTGTTAGACATTCTTCTATCTTCTTGGAATCTTCCACAAAGTTATTTGCGGTATCGAAACACATATTTTTGCCGAACATAGTTACCTTCCTATCTGTTGAATTTAAAAAGATATTCCAAATTTTACGATATTTTTGAGGTAACTTCCATCTTAAATAACTCGTTAAGGACCAAAAAGGAGCAAACAACATCATAACATACTGAAAGTATTAGTTTTTAACTTTCATATAGTCGCTAGATTGTTAGTCGAGGCGATTCTTCCCGAGTGTTATATTCAAAACGTTATCCCATCGTAATGCACAGTGTAAAAATCCAACCAAAAAGGCAATTAATTGGAAGCCGCTGGAAAAATATGACAATATATACACCAAAAGTTGCGCATTTTTTAATGAAACAAGATGCAAATTTGTTCACCGCACGCACTTGTGACCGGAGATATGAGGCTTTGAAGATCCGGAACATTACCGGTTTTCATCAAATCTGAGGCCTAATTCAGAAACTGTAAAAGTAAAAGTTGTGGAAAACGCCAGCGATTAAGATGCAATCAAATTTATTGACAGCACGCACTTGTGGCCGGAAATATGGGGCTTTGAAGATCCGGAACATTAACGGTTTTTCATAAAATCAGGCTCCCAATCAGAAGCCGCAGCAAACAGACCAAAATCTATATATTGAAAGTCGCGAAAAACTCCAGCAATCAAAAC
The DNA here is from genome assembly GCF_030247195.1 of Topomyia yanbarensis. NCBI lineage: Eukaryota > Metazoa > Arthropoda > Insecta > Diptera > Culicidae > Topomyia > Topomyia yanbarensis. The sequence goes on along the minus strand of NC_080671.1, from coordinate 306,681,247 downwards.
GTAATAAGCATTTGAAGCTGAAATACATTTTACTGGAAGCGTTTAGAGCTGGAGTGCATTTTGATCTTAATTCACTTTGGAAACTTAGAAGCCGCAGAACAAGTACAAACTATTTAACGATCAAAAAGCAATAAGGTTTTAACGCATGGTAAACTCTTATTTCATAGTTTTGAAAGAAAGTACTACTGGTATCTCATATAAATGCGTCTGTTAAACTAGTAATACTACGGCACGTTCAAGTAATTCGTGTATATGGTAAAAAACGAACCTAATCAGTATCAAAAGAGAAAGATTCTGAAATGAAAACAAAGTGAGATTTTGGAAAATATGCGAGTATTTTTTCAAATCAGTTTACAATGTTTCATAGAAGCTTAATATTAATTCATATGAACTTATTTCTAATCAATTGGACATGAAAACAAAAGAATTGCAATATGGTCGTAAAAATATAAAAAAAATCACTACAAATCAAACTCTGATTCAGCATCCAATTCTTCGTCAGACATGTCTGACCACTCGTTAAGCCTACATTGAAGTTATAGGTTTCAGCAACCAGTATCAACAAAATCTGCTCTCAGAGCAATCTGAGAGAGTTCACTCGAAAACATTACGAATTTTACCGCCGCAAATTGTCACAACATAATGTGGCGAGCGTATGTGTGCCTTTGCTGGTTATTGGGTAACAGCGCCGTGTTATTTTGTGACAATTTGCGGCTGTGAAATTTCAGGCCGATACTAATTTATACAGTATAAACTACACAAATTGATCTCTTAATTGCTTAATTGCTTTATTTGATTGTTCGTTAATATCTTTCCGTTCTTTCTAATTTCTATTTCAAATATGACAAAAATGCGTATTGGAGCCAAGTCCTCACCACCCTCATGTGCCCCCTAGGTTGCAATCGACAGACCGCGTTCATTCCTTGTACCCAACTTATTCAATTTTACCGAAATTTTCGAATGTCATTACTGGAAATCCATTTCAATCCGCACTGAACCGACGAAAGACGGTGTCAGCTCTGATGGGGGCGCTATTTGCTCTTTTTTGCTGCACTCTCTGTTAGCGTCAGACTCGTTTGCGTATTTGATACATGGTGAGATTCAATCAGAAAACAAACCAGGTCAGATGTCCATATTGTCGAGCTAGTCCAAATTATGACGCTGAACGTGAAAAAATCAGAGTTCCACCTATTATCCTTATTCAATACATTGCATTGCCACCAATAAAAAAAGATTTTGAATGTTTGTTAGAACGATTTTCTTCTTGCTGACGAAACATACTTTCCGACCAAAAACTACACGTTGGAAGCCTGTGAAAGTCCAGCTTAAAACGAGAACACAGGTTTAATACCCTATTCCATCAAACTTCGTTCTAAGCGGATTTTAGATGTTTTTGTATGTTGTGTATATTGCGATAGCGCTTTGTTCCTAAACTGTAATGCTCTATTTTTTATTATTTTCACGTAAAAACTCAATCGGAGTTTAAAACGGAAAACGCTATTCAGAATCGACAGCAACGAACCCATCTGGTCCGTGGTCCAGGAACGTACGTCGGTTTTTTTATGCAAATGCAATCAAGCGAATTATTTGGTATGTTTGTTAAACTCAAACTGAGGTCAACTAGGACGCGGACTAGACCTCTAATCGGATTTAATTTGCCTCTAAATTTGAAACCAAATCGTAAATGACGAACCGAGCGTGATTTTTTTTTCAACCACGGACAATGAATCTACGTGATGGCATATTTTCCTTTATAACAGCGTGTGCCAATAGAAATGGCAGAGTATTTGTCATGTTCAGTTTGTGACATGACCGGCTAGCATTCACCGTATCTGTGCCAACGGGACTTTTTTTTCCTCGTCAACCAACCAGCGTATCGTTGGCCGAGGCCTGACTTCCTGGTGCGCACGTTGGTCCATGACAAGCGTAGAAAATCAGTGAATGTTTGAAACTAACAACCAAAACTACAATACCTAGTCTTGTGCGGATGAGTGAACGAGGCAGATAAACACACAGCGGAAAAATATAAAACTCTGTTTGCTATTGGAATTTTGCGCAGAGAATTCTCTATGTACACTTATTCACATCATCTCGTGCATTTTTATCTCGTTTTCAGCGACAAGGCTGCATCCACGGGGAAGACCTGCCGTATCTATTTGGAGCACCGCTAGTCGGAGGATTCAACCACTTCACCAGAAACTACACGAAATCCGAAATTGCGCTGTCGGAAGCGGTCATGATCTACTGGTCCAACTTTATCCGCACCGGGTAGGTACTGCTGGGAAAATTATGGGTTTGTCATATTTTTTAGATTTTCCGGTTGAAACTGAGCTCTTAAGCATTCTTAAGCTAGGGTGCAGATGGGAGCGGTAAATGGATTTCCCGCAACACAACCGCACTCAAATAATGGTAACCACATTGCTTATCGCAACGGCACTTCATCGACCGCATCGTTAATGCATGGTAAAACGCAAAATGCTACAAATCGAGTCTTATTGGTTGGTGCTTAACGGCGATAATGAATTAGTTCTCGGGGTATACCTGTTATTGCGAAGCATAAATTCCGAAAGATAACCATTAACGGGAAGTCGAATAAAATTAGCTTTGAATTATGAAGAAATAAGTTGAAATTATAAAATCAATCTAGCCCTGGTTCTAACTTCATGAATTTTAATTCTGTTCGGCTTGTTTTAAGGACCTTGAGAAGGGGTTCAAAATAGGCTACACATGCCAGGTTCGATTATTTGTAATTTGAGTATTCGGAAACCGGAGATATTATTTGCATTATTCAGACAATATTTATTTCTGCTAAACTATATCACACACCCATAATTTTTAATTGATGTCAATTACAGTTTATGGAAGAATGGATATTTCGTAAAAAAATCTCAAAACTTCGTATAAGTGCAGAAATATTATTTAGCAAATAATATTGAAAACAATGCAAAGCTTTAAATATTTTTTACACCAATCGATTTTAATGGATACCAGCTACAATTTTTAAAAGAACACATTTTTTTGTTCTCTAACAATAATCACAAAAATACGCATAAACATAAAAAATTTGCTTATTAAGCAAACATATTTAAATTCTATCCGATAGCCAATATATTTATTTACAAAAATGAATTGCTATTGATACCGTCTACAATTTCTGGCAGTACAAAAAAATTTATTGTCTTAATGGTTTGCAATATTTCATGGGAATACTGAAATTGCATTTATTTGATAAATGTATTCAATTTGGTGATCTTAACAAATCTTTTATGAATAATGTTAAATTGAGGAATTCCAGATTTTTTGTTAATTATAATAGTAAAATACTAATAGAGAGAAAGTGGTTGCTTTGCTATTTTTAAAGATTATTAAGAATCCATCATCGAAGAAGTTTAACCTCCAATAACGGGTGTTCAATAAAAAAGGAGAAAGATTTGAATGCCATTCAATATAATTAAAGTAAAGAGCATAATTTTTTTTCTCTCCAAAAGAATTCCTCTCTGGACTCCCTAGAAATGGATGACATGTTTCTTTTCGCTTGGGTGATGTCAGTTCAATCTAAGATAGCGTCGATGCAGCAAGCACTCCGCGAGCGTGTTGTACAGTTTTATGAAACGTATGGTCAACGTGGAAAAAAGTTTACGATAGACCACTTTCGAGACAAAAACGTGCCCGCGAGAACAGTTTACCGGATTCTGGCATTCCGGAGCGTGAAGCGGAAGGCCGGTAGCAGCCGTCCGGCGAAGATAATGACTAAGAACGAAGAAGAAGGAAGCGTTGAAAAAGTTGTTCGACAACAAGGATGGAACGAGTTTGCGTGATGCCAGCCGAAAATACCTTGATTCACCGAACCCTCAAGATGAAGGACATCATCTGTCCGGAGAAGACTTGGTCCCCCGAGTGCACGTACGAGCAGATAGCGGTCGTGAAATCGCATTGCCGATGGATGACGAAAAACAACCGCAGGACGTCGTTCGTGCTGGACGACGAAAATTACTTTCCCCTCTCGAAGACCCACATTCCAGGAAATGACAGCCCAAGTTTCAATTGTGGTTTCAAGGCACTCTTGAAGAGCCTCTTAAAACTAAGATTGCACTTGTAGCGCGCTATAAAACTTAAAATGCTACTTGGGAGCTACTCTTCCAGCGACAAGTCGGCCACATCCTTTACTTCGGGGGGTGTGGCCGACTTATCGACTTGTAAGTTTAAACATAAATTTGAAAGAAAAAGTTATGCTGTGCATCGCCTTATCGGACAGAGGGATTCCAATGCCGTGATTCAAATTGAGCGGTCTGTTGATTGATACAAGTGTACCAGGAGGAGTCTCTTGAGAAAATTCTTCTGCCGTTCTTAACAAGGCAGACAAGGCGTCTTCCCATTACGCCAAGTATCTAGAGCAGAAAAAGATACCGTATGTACCGAAAGGAAGGAACCCGACCAACTTTCCCCAGTGCCGTCCCATTGAGGATTTTTTCGGCTCCCTCAGTGCCCTAGTGTAAATAATTGGCAGGCCAAGGATACGAAGCAGTTTACCACCAGGATCCGGAATCGTATCCGGAAGATGGACGTCAGTGCCGTCCAGCGCTCTTGTGAGAGCATCGCGACTAAGTTGCGTCGTACGGCTGACCAGGGCCCCTTCTCCAATATTCATTGAAGTTTTTTGAAGAATAAACATTATGCATTTAAAAAAAAATACTGAATGCGTTGAATGTTTTTGTTTTCAACTAGATGACTGAAAAAATTCTCATTTTTTTGAACACCCCTTACGATCATTTTTAATGCATATTGATGAATATTGATGTCATATTCATGTTTTTATGCAAAACAATGAGTGTTTTAGATCGGATTTTTACGTTGAAATTTCAAAATTAGTTAAAAATATCATTTTTGGGAATGAAACAGTGTGTATTAATAATTAGACATCACAGTGCGTGCCAAAAGTGTGTGAGCGGAAAAAAACAAAAATTGGCAAGATGCATTTTTCTAGCTTCTATTTAGAGTAGCAAGTAAGCGAGCAGATTCTTCACTACTCATGTAAAGCGCCCCACAAAATTTTGGGAACACCTGTAAATTGTCAAAGTTCAAGGGACAAATGAGATAGGATCTTTCTTTTTTTTATTATCTTTTTGTCCATTTGGTGTTGGAGTGACCGTGCCAGAAAGTAATTTGCAATGTATGATGGCTTAATTCAATATAGCAGTTGCTAGTACCGGTAACCCAGAAACGCCAAGCAAGTAGTTTTGCCGGAATATATGGACCCAACGAACAAATTCGCAGAATTGACGGTATCTGATATGTGGTATCTGACAGGCAAAGAGAGCGTACCATTGCCCAAAAACTCGTTCTTTATCGGCAAATCGGTTGAGGTTGTCGCTGGTGTTTCAATTGACGGTGCGAATACCGAAGCTCAAGGGACACGGTATACCCTCCAAGTTCGAAGCCTGAACCAAGTTGCCAAGCTGCTATAAATGACCCAGCTCATTGACCGCACTGATGTTGTGGTTGAATCTCTGGCTTGTACACCGCAAGGTCGTCGTGTAAATTGGTGACAACGTGTCTGAACCGTTTTCTAATAATTCCGGAATTCCTTAAGGTAGTACACTAGGTCCGTGTCGATTTTCATTGTTTGTGAACGATGAGGTCTTCGTTCTAATACGTGGAGGGAAACTGTGTTTCGCCGATGACTTGAAAATATTTCTTGTCATAAAGAATGAAGCCAATTTCCGTGAGTTACAGTGTCTCACTGATACATTCTTCAACTGGGTCTTTGACACCAGTTGTCATCAGTTTTTATAGCACAAAGGACATGCTTAATTTCAACTACAACATTGCTGGAATTCAGCTGAAACTTAAAAGATCTAGGCGTTATTCTTGAAGAAAGGCTAACTTATACCAACCTCTTATCAGCGACTATTGACAAAACGCAACGACCGCGGGATTATATGTTCAAAATTTCCTGCGAATTCAGGGATGCTTTGTGTTTCATGGCATTATATTGCTCACTGGTTCGCTAGCAGTTGGAATTTACAAACGTCTGGTACAACGTGGAGTGAAAGGATTTATGCTGTCCAGCGCATATTTATACGATTAGCTTTACGGCAATTGCCTTGGAATGATCCGTTGAACCTGCTACTATTTAGGCAGGCTGCAGGCTATTAGAACTACATATTTTGCAAGAACGTAGACACGCTATATTGGTTGAATACGACGTAGCCGATCTGCTTGAACAAATCAACCTCTACGATCCAAACCGAGTTCTTCACCCTCGGACATTGCTACACATCGAAATGCGTAACACTAATTACGCTGCCAATACTCCGATTTAAGCGAGGGTTCGATGTTTCAACGAGCTTCCCGAGCACTTCAATTGCGATATTAATTCATCACAATTTCGTCACCGTTTGTTGTTATATTAGGTTTATTGTCAGATTAACATAAATATTTAAATGCAATACAATTCAACTATAACGAATAACAGACATAGAATCAACAAAATGAATGGTTTGTTTATTTGTTTGTTTATTAATGATGCTTTACATCATTTGAATGATGCATTGATATCAGAAAACGCTTTACTGCTTTGGAGGACTGCTCGATTGTTCCATTGGAGCTGTGTAGAGACCGGCACCCACAGTATCGTAGCTTTTGGAGCCGTCTGTGTAGAATACGGACGTTTGCTGAAATCGGCTGGTTAGCATGTTTTGGATAACGGGTCGAACTTTTTCTGGAGGGTAGCCTGCATTCACGACTTTCTTCACATTCCATACAACAGACAGTTTTGATATGTGCTATGGTTGATGTCCTTGACTGACAAGTTGTGCTACTATGTTCAGTGGTTCTCCAGTTAGTTCCTGAATACGAGAAGATGCTCGAGTTACCGGGAGAAGGTTAATACTGTTACGGTCATTTGCAAACAGTCGAAGAGTAGAGTAACCGCTTCGGCCATGATTGACGATATGGAGCTGGTAACGAAAGCACCGGAAGCAAAACGGATCATCCGATTATAGGCAGGTGCAAGTGTCTGCAGGCTAGCTCCACCTCCTCTGCTAACTAGTCCTATTCTGTAAAAAAAATTAATGACGCAACCGCAAAGCCAACTTGTGTTAACGTTGACCATTGGCCACGCGGAAGCGGGGTACCAATCGCGCTCATTACCCGTAGCCTCGATGTGCATGCTGCCTTAACCATATTTCAGTGTGCCTCGAAACTCAGTGTCCGGTCCAGAGTAACATTGAGAATTCGTAGCCGGTTTTTTGTGTACGGAATGGTGACCCCGTCGACGGTGATGTTGCGCGAAGGATTGTATCGCGCATTGGGGCTACAAAAATGGCTTTGTGGCAGAGATCGCGAAGCCAACACTTTTCGCTCACTTGTCAACAGCATAAACAACAGCCTGTATTTTACGATGCAGCGCATCCGATTTTCTACCTCGCAGAATTAGAAGGATGTCGTCTGCGTACAACAGTATCTCCACTCTATTTGAAACAACTTTGAAGATTGGCTGCATCGCGACGAGAAATAGCATTACTGACAAAACAGAACCTTGCGGAACTCCATTTTCCAGATTATGGACGCGCGAGAGTTTTCCTCGTACACAAACATGAAACATCCGCTCAGACAGGAAACTTTGTAGTAGGTTCATCATACGGCCACGCAAAATTCCATATCGCCATGTCGTGTCGTACGCTTTCGATAAGTCCAAAGACGCTATTAGATCCACTATTGGCAATGATTTCTCTAGTTCAGCGAGATGCGTTTCCGTGCCATGCCCGGAACGAAAAGCTTGTTGTCGCTTATCGAGTCGCCCGCTTGACTCTAATTCAGTTATCAGACGTCGATTGATGATCCGTTCAAGTAGCTTTGCCATACAGCAAGTTAGCGATATAGGTCGGAAGACTGCAGGTCCGGATTCGTTACAGCTCGGTTTTGGGATAGGAACGATAAGAGCATTCCGCCAGCAAGTTGGAAATACATCGCTACGCCAGACATTGTTCAGTAGCTCGAGGAGGATCGTTTTCACGGACAGCGGAAGTCTCTGAAGCATGAGATATCCTACCATATCAGGCCCTGTAGAAAGACTCGTTCCTTTATCTAGCGTCACAATAGTTCGTCAATGGTGATATCGATATTATACATTTCGTTGGAGTCGGGTGATCGGTCTATACGTTGTCGTTCGTTTCGTTTTTGTTTTTGAAAATTTGGTGGATAGCTGTATCAAAGTGTGCTGACGTCGACCGTCACGCAGGGTGTTCACTGTGCGCCGTAGCTCAGTAGTCGTGCTGTTCGGTAAGATTTTCTTTACGAAATCCTCCCACGACTGTCGTTTGGCTGTTTTAACCGCTCTCCGTGCTGTTGCCTTCGCCTCCTGGAACCTTCTCAAAGCTGCGGGGTTTTCAGGATCGGTGGTCTGCATAAAACGTACGGTTCGAAGATGTTTGCGTCGCTGTTTGATGGTTTCTTTCACCTCGGGACACCACTATGGAACCAACTAGACCACTGGATCGTGGTGTACAGGTGGTGATGGCTACTTCAATGACATTCTCAGTGAACATTTGAGTTCGTATAGAGGCCAGTCTGTTTGATCAAAAAGCCACTTGCGTCGAGTTGTCGTAGCTAATGACCATCCTGGGATGGAGATTCTTATCGGAAAATGATCACTGTTATATGTATCCGGTAGTGTTCGCAAAAGTAAGCCTTCTGGTCAGAGATTTTCAGAGCAAAATGAGATATCGATGGCCGACGTGTTACCTGAGACCGGATCAAATCTCTATGATGAACCAACCGAGCGCGTTAGTTGACTATGACCCCTACGCTAAGTGGTGGGCATTGAAATCGCCTAGAAATATTATTGGTCCGTCCATTAAAAACAGATTGGCATTGTTGGGCATTTGGGACGTATATACATACAACCGTTGCTAGGATCAGTTTGTGAATTCGCACAACGATAAGATGCAAACTGGTGGAAGTTTGCACTCGTTCAAACGGTATCCCCTCTCGTATCGCTAGTCCACCGTGTTGCCAGTAATGATCGATTTTGGACTCCAAAAGCAAACTGTAGTTTCTACCCAAGAGGTCCGGTGCTACAACTGCTTTGTTGGTTTTTGTCTCTTAGAGTGCAACTATGAACGGATTATGTTCCGCAACTAGCTGCTTTAATTCATCGATGTTCACTCGTAGTCCACGCAGATTCCACTGCAGCGTGAAACAGAAGGAGTTATTTGAAGCAGATTCTACTGACTTGGTGCTCTTTCACTCGATGATGGTTCACCAGCGGAAAGTCAGGAGGAGACTGTAAAGACTGTGTATCTGAGAGGTAGGGACAGTCCTTCCCCCCCGATCAGTGCCTTCCATGATTGGAAGCGGGGAAGCTACTTTCATCTCTTCTTCCCCAAACCGGGATAGTGCAGCCGTCGCATCTGGAACGGAGAATAATTCCGCAGTATTTTCAATGACCGGATGTTGGGAAAAAAGACGGAACTGTGGGACGTCTTGCCCTACAGTATCAGCCACTGTCGAGACTACTATCTTTGGAACTACCGATAATTACCGGCACTGGGGTAAGGCTTTGTGTAATATAATGTTTATGGTTTTGCTACTGTCGACTCATCGAACCCCGCGGTGTTTTTTTATGTACTAACATCAGGTCAAAGAGTTGCACGATTGGATGATGGATGAACTTTAGGAGTTAACGGACTACTTGCAAATATAGTAGGCCGAGCAGTACCTGCTGAACGGTTCGCGGTGGAGTGATTGACCTGGGAGACGTCTAGCCTCGTAGTGCCAGAAATACCGACATCGATCGGCACTGGGGAAAGACTTTGTGCAGTTTTTCTTAATTGCCTTTTCGAAGCTAGCATTGTTCCGTCTCGGTACGGGTATCTCGATGGACCTTCTCCGGGCGAGGTTATGGGGCGAAGTGAATGATCGATTACGTCAGTCGAACCTGTGAAAATGGTAGGCACAACAGTATCTGCATGGGGATTGACATTTTTGGAACTGACCTGACGAAGATCCAGCCAACTGTTGCGGCACAAACAACACTATTTTGTCCAAAATCATCGACTGCGGTTGACACTGAGGAAAGGCTTTGCGTAGTTCTGTTGGTTTCCTTTTGCTTGTTGATCGGGGTTTTTTTGATTTGCTGATTTGGAGTGGTGATATTAGTGTCCTTATCGGCCACAGAGGTGAATTCACCATCAAAGGTTTGGAGTAGGTATGACAGATAGTTCCTATATCCTACTGTGCTTGCGTTGGAAGGAGTACTACACTTTCCTCACTTCCAAATCGATCTATCTCGTTCTCAAAATTCACGCGTGGGTTGTCTTCTGTATCCAAGCGATAATGAAACTGAAAATTATCGAAGAGGCTGGTTAGGAGGCGTTTCGGTAATCTGAATTTCAACGTCTGAATGGTGCTTTTTGGTGGTTGGCTCAAGTTATCCGGTGAGGTTGTCGTGGGTTTGCTGAACGGGGTGTGTTGTTTCTGCATTCTTCCTCGTTTCGTATCCGTGTTAACTGCTGGCGAGTTGTTGCTGGTTCTTGTTTTTGGCCCGGCTGTCTGGTTCGTTGGTTTTTGTTCTTTACTTTGCTGTAGTTTTTCTTGGCTGGCGGACTGTTGTTTCATCTGGTGTATGTACGCCATCATTTGTTCGATTTTTTCGTCCTTTCGTTTGGTCTCCGCCAGAAGTTTTGCGATCTGCTTATCCTTCCTCTTCATTGTCAGCTCCAGCTCTTTTAGTTTATTCAGAATTTCGCTTGGTTGTGCTGCGGCCTGGGCGTAGCTTCCTTGATTTTGCTGTTCAGCTCGTTTGCGAGCTTCCGGGAATGTAAGATTATCGCGAATTTTAATTTTGATGACATCCACTTCTTTTGTGTAAATCGGACATTCACGACTTGTTGAACTGCGATTGCCTTCGCAATTCCGAAAGTACGTAGCTTCTTTACATTTTTCTTCGCCACGTTGTTCTTTCGAGCAGTTAAAGCATCGCTGAGGACCAGAACATCGAACGCGTATATGGCCGTAGCTGAAGCACCCGTAACAGAGCATCGGGTTCGGGAAGTATGGGCAGGTAGGGACGCGAAGTAAACCGATCTTAATGTATTCCAGGTATGTGGTCTTACAGAAGATCAAGATTAGCGGTGGCGTATTCACTCTTTTCTCGGCTTCCAGATCGTAGCAGGAAATTATGCATCTGCTCAGTGCCGTCAATGAGCTGGGTCGTTTTCTGTAACTTAGCAACTTAGACGGGGTTCCGAACTCGAAGAGTATACCGTGTCGCTTGAGTTTCGGTATTCACACCTTCAATTGGACCTCCAGCGGTAACCTACACCGATTTACCGACGATGAATGGGTTTTTAGGCAATGATACGCCGTCTCTACCTGTCATCTGCAGGAACGTCAATTCTTCTTTTACTTGACCCTCCCGGGTCACCGCTACTAGCGACCACCATCCACCCAAATGGGAAAAACCTGTTTTAATCCACCTAGCGGTGCAATTGTGCCTTTCTCATTTCTCTAAACTATGGCACGGAGGCTTTTTATGTTCAACATAATTGTGGAAATGTCCATTACATTCTTAGTACACTTTGCACTTATACACAATGGCATGCCAGCCACGAACTTGATGAGCTACGTGTCGACGGTGAAACACTTGAAACAAAAAAATATCATACGCCATTAGCCTAATCAGCATTAGATCAATGTTATCTGCTTGCTAACTCATTTTGTCATGCGGGGATGTGTATGTTTTTTTTTTTTTACAGTGGAGAAGACCTTTATGTCCTAGCCCAGTACACGTGCTATTGGTAGGGTCCAATCTACCGCACGGGGTGCACTGGGGGCGTGTCGGACTCGAATGGTGACCAGCCATTAATACCGACTAAACTCCATTGGGCTCCGCCATCATTCCTCCCAGGAACTACCTCTCGGTATTACTTCTGGGGGATGGCTGTACTAAATGTACTCATTCACTCTCACTCACGCGTTCATACATCCTGTATGAGGCTTACTTGGGTGCTCTCTCAATCGCACTTTGATTCACTCTCAAACACTCCCACATGAGGCTGACTTTTGTGCTCACCTTACTCATTCCTTGCTAGGCTTACTTTTGTGCTCGCCCTACCCATACCATGTGAGGCTGACTTGGATGCTCACCCTATCACCTGATTCACTCTCAATCGTGCCACTCTATTGTACCTTTGTCACTCCCCCTGGCATCCCATGTGGGACATTTTTCTTAGGCCCCACTTCTGACATACCATGCGAGGCTGACTTGTGTGCTCACCTTTTTCATTCCTTGCTAGGCTGATTTTTATGCTAGCCTCTACCAACCTGTGAGGCTGACTTTTATGCTCACCCTTAACATGCAGTGTGAGACTGACTTGGATGCTCACCCTTTCACTCCTCTGCCACGCCATGAGGCATCGATAGCTTAGTTCCAACATACTACGCTACGACCCTCCCGTCTTGGCATGAGGCAGTCCACTTATACGCCTATACACTCACTCTTCTGTCTTGCTTCGGGGTGGCTGGGTTTACCCCTTACGCGGTTGCCATTCGCTGCGCCAACCTGCCTCGGCATGAACAGACCATTCACTCTCTTATTTTGCGCTTGGCCTTTTTCGCTCCAGCTAACCAATCACTAGTTAGCCGTGCCCGTCGTCTGTTGCTCGGTTCACCAGATTACCTGTAGCCTACTGGCAATCTGGATGGTAGCAGCCGAGACTGCGTTCCACTTCTCCACCGATTGACACATCCGCTGAATAAGGGTATCAGGGGTTGTGTCCCAGCCACAGACGTCAAGCATTGCTCTTCTTTCGACGTCGAACCGATGACATACGAACAGTATGTGTTCGGCAGTTTCATCTACACCTGGGCAGTCCGGGCAGACTGGGACCTCCGCGTGCCCGAACCTGTGGAGGTACTGACGGAAGCAGCCATGGCCTGACAGGAATTGTGTCAGGTGGAAGTGAACTTCCCCATGGGGTCTTCCCACCCAGCTCGATATGCTAGGTATCAGCCGGTGAGTCCACCTACCTTTCGAGGAGTTGTCCCACTCACGCTGCCATCTGGCGACCGAGGTCGCCCTGATGCGCTCGCGGGCTCCCCTATTTCCACGTAGCTCAAAGCACTCCTCATCTTCCCGAATGACCAGCCCGACTGGCATCATGCTCGCTATCACGCAGGATGCATCGTGTGATACCGTGCGGTAGGCAGATATCACTCTGAGGCACATCACGCGGTAGGTGCTCTCCAGTTTCTGTAGGTAACTGGTTACCCTCAGTGCTCTTGACCATGACGGGCCGCCGTACCTGAGGATAGATACGGCAACGCCTGCCAGTAACCTACGTCTACTGGCGCACACCTTTGAGCTGTTGGACATCATTCTCGATAGTGCCGCAACAGCAGTCGACGCTCTCTTGCACGTATAGTCGACATGACTGCCGAAGGTCAGCTTGTCGTCTATAATGACTCCGAGAGACTTCAGACTTCGCTGTGAAGTGATCGCGGGGATGGGTATGTGAGGAGGGCGAAAGTCCCATGAACGAACGACTCCCCAGCTTAAATTGGTATGCTTTGTAATGTAGTGGTGGTTTAAAGATGATGGGGTTGAAAGGGAGGGGTATGAGGTGGTGGTCTGAGGGGTGATTTAAGGAGTTTTTTAAAGGAGGGTAGTGAACAGTAGAGGGGGGGGGGGGCGTAACCCCTCTCCGTAAACCATCAACTACGCCCCTGTTAAAATCCAGAAACCTTATGCGAGTCGAAAAAAAAATTATTTAGGATTAGGTTGACGTTTTTCAGAGTGATTGCATAACCTTTCTATATGAGAAAGGCAAAAATGTGCAAAATCCAAAAAAGTGAATCTTCGTCAAATTTTTTTCGTGTTTGCATCAAATCTCGACGTTTTATGCACCTTGAATACATTTAGCATCAAAAATAAAAATTCTATTATTAATTTTTCCTATAGTTTTTATAAGAAATTTCTGTGTGGCCGCACTCTGAAACCCGTAATTTCGGAACCAGAATTCCGATCGATCCAAAATTCAATAGCAGCCGATGGGAAGGTTGCACCTTTCATTTGAGACTAAGTTTGGGCAAATCGGTCCAGACATCTCTAAGAAAAATGAGTGACATTATTTGACACATACGCACATACATACACACACATACACACACACATACACACACACATACATACACACATACAGACTTTTTCCGATCTCGACGAACTGAGTCGAATGGGATATGACACTCGGCCCTCCGGGTCGGGATTAGGTTGACGTTTTTCAGAGTGATTGCATAACCTTTCTATATGAGAAAGGCAAAAAGGTGAAGAAAAGGAAAAATCATCATACAACGCCCCTACAACGTCGACATTTTCGAAGCGTTCCCACAATTTTGGGACACACTGTAGGCAAGCAGAATCGCAACTATCTTTTTCCGCTTCTACGTAGACAACTGAAAATTTTTCTACTTTTTTCACGGTTTTTTTACGGCTTGAAAAATATCCCCGGTTCAACACACCGTCACAGTCGCGACCGGCATCCACAGCGGGTAAATGAAAACCCGGTCGGACAACCACAGAAATGGCTGTTTATTTACTTACAGTGCCGCTTGGGTAAAACTAAAATGCTAGTCACTGCAGAACCCTTTCACTCGTCTATTCACACTAGTTTGGGTCGCGGTTTAATATTAATTTGAGGGCCATTGTTCGGAAAGGACCCCTATTGTTTGTCACCGTGCTTATCAGCGTCAAGTAACGTGAGTAAATAAACAAAGAACCTTCCAATGTTTCTATTCATTTTTTTAAACCTTTTTATTTTCATTTTTATCTCTGTGTAGTGAAAACTTATCTGGTGTTTCAACTTTATTGAAAACCCGCAATAAATCTCGTGAAACCAGACCGTCCAATTTGTTTTGGAGTTAAGATCCCTTTTGACATTAAAAATGTCTTACTCCACTATCTGGGGCTAGGTGTCATTCTAAAATCTAAACTATCTCCCATGTAACGAAACTATGTAAGGTTTGCACGCTTATAACTCCGATATTACTAGATGGATTTTAATCATTCATACACCAACCGATTCAGAAACACCTAACTTAAATATTGGTAATAATTTAATATCTCCCCAATAAAAGTAGACTTTTGGAAATTGGTAAAATTAAAAAGTTCACGAAAAACGGGAAAATTACCATTCGTGAGGCAGATTTCTCAGACACAGCCGTCAAAAGAGGGCAGCTTAGTGACTCAATGAAAGACGAAAAGTCATAAATAGAAGCGACGCATGTCCGTTTAAATCAGTTGTTGCTCTTGTCTCATACGAACAACATCGTCTCCGGGCGATGCAATAAGCGCTATCGATTTTCGGCAACGTTGGCATTTGCACACACTCGCACCTATGTGACTAAACCATATACGGTTAGTTTATAAATAGAGGTGACGCGTACCCGTTTGAATCAGTTTTTGTTCTTATGTCGAACGGGTAAGATCATGGCTGCAGCGTGTGGGCACTACAATAAGCGGTAGACGCTATGCATTTTCGGCAGCGGTGGCCGTGTGCGGATTTTTCGGGTACCAGCACGGTGCCACAGAATGATTTGCAAAGTGGGTGGGTGGGGTGGTTTGGATTTAATTCAATACGGTGTGTGCTGCTTAAGAGTGTTGCGTTTGAATAAAATATATTTATTTTTATGCATGCGTGTGCGTTGTAACTTGTTAATCCATGTTTACGGCGCATTGTAGCTGCCTAGGGTAAAGAGCCTATTGGTTTTCATATGTTTCATATTTTGGTTATATGTTTTTTATCAGTAAGGCATCTGACAACGTGCTTCTGTAGTTATTGCACTGTTCAGCAGCGTAGTATTTTATATAGGGGAGTACACTCAGGTTTTATTACGCGGTATTTTTTACGCGAATTTTGAAATTTCCGCGGTTTTCATTTACGCGTTTTTTTTTTAATTTAGGCGGTTTTCATTTGCACGGCCTGTATCCCCTGCGTAAAAAAAACCTGAGTGTAATTGCATCGGAAACAATCACATTCCCAGCAGAACTTTTTGTTTTCTAATTTCAAACACTTTTGTTTCGTACTGTACACAACGGAAAATTTTAAAACAGAACTTACCGTCCCAGCAGCAGTTTAGGCGGGTGTTCTTTTTCGATTCAAATTCAAGCCATGTCTTAATCGTTACTGGACTTAAAATTGTTTTCCCAGTTTATCCAGTCAGAGTATCTGTCCTGCCCTATGTAGTTAAAACACAGTTCTAATTGCGTTTTAAAGTGTACAACAAATTGAACGGTTAGGTATACTAATTTAAATTTTAAAATATATCTGTTTGAAATTATGCAACAAACCGCTGTACTGAAGATATAATTATGTCAGTCCTATTACCACATAAAACACCTATATAACATAAAACGCTGCAGAATTGGTTTAATAATACAATGTTTACACTACAGAGTTATAACACGTTTTAATAATTAGCAACAAGAGAAAATGTCACCAAGATAGCATAAAACCCGTTTTAACTGGTAGTGCGAACGTTGCATAACAATGTAATTTATCAAATAATTTCATTTTTTTCACCACTAATCGATCAAGAAATACTTAACCTTAAGATTGTTTACTTAAGTTCATTAATACATTATTGAAAATTTAAATGGAAAATGAAATTTCATATTTCATGAAGAATCTGTATATTTCCGTTGCTGGGCGTGGGCTTCCTCGTCACGGTTCTAAATATGGAACTTTTCTTTTAAATATATTTTCTGGACAGACAGCCTATTTTTACTAGATGGATTAGCCAAATAATGCCAATCACCTAGTGAGATACTTGATTAATTAATAGATTACCGTTAAAAGACCTTCAATAAATTATGTTTTAATGGGGAGGGTATATAGCAAATTGTAACATAAAAAACAGGCGAGTGAGCAAGAACTTGAGTCGATATGTGTGATAGATAAAATACATTTGCACGCTCTTGAAAAAAGCTACATTTTTAATGTCACCGTGGTCGTGTCCTGTACACAACCCTTTAATTTTTTTGGTCACAAATTTCTGACAAACATACTAGCAAAAGACCAACGTTTCGAAGGAATACTCTTTCATCTTCAGGGTTTGAATATAAATTAGTTATAGTCTTTTTTTCTCCCAACTACAAATATTTGTTTGTGATGTAGGATGTAATATAGAATTTGTCTCTGCAAGTGGCTTCGTAGTTGCCGAAAATGTTTTGTTTGTGTGAAGCTCCAGAGTACTTAGTTGGTCCATGTTTTCCTACACAAAATCCACGTGGGTCAGAAAGCATCGAGCATAGCATATTTCACCGTTCCATTCGTTGTTCAGAAAGTGCTAAATTCACTTCATCCACAAATCACCTGCATGTCAGAAATTTGTAGCCAGATTTTGACTTATTCTTCTTTCGAAAATGCGCTGACGTGACAAACTACAACTTTGCGCCGAAACAGTTCATCACAACCAAACACGATTTGGTGTGCAGTGAAACGTAAATCATGTGCGGATTTTGCGTAGACATTTACCTTCGCATTCTGGCTTTGTGTTTTTGCACTTTGTAGGCATCTAATCTAGAAGTTTTTCAAGATAATCAAATGTGCATTTCAAATATTATAGCAACACCGAAAGTACATGATTGGCTGGTGATTTAATTCTTGAACATCTATTGTTGAAACACTCGTTAAACATAAATTACAAAAATCGCATAAAAATGATTTTTTCAACGAGCTTTCATTGTATCTGAGAACATTTTTTAAGGATTTTTAATTATTATCGTCGTTTCGGAATAGATTCAACAAAACACCTTCTAAAATTTCACCTTTCTGTGATTACTTGGTCGATCAACTAAAGTAACAGTATCTAATTATATTGTGCATTAAATTATTTGAGCCCCCTCCCAAGCAAAATTCTGGCTACTGGCCTGTTTCCAACCGTATATAGTGGTAAAGGAGAAACAGATCGAAAAAAAAAAAAGTGAAATAGCGGAGATTTAAACCCGTAAGAAATGGTCCGTTCTGCTGGCTGCGATTCGAACCTAGCATCCTTAGCGATTCCAGCCTTAAAGCATTAACCTATGCTATAGTGCAGTCCTAATGTAAGACTTTTAATGTTTTTCAAATTCACTCTTTAATTTTAGATATGAGGTACCGACTAAATTCTTGTTGAGAAACGATATCGTCAGTAATGAATATTTTTTCCCAAATAAAGGATAACTTCTAATATAATTTCTTTCTACACAACAAACGAAGTGAAACTTGACAAGCTCTCATCATACAGTTAATATCTAAAATAGCCGTCAGAGTTTCTGGGACCAACTGTTCTGCCTAGTACATATTCAATTTAGGTTCCGATTTCTTCATCCCATATGATCCACAGCGTTGGCAACATCACTTGACTAAGCCTGCATTCATCCCTCGACGATGATGAATCCGGGGGCGATTTCCCATCCTATCTAAGTGCTTTTTCCTATTCTGCATTGGAACAGCAATATTCGTTCACAAAACCTCAAAGCAAATCTACCAAAAATAGCAAAGAAAGGTCCTCCCACATATATATAACTTATCCAAAACGGGCTTCAATCTTTAAATATCACCCTCTTAGCATTTTGTGAGCTCTATGATTGTGTCGGCTATCCAGCAATCTACTTCGGCAAGGAATGTTGGAAAGGGGACAGCTCTATTCTATAATTGAAACGTTCCCTAGATTATTGGATGGGATTGCGGTGGGGCGGGAAAGCCGCTCGAAGAGGTCAAATCTCTGGAAAAAATTCATTTAATGAAAATCCGCCCCCTATTTGACTAGGAGGGAAGACCGAAATTTTCGAGGTGATATTTATCGCTTAAATTTCTTTTATTTTTTTTTTCAGGAATCCGAACGAACAACTCGAGAATGACCACATTCGGGATAGGACCCGGTTCAAAAACATCGAATGGACACCTTATGAAAGCGTGCACAAAAAATTTCTTAATCTAGGTAAGTTTTAGCGACTTTCGTAGATTCTATTTTCTGATTGACCGCAGACTTGTGTTTTGTTACGGACGTGGATCAGTGACATTGATGATCTGTTTTTATGATTATTTCTCGCTTAGATACAAAACCGAAGCTGAAAAACCATTACCGCGCACATCGATTGTCGTTTTGGCTCAATCTGGTACCAGATTTGCATAAGCCTGGCGGGGATGATGTTCCCAGCTCGCACCACGAGCTCGACGAGGACGAAGAAGAGAATGTTCCTGTGCCGACTGTGAAGCCACTTAATCCTCCACAGCGAGACCCCGCATCTGCCAATTCCAACTTTTCCTTTTTCACCACACAAGTATTTTCGCTGTTGAATTTTTCCACTTACGGGATTAACAATAGCACCAGTCGTCACAACGTTCATAAGCCGATTCCAGTGACAGCGGAATCGTCTGAGGGGTCCGAAGATGATGGGGGTGGTTCACCACAGGAGGACGGTTTCGCCGCCTACAGTACCGCACTGAGCGTGACGATAGCAATCGGATGTAGTTTGCTTATACTGAATGTGCTTATTTTCGCCGGTGTTTACTATCAACGAGACAAAACGAGGTTAAACGATTCGAGAAATAGCAAGAAGCGTAACGAAAACGGTCAGATGCCGAACAACATTTGCGGCGAACTGGAAAGTCTCACCATCCATGCGAAAAGCGATCCGTCAACGATATTGGGACATCACCATGCCTTACAGCATCATCAGATGCCACCGCCGGAGTTTGCAGATCTGCCCCAGCGGGCACCGCCTCCACCGAAGCATATTAAATCGGTTCCGGACGGTACGATACTGTCGCAACATGCGTTACAACTAATCGGTAACAACTGCGGGACGCTGACGAAGAAGAGCTGCGTTAAGTCCAACCTGACCACCTCCAATCAGGCTCAGAATGCGATGGACGAACTGCGGGTGTGACGTTAAGTATCCTTTGCCATCGAGAAACAATCTCGATGCGAGCACCGGCAGCACCACCATCATCCTCGCCACCAAAACAATTTACATCGGCCATATTTCGAACAACAGCATCAGCATCATGAACAGCATGAGCAGCAGCTTTAGCGCGCTGTCGAAGGCCCATTGCTGGAACTTACATCGCCGAGAATTGTGAATCCGGAGAGCATTATCAATTAATTAATAATTGATGGGCGTACTTAGGTATAAATAAATAATAAATAAACAATTGTGTACATACTACGGATAGGAGATACTGCACTTACACCGACACCAGGCTCACTCATTCACTCCTTCGCTGACTCTGTAATGATTTTTGCCCGCACTGCTACGATTTTAGACGCGAAAGAACGGAAGGATGTGAATAATAAATTCCACTATCAGCATCTTAGCTGTGGGGGAACCGTTCAGCTCGAAAGGTTTCTGTTCTATTCAAGTGGTGCTTTTTCGATCCTTATTTTTTGTATATAAATCGGAATTCTACGATATAATTTATCACCGGGAAGCCAGAGAGAAAAAGGAACGATTAATAATTAACTTGAACCCACTCTCGGAAAGTGAGATATTCAACGGTGCAAATTGTTGGCCTTTCCTGCTATTTTTTTTATTTCCGGAGCTTGATTATATGGATGATACTGGTTAGAAACCTAGCAACGCTTGGCATAGTTCTCTGCAGATATATTTTTCCGCCTGATTAACGGCAGCATCATCAACATTCTGGCATCGTTTTCCACCATCGGTAACTAGAACATAGTTCAATGTGCCAGATTTTCTACCGTATACGCTGAGGCTGCAGTGGACAAAAATGTTCATGAAAGTGCTTCAAACGAATACGTTTGTGAATTACGTGCTCATAGGCCCGTCAATACTGATACATTCCAGAAAATTTGAAAATTTCAAATGAACCAAGATCTAATGTTTTGTGAATAGAATAGGTACTAAAAATGGCAAACTACGAATTTGCAAATTCAATTGGGCATGAGATATTGGCAAACAGTTTTCAATTGCATTATGAATTCTCTATTTTTCGTCTTTTCAACCAATGCGTCGGCTTTCGCATGACAGCTTGAAATATGCGACCAAAGCATAGATTCTTCACTAGCGTGATATTTTTTGATGAATTGCTTCAATTTCGGCTAGCATTTGCTAATAAAATTATCTACATCAGCCGCTTTTGCTTTGTTTAAACACACTTCCCAGAAATGGCTAGCCACACTAACACCTTAGACTCGAATTTCGATTTGTCAGCATCTTTAACCCTTAAATGCGCAATGTTGTTTTAAAACAACATTGCAAAAACCATCTCAAAATTATCGTAGCAACGTATTAAAACCGTGAGACAATTTTCAGAAAATTTGTAAAAAATTTGTTTGCGCCTTTAAGGGTTAACATCGTCTGGCGTTGCTTCAATGCTGCCAGTGTAATTGACATCATTTTCACTTTAAGGTGCGAAAATATTAAGTATGATTTATCATTAAAAATGATGAATTTTTCATTTTCAAAGTGTTTACGGTGAAGTGTAGGGCAGCAAATTGGTATAAATTTGGGGTTGTTTCGTTGTGTATTCTAGTGCTCACTAACCATTATGATAAATTAGGTTGTTTTTCTTCAAAATACAGTGGACAGTTATGCAAGAAGTAATCAATTTTAGAGCGAATTTGTGCGTTTTTTTTCAAACGTTGTATTTGTCACTTGATAGCACATATTTCATTTTTGCCATGGTGGCAATCTTCCAAAACATTGAAAACAGTTGCGCGCAAGATTGGCTTGTCTTTAAACACTTGAAGAATTTATTTTTAGTCGTCCAAACAGGTTGACAACAGATTTGCGTAAATACAACTTGTACGACATTTTGTTGTAAACAACTGTACAATTTGAGGTTAACAGGAGTATATTCAGGTGTAGTTATTTTTTTGTACTTGTTAAAGCAGTACACCTGAGTTTAGTCTAAAAACTTTCCGAACCGATGGTACAATAAAAATGATGAAAAATGGTGTCTCAAGTACGTCAGGATAGGTTTTTATGAGCATTTGAAATTTTTTGTCGTATCAATTATAAAAACTGTCAGTGTTAAAAGTTAGGAAAATTAGAAAAGGTCAAGGAAGTGCTATTTATGGCATGCATTTGACTGGTGAATTGAATGGCATATTTAGATTTTTCGTGCGCTCGTTCTCAATTTATGCGCTTTATGAATCAATAAAACTGAAATAAATATTCAAGAACTGTTTTTTACGGTCAAGATTCGTTTTTCAGCTTACCGGAATTCGGGAAATAAAACAGAAATTTCTCTGGAAATCCGGGTAATTATAGGAAATTAAAAAGAAATATTATTCGTATTATTCGTAACCAATTGATTTAATTTTTTGAAGTAGAATACTTCTAACATTTCAATACAGGTGCCCCGTTTCAAAATTGTCGGCCGAACATTTACCCAATTTTTCAAAACGTGAATATCTGCAGTTGTACTGAATAAATGAAAAAATAAATGTATTCGCTGTCTGATTGGAAATATCCACAACAACTAATTCCGAAGAATGTATAATTAGTGCAAATAACGAAAAAAATGGCTTTTATGAAAGCAGTACTTATCTACTTCATGATTGGTCCGTACTACTCGACCCAGTAAACTAGTGTTATTAGCACGGCTCCTTTGTCGTCAAATGAACTGCGACACACCTGTAAGTCATGATTTAGAAGGAAAAATCAATAAGGGAGATGGAGCACCTGAGAAGCTCAATCAAATATGTACGTGAAGTTGCAAATAGAGGTGCCACGTGTCCATTTGAATCATTCGTCGCTCGCCTTCCAAACGAGCAACATCATAATTGTAACGTCCGGACGGTACAATAAGCGGATAAACACTGTTAATCGGGTTCGAATTTGCATCCCTGCATTTCTCTTGCAAATATCGTCCTGGAATCATCCCAAACGTCTTGCTTGGAGTTTCCGATGACAATTTACGGCACAAGTTAGAAGGGAAATATGAAAGTGTATTCCACTTCATTGTGATTATGTCAATGACATCACTCACCCATCTTTTTGTAAACAAGATGAATCTCGCCCAGTTATTAGCAAATGCGTGTTTGATACACTACAAATAGGAGTGTGACGCGTTATTAACTTGTCACTCGGTTCTTACAATGACATCTTCTTTTAGACTACAGTGGAGACCCGATTTTATCAGCAACCGTTTTTATCAGCACCCGATTTTACCTACCCCCAATTTTATCAGATTTTTGTCCCGATTTTATCAGCTTCATATGAAAATTGATAGTTGGTAGTTTGATGGGCTCTAGCAGACGAACCAAGTTGAATTCAAGTAAATCCTTTCTTGGGCATATATTTCTTATCTTAGAGATCCGAGAAATGCAAACATAAAAATATTATTTTTTTTTAAATTTTCCAATTTTTTTTTTCCCTTAAGGGGAATTTAAAGTAAATAATCAGAAAAGGTTATATCTAAGGAACAAAAAAGAATATTTTAAGAGCTTCGGTCTATTGAAAAGATAGAAAAATATATGTCCCGATTTTATCAATGTCCCTGTTTTATCACCTTAAAATTCGCCAAGGGGCTGATAAAAACGGGTCTTTACTGTATTTTACTTGGTTCTATTACCAAAATTGAGATTCGATTGAGGTGACACAGCGAGCGTCTCTACTTCAGCTGTTGTACGAATGATAATTCGTCTTAAGCCCTCAAAAAGGCAAGGGGTCTCAGAGGTCCGGCTAGTTACAGTTCTCTAGTTTCAATGGACTTGTAATTTGAAATACAAATGATCGAGCGTTATCGGGCCTTCGATTCTCTCACTGATAAAACAACATAAAAGAGGTTCATTATTTCATTCGGTCTTATGAGTTATGCTTCTTTAAGTTACAATTTTAGCTGCCTTTTTGAGGGTTAAGAATTTCCGCATTTCGTTATCTCAAATCGTCAAATAAATGATTCAGCTGCACCAGGGTGTTTGTTGGCGTACAATATGAGATACATAATGCAAAATAATTGGAAATTTCTCAGATAAAAGTATCTTTTGCAATTTAAAACACAAGACTAGTACGTTAAGTTCTCAAATGAGAAACATATTTATTACAATAGTGAAGCTTCCATTTTCGAAAAATTCTAACGCAAAGACAGCTATTTCCCAACTGCTTAATTAAAACAGTTTAAAACAATTACTAAATTAACGTGCTTCATATTTCATCACGACTGGTGGTGAAATATATATAATATACTTATAAGTAGAGTAATTTTGATGTTTCTAGAATGCTGATACCTCTCTGATAGAGATCGAGTATATCAATGTTAGTCTAGCTATCAGAAGGTTGGAATAATATTAATTTTTAATTTTAACTTTTCCCTTACAAATGTGCACAAAGAGCAATAAACACCGGTGAAAAGTTGTGTAGCTCGAAAATATTACTATGTACAAAAACTTGAAAACCAAAAAAATGGAAGAGATGCACAACTGCTCAGAAAGAGTCTCTTTGAAGAGCCACTTTTTTATGGTACATCTTATTGGCAAAGTTATGAAAATTTAGAGCCATAGTACTCAAGTGAGAACAAGGATGTGATGCATATAAATCGGAAAACTAGAAGTAGCAGGGTCATTAGAAACAGATTTAGAATCTTACGGACTAATCTTTTGTCTTCTGCTGGTAGGAGTCGAGCTTTGGCAGCATTACTACGAATCGCTCAAGTCTACCGCCATGTCTTCCGGTAAAGACCGACTTGTCCCTCTTTCCCACGAGAACCGGAATGAATCGAAATAAAAAAGAAAACAATTTTATTTTAATTTTACGGATATCATCCGTTTAAAAAGATTTTTGATGAAAAAACTAAAGATCAGTTGACCTAAGCGATTTCCTTGAGTTGATGCTATGGCTATTTCAAGCAAACTTGAGCATGTGGTACCAAATTAAATGAAGGCATTCTTTCAGCAAGATATAAGATTCCAACCACCAGGTATACGGCTGAGAAATTACTGGTAGCTTTTATCAACGTCACAACATTCTATATATTCATGATCGTATCTTGACGGAGTCCTGGGTTTGCGCAAAACAATTCCTAACCCATTATTGGCCAACCTACTATATATAGTAGATGCTAAGAATAACTCCTATTACTCAGCCAATAACGCATAAAAGGCATTATCAATGTGTTAATATTATTCATTTACCCTTGCATTTAGAGAAGTTAGAGTGATTAAATCGGTGTTTATGTTTTGTTTTTACTCAATTTTCCCTTAAGGGGTATTAAGTGTGTTAGACACACTTTTGTCAGGATGAAAAAAATCGTATTTTTTGTAAATTAGATATTCTGAAATTACATACGCTGAGGACAATTTTCTTAAAATTGCATTAAGATCGGAATACTACAACTTGAAATACAGCTATTCATTGACCAATCGTTGGCGGTGCGTAGTGTTTGATACGCTTGACCGTTGACTAACTGCACCGACAGTATAACTCGACTATCCCGGAGTTGTATTCTGTTCAGAAGTTCAATCGCGGCGATCATGATATCTCAGGAACTAATTAATTGATCAATCTGAAATTTTCACTAGTTGTTCCTTATTATATCAGCTACTTTGTGTACAAAAATAATTTTACTAGAATGGCAATATCATTCTTTTCCAATCAGAAAACTCAATTTGTGATGCGCATGAAAAATAAGTTGGGCAATACAGGTAATCTACATATTTTTTAATTTATTTTTCATGTCCAAATTTCTCTTCAATTACACATGTATTCCATATTTTAAGAATTCAATATGTTATACACAATCTTAAAACGTACTGATTGGGCTTCTAATGAATATGTTAGCAATTGGCCACTTCATTGAAGACTAGTAAAGCGATTTTTCCCATTTCATTTGCGTATGATCGTAATTTATTAAAATCAACCATTTATCTCAATAAACTATACAAGATCAGTAAGTTCTAACTGAAAACTAATAATATTGGTTGGTTGGTTGGATTCGGGACTGTAGAATCTGATTTTCTGGGCCGAATGACAATGTTTAAGTTCCATGGCATGCTGTGCCACAACAAATTGCATTTCAAATGCAACCATATTTTATAACAATCCGATACAATCGCTTCCTGAAACTCCCGAATTCGGTTCTTCGGATTACACATTCATCTTATCATTTTCCACATTTGGGTGCTCAAAGTACATCAACTATATGATCTACGACTCATATTGAAAGTAATGCGGACAGATTTAACTCCGATTTCGGGTATTCAGTTTCCTGGACTCATGATTGTTTTGTCTGTTTTGCATTGATGTTGCCATCATGTGACACATGAAATAACGTCCCCATGACGAT
The DNA here is from genome assembly GCF_030247195.1 of Topomyia yanbarensis. Classification (NCBI taxonomy): domain Eukaryota; kingdom Metazoa; phylum Arthropoda; class Insecta; order Diptera; family Culicidae; genus Topomyia; species Topomyia yanbarensis. The sequence continues at coordinate 306,654,953 of NC_080671.1, read as the reverse complement.
CTACGAGGATCCAGTAATATTTATCAAAATTTTACTGCTGGTTTCTGAGACTCATGAGTCCAGTTACTAGAATCGATGATTGTTTATAAATCCTGTCATGTGTCTCATTATATTAATAAGAGTGAGAGATCATGTTTGCAGTTATACGGACATCTGTGCACATTTTACGACCGGTTTGCTGTATTTAGGAAACCGGACTGAAATATATTTTCAGAAATACTTGGATGGTTTTTTTTTCATAAAACGTTTATTTGACACGCAAAAGCTTTTTACGCCGGGGGTTTTTTTTACGTAACATGTTACAAAAGTTCTTAAGACTATCACTTTATAATAAAAATTCACTTTCTGATGCTAACACTGAGGATAATCATCATTTTGAATATTTTTATTTATACTCTATTTTCTTGAATTTCATTGTAAACCTATTGATAGTTTTTCTGTAATCTTTGTTTATTTTTTTTTCTTTATTTATATCGTTTTATCTAACTTGACTAACAGCGAGGAAATCTAAATTGTTTCTGGGTAGCAAGGGAAAAAAACTAGAAACATTGTGGGGATAATTATATTTGAATATTTATTGTTTTCAGGAAATGATAAATATGGCCCATGTATGTAAGATCTCGTAAAGCGAGGATATCACGAACAGGAACATAGGGTGGTTTTCTTCTGGCTCGTAAGGAGTCTATTAATTGGGATCTGGCTTCACGATATTTAGTGCAAGACCAAACAACATGTTCAATGTCTTCGTAACCCTCTCCGCAAGCACATTGATTATCTTCTGCGATCCCAATACGGCGGAGATGCGCATTCAACGTATAATGGTTAGACATGAGTCTAGACATCACACGAATGAAGTTTCGACTTACATCCAACCCTTTGAACCATGCCTTCGTTGATACTTTAGGGATAATTGAGTGCAACCACCGTCCCAGATCTCCATTGTCCCATGATGTTTGCCAACTAGTAAGCGTCCTCTGACGAGAAGCGCGATAAAATTCATTGAAGGCAATAGGTCTTTCATATACGTCACCGTCCAGTGCCTCTATTTTGGCTAAATTATCCGGTCTCTCATTACCTGGTATGGAGCAATGAGCGGGAATCCACACTAAGGTAATTTGATAAGATTTATTTGTTAATTTAGTTAAATATTCTTGTATCATCTTCAAAAAGAACGGAGCGTGATTATCAAGCTTTAATAAGTGTAGTGCCTTAATTGTGCTGAGGCTATCTGCGAGGATGAAATAATGGCTCGGAAGTAAAGTATCAATGATTTCCAGACTATAGTGAACTGCTGCTAGTTCGGCTGTGTAAACAGAGGCAGGTTATGCAAGCTTGAAAGAGATTGAGGTGTTATCGTTGAAAATACCGAAGCCAGTAGCCTCATTGATTCGTGACCCATCAGTGTAGAACATTTTATGGCAGTCAATGTTTAATTATGAATATTTTGGGGATCTCCAGAGAGCGCAGGTGATCCGGGATTCCACGAATTTCCTCTTGCATGGACGTGTCGAAAAATAAAGTGGAATCGGGAGTATCTAGTATATTAACACATGTCATAACATAACTAGAAGGCGTTATTTCTTGTGACATGTGATCGAAGTACACTGTCATGAATCTGGTTTGGGATTGAATCTCGACAAGTCTTCCAAAATTTTCAATTACCAATGGAATCATAACCTCACATCGTATAAGTAAACGAGAGGAGAGATCCCAGAATAGATCTTTTAAGGGAAAAACTCCCGCTAGACTCATCGTATGTGTCGATTGCATGGAACCTAAGGCGATTCGTAAACAGCGATACTGTATTCGTTCCAATTTAATAATGTGAGTGTTTGCAGCTGAACGGAAACAGAAGCACCCATATTCCATTACTGAAAGTATCGTTGTTTAATACAATCTTATCACGTCAATTGGATGAGCACCCCACCAAGATCCGGTTATTGTTCAGAGAAAATTTATCCTTTGTTGGCACTTCTTTATCAGATACCTAATGTGGCCTCCCCATGTACCTTCAGAATCGAACCAAATTCCGAGATATTTAAAGGTCATGACTTGGGCTATCGTTCTACCAACCAACTAAAGCTGAAGCTGAGCTGGATCACGCTTCCTTGAAAAAACAACCAACTCTGTTTTCTCCGTAGAGAAATAGATGCCTAGCTTCAGGGTTGTTAATCGATAATTAATCGTCATCGTCGATAACGTTACCCACCCGTCAACGTCATCGGAAACTCCGTTAACGATAATTTATCGTCGGATTCATCGTAATCGTCGATAATTCATCGGTGGTTATCGCGATACATTTTGCGTTACTTTCCCGTTTATTGGAGTTGAAGTTGATGCGGTTAACTTTCAATTGTTTTGAAATAAATAACTATTGGAGGACATGTTGTTGGCAGTTGAAAATCAATAGTTTTGGACATTTTCTATGCACAGGGGGGTCCGACGATGTGTCAAAATGGAATTTTTGTCAACTTTTCGGGAGTTTTATATTGAAAGGAAAGTTATTGGCAGTTGACAATCAATAGTTTTGGACATTTTCAATACACAGGGGGTTCGACGATGTGACGATTTTATATTGAAGGGCAGGTTGTTGGCGGTTGAAAATCGATAGTTTTGGACATTTTCAATTCACAGGAGGATCCACCAGTGCACAGTGTTTCCAAAGTGGCAAAAAGGCGAAAGAAATTCTTTGAACCACGAAAAACATTTTTAATGCTATAGTGTCTTCAGCAAAGTTTATTTATATTTTATTGCATTTAAAAAGTATTAGTTGGGTGATTAATCCCTCTAAAGCTGAGCAGCAAGTTTTTGTTTGGTCATTTATGAAAATAAAAAAAATAAAAAAAACTTTAAATTACATTTGTGGAGATTTCTTTGATATACCCCTGAAAATTGCTTTTAAAAAATACTTTTCCTGGTAATTTTGTGGAATTTCAAAATGTTCCAGGATTTTGTTCAGCATAAGAATAGAAGCATACAGAATTTTTGTAATGTAAGTTTATTTGTATCTCTTACAACTTAGAAGTTATCGAATGTTTTAGTGCCTAAAAAGCAATATTTTGGTATGGAAGCCGCAAATTTCCGCAGACGAATACCAATACGAATCTGTAAAACAAACACTATCAAAATCGTTTGGTGGGCTCTAGCCTACGTTCAAGTCAAATTCGAGTAAATTCCTTCTTTAGTATATTTTTCTTATCTTAGAGATGCAAAATATACAAAAATAATAATACTGTACTGTAAGACCTCCTTAAGAGAAATTTTTACTAAATGATCAGAACAGGTTAAGAGGCTTTGTCGAGGGACTAAAGAAGAATATTTTAACCGCTCCGATTTATTAAAAAGAAAGAAAAAATATGTTAGTCCAGGTGTTTGCGTTTTGACTTCGTCTCTTTGGAACCAGAAAAAATATGTGCCGATTTTGCCAATGTCATCGATTTATCAGCCTAAAATTCCCCAAAGGGGCTGATAAAAACGGGTCTTCACTGTATTCAAAAAACGACTAAAACTCTATTATGAGGCCGTTCATAAATTACACTACATATTTAAGGGTAAAACAAGGAAGAATGAAGCATCTTGTTGTCTACAATTTTGCGTGTACTTTCCCGAAAAGTTTAAATAATTTCATTTTGACGCATCGTTGGGCCCCGCTGTGCATAGAAAATGTCCAAAACTATTGATTTTCAACTGTCAACAACATGTCCTTCAATAGGTATTTATTTCTAAACAATTGAAAGTTAACCGGATCAACTTCAACTCCAATAAATGAGAAAGTAACGCAAAATGTATCGCGATAACCGATGAACCGACGATGACGATGAAAACGACGATACAATTATCGACGATGACGATGAAGGCGACGATACATTATCGTTAACGGAGTTTCCGATGACGATACATTATCGTTAACGAGTAACGCCGATAAATTATCGTGAAAAATGTATCGTATTAACAACCCTGCCTAGCTTCAATGCCCAACTTGATAAATTATCCAAACTATCTTGCAGTGGTTGTTGTAAATTTATGGCTTTTGGTCCTGTAACAGAAACCACGCCATCATCTGCAAGTTGCCTTAGAGTGCATGGGCTGACAATACAATTATCAATGTCATTCACGTAAAAATTGTAGAGAAGGGGGCTTAAACAAGAACCTTGTGGGAGACCCATGTAACTTATTCTGAATGTTGCAAATCGCCATATGAAAAATGCATGTGCTTTTCTGACAATAAGTTGTATAAATAATTATTTAACATTGGTGAAAGACCACATTGATGTAGTTTCTCTGAGAGAACATCAAATACTTGGATGGTTGATACAAGTGCATCTTTATAGTCTATTCTAATGCTTAAAGTTCATAAATTGCTTTCATTTGATGAGGCGCTGACGGTGGGAATATTAAAAAACACTTTACAAGCCCAAACAGAATATTAATGACTAATACCTTAATAATTAGGAAAGGAGTCGAAATAAGAATATTTTCAATAAATTTAATTCATATAAGCAAAAAAAATTGTGGCATTTTTTTATGGAACCGCTATAATTTTCTTATGAGAAAAGTTGTTTCACACTGCTAGGTAGGTTAGATTTTCAAAATCAGTTACGCGGTATCAAAATTCTGCAAAATAAAGTACCATGAACAATAATTCTGTGAGAATTTTGCATGCTTCGATATAACGTATAATTTTTAAACCGAGATGTACGTTATATCGAAGTTTACCTGTAATGGGTTAATGTAGATACAGAACAATTACAGGGCTGCGAAGACCCTACCGATCACTGAGAATTTTTCCTGGCAGGAGCGAATGGCTTATGAGATCAGCACCATACCTTCTGGGTCAGCGCGGCCCTTTGGAATTAAATTTGGCGCTCCAAAGTTTCGAAGAATTATTTTGAGTGTACCTTGAAATGACACATTGATCCTCACATTCGGTGGATCTACACAACAATTAATGGAGCGATACTGGCACATGAGTGCCTTTTGTGGTATCAACAATCTGGTCAAAGTTAAACCTTATTCAGCGAAATAGTCTGACGACGAATACTTGTACGTTCATGATAACACTTACTCCTGCTCTAGAGGTACTCCTAGACATTAAACCACTATATGTGACTCTGAAACAAGAAGCAGATCTACTAGCCACACAAGAGAAACTTGCGAATGAATTTGTTAGATCAGGCGCTGAGTCTGACTTCGTTGGTCCAGAACCAGTTTAAGCACCGTCAATTAGTTGGATAAAGCACAAGATTCGCTTTTAAGCTGCATTCGAACATGCCAACCATTGGCGTAGCTTGAAATTTGTCTTCATACAAAGCCTCTTCTGCCAGATGGTAGTCCGAAAATGCCAAAGAATTTGTCACATTTTTAAAGCACAATTGCAGTGTTCTAGTCAGGGTACTGACTGGGTATTGCAAACTTAATTATCGTATGGCTACTATTCAACGTGCTGAGTATTTTTCATGAGTTTCTTGAATCCGATTGACGAACTTAATATCATTTGATATGTAACTGGACTGCAGTAATGCAATTGCCTCTCCGGATTTTTGGTTCTCCATACATATACGAACCTATATACAGGGAGCTAAAATTCAAGAATGTGTCCTTGGCCAAGTGTGGTAAAGAGTTATTGACATTATCAATAGGGTTCATTATTCCTCCGGGAGTGAAGAGTCCAGGCCGTTCACTGTTTTGTGTTGTGATTTTATTGTGTTGTAATTTTCCATTTCCTTACCTTTTTCATTCACCTTCCTTTCCCTTCTCTCAGGAAAATGATAAGACGCAAAAGCAAGTCAAGGTACAAATTCGAGGAACATGAGGAACGAATCCTGCCAATATATTGTCCGTACTTTTCCAAAGGATACGCGACGATTATTTTTCGTCGCAGCAAAATTCGTAGCGCTATTCGGCGCACGATTCGTCGCAATGTATTTCTTATGGGATGAATGACACTTTAATAAAAGGTGGTGCAATTTGTGTAAAACCTTACTGTAAACAATACGTACCAAAAACCTAAACCTACAGAAGCACAGTTTTCAGTAAGTTTTATTGACAAATTCAGTTAAGGTAAATAATTAGCACACATTCAGCTTGGGTAATACATATTTTTCGACGTTTTTAAGCAATTATTATTAACTACGCCTATTCAATTCGTCGCATCAAAACGATTGAATGGCTCTTTTCCAACGAAACGTACAAGATTCTGATTCCCGAATAGTCACCGCAAATAAATATGAAGGAATGAGTATCCAAATATTTACTTTCTAGGATATATTGGGTAAACTTATCAAAGATTACTAGATCAAATGCATTTGAGTACCAAGTGATTCAATTCGTGCTAACCTGTGCTAACTATATCCAAATTGAGTTCTACAAGATGGCGATGAACTCATGGCGATGTTGATTTGCTGAAGTCTGACCGTTTCAATGTTATGCAAAATAATAATTCCGCCAGTATTAAAAACAGATGATCCGGAATAGAAATGTAGAAATACATAATGAATAGATCGCCACTTTGTGGCAATAAGGTTGAAATCGCCGAGAATTATGATTTCGTCAGAGGTTTGTTCCAAAGGAAGAATAGACGTGAATGTTTCAGAATGATTATCAGTTAATTCAATTATACGGGTGAGGGGCGACACCTACAATTTGATAATATAAATGGTTTCGCTATTCAGGAAACTTCCAACTGGCGCCATTGACTGATTAGTGAACGTTTAGAAGCTTTCGCCCTGTAACAAACAATTCCATGGGGAAATGGTTGGAAAATGGTTATCATTAACGTTAGCATACTTGCTCAAGACGACAATGTGGAGGGAGACTTCTATTCTCAGGAACAGTACAGGGAAGGCTGGTGATATTGGATGGGGGGCTATCATATTGCTTTCTACGGTGCGTCCCGGTTGCGGCGAATTCAAAGATATCTCATGTTTTAAAAACTTACAGAAACCCCGCTCTTGATGAAAGAAGCACGTCGCATCCGGCCAGCTTTCATAAAATTACGTCCATTTTGATAAACTTTATCTCGCAACTGAATTGCTCGCTAAAAGGCATTTTCTACCTACAGCATATATCTCTATTTCGGAAACGATGATGGCAATTCGCGATGACTAAATCTAATATTTTTTAGCGACGCACAGTGGCCGGAGGCTGGCCAAAACCTTAAAAATTTATTTTTGAAATATTGATATTTTATATTTTTCCTAAATTTCTTATGTATTGAATGACGTACATTCGAAATTTTATGATCATTGGATAAGAACACGATTTTTAACATGAGTTTAAACGTACCAAAGTCCGGATTTTTTAATGATTTTTATTTCCGAAACCACCATTGCGCTGTTCACTTCAAATGCATGTTGTTCTTTTGATTTTGTTCCGATTTTAGCACAACTAGTTTCATTGTGTAGAGGAACTAAAGAACTTGGTTATTGAGCAAAATACATTTAGTAAATTTGCTTGGAACTATGACTTTTTAGTTTAAATATGTTTAAGGTGGTCAGATCAAAAATACTTTGTTCACCAATGTATTCTGTACAAATTTCAGAATCATTTCGGAACGGTCACATAGTATACATTCTATGTGAAATTACCTCTACTTTTCGAATATAATGGTCTCGTTCTGCGCCTAGGTGCGCAAAAAGGTTTAAGGAGATTTTGAAGCTTTGTTGCTGATATGGAGACACATGGTGTTTTGTGTAAAATAGTTAGACAATCTACAGTAAACCAACACGTTATACAGTGGATTTAAAGTAGTGTTCTTCATTTTTTATGATACTGTTGACATTGGCGAACAGTAACGGAAAATCTATCATGAAAACGGGATCATAGTTATAAGAAAGGTTCAATGACACTGTATGGAAAAATGCATTTAATATTTTACGACGTTTGACATCAAAAATGAGCTCAGCACCTCAAAATTAGCTTAAATTGTGATTTTCAGCCAAATTAGGTAACATTTGAGGTTTTGTCCGACTTTTGTTTGAAGAGCCGCCACTGTGCGCCGCACAGTGGTCCCAAGGAACAAAAAAGGGGTTTTTTTAGATTGCGTCAAAACGGTTGACTTTAGCAATATTATGCCTTTGAGAAAGTTTCTTGGAGTAGAGCTCCCCTTCTTTCTGTTTTATCGGATTGATGATTAATCCCCCTAATAGTGAGTTACGAAATTTATTTTCTTCAACAATTCAGATAGACAAATACTTACTTCAGCAAAGTTGTAGAGAAACTTGTTACAAACATTTTACCTGAAGACTTCAACTCTCTAACTTTTGAGGTTTTTGAGATATAGGACATTATTTGTAAAAGGCCCCTTAAAAACTGTTTTTTCATCATAAGTTTTCTTATAGATTTTTTCCATTATATAAATGTTCTAGAACATTGTTTGGACTATTAAACTGCTTTACTTTGCCGAAGACGGAAACTTGCTATCGCTAGTATGTGTGGAGATATTCACATTTTTTGATTGAAAATAGCTCTTTTTCCAATGCCGATAACTTTTAAACGGGCAAAAACGGGCAAACCACTTTATAAACAAATTAAAGTGCGAGAAAAGCACACCAAATACTGGAAAAATCAGATCTCCCCAAGGCGGCCCTCTGTGGAAATACTAGAGCTGAAGTTTGTCTATGCTAGAGCTGTTCCGGCATTAAATACATCGCTATATATTACTGTTAGCTTTGAAATAAAGGGTTAAAGTCGCAATAATTAGCCTTTCCTACTTTTGTAAGCACGTCTTGAGTAAATACCCAAGCAACCAAAAGTTGATATAAAGGAGCTGCTAAAGCGTCTCGTTTTAAGTAATTTTGCAATACGTTTTATGTTCTAATAGCGGGTTAAGCAGTTTTATTAAAGCTTTAGCAGCTTGAAAGTTCGCTAAAAACTTTTTGTGAATTTTAAAGTGTGCTTTTTAAGTATTATCTACGCCTGACACCGGAAACTGACAATTCCCTTGCGCCTACTTCATAACAATCGCGTAAGTGCAACTAAACGGCGAGTAATCAATTGCATTTAATGACTGAATGAGACAAACTTCAGCTCTAGTATTTCCACAGAGGGCCGCCTTGGGGAGATCTGATTTTTCCAGAATTTGGTGTGGTTTTCTCCCACTTTAATTTGTTTACAAAGTGGTTTGCCCGTTTTTGCCCGTTTAAAAGTTATCGGGATTGGAAAAAGAGCTATTTTCAATAAAAAAAAATGTGAATATCTCCACACATACTAGCGATAGCAAGTTTCCGTCTTCGGCAAAGTAAAGCAGTTTAATAGTCCAAACAATGTTCTAGAACATTTATATAATGGAAAAAATCTAGAAGAAAACTTATGATGAAAAAACAGTTTTTAAGGGGCCTTTTACAAATAATGTCCCATATCTAAAAAAACTCAAAAGTTAGAGAGTTGAAGTCTTCAGGTAAAATGTTTGTAACGAGTTTTTCTACAACTTTGCTGGAGTAAGTATTTGTCTATCTGAATTATTGAAGAAAATAGATTTCGTAACTCACTGTTAGGGGGATTAATCATCAATCCGATAAAACAGAAAGAAGGGAAGTTCTACCCCAAGAAACTTTCTCAAAGACATAATATTGCTAAAGTCAATCGTTTTGACGCTATCTAAAAAAACCCCTTTTTGCCTTTCCCATATAAAGAAAGGCTATGCAATCACTGTAAAAATCGACTTTTTAACCGAGGCCCGGAGGGCCGAGTGTCATACACCATTCGATTCAGTTCGTCGAGATCGGCAAATGTCTGTGTGTGTATGTATGTTTTTTTTTTTTACAATGGAGAAGACCTTTATGTCCTAGCCCAGTACACGTGCTAACGGTAGGGTCCAATCTACCACACGGGGTGCACTGGGGGCGTGTCGGACTCGAATGGTGACCAGCCATTAATACCGACTAAACTCCATTGGGCTCCGCCATCATTCCTCCCAGGAACTACCTCTCGGTATTACTTCTAATCGCAGATCTAGATCACTGATTGCCAATCAAACATTCTTTGAATATATTGTCCACTATCGACGATTCCGGAAGTCCGGAATTCCGGGCATATTCCACAATTAAAGTCAAATCGGTTCTTCGGTGATGACTGAACCGATTTTCTCAAACCAAGTCTCAAATGGAAGGCAAAATATGCAGTTGAGTATTGCGTCGCCGCCCCCCCCCCCCCCCCCGTCTTGTCCTTACACCTCCCTCCTTCATCACTCCCCTCCCCTTGGACCACCCTCACGCCGCATTTCCTTCATCCATCCCGTATACCGAAATAAGATGAAGGATTTCTGACGCATCCTCCACTCCCACTCTACTAACCCCCCATTCCCTACACGTTCAAACCCATTCCACCAACCATTCCAAATTATAATCACATGAAGATAACATTGAACTCATGCTTATTAAGCTAATTAAATATTATTCTTTTGCCTTTCTCATATAGAAAGTTTATGCAATTGCTCCAAAAACCGACTTTCTAACCGAGGCCCGGAGGGCCGAGTCTCATATAACATTCGACTCAGTTCGCCGAGATCGCAAAATATCTGTGTGTATGTATGTGTGTATGTATGCATGTATGTATGTGTGTGTATGTGCAGATTTGTTTACAAAATGTCCACATCGGTTTCTCGGAAATGGCTGAACGGATTTTTACAAACTAAGATTCAGATGAAAGGTATAATATTCCCATAGGTTGCTATTGAATTTCATTTTCAACCGACATCCTGTTTCGGATTACGAGTTGAAGAGTATGGTTACAAAACAAAATTTGTTGATTTGTCCACATCGGTTTCTCGGAATTTTCTGAACCGATTTGGTAAACTTGATTTTAAATGAAAGGTCCATCAGCTGCATTTGAATTTTGTGTGGATCCGAGTTCTGGTTCCTGAATTACAGGGTGATACGTACGATCACGCAGCAAATCCCGATTCTAACGAATTCTGCGATGTATGTAAAAAGGTGAAATTTTTTCCAAAATGTAAACACAACTGTTGAATTTGTAGATCTAGGTCACCAACAGTCATTCAAAGGCTCTTTGGCCACACTGGCCACCATCGACGGATCCGGAAGCATCCAAATTCAGAATAACGGTTATATTGGTTTCTCGAAAATGGCTAGACCGATTTGGTCAACTTAGTCTCAAATAAAAGGTGTTGCGTCCCTGGAAACTGATATTAAATTCCATCCCCATCCGACTTCCGGCTCCGGAGTTACGGGTTGTGGAGTGCGATCACATAGAAAACTCCGATTCAAACCGATACCGCGATGAATGCAAAAAGGTGCTCTTATATATACTTACGAAGTGTAATAAGAATGAAAGACATTTCAATAATGTTATATTGCACGAACCAGCTATTAAATCATAGTTTGGAGAAATGAGAAAGGCACAATTGCACCTCTAGGTGGATTAAAACAGGTTTTTGCTCTTTGGAACCACTGTGCGCCGGAATGAGCTTGACTTATGAATACATTTTCAACATACCAACGTTTTTTTCTTGTCACATGTTAGAATTGGGAACAATTGTCGATTTTCTGTCTCAAGAGTGCGCTTAGTCCTGGAAAGTTTCAGGACCGGCCATGATTTGGGAGTCAAAAGTAGTGTCGCAACGATATCGTTCGAAAATTCCCCTCCCCCTTATTTTCTGCTTTTCTCCATTTCCGCAGTTAATGCTGCAAGCGCTATTTTTATATGCCTGTCAGCAAACAGCATGCCTTGCTCAAGGCTGCGAAAGCCGCATTCACCGCAGAAGATATCATCGCAAATCCACACAAAGCTAGAGTATATTCGCTGAATCATTAATCATATCCAATTTCGACGAGTGATAGTTGAATACGATGCCAGCATGATTTTATCACTGAATCCTTAGCATTTCATCTGATTTAGTGTGGTTACCGTTTCGAAGCATGCAATGACAGATTGAAGCCATCGCGGGAATCCGATATGCTTCAATGGGCTCATCACAAGAAAATGTTTTCTCTCTGCTGACGGTACTGCGTGTAAACAAGCCAAGTCACATGCTAATTAACTTAGTCAACTTACTCCGAGATACAAACTGGGTACCGATTGGAAACATATCCTAAATATATACATCAAAACACGACTCAAATGTACTAGTACAAAAATAAACAAACCGAATCACAACAATGTTACATTGTTACCTAAAAGACGTAAAACGATTATAAACTTCTTCTAAGATATCTTTCACATAAAAGTTTTAATTTAAGAGGCGAATGACTCTCAGGTTAAACCGTCATAAAAATTTAAAAAAACAAAATTTTGCAATTAGAATTTTTTAATAATTTATCTCATAGATTCGTCAAAAAATATTGTGTATTAGTTAGTACCATTGCTAAGAGGTTTCGAGGAATAACCCTCTCCTTTCCCCCATCCATGTGTTGGAGATGCGAATAGTCGTGTATAAACAAGAAAATTCTTCCATTCAAAAGGCACCTCGTATTAAGGAAATCAATCTACTACCTCCTGTAATCTGTAAAGGATCTGTTCACTGCGGCAACCCTTGTGCTGAGGCAATTATAAAAAACACAGTTACAAACAAACAAACCCACAAACTCCACTTAAATCTATGAATATTTGAACAAAAATAACCCCTCTCCCATCTTTCCTTTTTTACTTCAAATTTTCTGAATATGAAGTACTACTGTATAATTAGGTTTTGGCAACTTTGCTTTATTGAACCTTCTCTCCCAATCCGGAACGCCCGCACCTTTGCCTTGTCCCCTATTATTAGGTTTGATGTAATGGTAAGGCCGAATTAAGTCATTTTCAACAAACTTTCGTAAAACACCGAAAATGTGGCAATCAGGATGGTCCAAACCCCACGTTAAAGCGGGGCCAGCAAGTATATTTAAAGGATTAACGTCTTTTAGCACAAAACCAAAACTAGTGATTTTATATTTGCACTTTTGAGACACAATGGAAGGATGCCAAATACTTTCCAAATCGTGTGAGGTCTCCCTTTTGAAAGCATTTGTCCGTTGATGCTGTCGAATGTGAGACCACCAACTCCCGAAGAAACTCTCAAAGTGATACGGCACGTTGATCTTAGACCACTTGTCGAGAGATAACGTTCCATTCAGTTTTACTAATCTTGATGAACTAATCTTATGATCTGCCTTTCTTTCGGGCAGCATGATTGTGTTGTTGTGTCAAAATGTCTTGCACTACGACTCGACCGTCTAGAAAAATGGTTCGAAGATGCGTCAGCTCGTCCTCTGGTATTAAAATCGGCTAAAGTTGCCATAGTACGAGTTTTTTAAATTTGCGGGTATCCTGTTAAAAATGTACATAACGGTTAACAACGTTATTAGAGATACACGGAGCTAATTCGTATATTCGTACCTCGATTGTGTCATCGCCCATATATATACAAATGTACTGACATCTTGTTGCCACATTGAACGATATATTCCGTTTTGCGGGAGAAACCCTTCTGTTTGATTAATGATCTGGACCGCTATATATACCGTACGCAATGGCTAACATGGTAAAATTGTAGGGTGTAAACATTGGCCATGTTAAGCGCCATTTGAACGTTTTATAATTTTTTCACTTCACACACAGCTGATTTTAAGGGACATCTCAAAAAGTAAACAGGAATACAATTTGACTATAATAGGGCCACTTTCTGCTTGTAATCGTCACTCATTTTTTCACGATCGATACAGTACCCATGGTTGCGTTTGTGGAAAAAATACTAAATAGTGCTATAAAAATATGAAAATACCAAATAAATCCATTTAATTACCGGTTAATAAAGCCTAGTCTATCTTCTAATCTCATCTTATAGTAGCCATGTGATAATTCAGTTTGCAATGCACAGTCAGTGTCGTGACTAGAATACTGCAATTGTGCTTGTAAAAATGCAGCAAATTGAAGGTGTGAGTCAAGAATTACCTCAACGTACTCGACATGATCTACGAGAATAATTTCAGAATAAATCCTTCGTTGCATAAAAAGCACCATTGATATTTTATTTGAATTAACGGATAGTCCAACATGAAGCCACCATTGTCCAACAACTCTTGGCTTGTTGCATCAAGTCAAAAACTGTGTTAATGTAAATACCGGTGATTATTATATGATAATCATCTATGAAACCAAACACATGTCGCAAACTCAAGCTGTTTGTGACAGCACACCATCTTGAGGATACCCGCAGACGCTCAATTTCCTTACATATATTTATCTTAACGTTGAGCACTGATATCAGTTGCTAAGCATTGTGTGTTGCAAGACTACAAATAAGAACTTTTTTGAAAATATACTAGAAGTTTTCATATCCTCTTTGAAGTAGCACTTATACGGACTTATACGGAACAAAATGACCAAGAATCAGAACTACCCGAAATGAACTCAGGGGCAGTTGTCAGTGATGCCCCACTACAGCCTCGAAAGTATGTGCTAAAAGATAGTTGAGTACTACATCTTCGTCAAACGAGTATTCACCAGTAGCAGTTCTAATGAAATTGACATGAAAATCTTTCGATTTCGAAAGTAACTTTTTTAATCCTCCAGTTCCGTTGATGCTTTAGACATTTGTGCTGAGGCTTTTCCAACCACTTCGCTCAGAGGATCGAAGGGCATTTTTGTATGCTTTGCGAGTAAACTTAAAACCTTGTCCCTTCGTCTGCAATTCCAAACTCTTCTACATAACTTTTTGAGTGAAACAAGTTCGGCATTTCACCACGCATAACACTAGAAGCACGCATAACACGAAGAAGACAAGGCTCTTGGTATGCTGCTACTACCAATGTGTTTGTTTTATCACCGACCTCATCCAAGTCACTTGGAGATTCAATCGTTAGAATACCCATGAAACCTAGTCGCCGAACTCACTTCGTAGAGGTTCGTTCGTAGATTTGGGATTACGATATGTGACGATATCTAGCAAGACGTTTAAAGGATCAAAGACGATGTACTTATTATCAGATACCGACGGTTCGAGCACCTTCGATACGAGCCAGTTTGCCAACTCATGCGTAATACCGTCAGAACAGAGAGTAACATCTAAGACATCTTCTCTGCCAGCTCCTGCAAATGTTGGGCGATTTCGTACATTAAGTATGTGTACATTTGTACTACTTACGTATTCCATTAATTCGGTGCATCTCAAAATGATATCTGAGCGGCCTCCTTTGAAAACGAAAAAACAGTTTTTTCTCGCTGACGTTTACACAATCATGAAAATCAATCAGCGTATTCGGAGCATTGGTAGAGTGCTTTTTATTGATGTTATTGAAGATTTTGTCAACAGTATGTCCGGCGAAGAGGTAATCGGAGGAAAATATTATTGCAAAGGGCACGAGGGCGAACGTTCATATGAAACGCACTGAGAAGTTCGATCGTGCAAAATATCCGAAATTGTCGTAGCACGGAGTATGTCCCGCCGCATTTACAATATATATCGAATCCAATAAGCAAACCACGACTTTCGTAACTTGGCAGCTGGCGAGGGTTGTTCCAAGGCAAACGATGAAGGACAAACCGAACAAATCTCCGCTGAACTATCTAAATTCCATAGGCACCGTTGAAATAATGAGGGTTCCACACAACTGAACCATATTCCAGTGTTGAGCGATCGAGTGAGCAGTGGAGGGACTTCAAGCAGTAAATATCTGAAAAGGGCTTAGATATTACGAACCCCAAACTGCGAGATGCTTTTGCGACAATATAGCTGATATGCTGCTTAATGTTGCTGCTTATTCGGGATTATTAATTGCTTTTCCATATCATATTCATGGTTTTTCTATGGGGTTATATGGTATTTGAACCCATTAGAATTTGCTCGGGAAGACAACCGTTAAACAAAAGTTGACGTCGTTGAAATACAGGAGCAAAATCAATGGACTGAGGTGGCAGCTTTGCGGAATACCAGATGAAGCAAAGAACTCTTCGGACACACAATGACATATGTCGACTATTACGGAGATATTGTTGCATTCAACGGATGCAATATTAATACCCAATCCAAGTCTATCCAACTTTGCCACTGCAATAGCGTGATTAATCTTGTCGAAAGCAGCTGAAAGGTCAGTAAAGATAACGTCAGTTTGAAGGCTGTCAGACATGGCATCTGTTACATAGGTTGTGAACGATAGAAGATTCGTAGATGTTGAACGTTTCGACATAAATCCATGCTGAGTCTCGAAGATACATTGTTTGCAGTGGCTGAAGATGGGTTCCAACACAGCCATTTTAAATAGCTTAGGAACTGCACTTAGCGTTGTAATACCACAGTAGTTTTCGACTTCCTTTTTATCACCTTTTTGCGAACTGGAAACATAAAGGAGGATTTTCAGAGTTCGGGAAATATTCCGGTTGTTAGCGACAATTGAAACAGATCACAAAGAGATTCAATTAGACCGGCAGAGCATTTCTTTAAGAATAATAGTTGGTTTACCAACTGGGCCTGCCGCGGTTAAAGCCTTCATTTTGCCAATCGCCAGTTGTACCACATTATTGTCGATATTGATAGAGTTCAAAGACTGGTATGATTGCCCGATCAGAAACACATAGGAGAAATGTTTCAAAACACTATCTCGCATTATTAGTTGTTATAAATTTCTGTTATTTTAACTACTAACGAGACCTAATTTATAACACAATATGTTACAAAAATTGTGATCTGTTATAATCATGTTATTTCATTCTGATCGGGTATGGTTCATTGAGCGCCGCACATGAAACCTGGGTCACGAACGCGAATAGTTGGCAAATCTCCCGTGAACTAGAGCTTGTACGCCCTCCATAGCCCATCGATGAAGACAACCCGGATTCTTTTCTTTGCTCGTTTACATGCTTCCAGAACGTTAGTTTTTACAAACCTCAACTATAAAATAAAGTTATGGTATCCACAATAGGAATTCTAATTTCTAATTATTAAATTAAAATATAACATATTAATAAGGCGAATGAATTCAAAGAAACTACTATTTTTATTGCTCTTCTATAAATACCAGAATTTTTCCGTTTTCCGCTCAATCAGTTTTACTTTCAGATAAAAATAAAAATAAATACCCCCACCTGTAATCGGACCTAGTCTCAACATTGTTACATCTTCAACAGCTCAACACAGGTTCTCTGGGTTAATCTAACAGCACCCCCAGGTTAATCCAAATCTGCCCGGAGTTGTATCAACTCGAAGGTTTTCCTGTATAAACGTGTTGCATTTTGCACACTGTTAGTTTCAAAATCGAAACTCAGACCCCTTCCCCTCGCAATGTTTTTCTGGATCCCCTTACCCTGATTACGATCGTTTCCAGGTCGCGTATTTAAGGACAAAAAATCGACTTCGTTTTTATCCGCTTACTTGTTAGTATTGAACCTCTAAAATAGTCTCCCGCAATATCGGTGACCACGCTGGACTTCTTTTGTTTCAAACAGCCATACATTCCTCGCGCGTATTTGCTGCAACACACGCAGATTTCAATTTTTCGGCAACAATTTTCGAAAAACTGACAGCGATAAAAATACAGTGTAAACAATACACTCCAAACTACTTCTACTCAAATTTTCAGGAGAAAACACCCAATGGGTTCATTTCTACAGCGTTTTTTCCGTGTTGCAATTTGATGTGGGACGCTAGGGCACCGCAAAAAAAATAATTTAATTCTCAAAGCCCCCCCCCTCTCATATTGCGACAAATGTCAAAGTAAGCTCAGATGCCAAATTTCACACTATTTGGACAATTTTAGACCCCCGTCCACTTCGCTTGAATTTTTTTGAAATTGGTTCTATGGGAAAACATGGAGGAAAAATACATTAAATGCTATAACTTTTTAAGTAACAATCAGAAATTACAATTTATACCTCTTTTGAAAGGAAATAATCTTAGTATTTGAATGGAGATATTTTTGTTTCAATAAAAATACAGGATAGTGGGGTACTGGGTCATTTTGGCCCCAAAATCCCATATTTTTAATGATTTTTCTGCTCCGTGATGCAAATCATACATATTTTGTAGTTTTTCTAATGTGAAAAAAACTCAGAAATCGAACAGAACTCTTTTGACCTTAGTCCAAATACGAGAAGTTGGAATTATAGGGCTTTTTGTCATTCATGTTAAATTTTATAATTTTCTCATCTCTATTATTCTTCAATCAATTTTCATAAAATATAACTTTTTGAACGTGTAAAATTCTGAGGAATAAAACTAAAATAAAAACGATAGAAGTAAAATTCAGAAACATCAAACTTTTTGATTTTGCTCTACAAATCTCATTTTTTTCATTATTTGTCCTAATACCTCAACTTCCCCTATTTTTCCAGGAATTTAACTTTTCTTATGTGATCCCTAAGCATATTTTACACTAAAAGTAGGAAATTAAATAAGAATTTTGTTGTTAAATGGAGTTAATATGTGCGATTTTACTAATCAACGAATTGACCTGATTTTTTATGAGACTGCACTGTGTAGTTTGTCTTTGTGATCCACAGAAAACTGAATAAAAAAGTTTCTCCCTATTATTTTGAAGAAAGGTGAGCGAATTTGGCAGTAAAATATGAGAGTTTTCGGTTTTCATGAAGCCATTTTCCGAAAATATTTTCTATTTTTGTTGGTTCATCGAGAAACTACAAGTCTAAGATTTACAAATCGTATTGAATTTCCTGTGTCAGTCAATTTTTTCAAGAGATATCGTGTTCGTCGCGACGCTCCTCGGCGTGGAACTGGTTGGACGTCTACTCTTGGAACGCTAGTATGTGCGCTCAATGAATGTATAAATAGATCTTAACATTACACAAAAGATTCATTATTGCCTTGCCTCCAAAATCGTAAAACAATATAGCTTTTGGTTTGAGCACTTTACACCAGACGCCCCCTTAACGAAATTGAGCATTAGAGCGTAGAAATTGCGCAAACGCTGGCCAGATTTAAATACTGAAATTGTGCAAATTGAAATGTTTCCGGTTGTGCAATTTAGTGATTTCGAGCATAACTCACCCAACCACATACCTTTTCCTCAATAATAAAACGAACGTTCACATTATGTAGGTACCAGAATATACCTGCCGCAATATGGCATACCCTGGTTTACGAATCACTAAGTCCATCGTCTATTCTTCATTGAAAAGTCTTGCCAAATTACATCGGTGAGCTTGTTTACATAAAAGTTGAATCCAATTTCGATTGGTTCGAAAGAAATACAAAAAGTCCATCAAAGGACTATAATTCAATTTGTACACCTTTCGAAGCTCGAAGCCTAATTTCGTTCGGCCAACAGCCGCCATCGTAAAGTTGAACTACCATGACGCTAGAAAAAAATCCACGACGACAAAAAATGGCTGCGCCACGTTGGCTGTGGCGGCAAGCTAAAGGGAAATAAACAAATTTTAACTCAACCTGGTTACCGAGGAGTTTTTTTTTAATATTGCTTTCTCCTGAATATTTTACAGTAGCAGAAAAGGCTATACACAACAACAACAGCTTGCACTGAGTTTTCCCGTATTCTTCCAGTCGTTCTCTCTCCTTCCTTCTCGCACTCTGTGCTGTTGGCGTAGATCGGGTTGTTCATTGTTATCGGAAAGAATGATTGATGATGGTATGTTTTCGGCAGAAGTATTAAATATAGGACCAAACGACGTCTTAAATATTAGGAAGTAATAATAATATTAATAATAACAATAAAAAACATCCTGTACATAATGAACATCTTCTTACGATGTAAGCGAAAAGGATAAGATGAAAATATGTTGTTCGACGATGTGATGTTAGCACACAATGCAACTGCCG
Source organism: Topomyia yanbarensis (assembly GCF_030247195.1). NCBI lineage: Eukaryota > Metazoa > Arthropoda > Insecta > Diptera > Culicidae > Topomyia > Topomyia yanbarensis. Next base: position 306,635,230 of record NC_080671.1, on the reverse strand, counting down.
AGGTAAAGTAGATCGGGATGATTTTAGTAAAATATTTCTGTGATGACAATGACAAGAGGATCATTTGGAATCCTTCGGGCGGATCGCGTTATATCTTTTATTATTAGTGGTCTAGGGGTGGCGTTTTTTTCTCTTCTTGTATAATGATTAATTTCGGTTCGGTTCGGTGTTCAAGGGCACGAGAACCGCGAAGAAAAATCGTATCGTACAAATTAGGACACTTTGAGTAGGGTAGCAGCAAATGCCGAAAAGTTTCCTCTTTGTTTAACGGCAAAGCTCACATAGAAATTTAGATGAAAATTTTAATCATGTTATGCACAATAAAACCTATCAATCAAGATTCGGTTCCCTAGAAATGTAAAGGCGCAATCCTTTGAGTAAAATCAAACGGAGCGACTGTGTATTTGTTGATTTATTGTTTATTACAAAATTTATAGCATTTCTTAAGACTGAAACTCAAATGTGGGAAAAGTATTTTAATTAAAAAAGAAAGAAGTGTAATTTGATACAGTAAGAGGCGAAAAACCAAGCAAACTTCATTAGAATAATGAGAAGGAAACAAACACTACGAAAAATGAAGAAAGTTAAGTTCTTCCTTCGGGTGGAACCACTCCCCCTTTTTAACTATAAGTAGCTACTAATAAAAGAGAAACGAAGAAAAACTTCTCTACAAACTTACTTTTCTCAATTTCCCCTAAAGTGAAATTCTTGGCAACCGGCGAAGCCGAAAAAAAATGTTTGTGTAAGTGAAATTGGATTGATACAATCTGCATGATGGCAGGAGTTATAAAAATGCACAGAAAGACAAAAAACAGATTCCATAGGATTAAAACTGAATGAAATTAAAAGAAACCCTGTATTTGTATATAGCACAAACCCTAATGAGCTAATTGAAGCTAATGAAAGCAAACACCCACACACTGAGAAGGAAATTGAAAAAAAGTTAAAATACTGAAACAACTCTAGTATGTATGATGAGAGCCATACACGCAAACTGACGAAGTTATTTGAAAAATAAAATCAATGAAAGTAATTAGCAACCATTTCTTATTGAATCCGAAACAAATTCCAAACCACTCTGTGAATTTGGTTTTAACTGATTTAATTATCCGAATTGTTCGCCTGGCTTCCTTTACTCGATGGGATGAATTGTGCGGCAAGAGCATTACGGAACAAAAGATAACCACTGGGTACTAATTATGATAATGTGCACTCTACTCAATTGTTTTGCTCCGGTGAGCGAGGGACGAGGTGTCTCTCAAAACCCTGACCCAGGATAATGATTGAGCTAAGCATTGTGTATTATGCTGAACATACTTCTGTTATCGATGTCGATGTAGATAGGTAAATAGATGTAGATAGTAGCGTGGACCAAGAGCTGCCAATGTTTTTGCCGTAAAACTGGCAAATGGTTCAAGTACTTAATAGTGATTTATTTGCTTTCAATTTCCGCTTTAAAACTATGTGCGGTGTGCCTCACGCGGCCTGGCGTCCAGTGATTGGAAGCAAATTTAAATTTGGTGAGGTGACTATGAGAATAGGGAGTTATGTTTGGAAAATATTTGGATTAGGGCGTAAGTAACAATGACAGATTCTCCTTGGCGTCTTTCTCTTCAGTCATAACTCGGTCGTTTCAACATTTACTACTCAACTCTTTGCATAATATTCAAGTAAAAACCGTCGGCTTTCGATATGTAATGGAAAATTTGTGCAGATGGCTATAGTGATGCCGTAATGATTGGAAGAGAAAGTAAACAAAGAGAGTCTCTCAGTGTTACTTACGTCTTAATCTAAATTTTTTCCAGATATATCTTTCCCTAAATCAAAAGGATTGAAAATGTTTGAAATAGAATCTTTTTTATGTTATTCATATTGCAATTCTTACCATAGAGAACAGTCATACAAACTACAGTCCCTGGCGATTAATATTATACCCAAGCTAATAAATAAAATGCTTTTGGTGCGCTATTTCTCTAAACAATTTCGTTTTTCCAGCTTATGGTAATGTCTCATGTAATTTTTGAAAATTCAACACGTTATTTGAAAGGTATAAAAACGGAAGAAAACTCAAACGTAATGTAATCGTCCAATCGCAAAATCCATATTACATCGTAATTAAATAATAAGATAGCTTCAAAATTGTTAAAAGTTATTTCTTTATCGATGTTTTTCTTGATGAAATTATATAAAACTTTTTAGTTTATGACAGTAGTACAATTTTTAGAATGGGAAAGCTAAATGATATGTGATATGCAAAAGTAATATATAATAAAACTGTTTGTTTTCAAATATTACTGTCAATTAGTAAACGTTACAATAATTTGCCAGGAACGGTAGAACATTTTTTTTCGAAAATGTTAGGTAAACATTCAAACACTAATTATGGATAGAAATACGACTTTTTATAGACTCTTTCGTGTAAGGAAAATTAAATTATTTCTGTAATGGATTCCACCGAACCAAACACGTAAAAACAGACTGTTTTGATATCATACTCATTTGATTTAAAAAGTATATACTCTGGATGTATTGGGTCTGCTTTGACTCTTATTACGAACATCTTTCTTCTTCACTAAATAATTAATTTATAAATATTAATAACCTTTCCAAATCTGATATATTTGTCAATTTATTTTTTTTTTCTTTTTTAGTTAATAAAGGATATATTAATATTCTCAATATTCTTAAGTCACGCAACGCTTTTGTGTTAATGTTAAATTTTGAATAAGTAAAAACGTGACGAAATATGCTTTTATTGAAGAAATACACATTTTAAAAAATATTTCCCCAAGGATATGGGATCAAAATATTAATGACAATTCGTAACATGGGGGGATGAGAGAGTCAATTACACAGCGCAAAATATTAAAATTAGTTACAAAATACAAAAAATGAATGTACTTTTTAAGTAGTCTGTTAAAGGTTGTAGATCTCGCCAAATGCAACACAAAACAACATTTAATCAATTTGATATACCCTCAAAATCTTGATTTATAGCAAAAAAAAACATTTTTCAGGATTTTCGGCACGAAAATTATTTCTACGCGATCATTGTTCAACAGATTTTAAATTCTCGCAGTGTTTTGGAAAGAAGAAGACCGTTACAACGGTATGCTATGTTATGTACTTTTGGGACAACAATATGAAAGAACCCATTACTTTGCGTTTTTATCATTAAAAATATGAAAATTGCTCTGCATTTTTATTGGGAAACGTCTTTGTCTAAATAAAAATTTAGGAAGAACAATTAATTCCGCATCCGACGACCTATTTATGATCAAAATCGGTTGGAAAATGACAGGGTTATTATTTTTTCCGAATTAGAAACTTGCTCGCATGAACTTTTAAGGGGCCTGTCTCATATAAAATTTTCAAAAAATAGATTTTTTTTGCTCGATCACGTATATATTCAAAAGTATGTGTGTGAACTTTGAGCTTGAAATTGGAAAAAATAACGGAATATATAATTAAAGCATCTTATAGTGCGAGGCAATACCTCACTTACCCTATAAGAGTTCATGCGAATAAGTTTCTAATTTGGAAAAAAAATAATAACTCATTTTTCAACCGATTTGGATAATAAATGGTGTGATGCGAAATTGAATGCTCTCTTTAAAGCTTTATTAAAACAAAGACGCTTCTTTAGAAGGATGTTGAGTAATGCTTCTTTTCAGAGTGCCCAAAAAAATTAAAATCGGTTGAAAAATGACCGCGTTGAAATTTTTTCAATGCCGAAAGTCCCGAAGAATAGTTTTTTTGCCACAAATCAAGATTTTGAGGGTATACAACATTTTCCAAACATTGTCTTGTGTTGCATTTGGTGAGATCTACAACCTCACTTTAAACTTGAAAAGCACAAAATCACTGTAGCACCGTGTTATGGACCATTTTTGGGTTACACAATATTTGATTGGTTCCTGACACACGGTTATCTAATCATCATAGATTTCTCATAGCTTAGCATATGTTTCATATTCACATTGCCCTCGTCTGTTTTTCGGTTTGCTCACCATACGGTTATGAGGATATTTTCACCCTATTAGGCAACGTTACGCAGTATTTTTTTGAATAATTTCTAATTTAAGTTATATTAATATTCTTTCACACAACAAAGTGTCAGTATGTATACTATGTTGTGCATCTCTGTACAATGCATAATAGGGTCGGACAAAAAATTACATTCCAACCCTGAGTAACTTTTTAGGTACCATTTGGGCCCTAGAACAACCGTGCAAATTCTTAGCTCGATCCCTAAAACTATATTTTTGCGCCCACTGTTTAAAGTTTACATGGGATTTTGTATGGGAAAATTAACTTTCACAAAATAATTCTTCCAGGAGTCTCCCATTTCTTACTAAAAATAAATCGTTATGTGACTTTTATAGGAAATTTAACAAAGAAACAATGTCTCGTAAACCGCGAAACAATATGACGCTTGAGAAAAAAGTTATTAAGCAGAAACCAATGGATGCTCTGACGATTGATAAAATATTCATTTTTTCCAGCACCACTGCTGTTGGTTGTCCAATTACATGCAATTTGGTTTTGATCTTCTCTTAATGTGTCTAAATCATTTATCTATACTGTTTCGCCACTTCATAAGAGTTTTGAGGAGTAAGTTGAGGTTTCTTTTGTGCATAATAATAGAATGTTAAATATTTTGTATATAATTCGACCGTTAGCAACAGTTATGCTATGAAAAGTGAAATTTTCATCAATCTTCAGGGCATCAGTCGGTTTTTGCTTATTAACTTTTTCCACAAACATCAAATCGTTTCATGGTCTACTAGACTTTATTTCCTTGACAAAATTCGTATAAAAATTTGACATCTATTTATTTTTGGGAGGTAACGGGCGGCTCTTGGAAGAATTATTTTGCAAAAGACGATTTCCCCTTACGAAATCGCATGTAAACTTTAAACCGTGAGCGCAAAAATATAGTTTCACCGATCGATCTCAAAATTTGCTGGGTTGTTCTGGGAGCTAAATGGAACCCAAAAAGTTACTCGGAGCAGAATTTTATTTTATTTTTTTTTTCATATTTCCATGTCCCACTCTAATGCATATGCAACAATTATCACGCAATGCTTTGCGTATATCAATATATATGTTCTATTCTGTGCATCTATTCTCACCGCATGCATTCAATTGTCGCCACTTTGGTATTCATATTTTACTGCATCGAAAAAATACTTGGCAGCATCACAATGGTTTACGCACTGTTGCCCAAAAAATTACACCGAGCATGGACGCATTCGCATGAAACGGAGCGTTCTGATGTCACCCCATCAGAACAATCGTAACCTTCATACACATATTAATTGAGTACATCGGTTGACAAAATATTATTTATAAAACACATGTTACTTAGATGTTGCGCCCCTTAAGGAATAAATCTTGCATAGGGTTAGGTGCTTGATTTCCAAGGATTAACTCGACTCTAACACATGTGAATGCTGATGGAGGAACGTGAATAGCTTTAATGGTGTACTTTAATGCAATAATTATATTTGTTAAAAAATTGAACATTTTGAAAACGACTACATTATTACATATTTGTCTGACAAATGGTATGCATTATAAAAAACTGTTGTTAGAAAAGCTTTCGCACAGAATTTTAGGATGAATGTTGATAATATCGTTATCAAAAGGAGATTTAATATTCTAAAACTTTTTGTGTTTGATTAATTCACATCGAAGGCTATTCAAAAAACGTCATCTTGAGACAAGTATTCATTTGGAAAGAGTCAATTTTCCAGACAGTTAAATTTTTAAGAGGGCGTTTAGATTGAATAATGGACACATAAAGTAGGGGAACTGTGGGTAAGACCGACAGGTGGGGTTAGACGGACACATTGATATTTTAGGGATATAACATTAAAACTTCAATTGTATTGTATGTGTAACCGATCATTATGGATAACCTTGAATTATGAAACACTTAGTAGGCCTTGAATATGGCTAAACTTGTACAATTTAAGCAAATTTTGATCATCAGTACTGCAGCGGATGTAATTTTCAAGTTTCCGATTTTAAGATTTATCGAGGAAAAAATCATTTTTTTTTCGCGGATCCTTTCTCTTATTTCGATAAAGTAACTCTTAAGTGACATCTTCGTGGAAAAAACAGGTTTATTTCTGCGTGAATAAGTACAAACGTTTAAAAATATATGTGTACTGGTGGAGAAAGACGGGCAGTTTTGATTAATTCTATTGATTCATCCTTACATGAATGTCTCGCATGTAGAAACGAAATTGTAGCAGTTAAACATGGAGAACCATCCAAAAGTTTCACATGCAGTTGACTGCAGGATGTGACCGAGGCTAAATGCGAAATTACTAGAACCTGGAAAAGTAGATTACTTAGTGCAGGCCCCATACTCTGGCTGTGTGTAATCGAGGAACTGATGTTACCAATGACGCATTTAATATTTAACTTTCCAGTTTTGTATAAGTGATTGTGATTGATCATTGGAACTGATTGTATAGCTCTCTTTATGACCACGGTAAAAACGATATTAGAAAATACATCATTTGCTTCAACTCTAAATCGAACCTCAAAACTTTTTTCGCCTCGAATTGAACATATATATTAAGAAGAACCACAATCCATTCAAAACATCCGTTTGAAACAGTTAATTTTAATATTTTGTGTTGTGATCATCATTTCTGCAACATGTCCGTTTTACCCCCACCATATGTCCGTTTCACCCGCAGTCTGGAAAAAGTGCAGATATTTCTTCGTTTTAAAGTTTTTAAAAAAAGGATACTTATTGATTTTGTAACATAATCTCTCTGGGCACTCGAAAGCCAACATATGGAGCTACAGCATAGAGTATTACATGTTGACAAAAACATGCTCTTACTATGATATATTTCAGTATATCCTTAATATGTCCGTCTTACTCCCAATTCCCCTATATATAGGAACCTTTTTAATCAGACGTTATGGTTACCTTCTTTCAAAGCAGGTTTTTGAAGTAGAATACTTCTAACGTTTCAATATGGGTGTCCCTTTTCAAAAATTTCTGCTGAGATATTTTCCCAGTTTTCAAATGCGAATAACTTCCGTTGTACTGATCGAAATCGCTGTATTTTTGTACTATCTGATCGAAAATATGTGCATGTAAATTGTATTTGATTCCGTAAAATGTACGTCTACTATAGATAACGAAAATAATGTATTTTGCAAAGGTGGTAATTATTAGCTGATTGACCCGTACAATTTAACTAAGCAGCGAGCGTTGCTAGGACTGACTCTTTGTAATCCAATGAACTTCGCCTGGTATAATAACGGCACATAAGAGAAAATTCGCCAGTACGCTTTCTGACCTCGTAGTAGCTGTTACGTTTTGTGTCAGCTCAAACTCTTCGGTTCGAATACATTCAATGACTGCCGCTAGGCATCATTCCATCCAATGATGCACAGGCGTGCCAGTTTATAATGATCAGCACGCATCGCAGAAAAATCAGAACACTCTTTTTTCCGAGTTCAATAAACGGATTGCAAGTGTGCGCCTGCGAAGGGGTGGTTGGGTGCGTGAGACCCCGCTCTCTTGCTCTTTAAATTATTCGTGGCGGGCAAGGTTGCCACTATTTTTCAAAGAATATCTGGCAAATAAACTAAAAATGTCTGGAAAAATCTATCACTTAACAGCGACCTCAAAGTCATCGAAATTTATCAATCGATGTTTGATAAATTTGGGAAAATATGCCCCAAATTTACAAAATGTGTGTGCAAACACTTCTCGACAAACATATGATTACGGTCAAGCCAACTGTCAAAATTCTCTTTGAAAGGAAATTCCGGACAAACCGTTACTGGATAAACACAGTTCATAGCAGTTAATGAAAGAGAAAATTTATCTCTTTTGTTTACTATCAACATCTGTAATTGGTGAGTAACGGTTTGCCCGGAGTTTCCTTTCAAAGAGAATTTTGACAGTTGGCTTTTAACCCGTAATCATATGTTTGTTGAGACTTCTATAATTTAAAAATCTAGCAGAATGAGAGGTATGTCTTTTTGTCTGGAAGCTGCAAAAAAATTTGGCTACCCCAGACAAATCTGACATAATAGCATCCCTGGTGGCGGGCTCAGATAAATTCATCATTTGGCTAATTTTCTTTTGGCATTGGTTGTTGTGTTGTGTGAAGGAGATGATGTTGGCTTATTGGATACTGATATTGATTTGATTTGATATTCAATAGTGCACATAATCTATACAGCAATAGAACATAATTTCATTAACATAGTCAATTCGGAATTGTTTGGAAGTAAAAAGACGGAATTGTTTGGAAGTAAAAAATGCATGCACAAATAATAGATATATTAGCGTTTAAAACAGTGACACAGAAACGTGAAATCGTTTGATTTTAGATTTGAAATGACACCTAGCCCCACATAGTGCAGTAAGACATTTTCAATGTCAAAACCATTTCCGTTATCTTTCTGTTTTCTTGCAAAGTCCTTAATTTGATACTAGATTGATTGCGGTTGGTCCAACGCTGTGTGGGAGACCAATCTAACAGTTGCTGACATGAACTCACCAGCATTTTCCCAAATTCGTCAAGCTCAGTCGATTTGTTTCTTTATTTCTTTGTTTACTCATTTGTTTATTTCTTTGTTTTTTCGTGTTTCTTTTTTAGCTGCAGTTTTGAGAAACAAACAATAAATTCCAATACTGCATGGAATAGTATAACATCCACCATAGGATGTTTTGAAAGAAGCTTCTCAATAGGTATCTACTCAACCTAACAATCAATTTTCTCCGCAATATCTCCAATCAATAAGCGACTTTCCAACCTACACTCACATCTCAGTAGTGGCTGCGAAACCTGGATCGCTCCGATGTGGAATGTCATCCGACGATTTATATTGCCATGTAACACCGGTACCATCATCGCTAGTGGCTGTTGGCAGGCTGGATTGGGAACGAAATAACGTCGGCTAGCCGAGAAGTAGCTAGCGAAAATCCAATTACATCACCAATTTTATCTTCTTCCTTTAAAATTTCATTCTTTGCTCGTACAAACCAAACATCACACGACACCTTTCTCTGCCTCTGCCGACGTTTGCTCCTTCACGATCAGCCGCATGCCATGAGAAACGATGGTACATTGCCGATTTCTTTCATGCTGCCCAAGTTCTCCAGTGGGACAGGTCTGAATCAATCTCATAATTTTAACATTTTAATATCAGCTAGATTGTGCGGTATTCTTCTGTTGGCTCTGATCCGATTTCTCTGCTGGTATGTTGGGAGTTACTGGCCAAGCCAGTGCCGTTTGGATATTTATTTTCACTTGGACGGTGATAAAAGTATGCTTTCTCTGCCGAGGCATTTCAACTCTCCCATTGAATCGTCCTGTTCAACGGTCGAGACCCAACAAAGTAATCAATATTTGATTTTTATTTCCCCAGACATAAGCAAATGGTTTTGTTTGTCTAAGGTTGCCAACCCGATTGCCGTGGCGTGGATCCATGCCAAGTGGAATTGTGTGTGCTAAAGGGGTTATCTGCTTTTGAACTCAGTAATCGATCTGATTTTGTTAGGTAGCTCCTTCGTAGCTAATTTCTTAAGCTGTGCGATTTCATTTCGGATAAAATTCTTTTTAAGAAAAAAACATTTGTTAATGCCAAAAATTACCACCACTTCCATTATTTATCTCGGATATCAAAACTCTTCCTTCAAAAATTAGCTATTTTAGTAAGAGAAAATTTATGAAGAAATTTAATAAAGCAATGCCTTGTTTGTGGCGATATCATGTTCACGGCAAACGCGACGGCCGTAACTTAGTTCATTTTCATATTGGCAGTCTTCGGGTGGCTAGTGTCATACTTCAATTGTATACTTTAAAAGAATATATATGGAATAAACCTGCATTTTAGCAAGATAAGAGGTATATAACCCCTTAAAACAGCAAATTCATTGTTGCTCACATAGCGCTCTGGAATAATCGAGAAACGAGATGGTCGTGAAATTCAGATTTTATTTGTGTTATGGTTTGGCACACGTACTTGCAGGTTGCGCCAATTTGAATTTTTGAAGCATGAATACTATTCTAGATAAATATATAGAAGCCATCAGCATATGCATGTACATAACCTGAAAGGCATACAAAAATACGATGAAGTCAGTAAGATGTCGAAAAAATATTTATCTGCATCGTTCAATATATACGGCCTAGTGGAATAAAAAGGAAATCTTTTCTTATTTTCTATTTGGCCTGCGTTAAGCCAAACCGAACTGAGTGCCATAATTTTTTCTAGTATCTTTCATGTTAAAATACATGTTTCGATAACTTATCATTAACTTGGTAAGTCAGCGAACTATGTCGCTTGGTCCTCTTTGGCTTAGTACAGGCCATTTGTGCGAATTAAAATAACAAAGCAAAACATAACCGAGATACTTCATTTCAACATACCGCATATTGTAATTGGAACGATGAAAAATGGTTTGAAATATTTGTATGAGCATTTATTTCAACTAAATCCGTATAATGCAATCTGCAGTGGGCTGACAGAATCATCACGCCGTAGGGTAATGAGCCTATTCTGGCCCTTTTTCTATTATCATCCTACCCATTTGACAACCAACTGCTTAAAGCAGCGTCTGCCAGCGTCTTTGATCAACGCAGTTTTCGTTGCACTCAAACATGAGAATTTCACCGCTTTAGGCAATTTGATTTTGGTTCTGAAGAACGAAGCAAAAATATTTATGCCAATTTATATGCATTCCACTCTAGGCCGAGAGGCGCCCTTCCTAATAGAGCAAAAATAGGTACTTTACCCTAATACGCCTTACATATTTATATGGCGTTGATTGAGAATGAGCTGTATCTTGGGCAAGACCGAGAAACGAAAGAGCTGCAATTGAATGCATAGTCCCCATTCGAAATCCGTTGTCCATATCAGCGAAAAATTATGCATACTCTAGAATGTGCGACTAGTTGCTTTCTTAAACGAAGCCGCCCCACTGTTTATATTATGTTATATATTTCTTTAAGGGGGTCGTTAGATGATAGACTTTCGTAGATGGGTTTCAAAAATTTTATGATGGGGATCCTGACATGTTTGAAAGTATCAAACGTTCCTTTTGCTTCGGCCTAACGGCACTTTCACCAACTGTCCACGCCGGGTGGACACTTTGAGTGTTGGGAATTTTCGTTCGATGACGCAGCAGTGTTTGAGGGAAGCCTAGATTGAATTTCGCATATGTTCTACAGAATTTGAGTTTCTCCGAATCCCCAGCCGATAAAATTTTGTTAGCTCGCCGATTAATTTGTCCGTCAACTTTCCCTTTCCTTTCCCACCGATACCTTTATTTTCTTTCTTCAGTTTTCGTAAACCCGTTCCCATACGCTTCTAAACATGTCCGACGCATTTTTTCTTTCGTGACATTATCTCGTCCCCAAAAAACCAGAAACCATTCACAGACGCTCATATACATTAATTCTATAAACCATGATTTTTCCATAGACACGCGTCATCGTGCTGCACCGCGCTTAGTATCTCAAAAACGGCCGGAGATCGGTACCTTTCGGTTGCCAAGGAATATGATTATCACCAAATCTTTTCTGTGGCGTATTCTCAGATACATATAGATTGAAATTAAACAAAAAGAATCGAATTTTTTAAACCGTGAGAGTAGAAGACCCCCTTAAGATCGAGTAAAATTTTCTTAAAATTTGGCGATAATCAGATTTAAAAGCAATTTTTAACATGTCATTGAAGCAAGTAAGGGACCATTCATAAATTACGTAACGCTTTTAGGGAGGGAGAGATATGACAAATTGTGACAGTTCCCGGATTTTGTAACGTAATAAGGGAGGGGGGTTTAGAGAAATTTGTGACATTTTGTTGGATGGGGGGAGGGGGAGTCAATTTTGGGCAATTTTCGAGTTACGTAATTTATTAATGAACCCTAATGTCGATTATTTTTGTTCGTTCAAATCTCACGAATTTTTAACATCTTTGAATTTCAAATGGTAAGTGTGGCTGTGGTCCACTAGGAGGTTGATAACAATCTATTATCTTTCTCTGTGCAGTCTACTTGTCTACATGCTTTTCCACAAAAACAATCAAATTTAGGAGTTTTTATCGATATTGAAGGTGCTTTTCACAACCTGTTTTTAGACTCCATTTTGAAAGCAGCACGTCATGGTCATGGAGTACCATCACAAATCACGAACTGGATACAGGTAATGCTTAGCAACCGACATCTGTGCTCATCATTACGACAAGTAGAGATAAGGAAAATGAGTGTGTGGATGTCCTCAAAGTGGTGTGCATGGAACCTTTTTGCCGATGGCTTGTTGAGGAAACTTAGCGAGCTTGGGTTTCCTACATATGGTTTTGCCGATGATTACCGTGTAATGATCACCGGTATTTGCATTGACACACTTTTTGATTTGATGCAACAAGACTTATATGTTGTTGAGCAATGGTGGTTTCATGTTGGACTATCAATTAATCCAAATAAAACATCAATGGTGCTTTTTACGCAACGAAGTATTACAACCCGAGCTCGTCCATTGCAGTTCTTTGACACTCAATTGTTGTCGCAGATGAAGTTAAATACGTTTAGGTAATTCTTGACTCAAAACTTAATTGGACAGCTCACATCGATTTCAGAATCAAGAAGGCTTGTAAGTGGCCAGCCTAACGACGCTCAGTTGAGAGACGCCACTCTCAGTTGAGAGACCACCCACCTGTTATAGAGCTTCCCGGCCTAGTGAGATCCCTCGGGCGAAAGTTCAGGTTTTTCTCTCTTTAGGAAGGAAGCAAGATAGCTGGAGACACAGAACGTCTGCGTCGATGATCCACATGTAATACGAGCCAAAAGATAACCCGAAACAGTTAATGCGAAATCGTACCGAAACGAAGATTACGCTCGCGCTATTATCACCGACAAAGTCCAAACTGCCAATTCGATCAACCAGTGTGCGATTAGAGAGTGGTTCCGGATGGTATCACCTCCCCTGTAAAAGACAAAAAACCAACAAAACTAGCACGACACGATTTAACTAAAACTGAAAAACTTCACCAAAACGACAATTAGTACATTTACCCTACGGGATACATTTATTCTGCTTTATCACAAACAGCACATTTTCGCTACATCAAAACATTTATTTACAATCCTTTCTCTTTCAGTTTTTTTTCATTCCGAGCTTCATTTGGACCTAGCTAGGCAGTTTTCCCTTCCCTTCTCTCATTCCCCCTCCTAACTAGTGCGACGTCGTACTCGGAACTGCCATTTATACCGATTTATCTGTATTATACAGATTCTTAAGGACTAAAACAGACTTGATACAGAATGCAGATTTAATACAGATTTTCAATACACAATACAGATTAACACAGATTTTAAGAATTTTCAATTTGCGGACACTTTCTGAAATCATTTTCATTGACTTTGGCCGTTTCTTTAATAAATAATTGTCAAATGAACCATAACACTTTTAAAAAATTAAAAACTTGAGTTGGGAAATGTACAGATTACTTTAAAGTACACAATTTAAATTCCGGTTTAATGCTTGAATTTATAGTAGACAATACTTGAGGCTTATAAATGGGAGTCAATTATCAAAATTCTTTTTCTTCATTCAATACAGACAAAAACAGATTTTTTGTAACGAGGATACAGATTTCCAAAAAAATAATCTGGCAGCTTTGGTCGTACTTCACATTGTGCGTGCTCTCGGGCAATCCATATGGTTGAGAATGGCAAAATTTGACGGTTAGGTACGGCCATCTACGGTAACACCATGTGCATTAGGGTGGGGCATTGTTATATGGAAAAACGTAATCATAGCCACATCAACCGAGCACAGCACTTTTTTGGTACCTTTTGGGGTCCCAAACAACTGTGCAAAATTTGGGGTCGATTGGTGTTGACCCGGCGTGGCGCATTGCGTTTGAAATTTGTATGGAGATTAGTATGGGAAAACCTTCATTTTTGCATTTTTAATTCTACAGACTACAATTCTTCTTGTAGTATGTCAACAAATAGATAGAAGTATAGTCCAGGATATGCTGAACAACTTTGCTGAAGGATGTATGGTATTAGAATGTCTCTAAGCCTAGTTATAGCTGTTCAAAGTTCGACACATCGAATTAAATGCCAAAAATCATTTTTATTGCCAACACTGCGGGTGTACCAATGATATTTCATATAGCATTCCAAAATAGCATTATATATTTTAGATTTACCACATTGGTATGTTTGGATGAATTATTCAAAAGCCTTAGCTCAATTTCATGACCGTAGGTAGTTGAGCAATAGGGCGTAGTGAGGGGTGAGGGGGGGGGGGACTTTAATGTGTAGAAATTCGAACTGAAATGTTGTCGAGTTGGGATGTTCAGACGAATTATTTCAAAACATTTACACAATATCGTACCCTTAATAGTAGTGAAATAAAACATATTGTATCCTTTTGCCTTGACTTTTATCAATAGAAGTTACGTTACAGACTGAATCAACTGATGTCGAGTTGATATATCAGAGGATTGCATTGATTATATTTCAGTTTAATACGCACTATGATTTGATGGGATGCTCATTTCGCTGCTGTTCGATCACCTGAAGCAAAAATGATGTAGGGAACTGGTGGATTTCAAGTTGAAATCCAGAAATTAGCTTCACGCCTCGTGATCGAACAGCATTGAATTGAGCATGCTATCAAATCATGCGTATTATACCGAAATATAATCCTCTGACATATCAACTCGACATCATTTGATTCAGTCTGTAACATAACTTCTATTGATAAAAGTCAAGGCAAATGGATACAGAATGTTTTATTTCATCGTTACTATTATGCGTAGGACAATGTGTAAATGTTTTGAAATAATTCATCTGAACATTCCAACTCGACAACATTTCAGTTCAAATTTCTACATATTAAAGCCCCCCCCCCCCCCCCCCCCTTCACCCCTCACTACGCGCTATTGCACAACTACCTCATGAAATTCAGCTAAGGCTTTTGAATAATTCATCCAAACATATCAATGTGATAAATCTAATATAAATAATATTATTTTGGAATTCTATATGAAATTCCATTGGTACACCCGCAGTGTTGGCAATAAAAATGATTTTTAGCATTTAATTCGACGTATTGAACTTTGAACAGCTATAACTTGGCTTAGAGACATTCTAACACCATATATCATTCGGCAAAGTTGTTTAGTATATCCTGGACTACACTTCTATCTATTTGTTGGTATACTACAGGAAGAATTGTAGCCTGTAGAATTAAAAATGCAAAAATGTAGGTTTTCCCATACTAATCTCCATACAAATTTCAAACGCAATGCGCTACGCCGGGTCAACACCAATCGACCCCAAATTTTGCACTGTTTTTTGGGACCCCAAAAGGAACCAAAAAAGCGCTGTGCTGAAAAAACGATCATTTTGCCCCACCCTAATGTGCATGAACATCACAAACATATAAAACACTCTACTCGCGACTTAGGGTTTACGTGGCGATGTTGAGCGGGAGACGGCGATTCCTTCTAGTGCTGATGCGACGTTCGATCACTCCTGATCGCGCCTAATAGTCTTCACCGCCGATTCGTGAACTGCCGGCGGTGTACTGCCGCCAAATCTTCCGGTCGTCACCGGAAAATGTAGCTGGTGCCCTGCTGATGCGATTACGGTAGTCGAACGGTCATGCCAAGGCGCGATTTGACGAATGCTCCCTTCTTCGGGCCAAGTTTACCACCGGGACCAACTTTGAGACGAACCGTGGGGTTAAGAGTGGTTACGAACGAGTAGATATGATGCGTTGGATTTTCGAAAGCTGCCACGAACCTGTGAAATAGATTACCGTTGCACGGGAACAAATAAGCACACACACATATTGATAACCAAAAATTACGGGTTTACCTAAAAAATCTTTTCTTGGCGCACACAAGAATCGCCGAGATAATTGGGTTGCGCTATCAATTGCTATTCTGCTAGGGAAGGGAAACTGATTATAGAACTTGGTGAAACTATCAAGGCTGAATTTAAATACTGAACACATCACGGCACGAACAAATGACGAACCAATCTTGCTTCTTCCACTGATTAGTTCAAAATGGTTTATTGGGCATTGGAATCCCTCAGATTTACCGCGGTTTGAAGGTCTTCGTTAGCGGATCTGACGCGTATTTTCCACGAAGTGGACAACAGCGACATTCTCGAATTTGCATTAATAGTCCCGAGTTTCCCCAGCTGCATAATAGCATCTCATTTCTACGGGTAGCACCAATTGTGCCTGCCAGTCATCAGAGTGAAACATACTCTTCACCGAAAAGTGCAAGAGTTCGTAAACTCTTCATAAGGTCGATATCCTCTTTTGATAGCCAAATTACACTTCCATCGGTAACAAAGCTAGGTGAAGCAAACTACAAATTGGCGCGCGCGAAGAACGATGACAGTGTATTATAGCAAGTCTATTTAATAGAATCCTATCTCGCACTACTGCACCAACTCAACTTTATGAACGTGAAAAACATGATTAACGAACAATTAAATTAATATTTTGCTTTAAGTAAACAAAATAAAAATTCCAAAATTACAATTACATTCATATGGTTGGTAAATGGCTGGGTATCTGAATGAATAAAATAGACCCCACGCGTGGTCCTTAGCTTACACCCATGAAACTCCTTACCCTACCTCCGCGAGGTACCTACTGGCCGGAGTACGATCAACTATAGTGGAGATCGGGTAACCAACGCCGGCGGAAACTATGGTCGTACGCAGACAGAGAAGGCGGGGGTTTGCCTCGGCAAACTTGGAGCGGAGCGTCTGTTCTCCATGTTAGGAGCGGCCCACAACAGCGTCTGTTCTCCATGTTAATGGCGGCTGATTATCGTCCGAGTGAAAGCGAGGGACTCTAAGCCAAACTATGCACCATGGTCCTCCGGAAATTTAGGAGGTTGGTGTCAGGCCTTGTAAGCCAGCCATAAAAAATCAAACAACGAACAATCAACGAAATTATACGGACCGGCACAATCGGCGAAGACCAGGCCAAGGCTGATAAGACCGGTGGTCCTCTACAGGCACGAAACCTGGACCATGCTCGAGGAGGACCTGACTCGGAGCCTTCGAGCGCCGTGTGCTTAGGACTATCTTTGGCTGCGTGCAGGTGAACGGTGTGTGGAGGCGAAGGATGAACCACGAGCTCACCAGGCTCTACGGCGAACCAAGTATCCATAAGGTGGCCTTAGTCGGATGGACACGACGGGCAGAGCACGTTGCGAGAATTTCAGACAACAACCCTGCTAAAATTGTGTTCTGCTCAAATCTGACCGTTACAAGACGACGTGGAGCACAGCGTGCTAGGTGGGCTGATCAGGTACAGCAAGATCTGGAAGGTATCGGACGCAAACGTGGGTGGAGAGAAGCAGCCGCGAACCGAGTGTTATGAAGAAGAATTGTTGAACAGATTTTATCAAATTAATTGATGTTACATTTATATATTTACCATAATGTACACGTTACAAGCTTGCATGGCCTTCGGTCAATGTAGACGGGCAATCGGTAAATCTTGGGGACTCAAATTCAAGTACATTCAGTAGATCTACACAACAATTGTTAGACCAATACTGGAATATGTGTACCTTGTTTGGTGGCAGAAGCGATAAGTTATGACAATCCAATCAAAGTTAAACCATCCTCAGAGTAGAGGACTGTTTTGATGGCGATTGCTGGTGCGTTCTCGACAACACCTACTGCTGCTCTAGAGACACTCTTGAACATAAAACCACTATTTGTGTTTCTGAAACAAGAAGCACCGCATACCGCCATACCGTCTTAAGGTTACTGGGCTCTGGAGCAGTAACCCAATAGATCGTGCAACTAGCCACACTGTAGCCCAAATGGTTACTTGGGATGAGTATACACTTGCTCTCTGTGAGCTTACACTCAAATGTAGGTTTACTTGGCTGGATGGATGGAGCGGAGCGACATGATTCGTAGTTTGTTATACTGACGGTTCTTTGTTGGAGAACTGATGCGGTGTTGGTATCTATTGTCGTGAAATGAGATTAAATCAATCTCATTCGCTTAGTAGAAACTGTACCGTATTCCAAGCAGAATCATTGCGATTCTGTGCTGCGTACAATCAGCACTTTAACAGGGAAATTGCGGTAAAATAATCTATATTCGCTCTGATAGCCAGGTTGCCCTTAATGCACTTAGTTCGGCATATTTGAAATCGAAATTAGTAATCGCATGTCGAACTCAAATCGAAGAACTTAACATTTCAAATGTTCTAGATAGAATTTATAGGAACCCGGTCATTCCGGTATTACTGTAAAAGAATGGGCAGACGAATTGACAGAAGCGGGAGCAGCGATTGATCCAGAACCAGTTCTACCACTTTGGATAAGTTTGAGATTCGCTCTTGGGCTGCATCCGAGCATGCCAACCATTGGCGTAGCTTGCAAACTTGTGTTCAAACAAAGACTTTTCTGCCGGATGTGAATCCGAAAACGTCAAAGCTTTTGCTGCATTTTTCCAAGCGCAATTGCAGTATTCTAGTTACACGCAGAAAAAAATGTTGGTAAACCAAACAATTTTGATTTCACACCAAACATATTTTGATCTTATATATAGGCTAACTATTTATTGGATTAATTTCAAGAAGTATAACTATCAGTTCAATCTCTCAGGTTTCTTTGAAACAACCTTCATCTTTTATTGAAGCAAAAAAAAATTAATATATTAAACTATCTACCATTGGAATGAACTTCGATTTCTATAATTACAACAAACAATGCCAATAGTATCAAATAGTCAGAATTATTGTTTCAGAAATTTTTTTGGTTGGAACAACTTTTTTCAACCGAAAACATTTATAGTTTCAGCAAAAGATTGACATCGTTTCAACTAAAAAAAGTAAAAATCAGATTTGTTGAGCTAATAAAATTTTGACATAATAATCTGATTTATTAAATAAACATTTATTTGCGACATAAATACAATTTTATTTGAAATTGCGGTCGCCAATCTAGGGTATTTTCAGCACAGACTTCACTCTCTCCAACGTTTCGACTATATTAATCTAGATAAAAAAGGCAAAACGTTGAAGAGAACCCCGAAACGTGTTCTGCAAATATCAATAGACTGGTCACCCGATTCTAAATAAAATCATAACCTAAACAATTCCAACATACATTTAAGGTGTTTATGCCGCCAAGAACATATGATCACTATGGCCTGAGAAAAAGAATTAGATTTTTTTTGCTGATGATGGATTTTGACCACTTTCAATTACGCTCCAAACACAGATATGATCTTTTTCTACGGCGTGAATGTTTCATATCCCATATCGTCAAGCTCACACCACTGTCAAAACACGACGCACTGAATTTTTCTCCACTTGTAGAGAAAATGTAATCTGTTTTTTTTTAGGTTCACGTTGTAATATCAATCGGTCAACAGATATAGAAATACGAGTAAGGGCGATAATTTCCTTCCAACCAATTTGGGAATATGTGTCTATATATCCGCGTTCCAGGTTTCTCTTAATAGTTATAAGTTTGGCAACTTGAAAAGCCAAAAGCTAACCAAAAGTATGAACCGAAGAACCAAGGGTTTTGCACAACGCTAACTTACCAAAATTCGTCCCGAAAGCTGGATATAACTCTACTAGATTAACCCGGGTGAAAAAATCACTTTCCTTGAGTTGACATTTTAAAACACACAATCAAATGTAACGATCTAAAGCAGATTGAAGCAAATTGATTTTTCCTAGTTGCGGAAAATATTTGCCGGCATGCAGAAGGTTTCCGTTCGCTACTAGTTATTGAATCGCCGTTCACTGGAAAAGTTATGTGGATATTGCTCACTCTAAAGTTGTCAAAACAAAGTAGAAAATGATATCGAAATAGAAAGTTGTAACGATTACATCCACAACCTTATCATAAGATTTAACAAGAAAAATTGTTGAAATTTTAACCAATATATTTGGATTCTTTTAACAAAAAGAAGTGTTTAGCATGAATATTTTTCTGATTTATTGCAACCATTATTAGTAGGTTGTTCAGTAACAATGGTTTTTGTTGAAATAAACTTCACAAAATTTTCTGCGTGTAGGGCACTGACTGAACATTGCAAACTTAATTATCACATGGCTACTATTCAGTGTGCTGAGTATTATTCGTGTGATCTTTGTGAATCCGATTACTTCATATTATTTGATATGACACTGTCCTGTAGTAATGCAATTGCGTATCCGGATTCTTGGTTCTCCGCACACAGATGAACCTATGTGTACAAAGCTGAAGCTCAAGGATATGCTATTGTTCCTAATTCAGTGTGGTACAGTGCTGTAGTTTAAGCCGTATTTGAATGGCAATATCTCTTCGGGGGTTAGTTCTGTTATCTCAATATCCCCTCGGGGGTGTTGATATATCCGCTCAACGAAAAGTGTTTTAATCCCTTGGGAGTGAAGAATACTTTCGTACTGTCAGTAACTTCCCTTTTATTGATGAGTCAAACTCCATAATAAATTATCTCTCTGGATTAAATCGCTCATAGGGGCGGGCATAGCGTAGTTGGTAAATCGATTGCCTTGTACGCAGCTCACTTGGGTTCGAATTCCGCACATAGGGTTAGAGATTTTTCTTAAGAGATTTCTCTAACCCGAAGAGGTGAATGACCTTAAGGTTAAAACCTCTATAATCGAAATAAAAAATCGCTCATAGCATAATTCCAGTCAAAACATTCTTATAATTGATTCAACCACGTCATCTAGCGAATCAAAAACATTACAATTATCTTAAACCCATACACAATCATTAATCTTTCCGAAAACTAGTACATTAATATGGCCATGCGTGAACTCCTGTCGCAATATTATTCTCTCGATATTATTCTCGATTTTCATTACTACCTGGTATAGCATGCTTTCAGCTAATGTAACTTATGCAAAGCAGTGTAGATATGCTATCCAAATAACTTCCGATTTTGCACCACAACTCACTAGAGTACAAGAGGTCCCGGGAATTTTTCTCCGTAAAACGGCAAAAGAGTAGTAATTTCCACCGGTGTTCGCGAGTACGGTTGATTACTTTCAGAGTGTAACCACCAAGACGGGGAAGGAAAAACCACACCCAACGGCTAAGGGACGTAATTAAATGGCGAGGAAGCTCATCGCGGTTTGTAATAAATAGAGAGACGATTATGTGCACATCACGAAAATGTTTAATTAAACACGTTCGGTTGGGCCGAAGCCACGAATCGTAGGCAGTTGCCGGGTGCAAACCCCACTAGCTTAGCCTACCGGGAGGAAGAACAGTATTCCAGCACCCAGTGCTAGTGCCACCTATCGGTCTGGTGCGGTTCGGTAGTGTAAAATTACCAGCGCTTTAATTAGATTGCAGCACCTGAATGTGGTGTAGGATGGGAAATTCTGGTTAACACGCAAATTGAGTAGATTTCATGTCGGCCTGCCATTATGCAGCTATTTTTTGAATAATGTATCAACTTGCTTCATCCCTTTTGGAAATTATGTTTATTTATGTATACAAATTATTCCATTTACTAACAACTGCAGGAGCCAATTGCCGTCGCATGTTTCGCGTTTGCATTTGGTTGCCAATTATTATATGGGGATTCAGAGCATAGCAGAAATGGGTACCAGTGCACCGTGTCCGAAAATGAAATACAATCTATTCGATGCGGCACGGATTCGCGTTACCCCGATAAACGAGAGAAAAGTCTTCTGCTGAAAGAAGAGCCATGCAGTGTGCGTATGTGTGTGTGTACCACTAGTCTAACCTAACTCAGTTTTCTTGTCCTGCCGTGCTTTGGCATACGACGGGAGCTCAACGTAGAGCGATGTTTCTTGGATCATCGAAATTGTTACGAAAAATTGTTATGATTAATAAATATTTCGACAATTTATTGACCAGAACGTGTAGGGGAATTGGGTAGGGTTACCAACCGTCCTTATTTTAGAGGACATGTCCTTATTTTCGACGATTTTGAAAAGTGTCCTTATTTTACTTCAAATGTCCTTATTTTAGTCTCAAGCCGTGGTAGACATATTTGAAATCATTCAGATCAAATTTATTACGAGAGAATTAAACTATTCAATCATTTTCGTTCGTCACTTCTTTCCAACGAGTTTTTTCTTTAATAAATATGGCTACTATTACAATATTAACCAATTTAACAGATTTTACTCATGTTTGAGTTAGTGTTTTTCTAGCAGTAAGCAGCGGCGGATAAACCAAAATTCCGACAGAAACCAGCAAGAACTCCGGCACGTATTCTGGCTGGATGGGCTGAATTTACTGGGGAGGCGCACCCAGTAAAAGAAAAGGCGACTAGGCTGGTTTAAATAGACGCCGACGAGCGATAAGCTATTTAAACTTTGTCTAGGCCAGAGATAACAAACATAATGAGATGCGCGAAGACTGAAACTAAAAGTGCCAATCGAACCCAAACCAAACGATTCCAATTGAGCAATGTGAACAAAGATGCCGGATTTAGGAAGTAACACGTTGTTTGAAACACATAATGGGACCGTACACTTATTACGTAAGGCATTTTTAGAACATTCCAACCTCCCTCTCCCCCCAAATAAGAATTCGTAAGATTTTGACGAACTCCCCCTCCCCCATAAGATCTTATCATGAATTTCATAATTAAAAAATCAAAGTGTTAATTCATTAAATAAAATAGCGAAAACGATACTTATAGAATTATTTCAAGAAAATTCATGACAAAATTAACCTGCATTCATCTGTAGTAATTTTATTTGCATCCTAGTAGAACAACTATTGGGTGATATTTAAAAAAAGCCAATCTGATCCATATAATCTGCTTCGTTATATTCCACTTCCTTTGAATCTTTTTTCTTGTGATGCAGAGCTCAAAAGAATTTAAAACCTGTTCTGGCATGAATTTATTCTGAGTTCCAACTGTGACGATTATCGTACGCATAGCTCCGACATCTTCGAATTTTCTTGAAGTAAAATACAGTTCACACTCTGGAAATATTCGGCCCACAAGATCTGTCACAATCGCATGACAGAACATTTTCCGAATACCTTGCGGTTTGAGCAAAAAGAATGAATAGAAGAATATTGGACCATCAACACGAAGGGTGTCAGCACTTCTTAACTTGTAAGGCATACTGTGACCCCAGTTACCGAACAGAACAATGTACCACCAAGCGTCAAGAAATTAATGTAACTGCTCTAACATCGTCGACAATTAAGACGCTCCTCACGATGGCAACGATAAACAAAATTACATAATTAATTTAACAACCATACCCTGCTGTTGCAAAACACTTTAATTCCAGGTCCACCCTTCTTTGGCCATGATGTACAATATGTGCTAATTTTGTTTGATATTCAAAATGTTCATGGCACAAATATTAAATAATTCTTGTGTAAAGAATATTTTTCTTATTGATTTCACTTTCATACTTTTTTATAATATTATGTAAGAAAGAACAAACCCTCCCTCCCCCTCAGATAAGAATTTGTAAGATATTTTGAAACACCCCCTCCCCCCATATGCCCTTACGTAATTAGTGTATGGCCCCGGTCGGTCGACATTCAGTGTGTCCTTATTTTGCTCTCAGCCAATTTGGTAACTCTAGAATTGGGGGAAAAACCGACACCCCACAACTTTTCTTAATACGATTGCGTAGAGCATTTGAAGATGAATCGGATTTACGTTAGTTTGCCAAATGTCAAAAAATTAAGCATACGACAGCAGCATTCATACTCGTCTGGATGTAAAATTTTGTTGGTAGATTTAACCGAACAAAAGCTTTTCAAATCACCACATTTTTCAGTACCTATTATTATCGCCCTTTCCTATGATCAACTGGGTACATTGAAGACGAGTTTGAGGAATTCAATATATTTAATGGCTTTTTAAAAAACAATGTGCGCTGTTGGGGTAAAACCGACACCCTTTGGTTAGGGTAAAACCGACACGCTGTTAAGATGGTTGTGTTTACATGAAGTTCATAACAAAAGGCAGGAGATCTTTATGACACTTCAATTACACTATTAGCACACTGTAGTAATAGCAGAAATACACAGAAATACTTTTATTGTGTTTATTTCTTATAAGTAACTTTAAAAATTTAAAAATTGCTTTTTTTGCTTATCAGATTCTATCGAATCTTTTGCTATTTCTGCAAAAGCTCCTCAAACCGAAGTTCTAGTGTTCTTGGTTTGTCATAGTACATCTACATCACAATGAGACAATGATCGTTTGTATAACCTGGTTTCGTTGATGATCAGAATTCGAAAAATCAAAGCTGGAAATGGTAATATTAATAAGAAGTGTGCGTCACTTATAAGTGAATGAATCCGATTAGCAGAATGTGGAACACTTGCAAATCTTCTCTTACGAAATAAAATGACACTGTAGGTTGCAATGATGTGCGTAAAGATTATTTGGAAATACACTTATCAAGAAATAATCCTATATCATAAAATACTCTTGCTTATAGCACTACGCTTTCGAACTCTCTTCTCCTCACTGCATAATGAAGCTACGAAAAGCACATATTTGTATCTCACATACTCACACTAATGAAGTGGAGAGAAAATAAATTAAAGTGGGTATCGATCTCACCCCTATGGGGTGTCGGTTTCACCCGCAGTGCCTACAAAAAGTTTGTTTTCCAAGTTTTGCAACCAATAATTTTTAATGAAATAAATTTTTTGAAACGCTGACAAAAATAAGCCTTGTTAAGAATTTTCTGAAGAAGAATTCTGTGTAGAAATTATAATTTTATTGGTTTTGTGGCAACCCAGAAAAAGTGTTAAGCTTAAGGTGTCGGTTTTAACCATAAATTCCCTACGTTTCGCAAAATCAATTTACCAATTACTGCTGACTATACATTTTTAGCATTATCCAAATACCAACTTAGCAAAAGTTTTCAATTCCGTAGAAACAAATTGCAACTGTTGACGCCTTTGTAAAAATACCAATTATACGGGTCGCTTGTTGGTATGCGGTAAATTTTTCACTGGATAAATGTGTTCTAGGAAAATGAAAGAAATGCTAAGCCAGTTTATCCCATGCTAGAAATAACCACAAACAATCCCGTGAAATACGTAGACTTGAATGGACGAGTGAAAGTTGAGTCTTTTGTGGCAATGTTTGGACATCAAACTGCGTAATTAATCCTTTATTTGATTGGCTTAGGAGCTGGATTGTAAAACGCAATGGAGAATGGCACAAATTAGCAGATATTCATACAACACAATTGACGGCTGCTACCGACCGTGCATCTCTGCTACAGTTTCGATTGAAAATGGTCTAGATTTGCAATCCCAGAACACTGGTGGCTAATCAAAGCCTCCTGGTATCGTTGGCCACCTACAGCAGCTTCAGAAGTGTGATCAACTAGAACAGGTAGATAATTCAAGAAAATTTTTATGACAACCAGCTTAAATTGTTTCGTTGCAACACTGAACGCCGACATTTCCCTGAGGTTGACAACAAGCGTCCGATTCATCTTTCGGAAACATCCGATTGCCTGTTTGCAGGAAATCTAACTGCAGAAAGAGTAAATCAACGGGGATGGAATTAAGGAGTAATTATTCCATTCGTAAAATTGTTCCGTTTGATCGTAGATGAGATTGGGGTTCTGCTTGGCAACAGGAGAGATGATATCCCGTCGTCAGTGCAGATCCACGATATGGAAGGCTTGTTCTTAAGTTAGCGTTTTTTTTTGCCGCGCACTGCCCTTCGGTTTCAATGGAATTGTTTGCGACCTTATCGGATATCACCATGGATGTCGGTTGGCAAAATTCGCAACGCTGTTCATTTATCAAAGAAAACATTATCGGGTCTTTAAGCATTTAAGTCGAACAGCGGTGATAAAGGATCACGTCAGTTGGGGGGATTATCACTGAGCTTTTAACACATCTTTAAACTAGTTTCCAGGCATCTAGCGAGACGCCAGGTGAAACTCTTCAACTCACTGCCGTGTTTGTCCTCGACGGTATTTAGTGGGACAAGTGTAAAAAAGCATCTCAACACGACAACATTCCAACACTTTTTCCTTCGACTTGAATAAACTTTTTGCTCTTTTTACGAAGCACTTCCGCTTGCGGAAATACGAACAATAGTCCATTCACGGTGAAAAACCATAACGTACATGCATTTTTCGTTCGTGACTTTTCATAGTCCACCGCCGAACACCATTCATATACGAAGAGCAACCAGACCAACCCAGGCAGCGAGAGGGAACAGGAGCTAAATGGAAAAGGTTAGATCAAACAGCCCCGCGAAAGCATACCCAATCTTCAAGGTTGGACTGGCACGGCGGGGTACAAGGCTTACCCTAGGGCAGGAAGAAAACCCATGAAAGCACAATTACTTCTGCTGAGATCGAGTTTTTTCCTTTTTCTCTCAAGCATTCGCCATTTCTCTTTTTCTTTATTCCATGAAGCATTTACTGAATTTTCCAGAGGCAAAAGTTTCTGTTTTCCATAAGGGCCATTTTCTCCTCACGGTCCTCACTGGATAAAATTTATGGTTGTTTGTTTATTTCCACTACGGGGTGGCTGCGGCGATTCCCTCCCCGTGGGGGTCGGTTTGGATGATGAGCTTGTGCTAACAATAAATGTATGAGAACGACGCGGCACTGGAGGCAAAGTAGCAGGACGTCCAAAATGGTCACTGAAGTCATTCTTCCAGCTGAAGGTACGAGTGCGGAAAAACTCATCACGGAAGTGGTGCTATTCGTACTTCGGAAGTCCGTTTGCGCAAAAGGTGCACGAGGTTAAATTTACGTTACCATCATTCCGACCGTATGGGATTTGTTCGTGCTGTACTTTGCCACTCTGCAGTCGTACAAAACTTTGCTTGGATTGACCTCTTTTGAATATGTTTATGATTCACGGCATTGTATAAAAACGCAGCTTTAAGTGATGATGATATAAGAATCCGTTAGTAGTGGTTTAACAGCAGCTGTAAATAGTGTATACATTTTCAGTATACTTTGAAATTGGTGGGTACCCGACCCCCAGGAAATAGCTAGCCGAGCATATCATTTTGTGGTATGATAACAAAACTTGATATTAATTGTTTATTTCATGTGTTTCTCCAATACGTAGGGGCGAGAAAGTAACGGTGGATCAGCAGGAACCATGAAACATTCGCAATAAAATCCTAATGCATGCACAGGACCATCTCATTCTCTCAAATTTAATGATTTTTTGTTCATTACGCGTGCCTTCTAATAACTCTATCTCTTCAAATACATATTTAACCAACCTAGTCCACCTTGCAATGAGATGAGACATTTCTTATCTCTATCACAGTTGGATTATTTATTAGTTTGCAGAACTCATACTTAGCAAGCGCCAGACTAGAGATGTGAGGAACACAGCTCGAATAATCTACATAAATAATAAAAAATCAATAAAATAACGAAACTTCAATAAAAATATTGAAGCAAAGAAATGAAAAAAGTTATCGCACTCATAAATTTAATAATTTAAATCAAGTTAGGCCATTACAAATCTTTTTTAAAAATTATGTCCAAGTGCAAATTTTTTTCTGAAGGGGGGGGGGGCAAACAAAAAATAAATATTTATTTTAATAAACGCAATTTTTTTTTACATTTTCTTTCGATTGTTCTCGTGGACGTTTCCGCAGGGTGATTTCGTATAGCGGGGTTGAGCTATTTGTTTTACTAGAAAAATTTAAGCAAACATTACTGAATCAATCAAAAGTTCACATAGGAAAGGGATGCTAAAGTTTTCGTTTTAAATAATTTTCTGAACAGTGCAATTTCTAAATTCCCAATAGCTTGAAAGTTCTCTATGAACTTAATGTAAACATTTAAGAGTACATTAAGGTATTAACTTTTGGTTGCTTGAATAGTTTTCGTTCCGTTGTGGCGGCACATGGACCGACTGTACACACAAGGCATGAAAATCGGTCAACGGTTTTTCATATAAGGAAGACTGTGCAATCACTCTGAAACTCGACTTTTTAAGCTACACCCGGAGTGTCGAGTGTCATATACCACTAGATTCAGTTCGTCGATATCTGAAAATGTCTGTATGTTTTATAGTATGGTTAAATAGCTTCAAAACTGCATTGGCCCTAGGTGGGACTAACTTTTGTGCCTAGCCACTACTAACAGTCCTCACTTTTCTTCCTTCCTTTTGTTCCACGAGACTTCATCGAAGCGTTATATCGTGGGGAGGCTGATTCAGTCTTAAGACAAAATGATACATTAGAGCGGTTTAGCTCCGAACATATATCCGGCTAATCGCAGTGGTGAACTTCAGTTAGCCATTTGGCTCCCGTTTCTGTGAACCATTTAGTTCCTGTTTTCGCGAGCCATCTCAATTCCTCGTCGGAAGTTCTCCCGATACCGATGCCTGTTGCGTCATTTAGCTCCCAGTTTGTCGCAATCTACTCGCATAGTCCATAAATCCTACTCAAAGGGCCAACCAGTACTTGGCGAGGACGGTTCGGCGATATCGGATGGAGCGTTACTTCTGGTTCGCTGCTTCCGGTTCGTTGAAAACTCGACGACCCACCGCCGGTGCTTCACTCGACCTACTCGATCTTGTCCCTGACGGTGAAACTAGTCTGATCACATGCTTCGGTCCAGCGATTTCCGCTGGTTCGTGGTGCCCAGTACACTGGCGCCTCAAGCAAAGCTGTGGTTGCTCTCACAGCCTTCCCCTTAACATAATCGTCGTGACTTTAAAAGTTCAAGTCGATGATATATTTTCCGACCGCGCTGTCTTTCGGCTGCTAGTCATCACCAACTCTGTTTTATGATGGGCAATCGTCTCCGTGTCGAGTGTCTCCTCTTCTAACGATTGTCCGATTACTTGGAACACCACATCATCCGTGAAGCCGAAAATCGTTATATATCTGGGAAGGTTCAGCTTCAATACTCCATCGTACACTGCGTTCCACAGCGTCGAGTCTCGGAACGTCAGTTGTAGTTGTGATTCTCCCTTGTCTGTCTCGTAGATCAGTGGTCGGTACTGAAATTAGCTCTATAATATCCTGCAGGGTTACTCATGCTGTACAGCGAATGGGCGATTGCTTCCCAGCTAGTACTATTGAAGCATTCTTCACACCTAAGGGAACCACCACGCACAAACGATATGCTTATCTCTGCTGTCTCCACAGCTCCCACAACCGTTTGGATGGATTTCACTGTAGACCTGCCTATAAGGAAGCCGAATTACATGAGATGCCGTTCTCACGGTCCGCGTACTTCGTTAGCTTGTTCAGGATTACTCCTTCTCTCTAACATTACCAAGGGATATATTGACTACGCTGAAAGATTTCCATGTTGTCCCGGCATCGGAAGCAACATCAGCATTTGTCGCTTCCAATTATCGGATCGTTTTGAACATATCCGGGCTCTTATGTATCGCTTCACTTTTATGGCTTTCGCCATCTCGATAATCTGTTTGTTGGTAAATCGATCTTCATCTTTGTGATCATCCTCCTCACTGTACAGCGTAAATAGATTCATGTTGTGGGGGAAAACCTTTCGATGGTGACCTCCATCTTTTCCGAGCACCTTTCAGGTGGTGCAACTGAGCCTTTTATCTTTGTTATGCCAACTTTTTAGGTCTCTCCTAAGGAAATTCGCGTTGGCTTTGTGGTAAGGCTTTCTTGTACAGCTTGACTGCTTTGTTGAGAGCGGTTCTTGCAACTCGCTTCCCTCGAGCTTTCTGACTTCTTTTTTAATTTTAAATATATTTGACACGGCACAATGCGTGAGCACAACTGAGCCGTGGAGCGCACCTTGAGGGTCATTTGGTCCGTCTTCTCTCGCGTTTTCGTTTACGTCCATGTCATCATCGGTACTGCATTCATCTTGCTCATCGTCGGATGTTCTTATTTGTTGTTTGTGCTTACGGGTCGCTATTGTAAATCCTTCTTCATCGGTATTAGATTCCTTATTGGTGGTGTTGGTTGTTGGTTTGGAAATATTTGCTGTAATCGTTGTTACTTCGATGTTGGTAATGGCAGTTGGTTTAGTGGTACTGGGGCCGATCGTTGTTGAGCTGGTCTTTGTGAATGTCCGGTCTGCAGTCTTTGGTTTACTAACTGGTTGTGGTTTAACATACGATGATTGTATACCGGCTTTGGTCGTATCAGGTGGAATTTCTTTAGCAGTCTCTGCGCAAGGTTTCCCGTGGTGTAGCGGATGATCACAATATTGACAGGTAGGAATCTGTCCTGGGTGCGTGACTAGTGTTCGTTGAGAATATTCAACACCATGAGGTGATTTGCATGTGAAAGTCAAGTAAGAGGGAATAGGTTTTGTCGGACGCATTCTCACCACACGAACTCCGTTGCGGAGTCTTGGGAAGTAGTACCTCCAACTATCTTCCTTAACACTATTCACCTCTCCGTATTTTGACAGGATTTGTTTGATAGTGAAGGAACTAGTACGTGGTGCCAGGTCATGTATCTTTATTTCAATGCTGTCAACATCTATATACGTTGGGATACTGTATAAAATGTTATTACATTCGGTGACGTGTTTCATGTTGTTCTGGGAAGCGAATGATTCTGCTTGACTAATATTTTTTAACATATTCAGTACCACATGACGTAAATGGTGGAATGGCACCGCATAAAGTACCGCAAGCTACGTTGAACTTCAAGTTCACCTTCAACATTTGCTCCCCTTCATTAATTGATGGTATTACCGGATATTTCGTGTAGTCAACAGCAACACAGTTTGCCCGCATCGTGAAATTCTTTTGCTTGGCTTTGTTACTCATTGTTTGTTCACACACTAGGCAGAAGGAATCAATTTTTGCCAAGCGTCGCGCGGGTAAATTTGATTACTTGCCCTGCTATTGCAGCGGAGCGATTTCTAGCTTCTGAACTGAGCGAGATGAGAAACCGAAGTGATCTCCGACTTCTTCTCCAAGCTCGGAGGCAACTTATACGTAGAACGATAATCGTCGTATTGCACCCGGCGACCGTTTCTCAGTTTCCCATCCCTTGGTATGGTCGCATTACACGCCTTTGTTAGTAGTGCCGTGAACTCGTTTGCATTTAGGTTGAAGAGAATACCCTCAAATTCAAGTTCTTCGACGGACACGTTCCTGTGAAAAATCGATGTTTTCCATCTTCACTCGTTTATATATCTCCTACATATTCATATTCATGTGTAGTTCATAGTCCTGTTATCAATGCTGTACCAAATCGCTTGGTGGTCGCTGTGGATATATCCTCGCACACTTTTCAGTCCATCTTTCCGGTTACTCCAAGGCTACAAAAATTGAAATCGATAATGGATTCCCGGTTCTTCCTACGGTAAGTGCCGATGATACCATTATTTGTAAGATCTATATTTAGCTTTGCTAGAGCATTCTTGATCGCTGATGGCCAGACAAAGTTCTTTTGATTCCAGCGTCTATCTCGAAAATTTCGCATGTTTCTGGTTCTTGGAATATTTCAGAATTAATGTCTTTTCGAGTTCTTGGAAAACGGCTTATTCGATTTTCACAAGCTTAGCCTAAAATGGATGGTTTAGTAGTAGATTTTTATCTGATCAAGTTCATAAGAATCGCACATATGGCTGCGGATATACGGTATGAATACTACGATCCCATATGAAATCTTTAAAGGTCAAAAACCTTTCGGTAAAGCTCATGTATATTGAATATTGAACCACATATAAATCTCCAGGAGTTTGATTTGAATTCAGATTGTTTCCTTATCGAAATTATTTTCGAATGCAACGATCGATTACGTCTCTATCGACTGTTGCGTTTAAAATGGAATCGATTCAGAAGTCGGTCTGTATTACCCTTTCCATGAGATCCCGAGCAAAGTCCAACATCAAAATTACAGCAAATAGACAACATATTTTGATATCAAGCATCAAATTGAAATCTTATTTTGATATCAATTTAAACTTTTTCAGATATAACATCATATTTTGATCTCATTTTGATGTGCTTACATTTTTAGAAAAAATGTGTGTTTCTATTTCTTTGACAAACATCAAATTGATTACTTATTTTGTTATCAATGAAATCACTCACTGAGTTTTCAATTTGCTTCCACTGATAGCATGAAAAGTTTTCTGTTTGATGTCATAGTGCAATTTTTCTGCTTTCGATTTTGATCTTTTAACCGTTAAAACGACCAAAATGATAACCTTTCAATCATTCCCTACTACATCACAATATCAAGTTTAGTTCTCAATTCGTTATCAGACTCTGCTTGGGATGTTTGTTTGATAATACACAGATGGGTCCTTCCTTCCGCGACCAGCAAACGTTTCATTTGATGTTGGACTGGATCGATGATCTCATTTAAACTTCACATTTACCCGAGAATGGTCAAAATAAAAATTATCATGGGATGGTAATTTCTAATACTACCATAATAGTTTTCAGTTACGAAAAGCAAAACTCTATAGAAGCTATTGTTGTTCTATAAAACGCGACAATTTTTTGAATTTTGGTTAATTTAAAAAAAAAATATTTGCCCCCTGATTTTTTAAGCGATTTTGAAGAGGGGGGTGACATAATTTTTAAAAAATATTTGTATTGGCCTTAATAAAATGTATAATTCAAATTACTTCAGCCAAGGCCAAAATCAGAAAAAATTCTATAAAGGTTAATGAATAAATTCAATTGAGTCAAATTAAGAAATTGAATGAAATGAATAAAAAAATTAAGCGAACAGAATTAATAATATTAATAAAATGAAGCAACAGAATATAATGTATGAACCGAATAGAGAATTAAATAAATAAAGTGACTAAAACGCATTTAATTAAGAAAAACAATATCATTAAATCAACTAAATAATTATTTTGATTAAACTAAATCAATAAATTAAATAAACTAAACTAATTAAATAAATTAATTGAATTATATGGATTAAATTTATTAAATCAATTCTATTAATAAAATCGACTGAAAGGATTAAATGAATAAAATTAATATAATAAATAAGATCAACACAACAAACAATATAAAACTCACATGAATAAAAATAATAAAATAAAATAAATGAATTAAATGCTCGAATATAATAAGTAAATATTTAAAACAAACTATAAATTAAATGAAATAAACAAAATACATAAAACGAATTAAATTAATAAGTTTAATATGATGATTTAATAAATAAAATGAGTAAAATTAAGAAAATTAAATGAAAAATTGGATGAAATAAAAAATTAATGAAATTTATAATAGCATAAATTGAAAAAAATTAAGTGAAATGAGCGACCGAAAATTGCAAGGATAGAAGATGCTTCGTAAAACCCGTTTCAAGAATATAATATAAAAATCGGAAATAAACTTCAAGCATAAAAATCGGAAAGAAATCCTTCAGCATAAGAATCGCTTAAAAAGTTCTCACCCATAAACCTCGGCAAGGATGAACCTCCTGTATAAAAGTCGTTTAAAAATAAATAAATCGCTCGTAAAAGCATCCGTATATATTGATGTTCTAGATTAAAAGTCGGCCAACAAAAACTACTTTGTAAGAATCGGATATATTGTTTCCGGTTTTTAACTGAAGGTTTTTTTATCCGACTCTTTCAAAGGAATGTCCCAATCCGATCTTTATGCTTGAAGCTTATATCCGATTTTTGTATTCTAATATTTGGCAGGCTCAGTGCAAGAGCGGTCTAAGTCAAAAAATATCAAAAGTGTTAATCACAAATTATTGTATGTTATTATGTAATGAATACAATGACACCAGCTTCTGACCAAAAAACTTAATTTGAAGGTATTTAATTGAATGAAAATATTGTTTAGCATTCGAAAAAATCTTCGAAAATTCAAAAGGAAGAGCGACCCAAGTCGAATTAGGCCGTTTTCACTTATAGCCCAGGTAAGAGATGAGTAATTTCACATATGGTAATAAAAGCATTATTTACGATTTATGTACAATACACATTTTTATTACATAACGGCATTTACACATAGGATACGACGTGGACATAAAAATCTTCATTTTTGATCCCCTCCTCCCCTTCCGTGGACAAGCGTGGACAATTCCAGTACCCGTAGAAATGGATTTTCAATCCTA
Source organism: Topomyia yanbarensis (assembly GCF_030247195.1). NCBI lineage: Eukaryota > Metazoa > Arthropoda > Insecta > Diptera > Culicidae > Topomyia > Topomyia yanbarensis. The sequence continues at coordinate 306,601,182 of NC_080671.1, read as the reverse complement.
GGAGAAAATTTTCCAATGTGTTGATTTCAACCACAGAGAATCATATAATCTCTTTGAGAAATTTCCATGGAAATGTCTCATTTATGAACGATATTGTAATCTATTGGATTTACATTTTAAAGAGTCATCATAATAACACATAGTTGTTATAGATAGCTTGCAATTTTAATAATTTTAGAAAGCTCGTAATTTTAACAAGCTTTCAAATCAAAATACATTAGAATGTTCAACTGTTTTCATTTTAAATAAATTGCACATTCCCACATTATACTATTATAAGCGCTTAGCTAAAGTGAACCAATTTTGAAAAATTATGTAATGCAAAGTCCCCGTGGACATCTCCCATCCTCCTTCCCCCGTCTCCGTGGACTTTCCCGTGACCTCTATCCGCCTCTAAATTGTCTACGTGGTATATGTATAGCCTCGATCGCAGAGTATGTGCCATCTGATAACATTGATTTTTCGGAAAATTCTGATTTTTATTTGGTTTTGGAAGTTGGTGAATGCCAGAATATTCAAGATGGTAATTCGTTCATACTCCAATAGATTTTCAAATCCAACTTAATTCCAGATTTTCAATTACAACTTACTTTCATGCAATCGTTGGAAATCCACCGAGAATGTTTAGTTTAGTTTCATTTAGTTCGGTAAATGTAGATAGGAAGAAAACTCGCCGTTCACATAATTTGACAGAAATTTCATTAAGCCCTCTGGATTCCGCCGGGCACCCAATAGATCACAAAAAATACAATGACCTGCACCGGCTGCTACCGTATGTACCGTATACCTTATACACAATTTATACATTAATCTAAGAACATCTTTTACAACGTAAGATAACGACGTTGATAAGTTCCGCAATAATAATTAGTGGCCTTAGTTCATGTTTTGGGAATTTTGTTTTTTTTTTCGTCTACGCTAGATCGGCCAAGTGATTTTAATTTTTTTATAAATGAAACGAAAAACATTGAATTTATGTTCAAAACTATCCTGGCGTTATACCATTTTACCTTATGAAAATGAAATGAGTAGAAAAATTAAAAGTCGCAAATAAAGGGTAAAAACAAATTCTGTTGATTTCATTTTCCGTTATATCTCAGAACAAGATTTTTGCACCTGGGCCGTTCTTGCACTGAGCCCTTCATATTTGAAACGGGTTTTACGAAGCATGTTCTATCCATGCGACTTTTCGTGTTGGTCGCACAAATGAAAAAAATTTAAAAAAATAAATGCAATAAATAAATAATATGGAAAACATTAATAAAATCAATAGAATTAATCACAAACAAAAATGAAGAGAATTGATAAATTGAATAAACAGGAGATAATATAAACAGAACAAAATTAATAAAATGAAAATTTTTGCAATATTATTAAAGTTATAAGATTAATACAATAAATTAAATTAATAATTTGCATGAAATGATTAAAGTGAATGAATGAAAAAATAATTAGAATAATAAAATGAAGGAATAAAATGCATGAACTGAAGAAAATGGATAAAATGCCTGAAATGGTTTGCAGAATATATTCAAAAAATTAAACGAACAAAATAGATGAAATGTATGTGAATTGTGCACATCACATATTCCCCAACCCACAGCAGCCATACAACCATACAACGCTGTTAGAAAAAATTTCTTTCTTACAATATTGAACTTCTTACGCGTCAAATGCAAAAGCACGCGTCAGCGGGGTAAAGACCCAAAGGTCTCAATAATTCGGACGCGACAAAAACTTGTCCTGCTCATATTTAACAAAAAGATTATTACTACTAGACGGAGTATAGCGCTACTGTCTCCATGTATTCACGGACTGAAACATGAGGTTTCGCTCTAGCATATTGTATCCCGTTACTTTGACATGTGTGTACCCAGGGCAATATGTGTCAAACTAATAGGCCTAGCATAAGTAAGAGCAAGATGATAAATTATCAGTGTTAACAGCGACATGCGACATCTAGTAGTTATAATCGCTTCAATTTCAACTCTTAGTTCCCAAACGCATTCGGCGCAAACCGAGGGATTGCCCTTCCTACGATCATTCTTAGGGATAGACCGCTCCAACATCAAATTGTGGTCTTGTCAAACTGCAAATGACGTAAAAATACAAAATGATACCAGATAAGGTATAAGCACACGTAAAGCGAGAGTTTTAGTTTTGCAATTGGCAAGCTCGACGTTGCGTAATTACTGCTTCACTTCCAAAAAAAAGAGATTATTAAAAACGAAATTAATCCAAACAAAGTTTTGAATATAGAAACTAGAGTTTTCAGTCTATCTGAGGTTCTCAAGGCGTTTGGCACCAAAAATATTTTCGTACACACATGCATACACCTTATGCAGATTATCTTGAATCTGTTTTGTGATTGTCAAATCTGCGACTCTTCTTATGCAGATAACAGCCTTCTCGGAATTATCTCTGACTCCAAGCGCCTCCTGTAGGAAGAACTGTAGACAAGGTAATTGAATAAAACATTCACTGTCTAACTAACATATGGTGTATGTCGCTTAGATTACATCCCGGTTACATTCTAGTTAAATTAATCTAGAAGAGATAAAACGCCACATGTATAACATTAACTTAAATTAACAAAATGAATAAAAAGAATACTAATTGAAAAAAATAATGAATAAAATTCATTGATCATATATTTAGAATTAGTCCAATATTCAAAACGCGTAAAATAAACAAAACGCATAAAATTCATGAAATTAATAAACTGAAAAATGGGCAGTGTTTCCATTCTCTTCTGTTTTCACCAGTTCGTTTTCGTTATCCTTTTTTTCACGTCCTCGTTTAAAATTATCTGGTGTTTCTACTTTGTTGATGGACCTCAATTGTTTCTCAGAACACTGGAATATTAAACTTGTTTGGGAATTCGAGAGGTGTTTTTGTTACAGATTTGGGGAAAAAAATATTTATTTTGCTTCAAATGGCCAACGCACTATGGAAAGGTTCAACACAAACAGGTGACTAAAAATATTTTGTCTCATATTCTTGCACAAGCAGATTGCTTGAACTGATAGTACTATACGACACTCATCATAAGGTTTTGAGGAATGCCCGAATTAATAAACACTTATATTAAAGACTTTTATATCGAACGGAACTTTCATGTTAAGTATTTTAACGCGTAATTGAAAATAGTTAACTGAGATAAGGTCACATGTGCTTTCAAGCGCCTTAAATAGAGACAGAGAAAAGAGAGATAATGCGATTTTTGAATGAAACGAGTAGATATTTCAAAGAATTCATTTGTATAGAAGTAAATAGAAGCAAGTGTGAAATTTTCTAGGATTATTTTATTGTCAATAACACAAAAGCTGTCGATTGTAATGCAGTCTCTTTCTAGTTATCGTTATAGCTTGCGCATTGTTTTGTTCGAAATTCTCGATTCGGAGATATGGAGATTAATGAACCTTATAGAAACAAGCACCATGGAAAAGAAATGGTTCAAACTATCAGAATAAGTATTGAAACTCTAGGAAAAGCTAGTAGCCATCGGAAGTGTCCCACGACATATAAACTGGTATTAGGGCATGAAAATTCTTGTAGTTCTAGTTTTAATTTTTTGCAAAAAATATATAAGTCAGATTGATCATGGAAAATTATTCGTAAGCAATATAAAACGGCATGAGAGGGGTGAAATTCTTCTGTTTGAGCGCAACGAAAACTCGAGTCTAATGCCCCAAATTATCGCAATTCTATTTGAGCTAAGGTGTTCAACAAACATGGCAAATACTACTCTATCCAACGGTTTCGTGTGAATAGGGTGATGACAAAAACATGGCAAAAATAGGATCATTACCCTAGGAAGTATCATGTATGTTTAAATTTTGCACTAGAAGTCTTGGATTCCTAAAGACAGACTCTTGGTGATGACACGAGTATAATATGAATATGAACTATAAGACAAAGTTTCTCTCTCACCACTAGGAGGATTATATGACGATCTGTGTATTCATATACAGGGTGTTTGGTATTGTATTTTAAGTCTTTTTGTTCCATTAGAAAGGTTAAAAAATATTAAGTGGCTTCTTCATATCTCTTAGTTAATCAGATAAGGTAATCTTTTGAAAGTAATTTATCCCGAAGTTAGCGATTTTTTGTTCATTTCTCGAAAATATAAATAGCTGATATCATTATTTTAATACCTGAGATTGATTATTTTGAAAATCTGAATAATTTGTTCTTTAGAATGAAGCACGTATCTCTTTTTGTTTTTGTGTAAAGGTTATAGAACTTAAATATTTTTATCTTATTTTTTCTTATACTAGCTCTATTTGAAAAAATATGTCACTTGTCGTGTTTTTTTCATTTTCATTGGAAGACCAAAAAAATTTTACAGAGAAAAATGAGCTAATACTTTTCAGCTAAGTGAATTGAGCATTCTTTTAGCAGTAAATTAGTTTAAAGTTGGGATTATTATTAGCATTTTTGTAAATTTTCATAAAAAAGTATATTACGAGCATCACCAACATTATCAACGAAATAATGCATCTCGGCAGGCTCTACAATTCCTTTTTTGACCCCATACGATTATCTCATTTCATTTCGACGCAACATTATTTTGATCACATCATTCCATATGCAAAACAACGATTTCAAACTCAATGCATATGAAGTGACGTGATGTTGTGTTCATTATTAAATTGCAGCGGAGTAGAAAGGGATTGGTGATAAAGTATCAAAGAACCAATTCTAAAGAAGATAAAAGGACATCAAATGCACATTCGCAATTTCAACTTTTGTTAATTATTCATTATAAAAATTACTAAACTCCTCGAAAAACACAAATTCCAAACTTTTTTTTTCTACTGAAAAGGCACTTAGTGCTCTTAACTAAGTAACATTTGTATTCAATTGGATGGGGAAATTTGGTAGCTTTCCAAAAAAATTGGGTGTAAGGATATAAAGCATATTTTCTAGACTAGAGTCTTTTAAGCACTTACAAGTCGCGCAAAGAAAAAAGTTGAACAATGAAATTATAAAGAAATGAGAAGAGATAGGAATATGATATTGAAAATCAAATTAGGCGTCGTCTTGAAACGTAACTTTTTGATACTCCTTATTGTTATGTTCATGATTCATTATTTTGAGAAAATTACAAAAATCACATCAAACACACTAATGCATGACTCCTTCCACAATATTTAATTCCGTTAATTGAAAGATAGGAAGGCTTTATTAAGCAAAAAAAATTTGCTCGGCTTTCAAATGGACCTGGAAGTTTGGAAATACAAATAATACCTAGAGGTAGGGCGAGGTATTATAAGACAAACCAGTTTTTTAGATCAATGTAATGGTTGAGAGTTAAGGATACGTGCAGAATGATTTTTTCCCTAATATGAGCCTCTATAATCCCTCGAGAGGTTCTTAATAATAAACCACACACCCTGTATAATCAAACTCACGGTTGATCGCAATGCCTAATGCAAGGGTCAAACACCTTAGCTTGGGTTCAAAAAGTTTGCTCTTTACCTTTGTAGCGAACTTACATATCAATTTTGGAGGAAATGTTCAATTCGAATTCCATGGATCACTTAGATGTGTTTTCATATCCCGATATTCAAAATAGATTTAGTTTTGCCCTTTAAACACCAGTAAACTAATACTCTATATGCAATAGTTTCATGTTTGGTCGTTGAAAATTGGGAAGCGAGGAATGAAAATATAAAATGTTACTATACTCTTGTTCGGAGACGAATTTCGACAATCTACAGCTTGTTAGAAGATAGGCTTCTAATTATATGCACGTTTTTTGACAAAATAACTCATATCTCAGAAAGTAAACAACATACTTAAAACAAATATAATAGCGTCCAATGGTCAACTTGAACCTTTCATTTGAAACTAGTTTCGGTAAGATTGGTTCAGCCATTGCTGAGATAATTACATGACATTAGTGTACATTAGACTGGCTCAAAATCGCCTAAATCTCGGAATCCAAACCTCACCCCCCCCCCAATATAATAGTTTGGATGCCTAATAAGCTTCCCTGAAAATTTCAGATCATTTGGTCCGGTTGGAAAAGATTCCGCAAACGGCTCAAAATTTGTATGGAAGAAATAGATCAAATGTATGAAGAAATACATCAGTTTCATATTTTCAGCTCTAGGTGGCGAAATCATCAGCTTGAAATAATCTCGTTCTCTTGCGGGACATCATGCTTGACTAGTAGTTTGCTCAGGAATACAATTTGTGTCTCCGTTTTTTGGAGTTAGTGCCAATCCGGCGCTAGCTTAGTCCTGTCACTAAGTTAGTACCGGGTTCTGTTGAGACGAAGTAGTAATATTCCATTACTGATTTGGTTCTGGAAGTGGCCATCTTAGAGAATTACCAACTTCACATCAGTTTCTCGGAGATGGTTGGGCCGATTAGCACAAACTTAATGAACAAATGAACGGTACAACGCTCCCATAAGCTGCTATGGTCTGACTTGCGGTTCCGGAGTTACGGGTTGAAGAGTGTGGTGTCCGAATGACATAATACATATTCAAATAGGTTCAACATTATTTGGATTTGTAGGTCTAGATCTCTAATAACCAATGAAAGTAGCTTTTGGAACATTTGCCGCATAAGACGGTTCTTGATGCCCCCGAGGAACTAGCCAAGTTCCTGAGCTTATGTCACACCTACTTTTCAACGAACTCTAAACCGATTTTTACAAACACGACTTCAAATGAAAGATATAATACTTCCATTGACTGCTATTGAATTTCATTCAGTACTTACTTTTGGTTCCGGAGTTACAGGTTGGTCATTACGATCACATAGGAACATTAACCGGTACATTCCTCATAGGCTAAAAATCTATTGAAATGAACATCAAATTATTTCGGTTCGATGGCCTAAATCACTGATGGCGAATCAAAGATTCTTGGAAGATGTTGCCCACTATCGATAACTCCAAAAGTCCCGGGCGCCGGGCATATGCCAGAACCAAAGATAAACTCAAGATAGAGTAGTCAGGGATTTTCCATGTACTATTCAAGGGCGACCCCTCGATGAAACCGGCTCACTGTTATGTTGGCAGTTGAATGATTGAATCAACAACCAATTTGCAAAACATTGAACGGCGTCGATATATGCGTCGCTTTTATTCTCAATAATGGTAATTGCTAGTACTACAACCCAAACCAATTTAAAGAAGTAGATATACCAAAACGGGAGGTTTTATACTTCGCTGTTGATATGCGAAAAGATTCCTTCAAACATAATTTAGTTCTCAACGGGCATGCCTTATAGACAAAATGTTTTCAACTCAGCGAAACAACACACTTTTCCCATTGTAAACTCACGATTCCGTACAATTTCTGCTAATTAATCGAACCAATCCAATCACATTTGAATAAAGAACCAATCTGTCCTAGTCGTCCGTTGTTCTGACAATAAGGATTTACTTTATAATAAGTTCGAATTAACTTCGATCAAAGGTATATCATACGCGGTGAATTTGCCTACCTGTTTACAACATGATGTTATTGATGTGCATCCATGGCGTTTTTTTCTGCGCTACCGACGTCTATTAACGAGGGGATAACCAAAGCATACTATTATTGAGTTCACCGGTTCACAATTGCTGAACCATAGTTTTACAAAGTCATGTATGGGACCTAGTAATCTTGAGTTTGTCTTTGTTAGAACTAAAGCCATTTCGGTGACGACTGAACCAATTTTTACTAACCTAGTCGCAAATGGAAGGTATAATATGAAGATGGGTGTTCCTTTCACACCTCTCACCAACTCTCTCAGACCAACCTCACACCCGTATTCCCTTCATCCACCCATATACCAAAATATGTTAGGTTGTTCCCGACGCTTCCTGAACATTGAACTCACGCTTATTAAGCTAATTAAATATTATATTTTTCTTTGTAACAAGTGCGTCAGCGTCGACATGTTGCTCATCAGGTTCGTGGCTGTCGTGCACTTACATATATTTACCAAGAGCAATTAGTATGTAAGAGACATTTTCAAGATGTTATATTGAACGTAACTAGCTATTAAATTATAGCTTTAATAAATGAGAAAGGCACAATTGCACCACTAGGTGTAGTAAAACAGGTTTTTCTTGAACATTTAAATTTTCCAAATTTAAATAGGCTACTTTTATCGCATAGATAGTAAATTATTACCAATATTCAAGACGTTTCTGAATCGGCCCATCTCGTTTGTGTATTATGCTTACCTCAAAATAAATTAAAATCAATTCAATTAAAATTTAAATTAAAGATTTAAAAAAAAATTTAATCATATCGTCAAGGTAGACGAAAACGAGAAATTTCTTCTCTTGAAATCCCCGCACAATAGAAGCAAAACAATTGATAGTTAATAAACTCGCGCAGAAGCGGATCCAGAAAAAAATTTCGGAGGGGGTCCAAAATTTCGACTTTGAAATGTCCATTGTACATTACGTAATATGTAATATCCTCATTCAATTAAAATTGGTTTTGGTTATCGAATCTGGTTTGGAATGATTTTGAACTTAGAATGAATTTAAAATAGAAACTATTTCAAAATTTATCAAGAAGTTAAAAATTTTCGGGGCAAGTCCGGACCCCCAAGACCCTCCCCCTGGATCCGCCACTGAACTCGCGGATGGCAAAACATCCACTACCAAGTGTAAAAACGACCGCTTCCCAATCAGTGATTTCAAGATAACAGTATTAGCAACGTATAAGCACCAGTAGCTGTAGTGCAGGGGTTTTAATCCATTAGCTTACGTCGAGTTTAATTTTTGGGTTTGGTGCCATTTTAGAAAAGAAGAACGCTGTTTGCTGAATCAAGCAATCATTATTATTAAATTTGTGGAACGTCAAGGCAGGCAACTCCAAATTGAATTAATTTATTTCATCAGATTACGGCACATAATGAAATTTCTGGAGCAAACTGCCAAATTCGTTCGGTCATGGTGAAAGTTCCCGTTTGCATCTGATCGCCACTCACTTTCAAGCTGAGATGCGAAAAACACCGTATCTGGCTCTGTAGGTGTGTAGTGTTAGAGATGAGGAAACGGTTGCTCTACTAAAGGCGCTCTGCTATTTGCTATGACTCGCATTGCCAGAAGGGTTACGACATGCATGGAAATTTAATGCATGTGGTAATGATAGGTAGAAAGCTTAGCTCGAAGGGAATTAAAATGAACTTTGGAGTTTCGGTGATGCCTGTGAAGAAGAGATGCTAAAACACACATCATTTGCAGGATTAATTTGGATTGAAAGATTTTTGGGAGAATGCAATGGATGTTAAACAGTTATCAGTTTTGGAATTGCATTCGGTGGTTTGAGATCATTCTAAATTTGGGACGGCCTCATCTGAAACGTGACAACGTCTATTGAGTCATTCGAGTCACAGGACTGCTAATACGACGTATTTCAATAGAGAGTGAAGATGTATCCATTTTGATATATCAAAGCAATTATGAGTCATTGAAAGAGCTCGGTTCTGGCATAAAGGCTTGTAACTGATAACAAGTTTGTTTTGAACTTGAAGGTGGAGCAATTCTCAAATTATGCCCTAGTGTGCTCAAGTAGCAGTTGTTTGTTGCATCACTTACTTATACGGTACATAATGCAACCCAGCCGTCCATGTGTTCAACAAAAAACATTTTAAACAGGCCGACGAGGGTACCCGGGTACCCACAAATTGAAATGCTCACAACTTTGGCTTTCTTTAACCGATTTGGACTAGATGTTCATAATTCAGCAGCTCGTTCACTTATTGATTTTGTGAAATTGAACCGGATGAATGGATCTGGTTCTTCGTAATCCGGATTTTCCGGAGTAATGTTCCAGTACTAGGTTATGATTTGTGAATTTTAAATTATGTCCTAGCAATATGAGTAGCAAAACTATTAAAATTGTCTCGGAAGTCCGTTATTTATTGTTTCGGGACCATATGGCAATTTTGATCTCGGAATGGCCACTCATGGCCCCACGGGAACCTGCTCCGGAATGTCCGTTCTAGGGTCAAATCATTAATTGGTTCCAAAAGCACGAGATACAGCCTACTGAAGCAATTCCAAGAATTTTGATACCCAAAGTGTCGAAATCGGTTGGTAATTGCTTTAGTAATTGGCATTTCAGTTTTGTGGGAACCCGGGTACTCTCGTCGGCCTGTTACGTGGTAAAAAAAATTCAGGAGCCCCTCCTCACTCCCCCCCCCCCCTTTATTATATCAACAATATTATTAACCCAAAATCTTGGCTTAGTAAAGTTCTAAGATGTCACAAAGTTTCAATTTTCAACTATGGATAAAACATTGGAATTTACTAATACCTTCTTACATGACTATCGAATGCAAATCACCGAAGGATGGCGTGACCTATAAGCAAACAACGCTAATCACATATCCCGGACAGACCCCAACATGCCAATTCTGTAACCATACAGCCCACAACAGGAAAACATGCGCCGAAGCAACTAGTCAAAACTCATCTACTACAGCCAACTCTAACAACCAGCCACCGACACCCTTAGATAAACCAAAAACAACGATCCAATTAACCAATAATGCAGATACAACGAACACAACAACCGCTCCCAAACCAACAACTAGCATCGCCAATAAAGAAGGAAATACCGATGAAGACGGATTTACAACAGCGACCCGTAAGACAGAGCCGTAGCAATCCTGCTTTGCGTGAGGGGGCAAATATTTTTTGATAAAATTTAATATATATTTAAAGCAAGGACGTGAAATAAGAAGTATTTGTAATATTAAGAGCCACGGTACTCAAGAGAGCCACGGTACTCAAGAGAGCCACGGTACTCAAGAGAGCCACGGTACTCAAGACGGGTTACGTCGTCGGCAAACTTTAAGCTTACTCATATGACATTATTCCACGCTGTTCTAAACTTTCTTCCTTCATCGTCTCACTCGTTACAAGATAAAAACAAAAAGTTACTTACTCTTAGTCGTTAACAAAAAGGAAAAAAGAGCTACTACCCGATTTGGTTTTTAATGTGGATGAGGTGATTGTGCAATGTCGCGACACGCATACAATGTTGCACCCCAGGAACCCGAAGCTGCAGTATTCTTTAAAGTCGCTCTGTGAACCTCAGAACATGAATGGTAACGTGCTTCCAATTCACCTGGAATTTGTGCAGAATCTGGAAGTATTCTGTGCTGCAGTGGCAACCGTAAGATGTTTAGGATACCAACTAACACCTAGAGAGGATCCGTCTCACCATCACCGGAAAAAGCCAGAACCTATAGCAGAGATTGGAGAGTCGGATATCGAACAACCGTGCTGCTATTGGAAGGCTGACCGCATACAGAGACGGCAAAAGATCGGCGAAATTATGTGCGATTATTACACCTACTGAGCTTCGCATGCTAGGAGCTCACCATTTGACAAAAAACGCCACACACTAATACAGCAATAGCATAATAGTGTCTTATCAAAATGACTAAGGCGTTACACTTCTATGACCAAATCAGCCACAAGAAGCTCAATTGCAGCGAAGGTCTGGAGTAGGGATATCAGCGATGTCACTAGCTTTTGAACCGGTATTTGGAGCCCCGGATAATATTGCGAAGGGCAACCGTGGCTAAGGCGCGAGGAGAAATGAGCAGGTGAAGAAATCGACGAGATGTCAGCTGTCTCCGTCGAAATCAATTATTTACGCGAGGGTACGTGGTACCTTAGGAATTGGGCGTTACGCGAACCCCGCTTATCGTCGGATTTCATCACCAGTGGTACCACAATTCTCCTCCCCAAGGACATACCAATTACCTATCTAACAAGTCTACAGAAGATCATGAGCACATTCATCACTATTTATGTAAAGGCCCACTGTGAGAAAAATAGCATCCTGACAGAGGAGTAGAAGAGATTAACAACACACTAGATTGGAAAGATCAAGCCATCATCGATACAGTCAATGTTAGATAATTAGTTTGTAACCAACGGAACATTAGTATGCCCGAGATCGATTACAAGAAGGCATACAATTGCATACCGCACTCACTCCTTATTAAGGTGTTGAATATGCATAAAGTAGGTCTGTAGTCTGCGGTTCCTGCGGCAGGTGATGGAGAGGGGGACGACAACACTGCTCAGCTCAGAAGTGAGAAAGACGTGTTGCGGTCTAGAATACATCTTTCGGAGGAACTTTCAAGATGATTCAATTATCCCGCTCGTCCTACCGTGCAATCAAAACGGGCATGACTATCAGATAAGGTATAGAGAAAGCTCACCGGAAGAGATGACCCATACTTTCAACGTAGACGATATCAAGATATATGCTGACTCGACAGAACGATTGGTGTAGTCATCAAACTAGTCGGAAGAATTAGTGGCGACATCGGCATGCCGTTGGGCTAGAAAAATTCCGATCTGTTCAGCTACTATCAGTATGATTGGTCGACACAGGAGGCTGCGAGTTCGATGAAGGCGATGATTCTGGACAGGATTCGTGGCGAATCGTATAAGTATAGTATAGGATTCCTGCAGCTCCGCGGGATTCGCCACACCGACATCAAGCTTAAATTCCGAAATAACGATATTGAATCAAGTGAACTGTATCTTGAAATCTTCCCTGAACGCGGGGAATAAAGTCAGAGCAATCAATACGTTTGCTGTCCCCGTGCTGACCTACAGTTTCGGCGTCATCAAATAGAGGAAGGCATTTAGAATTGCCACGGGATGAAGGAGGACAAGGAATACGACATCCAGGCAATATGTGTAGTGCAGGTGCTACAACTGCGAGAATACTTTGTGGAAAATTCTAATCGACATGGAGTATAGCAAGCAACCTTAACTGCAATTTGCTGACTACAGCGGAGAAGCAGGAAGCTGTGCACGGTGCCCATCCACACCGGTTGGAGCAGCCGTACGTCGACAAGGCTGCATCTAACCTGCGGTTCAAACGAGGTAAGCTCTCTTTGCGATCGAATCCGACATGACTGCCAACCACGACAGGATAATGCCGTCGATGAATTACAGGAGGTATGTTTGCCACCAAGATGTCGAGGATATATGCCGGATGTGCCATTCACCGCACGAGACCTGCGACCACATTATGGCAGGTTGCTGCGTACTAGTCATTGCAGCCAATACCGAGCATCACAACAACGTTGCTAAAAGTTTGCGCCTGCAACATGGTCTTTTGGAAAAGAGTGTGCCGAACTACCTTTATCTGTCTGTCTGTGCCTGTTCTGGCAAATAGTCGTTTCAAGCTGTACTGGGATCACACTGTTGTATTGGAACAATACCTACAGCACAATCGACCAGATATACTAGTCTTTGACAAGGGTCGACGTCGGCGTTCCACTGGACCACAATCTGGTCGGTGGAATAATTGCCAGATATCGCCCACTGGCCGTTTACTGGGTAACCACCAACACAAACATGCGCCGTGCCTTGTTGTGTTGTGACAATTTGCGGCGGTGAAGTTTCGTGACGATAATAATTTTACACAGTATAAACTATACAAACCAGACCCTCCTACTCACTCTTTATTGCTTTTTATTTGATTAATCTTCAATTTTGTTCTTGTATCGATTTCATATATGAGAAACATACGTGGTGCGGCAGAAAACGCGTGAGGAGGCAAAGCCCCCCCTTGCCCCTTAGGTTGCTACGGCTCTGCCGTAAGAACAAGAAACAAATAAAAACCTCTGGTCGTGAACAGCAAGAAACCAGTACCGATGATGACATGGACGGGAACGATAACGCGAAAGAAGGCAAACTGAATGACCCCCAAGCGGCTTCACCGCCAAGGAAAAGGATCTCAACACGCAGCAGCAAATTGCGTCAACAAGATCTGGCAGACCGACATTCTTAGAATTTTTTTACAATAAGTGAAAATAAAAAAAAATCTAAGAATGTCGGTCTGCCAGATCTTGTTGACGCAATTTGCTGCTGCGTGTTGAGACTCACGGCTCAGTTGTGCTAACGCATTGAGCCGTTTCTAATAAATCAATATATTAAAAACACTCGCGATATTTATGCTGTCACGGTCAAAATGCCCGTTGATGACATACACAAGAAATACGTCTACTGTGGCGGAAATGGGTTTTCCCTCATACTCGGAAGTGATACAAATGACCAATTTGAGAGGCACCGAATTGATAGAATACTTAAGTAGTACAAATCTGCACATACTTAATATAGCATATCGCCCAAGATTTGCCCGAGCTGCCAGAGAAGAGGTGCTAGATGTAATTCTCTGCGCTGACGGTGTTACGCATGAATTTGCAAACTGGTTCGTGCCGGTTGAGCTCGAACCTTCGTTATCTGATCATAAGTACATCGTCTTTGATATCGTCACATATCGTAATCCAAAATTTACGAACTGGGACCTCTACGAGGAGGACTTGGCAACTAGGATTCATATTTTATTATTGTTTGTTGCAATTTGTTTACCATTTTATATACGAAATTCTTGTAGAGACACCTAGGCCGCCCTGACAAAATGGTCTGCCGGGCAAATAAGAACCCGAGTAGTGGTTGCCCTGCTATTTACAACTTCAACAGGGAATTTGCGGTGAAAGAATCTAATTTTGGTCTGACAGTCAGGCTGTCCTGAAAGCACTTAGTTCGGCTGATTCGAGATCCAAATTAGTAATCGCATATCGAACTTAAATCGAAGAACATATAGCATTTCAAGTGCTATCTACCTTCCATGGATACAGTCATCCGGTATTACTAGAATTGAAAGGGCGAACAATCTGGCTAGAGCTGGCACTGCGACTGACTTTGTTGGTTCAGAACCAGTTCTACCACTGTCGATAAGTTGAATAAAGCTCATGATTCGCTCTTGGGCTGCAACTGAACATACCAACCATAAGCGCACCTGACAAACTTAAAAACTAAGAAATGTCTGCCGGATGTGAGTCCGAAAATCTCAAAGAATTTGCTGCATTTATCTAAGCACAATTGCAGTATTCTAATCAGGGCACTGACTGGATATTGCAAACTCAATTATGACATGGCTACTATTTAGCGTGGTAAGCATTATACGTGTGATCTTTGTGAATCCGATTACATTTGGTATGTATTATTTGATATGTAACGACTTTACAGTAATGCAATAGCATATCCGGATTTTTGGTTCCTATGCAGAGAGCACTGAAACTAAAGGATATGCTATTATTCCCAACCCAGTGTGGTAAATGGCTATAGTTTATGCCGTATTTGAGTAACAATATCTCTTCGGCTGTAGTCGTACTGTTATCTCAATATACACTCGTGGGTGTTCCAGAAGTGTCTCTTTTTCCCTTGGGAGTGAAGAGTTATCGCTAACCTTACCACTTCCCCAATCCTTCGCATCAGGAAAATGATGAAAAGACAAATAATGACAAGAAACAAATCGCCAATCGACATGCGGAACGTGCCATTTGAGCCAGTCGCTACTGATTCCTGAATAGAACTATAACTCAAACTGATAATGAAGTCTTGACAAAACATTAAAATCATTTGAGCTGTTAATCCTCCCTAATGGAAAAGGCTGCGCACGCCTATATACCTTACAGAGAATTGGGTAAAAAATGTGATTTGTTGAATCGATATTTGTAGATGTACCACGTGTTACAGAAACAATTTTCTATGAAGAAGTCAGGTAGGGACAATAGTATATATGACAGCAGTTGAAACAGTATTACCATGTAATACATAACAATTAGAGACGTAGTTCACATCTTATCATCGGTTTGCAAGGTTTTCATCGTGTTTCCATTTTAGTATACCAACCGCATGACAGCTCTTTGTTGCCATCTTGATTTACCTAATGAAATAGTCTTCGGTTATGATTTTTTTTTTTCTGTAGACACGGCACAATCTCCAACTAGGCCAGTGTGTTTATTGCTAACCGACTTTTCCATAACACATCAACGTGTATGGCTGTGGGTGTTAAGTTTATGAACGCTTGCTCTGGAAGAAGGAAAGTTTCTTGTTTTCTATTTCTCCAACTGATGTGCGCACGGAACCAAACACACACACACAATTCCTGTGGGCGGACAAATTGACTGCTCGAGGCTAAGAGAGATAGTGCGAACAAAAAACGGTAACCAATTGGCACTGGGAGGCTAAACCTCTAACAACGTACTAAAAAGTTTCCTGTACTTTCATTTCCAGACTTGAATACGAAATCCGAACTTTTTTTAGCAAAGGATTGAACATGCTCCACTTCGAAGATAGATTAATTTGCCACCAATGGCAGAGTGGTGTTCTTAGAAGTGCTTAAACTGACAGTCACTGTCGGTAGCCCTTCCAGAATCAACCGAACAAAGGAACGGACAAAAGGTTATTATTCTCGTACACGCCATGTAGCCCACTGCCGAGGATTCGTGAACCCCAAAGGAAAAAAAATCATTAGCATACTTTTGTTTTACCTTTGATGCCCATCGATTGTAAGCTTTTTGGACCGATTTCAAAGCAAATGGATTTCAGAATTCAAAAAAAAATGTGAGTGAGTTTATTAGTTCCACAATGACCCAGCCATAGCCACATCGCAGGGAGTAGTACACTTCGACGAAATCAACTGGCTGTTTTGGGTAAAAGACTATAAATTTTAATTTAATGAGCTTCACTCATCCGAGTGCTTTTTGTTTTATCCAAAACAACCATTTGCTCGTTCCCATTTTGCTAGCATCCGTCTGGAGCCTTTTCCGGACAACCACTACCCACCAACCCACACCTCAGCAAAACCCAATCCAGTGATGCCTATACCTAATCCACCCAATTCATTTCCAGATCCCCGACATGCCGGGGTAAAGCTTTTATGTTATCCACTTTGATCAGCCACTGGTTCTGCTTCCGACAAAAAAAAAGAAAGCAACCCGCACCGTTGGCGTTGGCCAGGATGTTCAAGGGAATGGCAGGTAAAGTGCAGGAAAGTGCTGAAGTGTCAAACAGAAAGAATTGTGGGTGGATGGGATTGGGAGTGGTTGTTTGGGTATTGTATATATGCAAATAATGCCGTGCTCATCTCCCTTTCAATAAAAAAAAACCAGCTCGATCGCATAGCGGTGGCAAGCGAGAAGTGAGTTTGTCCGCCTCAGCCAGACGTTGACCATGGTGTCACAGACCTGCCAGGCGAAGAGACATTATGCGCTTCTTTATTTATTGCCTGTTTTTAAACGGTTTTGCCACGAAGCGAAGAGCTTCACTTTGTTTACGTAAAGTTTCAATTCATCCCTAAAGGGAATGTACTAAAAAGGGAAGGCAGAAGTTAAGGAATGTTGGAAACAGAAATACGATGCTTGTGGGATATTAATTTTCGTGGCTCTGGACACCATCTACAAAATCAATTTTGAAATAGAAATACTGGCTGAAATCCAGGGTCTAATGGCTCGTAATAATATTCAATAAATTGCAGAAAGGGGTTGGTGAAAATGATAGGCGAGTACTGTTCGGTTTTAATTGCAATAAATGCAATTAAGAAGTGCATCCATACAAAACATGTAAATGCTATCATGTTTTAGAACCATTTTACGGCTCGTGAGAGTAATCCGTTTATTTGATGCTAAAAGAATCTCCTAATTTTTCGATGTTTGCACATATTGATATTGGCAAGTTTGCTTCAAGGTTTTGTTTTTTGTCTAATACTACCGCATTATCTTCTTACCTATACCTATTACCTAACTACTACTACCTATACCTATTACCTATCGATTATTTTGATTTTCATATTGTTCAACGCGTAAACTTCTGGTTCAATTTGTAGCTTTCAACTTCTACAATGATGGTCTGGTAGCACTTTCAAAAGTTTCCATAGACTTTGGTAGTTGGAATGTTGTAATGATTTTTAGTAAGTAACGGTTTTGGTTTTGAGGGGTGTACCCCATTATCCATAAATACGTTAGGCATATGGACGTGTGGCATCCGTACGCTGGGCGTAATATACGTTAGGCATAATGGACAATAGGCATCATATATGTTACGTTAGGCATAAATTATCTTGTATCACTTATAACCGTAAAAATTTCGTAGTGACATAATATTCAATGCATAAAAGGAAATAAATCAAATGCATATTTTCATGCAGTTTGAATACGCGCTCGTTGAGCTCAGGGTAAAACTACAGACACTTTATACACAGACTAGCGAAGTGTCAAAAATTGCAGCCAAACGGACTGACAAAAAGTGCAGCCAAACTAGCATGATGGTTTTGAGAGGGGAAGTACAAGAGGAAGCCAACGTAAAGCTTATGGGAGCTTCCGTGATGCCAGTGTATGTAATGTAAATTCATGGTTGCTAGTTTTACTGGTTTTCTCTCCGCTAGTCTGTTATATAAAGTGTCTGTAGGTAAAACCACCCCAATCCCATCGGTTGTGACTAATGCCATGAAAGTTTATTTGGACTTTGATTGAAAATGTGTTCAAATATTCCAATTTGAATTCAAAATAAACTGTGAATGTTATTCTAATTGAACGCGATACCACGATGTGGGGGGAAGGAGAATATTTATATTTGTTACAAGGGATTTCCACAAGTTTGGAATAAATATCAATTATAAATATAGGTCAAATAACACTCTGCGAATTAAAATCACGCGCGCTTTTTTCCAGCGAGCCTTAGATAAAAAGTAAACTAAGGTCAACCAGAAAAATAGCTTTGACAGAATGATCAATTTATATTCACAAGTATTATATTTCATATCTTTGTTTGCATTGTGGTTGACAGATAATATAGATTTATTTCTGCAATGCATTAATGCAGATTGAAACGATTTTATTTGGTAACAAAATGTCTACCCTTTTTGTGAATAAAATAATAAGTACATTAAAACTAAAGTAATATATTTTGATGAGCCCCTGTAACTATTTTGACCATTTATACACAACTCCCATTTAAACAAACTTATAGTATATTTTTAATATTAAGAGCCATAGTACACAAGGGAGAGTAAGAAGTTGAAGGAAGAATATTTTAGAAAAGCGTGGAAAGGGTCATATGAGCAAGCTTAGAGTTTACCGGAGACTTAACTCTTTGTCTGCTACCGCAGGAGTCAGGATCTTTTAGCATAAGAAATGCAAATCTCCTGAGTCTACGGCATGCCAGGAAGACCGTAAAGTAACTTGTTACTTCATACTGTCGGTTCCGACATGTAACAAGTTACATTACTATCGTCCGGTGTTAAAATATTTCATTGAATCTTTGCTTAGAGTATCTATGGAGCTAATTTGTAATAAGTTAAAATTCTGATTCAATTTATAAACCGTGAGTTGTCATTTATGTGGATCTATCCAATTAAAAAAATTAATTTTCTTCCGTTGTTCACTTTCTTTGATGTGAGATACGACAGATATAAGGGCAAAAATTCGAGATAATATGTTATTGATTTATATTAAAGAATTAAATGGTCCCACTTATTCTCATAGCGATATGCAAAAGAAAATAACCAAAACAATTCTTATTGCAGTTTTGTTTCTAATTCGCAATTGTAGGGGAGAGATGCAGCACGACGACATTTTCCTCTGAATTTATAGATGAAATACCTTCTAAAAGATCCAATATGTCCTACAATAAAAAACAACAAGCCGAGAAAAACACTCTTCATGACATACTTTTTTATTGAGCCTTATGAATTAGACAACCTTGTTTTAGAATTTTTCAAAAAAGTAGTTTTAATTGTGTTCCGAAGTGCAAAGGCTTGTCCGTCAGAAACGCGAATGGTACTGTTATATTTAATGGTCAGGTCAGTCCATCCATCTTTAATGAGATATCCATTTCCAATATACTGAGGACTTTTTTGTTTAGCAAGGTTTTAACCATACGGTCATTCGCCTCACTGTAGAACTATTTTCCGCTGCTTTTTCTGTCATTCCACAACAAATTGCTTCAATACTCATAGTTTAAATACTTCTAGAAACGATAGCGTTTTTATATGTTTGCGCAATTGCAATTACACTACTCAACTTGCCAATTATTGATTACTGTTATTTTTCAAAACAGTCAAACTAGTATGCTGATAAAAATCTGCTTTGAATTAGAATCAAATCCCAAAATAAAAGTAAATTTTAGATGAAATATACAGATTGTGCAATAAAAGCTTAAGTAAAGCTTGACCCAAAGTAGCCCTTATTTTAGATAAAATGGGCACCAATTACCAAACAAACAAAAATACGGCTAAAAAGTACAAACACAAATAATTGCATTTCATTGCCAGGCTAATTTCACGTAATCCATATCCTCTTATCTAATAATTTGACTAGTATATCTATAGTACTTTGCCAAGAGAATTTAAGTTACAATGCTTTTTGAGTATATTTTATATTTCAGTTCCATCGCCTACTACGATTACTTGCAAGCATTTTCTTAAACATATATCCATTTTTTATGTTTTTGTTGAACCAGCAAATAATACTATGTCTTGCTTTTTTTTTTAAATATAACGTTAAATTTGCACTAGAAGCTCATGTATCATTCTTTAATTTTGGCGTAAAGTAGCCCCGTGGCGTAAAGTAACCCCAGATAATTCCTTTGGAGTCGGGCATAGCGTAGTTGGTAAATCGATTGCCTTGTACCTAGCTCACCTAGGCTCGACTCCCAACCCCGCACATAGGGTTAGAGATTTTTCCAAAAGAGATTTCTCTAACCCGAAAAGAGTCGAATGACCCTATGTAACCTCTATTATGAAAATAAAAGAAAAAGATGAGTTGAATTTTTGTGTTGGTATACTGACTTAGCGGGTTGTGTCTGGATAAGAACCAGCGTTTCAAGCCGTGAAAATTCCTTTAGATTTAACCGTTTGTATCCAGACAGCTAGAATTCAGCTTTTGTCTGTACTTCGACACCTTTTTGTATGGTTATGTCTCAGTTAATTTGCTGACCTTTTGTACAGTGTGCGCAAAAACATTTTTTCTTATTATTATTTGAGATTCCCGTAAAATAAAAAAAAAACACATTCTGTATTCAATTCAATTAGAATGAGTTTTGTTATTTTATTCTTTGAATGGCTTTCAGTGTTTTTATAAGAGGACGAATTCATAATTTTGTCCGAACTGAACCTGTCTATATGTAGGGTTTCGCATTTGAAGCCCGCATTTTAGGATTCAAAAAATCGCAGTTTTTAACTCACCAACTTAATACCATGGGTTCCTAAGTAGACTTGTTACACTGTCTCGATTTCCAACCATGTGGTGTATTGCCGGAGAATGTTCTCTTTCGGTGTCCAAACTATGGACAGTATCTAAGTACAGTAGTTTCCAGAAACAACCGAACATGTGGTAAACACGGCTCTCATTACTCAGTCATCGTACAGGAGTGAATAATTCTCTAGTCTTAATATGACCATCCTTACAATTGTCCTGGATGCTTTGAATCGTTTGCAAAGTCAAACGAAACGGAAAATCAAAATAGCGCAAAAGGACAACAGGGTAGAAAATCCCTTACTCGGAAGACTAGCAAAACTAGCGTTAACAATTCAAAAACTTAAACGATGCGAAAATTCAAATCGAACGCTGCTCTTACCATTTGAGCTAATGCGATTAAACGAGTATGAATTCATCGTAGTGGCTGAGATGGAAAAAGGAACGTCTACGCTAGTACCACAGCATTGCTATTTGTATTGCCAGGGCTATTTCACTTTAAATTGCACTCCCCTGGATGGTTCGTAAATGCAGTCTGAAATTACCGCGTAGCTAATTAGCAAAAGCATAGCATTGGAGAGTCGGTCTGCAACCGGGAAACGACCGTTGACAGTACAGGAATCGGGTTGTGTCTCGTGGCAAAAGTTTTCATCACGCTATCTGCATATTGCCTCATCAGAAAAAGCGAACAATAGATGAGTCCTCTCTGTGAGATTAATTAGTAGAGTGGCTTCCAATGGCACAAACATAACAAATTAGTTGCTCCCTATAACCGACATCACAAGCGCAAGGATATTAAGTTTATTTCAATATTTTGTTTTTAATACCAGACTCTCCGGCTCAAAAATAAAACAAGATTCACGAAAAATGAGAAGTAACTTATATACCAACAACAACATATTGCGAAATGGATTTTCATCATTCAGATGTGGTTGCGTGAAGATTAAAACTTAAAAATTCAAAAATGAGTCTATTGGTTTATGTTATATGCACTGAAAAAATTCACATTAATCAAAGTTTGGAATTTGAAAATTTTAACTTGAGTCGCGTTTTTCCTTGAATTTGAAACGAAAATAATTTTGCAAATATAAGGCGACAATCAAACATGAATGTTTCTTCAAAAGTAGTAGTAATTCATTTTAAAACAGAAAATAAAAAGCACTCTTTAGCCACAACCACAACGAAGCTTGAAGCTTATAGGACTAACAGTACAAAAATCATCACTTTTCCAAAAAAAAAAAACAATCAGGAATCCTCTCACAGACCACCCTCTCTGTCATTCCCATCACCTTCACCCTCCAGGCGGCATACCAAAATAAGCACTGAGGTACCAAAATAAGTTTCCTCAAGTGAATTAGAATCGTGTTTGAATTTAACCCTTTCATGCCCAACTTTTTTCTAGTGAAAACTATTCAAAACTATTTTCCCTTGGAAATGGTGGATCAAGAAACACGAAAAGCCTTGTTTCATAAAGATAGGTTCTTACCTCGCAGTGCTAGAAGCTTCCCAATTTTTACCTTCCAATGCTCAATATAATTCTCCTATAATATTTACAATAGTCCACTTGCACCAGTCTATTCTCAACCCCCAAAGGCATCTGTCGCAATACCAGTGTGCTCTCTGCTGCTACCCAAGCCAGCCCACAGTGGCTGGAGGCTGGCCAAAACCTCAAAAATTTATTTTTGAAATATTGATATTTTATATTTTTCCTAAATTTCTCATATATTGAATAATGTATATTCAAAATTTTATGATCATTGGATAAGAGGACGATTTTTAACATGAGTTTGAACGTAGCAAAGTCCGGACTTTTTAATGATTTTCATTTCTGAAACCATCATTGCTCTGTACACTTCAAAGGCATGTTGCTCTTTCGATTTTGGTCTGATTTTAACACAACTAGTTTCATTGTGTAGAGAAACGAAAGAATTTGGTTAGTGAATAAAATACATTTGGTAAATTTACTTGGAACTATGACTTTTTAGTTTAAATATGTTTGAGGTGGTCAGATCAAAAATACTTTTTTCACTAATGTATTCTGTACAAATTTCGGAATCATTTCGGAACGGTCACATAGTATACATTCTATGGGAAATAACCTCTACTTTTCGAATATGATGGTCTCGTTCTGCGCCTAGGTGCGCAAAAAAATTTAAGAAGATTTTGAAGCTTTGTTGCTGATATGGAGGCGCATGGTGTTTTGTTTAAAATAGTTAGATAATCTACAGTAAACCAACACGTTATACAATGGATTTAAAGTAGTGATCTTCATTTTTTTATGATATTACTGACATTGGTGAACAGTAACGATAAATCTATCATGAAAACGGGATCATAGTTATTAGAAAGGTTCAATGATACTGTATGGAAAAATGCATTTAATATTTTACAACTTTTGACATCAAAAATGAGCTGAGCACCTCAAAATTAGCGAAAATTGTGATTTTCAGCCAAATTAGGTAACATTTGAGGTTTTGTCCGACTTTTGTTTGAAGACCCGCCACTGTGCAGCGCAAGCAGTTGCTTTTTTCTTGTGTGCTTTGTCTGAAGAACAAAGGGAACCGTTACTATTATTCTATCAAGATGACTGAGTCTCGACAACAAAATGTGATTCTTCGGGTTAACACGGTGGCCATTGACTTCCGGTCATTTCGCATAAGACCGAGTATTGGTGATGTGGAACATTTGCTGAAGGAGAAAATGCAGCTTCGGTTTTCAGACGTCAGTTTCATTCAGTTGGAGCACGTCAGACACGCGGTGCTTATAACGTTCAACAAATTCGCCCAGGCAAAAAGATTCATTTCGCAAAACAACTTGAAACACGTTCTGGATTGTGACACCGCAAAAATCAAGATCCCTGTGTATATGGATAACGGAAACGTGGAAGTTAAATTACATGATTTAGCAGCACGTACTTGCAAAGTGGCCATTAAAAGATTCATGTCGTATTTCGGAGAAGTGGAATCAATCACGGGGAACACGTGGAGGAACTACTTTCCAAGTATTTCAAATGGTGTTTTTGTGATGAGAATGCGGGTAGATCAACCCATTCCCTCCTACCTTACCCTGCAGTACACAACAGAAGGGGGTGATACCATTATACAGCGAACTCTACAACCCTGCCCAGAAACTGCTAAGAAAAGCTCATCTATAGAAAGAAATACCAACACTCAGTCTCCAATATCATTCCCTGAGCCACAAACGGTTGCCAAATTTGTGGCTGCTGTTCAAGCAATAATGACAACTGCGAAAGCCGCGTCAAGTACCACAAACTCAACAGATAATTCTAGCAATGACGGAGAGTTCACGGTCGTGACCCGAAAGGGAATGAAGATAGGAACAACACCTGATCGCGAACATCAAGGCAGTCACCCCGATGATGACCCGGACATGTGCGAAGACGACAAAGATACAAATGACCCCCTTGATATAGTTGACGTGAATGCAAGGATTTCCCCGACACGAAGACGGATCTCCGCGCGCAATGGCAAGTCGCGCGTACGGGATCGATATTAGCATTAATTGTTTGTTATTTTTATTGTTTACATCATGTAAATATATAAAAGACTCACGGCTCCGTGAAGCTAACGCCTTGAGCCGTGCCAAATAAACTAATTAAAAAAAATAGTCCACTTGCGTAGAAAACGTAGCCAAAGACAGTCTAAATTGATAAGTTTTGTCATTTTTCAATAATATTGCCACATAACGCAGATATATGAAAAATTCATTATCTGTCATCAGCGTACACTGTTCCAGACAGCACTACAGCGCAAATTCGTTAGTTGGGTCACGACTGCGCCCCAACTAGCGAATCGTATCCGTTAATTGGGGCAACTGACAGCTGACAAAAATTACCCAAGGGAAACGCTGATTTTTTGTTTTCTTTCATAAAAAACAAGCAAAAATATTTTACAATTCACAAAAGTTGGCTGTTTCATTCCAGTTTAAAGTTGTTTTTTTGTGACAAAGTATGTCATTAGTGTTCTTTTTGCCATCAATTATTTTTTGATAAATTCCTTCACATAAAACAGGAAATGGATACACCGTCGGGAAAAAGCCGATAAAGCACAAACATTCTACGTTGCCACTAGCTAAAAAAGATTGGATAATGTGATTGAATACATCAGAGATGACCCTCAAAAGTTACTAAACTAACGTCTCTGCGACACAAACTGCTGAATGGACGAAGCGAAATATTTAACGCATTTATTTCACTAAAATCATTCCGATATATGAATTCAAAAAATAAAATTCCATTGAATTTAAAAGTATGATTTTTTCTGGATCGCCACAGAAATCAACCAATGAACCCCTTGAAATCAATCACATTCAAACGTCAATCAGTTTTTGACTTTCAGTTTTGACATAAGAGTGTCTTTTAGTTGGGGCATGCCCCATTTAGTCTCTGAAAACATAATCTCTGAAAACATAACGAAAAACCTGATGCCATCACTCCCGCCATCAGTAATATTAAGCTTAGCTAGATTGAATCGTGGTTATGAAACCACAAATTCCAATCTAGAAAAAAATATAAGCAATTTGTTTGTTAATTCCTATGCCTATGTTGTCAACGACAAGCCGATCAACCGCGTAATTTATCCGAAGTCAGCGAAATGAATTAAATTCAAATTAATTACATCGCAATGAATGGGTGTGTATAGATTCGATTAGAAAATCTTTAAAATATTCATCAAACGCTTGATCGCTATTTTAGCACTTATACTTTTGTACGGTTTTATGAATGCAACAGCCATATCGCAAACGTGTAATTTGAAATAATTGATCATATATTGTTGTGTTACATATGTAATTTTTCCAACAGCACATAGCCAATTAATACTGCACCTGCTACTCTTCTAAATTAAAGCGACCTGTCAAGTGGCTCAGTGATTTTTGGTCTTCACAAAACTTTCAAAAGCTTCCTCGTTTGCGATGTGGTACTGAAGCAAAAGTATCGTATGCATAATAGAATATACTACAACCACTAGACCACGTCGGTATGATCTCCCTAGCGATAAACCTTCCAAACTATCACAATGGGAGCAATTAACTAACCCAAACCACTTCACCATGGTGAAACATTTTCCCGCTGGAAATGTATCGAACATGATACCCCGTAGCTTTTCTTTAGTGTAGAGAAGCCGACCAAAACGGCCAGGATTAATTTTCATACAAATGGGGCCCTGTCAGCTGCAGTTTTCCCAGTATGCAATAAGTGGCACTAATCTAAAATCTGTTCGCCGATGGATGCCTAGAGAGCAACGTAGAAAATTTGTGGTGAATTCAGAAATTTAATCTTTTTTTATGATGAGAAAAATTAGGCAACGTGATTAATGATAGAACACGGCAGTCTCATTGATAAGGTGAATTTATGGTGACTCAGTAACGGCCTTGATAATCCATTTTGCAAAAACAAATTTCAATCGGTGAACAAGAATATTAATTAGCAGACGCGGCAAAGGTGGAGGTGAAAACGGCAAGGACGACTTCACATTTTGCATTTTGCGGGACGGCCTTCCTATGATGAACCCTTGCATATTTTAGCGCTTCATTATGGTTGGGTGCGGTCTTATCGCTGCTCGCTTAAATCACGAGTTATGTTCGTGCATGGAATAATTTTTGGACGAGAAACGTTCGTCGTACATTCCAGCTGGTCAGTTTATAGGCACTGGTAGCGATATGCGATTGTGAAGCTAACGATCCCATGTGAAAATTTTTATGATATTTTTAATGAAATTTCCGTACTGCTCTTGTCATTATTGCATGCGCCCATAACTTAGTTTTATTGGGTTTCATTCTGTACAGAAAAAAACTAATTAAAAGTAGAGTATCATCAAGCCAGCCTTAACATTCGGAACCATTAGAAACATGAAAATGTGTTTGTCAGTTGTTAGTGTAGTGACTGATATCACAAAAAAACTACAAACAAGCAAGTACTCAATAAGTAACTACACACCAAAAAAATCTTAATTTTATCGTTGACGTAATTGTAAACATGACACGAATCAACAAACCGTAATTTACGAAATGACGGAACATTACCGTGTTCCATTTAATTTTACATGAAACTTATACTTTACATGCGCAATGACATAAAATTACACTTCCTACCATTCAGAACAAACGCTGTATGTGGAGTAAAATTACATGATTTACGAAATTAAGCGTCATGTAAAATTAAAATCAAACGTAAAACTAAGTTATTTTTGATGCTCGTATATGTCAGGGTCAGGAGACGTAAATTTACATTATTATTTCTAGGTGTGTACAGCACTCATAACTAACCATACGTCTCCCAACCTTTGAACGGAACGGATCGTTATATTTCACAGTGGTGCTCGGTGTGTAAATTTTAGTGAGTCAAGGTCATCCTTTGTTCGTTCGTTAGCAGCCGTTCTGCTGGTGCCGACAGTAAATCCAGTACATTGTTTTCGCTGGTGCGGAACAATCGACGTTGTTTGCAGATAAGTTTTGCTTTATTTTTTTTCCTCGTTTGCTTTCTTTCCTTTTCCCTACTTTTACTCTACCTTGTAATCAAATAATAAGACACATTCCCGTTTATATAACGCTCTGCCCTCGTGCTTAAATGGCCGAGGGCGAAATACCATCTGATGCAATCATGGAAGTCCCTGATCCCCCTAATACTCGCATTGCTCCCCGTATAAAGCAGTACCCAGAAGGTTCCTCTGGGCCATGGGTGGTATATTTTCGGACCGGAGAGAAACCGGTTAATATATTAAAACTTTCTCGAGATCTGACTGCTAATTACCCGGCCGTAACTCAGATAACACGTGTTCGGGCAAACAAGATACGTGTTCTAGTGAGTGATCTCGGCCAGGCAAACGCGATTGCTTGCTGTGAGCGCTTTACGCGGGAATTTAAAGCGTACGTGCCTTGTGTGGCCTGTGAAATCGATGGGGTAGTGTCCGAACCGGGCCTGAAATGCGAAGAACTGTTGGAGCACGGGGTTGGCTGCTTTAAGGACCCCTCTCTTGAACAGATTAAGATCTTAGAATGCAAACAATTGTATACCGCAAACACCGAGGGAGGTAAGACTACCTACTCTCTATCAGGCTCGCTTCGGGTGACATTCGCCGGGTCCTCTCTTCCCAACTACATCCTCCTTGACAGGGTTCGCCTACCAGTTCGCCTGTTTGTACCGCGGGTCATGAGCTGCAGCAATTGCAAGCAGTTGGGCCACACAGCCACATATTGTGGAAATAAGAAACGATGCGGCAAATGCGAAGGAGAGCATGAGGATGACTCTTGCGACAAAGAAACTGAAAAGTGTATTTGCTGCGGGGGCCCTTCACATGCTCTTAAATCATGCCCTGCGTACAAGCAGCGCGGGGATAAAATTAAGCGCTCCCTTAAGGAACGCTCAAGGCGTTCTTATGCAGAAATGCTAAAGAATGCTTCGCCATCTGTCCTGTCCGAAAATCCCTATGCTGGTTTGGCTAACGTTGAGCAAGAATCTGACGACCCACGAGAGGGAACATCTTTGGTTAACCCAGGGGAATCCAGGAAGAGGAGAAATCCAGCCTCCCCTACATTGCCTCGTAAGGGTGCCAAGGTGTCGTCCACTCAGAGTGCGCCATCTACAACCAATAAATCCAACGGAAGTGATGCACAAAAGCCGAAGCAATTTGCTCCAGGACTTGGAAATATTAATTCTAACAAGGAGTACCCACCACTTCCAGGGACATCCAAAACCCCAAGTGTCCCCTTTTTTCAAACAGATACTCAGTCCAGTAGCGGACTAATGAAATTTTCTGACATAGTGGACTTAATTTTCACAGCTTTCAATGTTACTGATCCTCTTAAAAGCCTTCTGATACGTTTTCTCCCTATAGTGCAAACATTTTTGAAGCAGTTGACTACTAAGTGGCCCCTCCTTGCAGCGATCGTATCCTTCGATGGCTAAGTCATCGAACGAGGTCACCGATTCGATCACTGTTCTACAGTGGAACAGCAGAAGTATCCTCCCGAAAATCGATTCCTTTAAATTTTTACTAAATAGTTTAAAATGTGATGCTTTCGCATTATGTGAAACTTGGTTAACTTCCGATATAAATCTCAACTTCCACGACTTTAATATAATTCGTCTGGATCGAGAAAACCCCTATGGAGGAGTACTTTTGGGGATCAAAAAGTGCTATTCTTTCAACCGAATTAACCTCCCTTCGACACCAGGCATTGAAATTGTCGCTTGTCAAGTTTTAATCAAAGGTAAAGACCTTTGCATTGCTTCCATCTACATTCCTCCTAGAGCCTCGGTAGGGGACCGAACGCTTTGTAATATCACGGAATCCTTACCGGCACCGCGGCTAGTTCTGGGAGACTTTAACTCGCACGGTACGGTATGGGGCTGTCTTCATGATGATAATAGATCAACATTAATCCAAGATCTTTGCGATAATTTCAACATGACCATCTTAAACACGGGAGAAATGACGCGGATTCCTACACCACCAGCACGCGCAAGCGCGTTGGATTTATCGCTTTGCTCGACATCGCTACAGTTAGATTGCATGTGGAAGGTGATCCCTGATCCCCACGGTAGCGATCATTTGCCTATCGTGATTTCAATTGCTAACGGTTCAAGACCATCGGAAACAATCAATGTATCGTATGACCTCACACGGAACATTGATTGGAAGAGTTACGCGACCGCGATATCCGTTAAAATCGAATCCACTCAAGAACTTCCTCCGGAGGAAGAGTACAGGTTTTTGGCTGGCTTGATTCTCGACAGTGCGAATGAAGCTCAGACTAAACCAGTACCCAGCGCGAATACCCATAGACGGTCTCCCACCCTGTGGTGGGATAAAGAGTGCTCAGAGCTGTACGCGGAAAAGTCCACTGCATATAAGGCCTTCCGGGAAGACGGGTTACCCGCTAGCTATCAACAGTACGCGTCGTTAGAAAGGCGAATGAAGAGTCTAATGAAAGCCAAAAAACGCAGTTATTGGCGCCGGTTCGTCGACGGGTTAACGAGAGAAACAGCGATGAGCACTCTTTGGGGTACGGCTCGACGTATGCGTAATCATAATAGTACCAACGAGAACGTGGAATATTCAAACCGTTGGATATTCGCTTTCGCCAAGAAGATCTGTCCGGACTCTGTCCCGGTACAGAAAACGTACCGCGCCGCGTCTTCTCACGATACCGCGAACGAAACACCGTTTTCGATGGTGGAGTTCTCACTTGCTCTCTTATCGTGCAACAATAACGCCCCAGGGTTAGACAGAATCAAATTCAACTTGCTGAAGAATCTGCCTGACACTGCAAAAAGGCGCCTGTTGAATTTATTTAACAAGTTTCTTGAGGGTAACATTGTCCCTTATGAATGGAGGCAAGTGAAGGTCATCGCCATCCAAAAACCAGGAAAACCAGCCTCCGACCACAACTCGTATCGGCCGATTGCAATGCTGTCCTGTATTCGGAAGTTGTTCGAGAAAATGATCATGTTTCGCCTCGACAATTGGGTTGAAGCAAATGGCTTACTGTCAGATACACAATTTGGCTTCCGCAAAGGCAAAGGGACGAACGATTGCCTTGCGTTGCTTTCTACAGAAATCCAAATGGCCTATGCTAACAAAGAGCAGATGGCATCAGTCTTCTTGGATATTAAGGGGGCTTTTGACTCAGTTTCTATCAACACTCTGTCAGAGAAGCTGCACCAGCATGGTCTTTCGCCAATTTTAAATAACTTTTTGCTAAACCTGTTGTCTGAAAAGCACATGCACTTTTCGCATGGCGATTTAACAACATCGCGATTTAGCTACATGGGTCTTCCCCAGGGCTCATGTCTAAGTCCCCTGCTCTACAATTTCTACGTGAATGACATTGACGATTGTCTTGCCAATTCATGCACGCTAAGGCAACTTGCAGACGACGGGGTGGTCTCTGTTACAGGGCCCAAAGCTGCCGACTTGCAAGGACCATTACAAAATACCTTGGACAATTTGTCTGCTTGGGCTCTTCAGCTGGGTATTGAGTTCTCCACGGAGAAAACGGAGTTGGTTGTTTTTTCTAGGAAACGTGAGCCGGCGCAACTCCAGCTTTTAATAATGGGTGCAACGATCAACCAGGTTTTCACATTTAAATATCTCGGGGTCTGGTTCGACTCTAAAGGTACCTGGGGATGTCACATTAGGTATCTGAAACAGAAATGCCAACAAAGGATCAATTTTCTCCGAACAATAACTGGAACATGGTGGGGTGCTCACCCAGGAGACCTGATCAGGTTGTACCAAACAACGATATTGTCGGTGATGGAGTACGGGTGTTTCTGTTTCCGCTCCGCTGCGAACATACACTTCATCAAACTAGAGAGAATCCAGTATCGTTGCTTGCGCATTGCCTTGGGTTGCATGCACTCGACCCATACGATGAGTCTCGAAGTGCTGGCGGGCGTTCTTCCGCTAAAAAATCGATTTTGGGAACTCTCATATCGATTGCTCATCCGATGCGACATTCTGAACCCGTTGGTAATTGAAAACTTCGAGAGGCTCGTCGAGCTTAATTCTCAAACCCGATTTATGGCCTTGTACTTCGACTACATGGCACAGAGCATTAATCCTTCTGCATATACTCCCAACCGTGTTCGTTTGCTAGATACTTCTGATTCTATTGTATTCTTCGACACATCCATGAAGGAAGAGATTCGTGGAATCCCGGACCATATACGCCCGCAGGTGATCCCCAATATATTTTATAATAAATTCCGAGAAGTCGACTGTGACAAAATGTTTTACACTGACGGATCAAATCTCGATGGGTCCACTGGCTTCGGTATCTTCAACAATACTATCACCGCTTCATTCAAGCTCAATGATCCCGCTTCAGTTTACGTCGCAGAGTTAGCTGCAATTCAGTACACCCTTGGGATCATCGACACTCTGCCCACAGATCACTACTTCATCGTTTCGGACAGCCTCAGCTCTATCGAGGCTCTTCGTGCGGTGAAGCCTAAAAAGCAATTACCGTATTTTCTGGGGAAGATACAGGAGTCCTTGTGTACGTTATCTGAAAAATCTTATAAGATTACCTTTGTTTGGGTCCCCTCTCATTGTTCTATCCCGGGCAATGAAAAGGCCGACTCATTAGCAAAGGTGGGCGCATTAAATGGTGACATATACGAAAGACCAATCTGCTTCAATGAATTTTTTAGTATTTGTCGTCAGAGGACGCTCAACAGTTGGCAAACCTCGTGGAGCAATGGGGAACTTGGACGATGGCTACATTCGATTATCCCAAAGGTATCAACGAAGCCTTGGTTCGGGGGATGGATGTGGGTCGGGATTTTATTCGTGTAATGTCCCGACTTATGTCCAATCACTACACCATGGATGCGCATTTGCGGCGTATTGGGCTTGCGGAGAGTAGTCTGTGCGCTTGTGACGAGGGCTATCACGACATCGAACACGTTGTCTGGGTGTGCGCCGGGTATTGTGACGCCAGGTCTCAGTTAAAGGAATCCCTTCGGGCCCGAGGTAGACCACCCAATGTACCAGTCCGAGATATGCTGGCAACTCGTGATTTCCCCTATATGTCCCTTATTTATACCTTCATAAAAACGATAAATATCCCAATTTAGCCCCTCTCTTTTATTTCTCGTTTTTAGAGTTTCCTCCTGCCTTGTGGAACCGATCAGCTCCAGAGTGCCACTATGTAACCGCCGTCGCCCTTACCACTACGCCTGCATAGAAGGAAACTGAAGCGAGAGCGACTCGAGGTCCGATGACTTTTGAAGGATTCCCCGCGGGTCCGAAGAATACCATCCGCCAATCCGGTACTCGACGACTTACTAGACTGAGGCGCAAATTTGATACGCTGATCTCCCTCCCCCCCCCCCCCGCCGTTCGAGCGAAAGTTGCAAGTTTTGCTCTTCTTTCCCTGTCTCTCCCCTGTCTTTGATACAACTGCTGCTACACTGATGCGGAAATAAGCCACCCTTTGAATATCTTGACCAAGCATAAGTTTTAGTTAAAAAATTCAAATTAGTATTCTGTATTCCTAGTTTTAAGATAGCTATAATTTTTACTCTTTATTGAAACTCTTGTCCTCCATCTTGTAAATAGAATTGAATCCCTAGTTTTAAGATTTCTGTGAAATTTCTCATAAATATTTGTTCCCCCTTTTGTGTACTAAACTATATTGTTAGTTTTAAGATAACCGTAAAATATTTCGTAAAATACTATTACTCCCCCTCTTGTATATCAAAGTGAATCCCTTGTTTTAATTTTTTTCATAAAAAAATCTTTTGGCCCTCTTTTGTATATTGAATCGTATTTCTAGTCTTAAGATAGCTGTAAACTTTCTTTTCCTTTGTAAAAAAAAATATTTCAACATTGTAACCTCCTAGTTTTAAGATATCCAAAATGTAAAAACAAAAGCATTTGGCACCGCCAAGCTAACGCATTTGTGCCTATCAAATAAACGAAATGAATAAAAAAAAAAAGCACTCATAACTACTCTATTCACATCTAAACAAACATGAAAACAAATATATTAATACAATTTGCAGGTTGAAATAACTAAACACGGTAACCGACCGCAAACTGTAAAACACCAGTGAAGATGACATTATGGATGAACACAACACCTCCGGATCAGATGCCCCATAGGTTCTTATATCCCTGAGTGACCAAGAATAAAATATTTGTTGGGATGGTAGAATCGATTAGTAAATATTCAATTCACATTTCCTACTTGAACCTACTCTGAAACTGGAAAACCTCTACATAAAACATGTCGCTTCATAAAACATTTCGATTGTATCATATGCTTTTTAACTGGAAGCACTTTGAACAATCCTGCAGAAACAAAAAATTAAAAGGTGCCTTCGCTTTAATCATTTCGAAAGCTATTTTTTATCTATTAGCTCCATTAGCCATTATTTTCGCTCTCATTCCGGTTCAAGCGAAACATTATTTCCGAAAGTACCTGAAAAGTGCAAATAAACAGCCCGTCCCGAACAAATGGCTAGTGGTGAAATGTTTTGCAATATGACTCTCCAGCTGTCGTATTAAATTTAACGAATGAAAAACGAAACCATTCAACTAGAAGCGGAAAGTTTTGAGATTTTTCATTGAAAAGTTTGAGTTTACATCACTCAGATTGTCAGTACAACAGCTACGGGCTCCCCTCTTGGAAAGGTCTGTTCACGCTAATGGATACAATAACATCTTTCATCCGAAGGTGTCGATGACACATTCATTGGTGAAATTCAGCCGTACTGCCACAAAGAAAACTTCAACATTGTTTAGATATCGAATCCCGATTGCGTTGCTAATACCATAACAGGTGGAATATCTCGTACATGAATTCTTGACTTGCCATATTTGGGGAGTCTACTTTCTACTTCTGCCGCAGTCAGACATACAATCGAGCCAAGTGAACAACAGGACTCTCGATCTAGTGTGCATTGTCTCGAGAACAAAGGAAATATCGGATTATTCTTGTCATCATGAGTAAAGTTGACGAAAAAGCTCTACTCCGACCCAACGCTGCGGTCGTTGACTTTAAATTTTGTTTAAAACGACCGAGTTTTAGTGAAGTGGAATACCTTCTGAAGCTAAACATGCAACTTAGGCTTGCGGAAGTCTTGCACCTTCAATATCATCATCTTCGCAATGTAGTGTTAATATCGTTCAACACGTTAGCACAAGCCGAGCGTTTCGTTTTGAAGAACAACTTAAAACACGTGGTTGAAAGTGACAATGTTGGAATTAAGATTCCCGTATATATTGAGAATGATTATATAGATGTAAGGATATAAATCCTATCACCTCGTACCCCTCCTGAGACAATTGCAAAATGCATGTCGCAATACGGAGAAGTAGAATCCGTTACACCTGATACTTGGAGAAACTTCTTCCCGGGTACTCCTAACGGCGTTTTTGTAGTGAGGATGCGGGTTGAAAGGCCTATTCCCTCCTACTTGGCAATTGAGCTTGAGCTTGAGCTTGTGCGACCACCCCTGGCTGCTACTCCGTTATCGATCGGGACTAGCTGAAGTTGCACAGGGAATCTTTAGAGATAATTATGCTTGGGATTAGCGAAACATCTTTCAATGTTCAACTCCTGGTAATCCTAAAGTGTTTCTGATCAATACCGGCGCCGGCCAGGCCCGAACGTAGATCGCGGAAGGAAAGGGAAGGAATTGTTAGCCCGATACTTGCTTTTACTAGAGGCCGTTATTACAACTGCGCACTCCACAAGTATCACGGGAGGAGGATATTTTTGTTGTAGAGTATAGAAGTTGGATATACTTCTTCTTTACCGACACCAGAGAGGTTATTCCACTACCTGGACTAGATATCGATCCACCAATTTCATGGACCGGGGACCAACGGCTTTACTTCCCTTCCGAAGGAAGACGTGACCACAGATTTTTTCACCTCAGAAAAATCTCAACGACTTCGGCTGGAATTGAACCCAGGCCAACTGGAATGAGTGACGGTCACGCTTACCACTCAACCACCGGCGCTGTCTATTCCCTCCTACTTGGCAATAAAACTCAAAACTCACGCAACTACAATTATGCAAACTACGCAATGCACCCATGAGGGGCAAACTTCTACGTGCAAGTATTGTAATCAGACAGCTCATCATGGACAACCTTGCGCGGAAGATGCAGAGGAAAATGCATCTCAATCGATTGCCAACTCATCTACGGCAAACCAACCTAAAACAGAGTTTTCAATACCAATGCCTGAAACAAACGGTGGCCAAATTTGTGGCAGCTGTTCAGACCATAATGACAACCGTAAAAGAATCATCCAGCACCCCAAAAGCAACTGTAAGCAACAACGGCAACGAATGCAGTAACAATGACGACGGATTTACACTGATCAGCAATTAGTGCAAGAAGCAAGGAAGAACATCTGATCCCGGACACCAAGCCAGCTTCGACCGGGACGTGAAAAACAAGATAGAATTAAATGACCCCCCTGACGCTGTTTGCCAACAGACCTCGCGAAAGAACGTCTCCGCTCGCAATAAAAAGTTGCGCGCACGGGATCCAAATAATTAATTCTAGTTTGCATTTTTATTTTTACATGTATTGTAAACGTATAAAAGATCCACGGCTCCGTTAAGCTACCGCTATGAGCCGTGTAAAATAAACGAATTAAAAAAACTTGCCATATTTGTGATGTCACAGCACAGTTGATGTTACTGTTGAAAACATAAATTAAAATTGCATTTATTGTTCGCTAAATTTGCATAATTCATCACCTTCTGATGATTTCAATCGCGTTGTATCATACTCAATTAGCAATTTTTGATGCCGCAACTAATTCATATCCAGTTTGCAACAAAAAATCCACACATTTCTTGTTACAAAGAGGCTATGAAGTGGTTGCCGAAACAAGAATTGCTACAACAGTGGGCTTCCACTACTGGTCTGCGGTGTTCTTCGAATCAAGTTGGAAAAGTTTTAACTGTCAAGTGGAAGGCACATTTGCGTTTTTTTACATTTGAAAGTTACAACAATAAAATTACAATAAGAAATTATTTCGACGCCATCTACCTCCACATCACGAACTGCGACTTGGACTATATAATCCGCCGTAAATCGACTGTCGCAGAGAATCGCGTTCGTTTGCTTTAGGCTAGCAACAACAACTTGCAAACAACTAGGCCATACCTTGCAGATATAGGTCATGAACGAATAATAAGCCATCAGATATCGAGCAATGCGAAGTATACTAAGAAACTTGTCGGTCTTGGATTGAAAAAAAACACCATCTATGGCCTACTTCAGTTCTCATGATATACCTTAGGACGTAGTAGACAAGTTTGAATCGCAGGAGAAGGCTCGAATCGGGACATTGGGTGATCTTCCTCGGGCCCAAAGGGGATCCAATAGTTAAGATCTGGCAGAACGGTACTCCGCGCATGCCCAGACAATATGTTCGATATTGTGATAACCGACGACATTCGTCGTCGTAATCTTCAAACCAATACTTTCTTTCGCTTTCCGGTAGTCAGTCAGTATTTGTCGTTATCTCAATCGCTTCTATTTGTCCCGTAATGCTGTCAAGAAGTCGTTTCTGTGCTCATTATCTTGTTAGCTGTAGTCTAGTGCTAGTTCCTAGTTATTAAAATTATGCTGTTAGTTTTGATTGTAAATTTGTTAGTTAGAAGTTTATTATCTGTTGATATAAAAGATGAGGAGGTTTTATGCCTGCTGGAGAGAGTTGAAACAAAACTCAGCTTCAGCGGGTTTTCCCCTGCTCCCAAATAAACAATAAGCAATGAATCAATCCATCCTGAAGTGATATTTCACTTTTCTCATTGTAGAACTCATATTTTAAGATATAATTATTAATTATATGGACGGCCGTGAAATGATATCCACCTGAAAGATATATGGTACTTTTCGTATTAATTGCAAGATAGATTAGCTTCTACAAAAATATCAAGGTTGCAAAGGAGTAAGTTTTCGACATGTTATGGTGTTAATTAAATTTCTTTTCGGATTTTTAGTACGCCAGATGGAACTTTTGGGACTTTCTTGATAAAACACGAAGCCGCAGCATTCCCACAAGTCCGTCATCGGTGTAAGCTCTTTTGAGTAGCAAAATTTAACTAATCAATAGCATTTCGAATTTCAATCAGAATATTTAAATCTCTGAGAAGGTTGACCAATTTTCTAGAGTGCTACCCATTTCTTCATGAAATTGGCTACCCATTTCTTCATGAAATCATTTACCAATGCATATGCTCTTGTTTCAATAGTCCCTTCTGGTCTGCAGGGCAACACAAAATGACCTTAAGTTTTTAATCTATTTATTTCAATTCAACCTCAATGCACCTCTCAAAACATTCCTCCATTAAGTCACAAAGATGCTTTCTAGTAACTATGGTATCAGTTCCGCCATAATCTAACAAATATGCAATTGGATAAAAATTGCATAAATATTTTGAAAATGATATGAAATGCGAAATCAGAAACATTCGGTAGTGCTTTTTAACTAGTATGATAAAAAAACAAATGGTCTTTCATTATGTATATTTCATTTAATTGGAAACTACTAGAAAATGTACTTTTTCAATGTTAAACGAATATGAAAATTTTCTTTCTCATATTCAATTCGTATGTTCCAATGATGCTCGGTAAATATTAGGGTAATTCATATGAATTAGAAATACACGATTCTTTTATAACCTAAATGGCTGATTTGAATAAAAATCACTCCAGATCATCTTGAACTTTCGAATTTAACTCACACTATTTGTGGATGAAATTCAATGAAACAAGTAGCTAAAATTGTTCGATTTATACGTCTTGTAACGTGGGTTAACACAACATGTAAAAGCCAGTAGTCCGTCTAACGATGCGGTAATAATCCAACTCAGTGATGTATCGCTAGGAAAAAAAAATTCTTCCCAGGTTTATATTTTTCGGGTTTTAGCTGAATGTCTTCCCTAATCTTTTTCACCCGGCCGAAACATGGGTTTTTAGTTTAATTGAATTTATGATGTTCATTTGACGTTTTTTTAAGAAATTTGAGAGATCGAAAATAAAAGTCGCAAGGATAGAGCATGCTTTGTGAAATCCATTCCAAACATCTTAGAATGTAACAATCGAATATATCAAGCGTAAAACTTCGGTAAGAATAAACACCTATAGGATAATTCGCTTACAGGAAAATCCAGATAATTTCAGGATTAAAGTTCGAATAAAGAAAAGTCTTTTGTACGAATCCATTTTTTACGGTATTTATACTGAAGGTTTTTTTTAATCGACTCTTACATCGAAGATCTCCTGTCTGATTTTTACGCTTGAAATTGATTTAAAACGAGTTTCACGAGGCTCTGTTTATTTTCAGTCACTCTTTTAGTACGTAGCCATATATTTCAGCTCGTTTTACATGATACAACGAACAATAGTCATAGGTACTCTAGCCAGTGAAAACCAGAATAATAGTGTGATGCCCAAGCTACTTTTATCCAGATTGTTACTAACTTTAGGGGTTGTTATACTTTTAACGAAATTAAGTATTCACTCAAACTTTAATAAATTTATTTTTATTTTTCACCGCATTAAGTAGTTAATGCGGTGAAAAATAAAAGTGAGTAATATGCAGAAGGAGAGTAGTGTTATTCGTTTGCAGCGCAATCAGAGCTCTCACAAATAGCAATCCGAATTCATTCGGCATCAACCTTATCAGCAACAGTAGAAAGATTTTTAGTACGTTTAGGTGAATCAGGACAGTAAGAAACGCAATCGACTTAGCTCAGAACCTGTTGGAAAGCTATCACATCACTTATTTAACTATACAAAACTAGCTAATACCCATCGCGCGTTGCTGCGACTTTCAACGAAATAGGAGGAAAATACAATTTGTTCAAAAACGCCTTCTGCACGCAGAAGAATCAGGCCTTTTTGAATCAACAAAACGTTCAGTTGAATTAAAAACGTGGAGAATGTTTCAAACTGAAATGGGCGTTTTTCGAAAGCATGTATTTGGTTTAGCTCAACAAATACTTCTGTTTACATATTAAATGGAAACATTGTTAAATCAAAATAAAATTTGTTAGATCTAACTGAACACTTTGTTAAAAACCAACAGAATCTTTGTTTAATTTCAACTAAATTTGAGTTGTTCTCTCCTTTGGTTAATACAAACGATTTGTTTTTGTTTCTTCAAACTTGTTTGTTCGGTTAAACTTATCATGATTTTGTTGTTTCAAACGAAATATTTGTTGAAACTACTGAAAAGCCAACCAATAAATTAGTTCGTAATTTCAACCAACAGTATTGATTGAAACAAACCCGAATCTTGTTTGTCACTATATCAAACGGGAAAATTGTTATTTAAAATCAAAATTTGTTTATTTTTACTATTTTTTTCTGCGTGTGGCGGGCAGATAATCCCCGATCAATAGCACACAAACACGCTCCATAACAAATGCCTACTGTGTATAATTTTTTACGGAAATCGGTTAAGTCTATAAATCATATACATACAAACTTTTCAGCTTCAAGCAAAACGTAATGATAATAATTCACAAAAATCAAAAAATGCGAAAGAACATCCCACAAAAAAACCGTTTAACAGAGAAAAGAATTTTTGTTTTTTCTTAAAAGTATTAAACCACTAGGGTGGGTGCTCCTATAGTTGAGGTGTACCAATAGTTGCAGTAGTGGGTTATACGCCTAACTAAGGTACCAACCATCAACAAATATTTTTTTATCGATTCATCGCACTAAAATTATGCGACAATAAAACTGTTATCCTTGAAATTTGCTCAAATAACTATTGAAAAAAATGATTTTCTTAGAATTTTGAACTCCCTTGCACCTATAGTTGATGTAGCGTACCTATAGTTGCATGTCCCATAAGAAAGCAATGGGATTTGCAACAATAGGAACCGAAATTAGCGATTGCACCACTATTGGTACATGTGTTCCTATAGTGGTACATGCGGTTTTGAATACATAAATTGGTTATTAAGCCATCTTTATATTTTTCCTATGAAGTAGGGACTGAAAGCTTTCGTTTAATGTATTAACATTGCCCATAGGTCTATTAATCGATTTTTTATCAAAAGTTTTCCTTAAGCATGCGACTATTGGTACATCCACCCTACACAATAAAACAGCCCATAACAATATAACATTAAGAAAACTCGAATACTATAACACCAGGAACCAAGCCCCTGTATATGAACAGTAGGCTACCCAGAAAAATAACGAATTTGTGAAAACTCAATCAGCCCACCCCTGAGTCGATTAAAAGTCTCACCAAGAGTATTTGCTCCAAATTTGAAACAAATGAGACAAGTGAGATTTGAGATTTTTCGACAATTTACATGGAGAAAACCCACTAGCTCGAATTTTAACCGCTAGATGGCACTATATGCATAGTATTATCAGAGATAATTTAGTTGCCTACACCTTTGTCGAAGAATGTTTGATGATCCTGTTTTGATAAAAAAAATATTAAACTTTTAACGAAGTGATGTCTGAGTCAATTTTGCATGGGGTTTAGCCGTGCATGGTTGTGTATCAGTACTCGATTCCCGCGCACTTTACATTTTTGTGAAATAATGATTAGATTTAGCTGAATAGAATGTTTAGAAGAATTGTAGTACATAGAACGAGTTATGTTTTGGTTGGAAAATTTTAGTTTTACCTGTGATCGCATAGAGGACGCCAACACTAACTTTTTATAGAAGAGAGATAAAATGTATTTGAAAGAAATACTACAAAATGCCTGTTCTACAACTTTGTAGAAGACACCTAATTTCTATCTCTCTCCGTTGAAAAGTTAGTATTGGCGCCTTCTATAACATGTGGAACTAAAATGTTCTAACCAAAACATGACTCTTATTATTTACTACAATTCTTTTAAACAATATCAGCTAAATCTAACCGTTAATTCACAAAAAATTTTAGTTGGTGAGAATCGAGTACTGAAACACAACCATGCACTGCTAGAACCCATGCAAAACTTTAAACTTCGTTTAAAGTATAATAAATCGCTTCCCCAACGGCATCTGTGTTGAGAGCATGCGAGTGACTGAACCTATTCCTTTTTATTTGATTAACGATGCACGTCACCGAAGGAAAGCAAAACCTTTCAGCAAACAATGCTGATCACATACCTCCGACAATTTTTCGGTGTACGAGTTTTGTTTTTATAGACAATTACGTATTCAAACTCAGCTTCCCATTCGAAAAATTGTACCTAATTCATAGTAATTCAGGCAGTTATATTATTTGATATGGTGTAATTTAACCCTCCGGCACTCGCGCGATTGGCTCCCCGAATGAGCAGCCGCTGATGCTGAAAAAAGATTTCGCTAGAGTTTCTGAAGGTGTTACACTAAATACAACGACGCGAGTGCCGAAGGGTTATCAACTGTGGGATCTCGGCTAAGAGATCGGTTATAAGATCCCACTTCCACAAAATTCCAAATTTCTTTGATGACAGCTCTAATGATTATGTAAATAAGTCAGAGTGACAATGAAAGTCCTACCACTACATGAATCCATTCACATCAACCCAATTTCAGATCTAAGACATGTTACGCATGTTTTCATCTTGACTGAGTTGAGCTTTTTCAAGCCCATAAATTGGATCTACAGCAGACGCATGAAATTACTTTGTTGAGTGTAATTGTAAATGTATATTGTTGAAAATACGAAGATCCAACATTGATTCACAGGAAATGGAGAAGATATACCTCCATAGGAAACCTTAAACACACACGTATCACTCCCGTTGACGCTAATGCGCTTCGAGTGCTTCATAAGGTTCTTCAAAACTCTTGACAGTTGAGGACGCCTTCGGTTTATTCCTAAGGGGATTTTTCTTCTCACGCCATGATATGTATGTTCCTAGCCTTACTTGTGTGTTACAACTCTACAGGGGGCAACTTCAACCAGTCACTATTTGTTCAATCTGAACTTCCGTCTGACATTTTCTAGAGTTGAGAAAAACATAACAAACATTTCTCAAACGTATTTTTCAGCTTGGAACAAATTCAGCAGGGATTTAATATCTTCTGGGGGAGTATTGAATCACCCGCTGCACCACTGGAGCACTTTAGCAATCAATATCGGTGGCTGTCACTCACACGCTGCTAGCAGAATCGACCGGAACAGCTCTAGTTAAATATTCATGAGAATTTATGTCACTAAGAAGGAGGCAGGAAAATGAAAAATAAAAATTGCTACCCTTGGGCAGCCTTTACAACAGGATAAAATGAATAAGCGAAGAAATCAATTGCGATGCAGACGTGATTCCGGTACGGTCGGGTAGATGAAAATTTTTTCTACATAAACCCCTCGAGGACACAATCTTGGTGCGGAAAACGAGCAAAGAAGATGCGACGATTGTACCACTGCTGGGACCAATATTATATGCCACCGTATGGTAAAAGGCGACAAAAACTTTGACTGTGGTAAAAACATGCGTTGACCGAGACAATACGTTGGAATTCCACAAGGGTTTTCCACATAATTTCTGACAGTGATAAACAAGAGAAATGGACGATATATGTCACCCTGTACAAAATAAAAGACCTTTCGGGTGATAGTTTAGAATGTCATCTTCACCATCCAAGTGATAACATCTTACGAAATGGTGTTCTTATGTC
Organism: Topomyia yanbarensis; assembly: GCF_030247195.1. Lineage (NCBI taxonomy): Eukaryota > Metazoa > Arthropoda > Insecta > Diptera > Culicidae > Topomyia > Topomyia yanbarensis. The sequence continues at coordinate 306,558,012 of NC_080671.1, read as the reverse complement.
TACTGTACGACTCTTTACGAAAGATTTTGCTTAAATCGCCTGTATAAAAGGCAAAGCCTTGGTAGTACATTTCTTAACGGAGCTTGACCTGTTCGACAGACTTCGCAGCCGCTTCTTAATGTAGGGCTACTGCACCGGTCCTACTGACCAGTAAGAATCTTTCCTGGCTCGGGCTCAAACATACGACGATGATGTAAATTACAATTTCCTCTTATTTCTAGCTGGTCAAGGTCGAATGTTATGATCATTTGAAATATTATATGTTTATCGACACAAAAAAAGACCGAGTGAGTAAGTGAATCCCAGAATTTAGTGCACACTCGTGATGACAATTTTTAGTCGCTTATTTTGGGTGAAAATCGTTTGCATATAATACAATTTTTCATGTAAATTCACAGTAAAATTCTAACTTACAACAATGCTACAAAATAGTAACTCCACGTTCTCAATTAAATTTTATTCTTTCATACCGTGTATAATTGAGATACATATCAAAACTTTGTGCTCTATTATATGGGTTCGCTTCTATAAGCTGTTGAGAGCACTTTTCTTTTAATGCCTTCCATTAGTCTTTGCACAGTACCCTTTCCAACTTTCTTCGAAGCACTGAGGCACTAGAAACGTAATTCTAGGAACTTCTTCACCAAGCTTATTCTGGTTTTAAAATCGACCAGTATGTTTAGATGGGACGTAAACTAGGAAATCGTTTTCTTAGAAAATATTATAGAAAAGGTAATACTTGCTTTTTGAGAACCTTCTGCCCATAAGCTTCACCATTTGTGGTACCTGTTGTTACGCATGTCAGAGATTTCAACACACTAGAACAAATTGCTTACTGTAGATACTTTTCAGATTTTTTTTGTTTTTGCGTTTTAGTTGTTCAGGAGCATCTTTTCGACAATGTCCAGTGTTAAATTCAGGTTCACAAAGATACATGATTTTTTCGAAGCAAAATATTTCGTCGAAAAATTGCGATTTTTAATTGATCAACACAAGCATACTATCTATTATCACCGTTCACTTCTTCGTACCGGTGGAGGCAGCTGCATGCATGAGGTCGTTTTGTCACACGACAATGCTTTGTCTCTACTGCTACACTGACCTGTTGAAATGTTGCAGACAAAACCTTAAAAGTTGCATGAATTTGATGAAAACTTTACTCCAACTCAATATTTTGGCACTTGGGTTGCTCAAAAATTCAACATTTCTATATCAACATTTCCAAATCCGAATTTTTTTTACAGAAACGTAGTAATGTGATTTTTTAACAGAATACATCATTTTTCAATTGTTGAAAACTCTATGAGAGATCCATAAATTGCATTACGAACCTCAGAGTAATCAAACGTAATCTCCGTCGTCCTTACCATGAAAAATCTTATGCTTCAAACCTCGGGGCAAAAAGGAGCAGAACAACAATGTTCAAATCGACATGTATTAAACTAATACACTCAAAAGTGACGAATGTTCCCATTTTTTCCCTTCATCTTGGTTTTCGAGTGCTTGAGGTAACGAAGTGACGCAATATTAGGGTGGGACAAAAATTACATTCCAGCTCCGAGCAAACTTTTTGGGTGCCATTTGGGTCCTAAAACAACAGTGCAAATTCTTAGCTCGATCCCTGAAACTATATTTCTGCGCCCACTGTTTAAAGTGTACATGGGATTTTGTATGGGAAAATGAACTTTCACAAAACAATTCCTCCAGGAGTCGCCCACTGCTTCCTAAAAATAAACCGTTATATGGCTTTTATAGGAAAATTAAGAAATAAACAAAATCTCGAAAACCACGAAACAATCTGACTTTTGAGAAAAAATTTATTAAGCTGAAACTGATTGATGTTCTGACGATTGATAAAACATTCATTTTTTCTAGCACCACTGCTGTTATATATAAAATTTTGTTTTGATCTTCTCCAAATGTGTCTAAATCAAGAAAGTTAAAAATTTTGCATATAATTTGATCGTCAGTAGCAGTGATGCTATGCAAAGAGTAATTTTGATCGATCTTCAGGACATCAATCGGTTTTTGCTTAATAACTTTTTCCACAAGCATCAGATCGTTTCGCAGTCTTCTAGACTTTGTTTCCCTAACAAATTTCCTATAAAAATCAGACATCTATTTATTTTTAGGAGGTTTGCAAAAGACGATTTCTTCATGCGAAATCCCATGTAAACTTTAAACAGTGGGCGCAAAAATAAAGTTCCACCGATCGAGCTTAAAATTTGCAGAGTTGTTCTGGGAGCTAAATGGGACCCAAAAAGTTACTTGGAGCAAAATTTTATTTTTTTTTTTTCATGCAGCCGTGTCCCACTCTAATGGCTATGTTTCAAAATCGCTTCACAAGCACGCTCGGTGAGGTAGCGCATTTTTTATAATTTAAATCGACCGTTTTTTTCTGTGGGCGATGAAAATTCATCTCGTGTTACGTCTGTTTATCTGTGCTTCATGTTTTCTTTCCGAACTGTATAAAAAAGTACAACCTATTTGAACATTATGACAGTTTAATGCACGCTTTGACCAAATTGACCGGAAAGAATAAGTCCAAAAAATAACCTTTCAAATTAAATTGGTTGGACCATAATCGGAATCATAACTAAAAAGATATATCGATTTTAATTACGGTGGTTTCTTTCTATACAGTTTTGTATAGATTTTATCATTTCTTTCACCATCAAAGTACTGCGAAAAATCGAATTTTTGTCCACAATATTTAATATTGAGCACGGGCATGAGCATGATGATCGTACAACTCGTAGTTGCCACTCCGTTGTTGACCAGAACTAGCGAAAATGTTCAAAGAATCAATTGCGAACCGTGAATCTAATATTATATTTTTGGTGTACGAGTTAAATGCTAGAGGAATGTGAGTTCTTCCATCATTAAAGCTCCCGGTCATGTCGCCATGAAACGTGTTGTCTAAAGAATGAGCTTTATTTTTAGATTGGTCCAACTGAATGTATGGATCTAAGTTGCAAGGACGGAGGGTAAAGATTTCCGGACGGGACCGATTTATGATCGTGCGAACACGAACGTTTGTGAGTTCGCGTTTGAGACCGCGTTTGTAACTTCGTAAGCATTAAAACGTTCACCATTTTATCGAGGTGTTATCAAGCATGCGCGATCGCGGGCGTAGGTGTGCGGGGGTGATCGCGAAAGGATTAAACGTTCGTATGTTAACGTGTTTGTCGTATATGTTCGCATGTATGTGACTTCGCGTGCATAAATTCGATTTTGAAACCCTGTGGCCGTTCACATATTCGCGTGTGTTAGGATAGGTCATTCGGATGTTTAGTTTTCGGTGCACGGTTCAGATTTTGACGGGGAGTGAGTTACCCTAAGTCTCTAAAATTCCCGGTAATGTTGCCATGGAACGCGTTGTCTAGTGGATATGAGAACTTTCTTTTTAACCTTCCGGCAGTCGCGCTAGTGCACTAAGTGTACGCTGCTTTGAAAATCTAGCGAAATCGTCTTAGGGCACCAGCAGGTGCCCGTTCAGTGAGCCATTTGCGCGACTTCCAGAGGGTTAATCGGTCCAATTAAAGGCATGGACCTAAACTGCTGTAATCGTGGGTAAAATTTATAAGTGCTGGGACGTTCACCTTATCACCGGGATGTTATTTTAAGAAACCGCGGGTGCAGGTTGCGTGGATAATCGCGAAAAGTTCAAGCATTTGTATGTTAACGTGTTTGTCGCGTGTATAAATTCGTTTTTTGTCGCCATAGAACGTGTTGTTAATTTAGCTGATCCATCTAGTAAAAACCTGTTTTAATCCACCTAGCGGTGCAATTGTGCCTTTCTCAATCATGTACACGAGAATGTTTGCGTTGTTTATATTCATTAAAAGCTTTCAAATGCATATATTATATTTTATTATTATATATTAAATGACGAATATACAAGAAAAGAAATGATTATTCGAGTTCTAAAATTTTGCAAAAAAAACAGCGACGGTAATATTGAACTGAAAAAAGATGCGAAATCTTGCCGAAGTCCCAAACAGTAGATTTAAAAAAAACAATTCGTGATAACATCAAATCTCAACGTTTCATACATTTTAAAGATGTTTGGCATCAAAAATACGAATTCGATTTTTGAAATTTCATGGGGTCCCCCCTCGAAAAAAAAATTTGAGTTCCGGCTTATATGGGAATTTCATATGTGACCATATAAGCGATCCGTACAAAATTTTAAAGACATCTGTGGGGATATTATAGCTATCATTCGGGACTAAGTTTGTAAAAATCGGCCCATTCTTTTCCGAGAGACTGATATGAGTTTGCTAGTTTTGAAAGATGGCCGCTTTTCCCGGGCACTTCCAGAACCGTCTATGGTGGTCAATGTAGTCAACGAAAGTTTGTTTGGCCGTCGGTGACCTAGAACAGCAAATTTAAGTTGTTTGAGAGACATTTTAGCGAAATTTTTACCTTTTTTGCTTTCATCGGAGTATCGATTCGAATCGCAATTTGCAATGTGATCGCACGCCACAACTCGTAACTCCAGAACCGGAAGTCGGATCAGGATGAAATTTAATAGCCATTTAAAGAGGCGCAATTCCTTTCATTTGAGACTAAGTTTGGTTGAATCGGTCTAGCCATCTCCGAGAAACCGATGTGACTGTTATTCTGAATTCAGATACTTCGGCCGGGGCTTCCGGAACCGATGATGGTGGCCAATTTGGCCAAAGTGACTTTGAATGGATGTTAGTGACATAATACTACAAATCGAAGCAGTTGTGGCCATATTTTGGAAAAATTTTCACCTTTATACATTCATTGCAGAATTTATTAAAATCGACATTTTCTGCGTGATCGTGCTCACCACCCTGTAATTGCGGAACCGGAATCAGAAATTCAATAGCAGCCTATGGGAACGTTGTATCTTTCATTTAAGACTAAGTTTGTCAAAATCGGTTCAGCCATCTTTGAGAAAAATGAGTGACATTTTTGGTCACATACACACACAGACGCACATACACACACACATACATACACACACGCACAGACATTTGCCGAGCTCGACGAACTGAATCGAATGGTATATGTCACTCGGCCCTCCGGACCTCCGTTAATAAGTCGGTTTTCAGAGCAATTGCAATACCTTTCTATTGAGAAAGGCAAAATAGACTGGTCTGTTCAGAAAATATATTCAAAACGAATAGCTCCATATTGAGGGCTACGATGAGGAAGTACACAAGCGCCAAAGCAAATATTCAGTTCTTCCACAAAATATGAAATTACATTTTCCAATGAAATTTTCAATAGTGTACTAATGAACTTAGGTAGACAATCTTTAGGTTAAGTATTTATTTATTTCATAAATTACGTAACGCGAAAATTGCCCAAAATTGTTTTCCCCCTCCCTCCACGTAACAAATTGTCACAAATTTCTCTATCCCCCTCCCCTATTACGTAAAAAATTCTTTAAAAAAATTGTTTCCTTCAGTAAAAATATGTTACGTAACGTTGTAGCTTACTACCCCTCCCCTATATGTCACAACTTGTCACAATTTGTCGCGCCCCTCCCCCCTTAAAAGCGTTACGTAATTTATGAATGATCCCTTTCTTAATCGATTAAGGGCCAAACAAATAAAATTGTTTAATGAATTACAGTTTTACTAAACCGGTTCCAGTTTGAAACTAAAACAATGAACTAAATGCATTTTCTGTAGGTGTTTCAATGTTTTATAATTTAAATAAGTTTTGTTTCAAAATTAAAATTGGTACTCATCATCGTTCTATTTGTTGCCTTATTTAAAACACGTTTAAAACTGTGATTTAAATACATAGATCAGGACAGATTCTCAGACTAGATAAACTGGAGAAACATAATTTTAAATCCAGGGACGCTTTAGACATTGCATGAATTTTAAACATAAATATTACACTAAAAAGAACACCCACTCAAACCGCTACTGAGAGAGTAAGGCCGAGTTTTAAAATTTTCAACATTATATTATATACCTGTCAAAATTATGAAGCAAAGATCATTACTTGACTTCCAATCTATCGAACCTGAGTGTATGTGCTAAATATTCTTTATATATTCAATACAGTTTCTAGCGTATTTCAAATAAACCGAGAACGAAAGCGTACACCAGTATTAAATTCGAAGCATAACGGTGCGAAAAAGTAAATCAACAGGCTCTGCTGGTAATGTGATTGTTTCCATTCCAATTCCACTTTGAAACTCCCATATAGAATACTACGCTGCTGAACTTGCCCGAATGAATTCGATCGATATTAAATAATAATGCGATGTGATAAAAATTAATTCTTTCTCTTGCTCTCATGGGTTGACTACTAAGAATCTCTATTTTTTTTCATTTTCTTGGTTCATCGAGTAACTACAAGTGTAAGCTTTACAAATCTTATTGAATTTCCCATATCAGACAATTTTATCAAGAGTTATTGTGATCGCCGGGGCGCTCCTCGACGTGGAAATGGTTGGACGTCTACTCTTGGAACGTTTGTATGTTTGGCTCTGCGTGACTAAAAATATTTTTATTTCGTACACAATGAATGTATAAATTGATCTTAACATAACACAAAAGATCCATTGTTGCCTTGCCTTCAAAATCACAAAAACAAAATATATTTCGGTTTGAGCACTTTACACCAGACGCCCCCTGTAATATACTTCACCCGTAAGATGAAGGTGCGCATTTCATGGCATAGACCATATTTGTATCCTCAGTTATCACAGTATGAGGGATTGAAAAATGTACTATTTTCAAACGTGGAAATCCCACACAAAAAACCTTGAAAATTCCGCCTACTATATTGAAATACATAATACGTGCCGAGTATTTTTGACTGCTGAACCGAAAAAAATCCACCTGTGAAAAAATTGGTGGTAAATTTTACGGGGAACTTACAAGTTGTTTGTATCATAAGAATACACAAATTTTCTAAAAACAATTCTGATTGGTCTCATTGTATCAATTCTACTCTGCAAAATCAGAAATAAGATTCAATTTTAATTTCAATTTGAACGGTACTTTTCCACAATTTGTCAAAAATTACACAAAAGGATGCATGTCCAAAACAGACTCAGCAATTAAAATGTTTCGAAAATGTCAATTATGGCAACAGACCTGTGCCTATAATTCAAAATTCAATACAAATGTATGTAATCAGGCCAATCTCCTGGTTATCAGTTTCATTTATACGATGATAAGTACAATGAATCATTCAGAAGCTTGAATTCTATGTAAAACTAATAGGATAGGATACATAGTACCTAGTGCTTGGATTTATTAAGTTTGATTCATCAAAAGCCTCTCAAAAACCCCTCGACTGATATGGTTTCTGTTCCTGGTATTGAACAATTTTCTCTTCTGTCAAGATTTCCCATTCACTTCAAAGATGAGAAGAAATCTTCAATGGCTCACATCATTCCATTTCGATGGACGAAGAATCATTGCATTTCAAAAGCATTCAATTGCTCTATCTCTGGGAGTGTGCTGCAAACTCATTTTCAAACATCATTCACCAAAGGTTGACCGAAGTAGGTTCCTTTCAATGGACTAACTAAAGAGGCTAAACAGATTAGAGGCGAATTCGACTTCTAGTAAATCGATAAAATAAATTTGAGCCACGTTGCAGAGTTTATCGATATGTGTCGGCAGGGATGTCCTTCTATATAGCACTAGCCATAGCCGAACCATTCACACTAATAGAATGTACCACTCGCTCTGTCTCTCTCTCTCTTTCTGTTGTGCAGTTTACCGGGTGTTTTATTACCACACCAGAGCTGTAAAACAAATTGGATTGCAAATTCATGCTGACTTGGCCACGCTACGGTGGGTTGGAATAGGATACATGGAACCAGAAACTAATTGCATTGATCGAACCGAGCAGTAAAAGCGCAGCAACCATAGCGGTACTGCATATGGTATATCCTGAACCCGCGACATGACATGCTTAGAAAAGAGCACGAGAAACTATTGCACTAGGAGGCAGGGTTCACCGTACATAGAATGCATTTCAAACTGCCAATACACTGACAGTGTCAGATATGCCGGTTTGCTATCCGCAAAGTATCTTGCGTCCAACTAACAGCATGAATCCTGGCTGCAGCTCACTATATACACTGTACATTCAAGTGTTGTTGGCGGGGATGCAATCAAAAGTGGAAATTTGTGTAACTTGGTAACTACAGACATGAACCCGACGCTGACATCAATACAATAGGTTTCGAGTGCATCAGAGATGCAGTGAGATAGATACACCACATCAGCCTAATGGTAATCCCCGCAACCGTGTGGCTAGACGATGCAACAATAGAGACTACCAACAGAGCAAATTGATTCAGTAAGCAGCTGAATTTATCCCTGAGTATTGCGGGCGACATTCAGGGACTGCATTTATGGAATTAAATTCTGATTCGGATGATGGAACGTGGTGCGGTACAAATCTGACAAGTCTTTTCATCAATATCACATGAAATATTCGTCTCTTGACTTGAACTTCCAGTTGATCTGTTATTGTTTTGTTCAAGCTTTAACGGAATCAATTGCAAATTTTCAGCTTCTGCTACTTTCTAATTTCATACAAGTTACCCGACAACATACATCCGCCAATTTGCGAAGTCAACTTCGGTTTCCAGGCGATGATGATAGTTTACTTTAAACTGGTATGGCATGTAGTATGAACATGTGTGCAACCGCAAAAACAACTTGATGGGTTTGCTTCCCATGAACTTATACGGAAAATCAGTGATAATTTACTGAAATAATTAATTTGAAAGGAATATGACATTCTGGGGCAGCCCCTTTCCATCAGGAAAGTGATGAGACGACATATGGCAAGGCACAAACCTCCGAATGACATGGGGAACGTGCCAATCAAGCCAATGTATTCTGATTCCTGATGTTAGTCCTACTACCGGGTGAATCCAGGCTATTGTGGGGACTTGTGGCACCTAACGTATGCGGAATAAAATTTGGACAAAATTCAAAAGGCAATTTCTTTGTAGAAAACCATTTATTAAATGTTCTCTCTGTATGAAAACATTTGTCAGCTTATTAACTTAATGTAGAAAAAAATTGAGCCCATTCGAGAAGCTTTATGGTAGTTTACAGGAACTTTTTACAAATGAGTCAAAAAAATTGATGTTGGCATATTCTTAATTTCTTTCTTAATTTTGATTATCACGTTTGTTTGTTTTAGGTCAAAAATTATTAGCATATACTCTCTGCTTCAAATTATTCCAGAAATCCTCATTTGGGCGAAATTTTGGTACATTTGGAGGTTTATCAGCATTTGGTACAAAAAGTATGTCGTAATCCTCCAATGCGCCAAAACTTTTTTTTGGCATAATAGCTAGGTGCCAGATTGGGCGCTCGCTGCCATTTCGTTCACATGGTATCTCCTAGCGGGTCGAAATTAACACTGGATGTTTAAAATAAGTGTGCCTAGAGTATGAAGTTTAGTATGATGCCTTGCAACCGGTTGCATTTTTGTCTTAATGCTGGAAACGTTGTCCAAATTTCATTCCGCATACGTTATGTGTATGTCCCAGTTTTGTGCTCCCTTGGTGTTTACTGTGGCTTTCTTCTACAGTTTAACTATCAAACATTTATATTGGCTCATATTATAATTTATCCTTTCTTTTTGCCTTTCTCATACGTTTCCGCACCTAGCGACCCACCTCTCATCATGTTTCCGCACCTAGCGACCTGATTTGGGCGCCCTCACCAAGGACCTCTTGGGCCAAGGCCTTGTATACTGCACTTGATTGTGCTCCTCGCTTCAGCACCAGGAGCATCTCTCCCGTGTTGGTGCGTCTTACGCTACGCACATCCTGCCCAAGGGCCGAGAGGCTTTCGGTCGCCTTCATCGATTTAAGGACATCGGCGTATTTGTCCTTGTCGGTTTTTAACCACAAGGCTTCGCCTCTGTCCTTGGCCTTCCTCGCAGGCCGCGGTACCTCCGGTTTCGGTGCCGGGTTTTTCTTGGTGACCAGCGTCCAGGGGTTTGAGCCCCCCTGCCCCGGTCGTTCCGGGTTGCTGGTACCATCGCTTTCCACAGCGAGGTCACTCTCGCCCTCGCTTACCTCGCCCAGACGGCGTTTGACCTTGACGGTTGCACGCCGAGTGGTGTCGGTTTTGGCACCCTCGCCTGGCGACTTCCTAGGGCGCTTCGCATTCGATGCCGTCTTGCGATCGCCCTTTCCTTTTCCCTTCGAGGGGAACTCGGTCGCCGCTCCGATCGACGTGGCTGCTCCGTAGAAGGTAAAGGCCACTGTCTGTGAACCTCTATCGACCTTCTCTCTTTCCTCCCTATTGGAGGCCACTGTCTGGGTTTCTCTGTCGGGCCTCTCCCGACATTCCACCCTCTTAACATAGGCCTGCTGTTCCTGCCTTGCGACACGAACAGCTTTCCGGAGCTCCAGGAGGCTCAACTTCAACTCCTTGGCTATATTCTGCTTTGCGCTAGCGAAGTCGATTATTGAATCGAGTTGCTTCGCTACTTTGCGCATCGCAGATATTGGCCCCTCCGCTGCATTGGTAGGGCTATTGCCTACCGCTGCTGGGGAGTCACTAGTGCTTTCAGATACAGCACTCATCGCTCCACTACTCTCCTCGTCAAACCACCTCTAGCGAAGGGGTTTGGCACCTCCGTCTGTTTGTTTTTATTTTTAGTTATCTCCATGTAAAGTCCCACGAGTCGCGCGAGAAATAAATGTCCGCCACGCCAGAGCTCCGCATTAGCGTGGTAAGGGACGCTTACTGTGGGGGTTGCCCAGGTACCCCACAGGCTCCGTTAACGATCGAGCATCTTTTTCACCCCCTCGATCGGGCACGGGTCGCTTCACGCCTTGGAATTGGGGTTATGCCCTACCTTGCTTTACGTGGTGATCTCGGCCCGGATCATCACAACCATCCTCCTTTACCAGGGCTTTGGACCTTAGCTCTGGTTCTCAATAGTTCCATGTACGTATGTTATTACAGACATGCTACTATTGAGATCCGTCATTCGCTAGCGGAGTTGTGTGTGTATGTATGTGTGTGTGTATGTATGTGTGTGTGTATGTGTGTGTGTGTCATTTAAACTCACACAATTTTCTCAGAGATGGCTAAACCGATTTTCGCAAACTTAGTTTCATCTGAAAGGTATAACGCTCCCATAAGCTGCTATTGAATTTTTAGTTGATCCGACTTCCGGTTCCGGAGTTACGGGTTGAAGAGTGCGGTCACACAGCAAATTCCCATATAAACTGGTACCACCATGATGTTCAAATGATGTAAAACATATTAAAATTGATGTAACATTACTCTAGTTTTCGGGTCTGGATCACTAATGATCAATCAAAGCAACTTGGCCACATTGGCCACCTATGACGGTTCATGACCCCCCCCAGGGAACCCGCCAAGTTCCTAAGCTAATATCACACCCATTCCCAAACGAATTCTCTACCGATTTTTACAAACTTGATTTCAAATGAAAGATATAGTAATACCATTGACTGCAGCTGAATTTCATTCGGTTCTGACTCTTGCTTCCGGAGTTACAGGGGTGTTAGTAAGTATACACTCGAATTTCCCATATAAATCGGTACAATCGTAATACCTCAGATTCTAAAAACTATTGAAATGGTCACCAAATTACTTCTAATCGCAGATCGAGATCACTAATCGCCAAACATTCTTTGAATATATTGTCCACTATCGACGATTCCGGAAGTCCGGAATTCCGGGCATATTCCACATAGTCACATCGGTTCTTCGGTGATGACTGAATCGATTTTCTCAAACCAAGTCTCAAATGGAAGGCAAAATATGCAGTTGAGTATTGCGTCGCCGCCCCTCCCCCCCCACGTGTCTTGCCCTTACACCTCCCTCCTTCATCACTCCCCTCCCCTTGGACCACCCTCATGCCCGCATTTCTTTCATCCACCCCGTATACCGAAATAAGATGAAGGTTTTCTGACGCATCCTCCACTCCCACTTTACTAACTTCCCATTCCCTCCACTTTCAAACCCATTCCACCAACATTTCAAATTATAATCACATGAAGATAACATTGGACTCATGCTAATTAAGCTAATTAAATATTATTCTTTTGCCTTTCTCATATAGAAAACTTATGCAATTGCTCCAAAAACCCACTTTCTAACCGAGGCCCGGAGGGCCGAGTCTCATATAACATTCGACTCAGTTCGCCGAGATCGCAAAATATCTGTGTGTATGTATGTGTGTATGTATGTGTGTATGTATGTATGTATGTATGTATGTATGTATGTATGTATGTATGTATGTATGTATGTATGTATGTATGTATGTATGTATGTATGTATGTATGTATGTATGTATGTATGTATGTATGTATGTATGTATGTATGTATGTATGTATGTATGTATGTATGTATGTATGTATGTATGTATGTATGTATGTATGTATGTATGTATGTATGTATGTATGCATGTATGTATGTATGTATGTATGTATGTATGTATGTATGTATGTATGTATGTATGTATGTATGTATGTATGTATGTATGTATGTATGTATGTATGTATGTATGTATGTATGTATGTATGTATGTATGTATGTATGTATGTATGTATGTATGTATGTATGTATGTATGTATGTATGTATGTATGTATGTATGTATGTATGTATGTATGTATGTATGTATGTATGTATGTATGTATGTATGTATGTATGTATGTATGTATGTATGTATGTATGTATGTATGTATGTATGTATGTATGTATGTATGTATGTATGTATGTATGTATGTATGTATGTATGTATGTATGTATGTATGTATGTATGTATGTATGTATGTATGTATGTATGTATGTATGTATGTATGTATGTATGTATGTATGTATGTATGTATGTATGTATGTATGTATGTATGTATGTATGTATGTATGTATGTATGTATGTATGTATGTATGTATGTATGTATGTATGTATGTATGTATGTATGTATGTATGTATGTATGTATGTATGTATGTATGTATGTATGTATGTATGTATGTATGTATGTATGTATGTATGTATGTATGTGTATGTGCGGATTTGTTAACAAAATGTCCACATCGGTTTCTCGGAGATGGCTGAACCGATTTTCACAAACTAAGATTCAAATGAAAGGTATAATATACCCATAGGTTGCTATTGAATTTCGTTTTCAACCGACATCTTGTTCCGGATTACGAGTTGAAGAGTATGGTTACAAAACAAAATTTGTTGATTTGTCCACATCGGTTTCTCGGAATTTTCTGAACCGAATTTAACAAACTTGATTTTAAATGAAAGGTCCATCAGCTGCTGTTGAATTTTGTGTGGATCCGAGTTCTGGTTCCTGAATTACAGGGTGATAGTACGATCACGCAGAAAATCCCGATTCTAACGAATTCTGCGATGAATGTAAAAAGGTGAAATTTTTTCCAAAATGTAAACACAACTGTTGAATTTGTAGATCTAGGTCACCGACAGTCATTTAAAGTCTCTTTGGCCACACTGGCCACCATCGACGGATCCGAAAGCATCCAAATTCAGAATAACGGTTATATTGGTTTCTCGAAAATGGCTAGACCGATTTGATCAACTTAGTCTCAAATGAAAGGTGTTGCGTCCCCGGAAACTGATATTAAATTCTATCTTCATCCGACTTCCGGCTCCGGAGTTATGGGTTGTGGAGTGTGATCATATAGAAAACTCCGATTCAAACCGATACCGCGATGAATGCAAAAAGGTGCTCTTATATATACTTACCAAGTGTAATAAGAATGAAAGACATTTCCATAATGTTATATTGTACGAATTAGCTATTAAATCATAGTTTGGAGAAATGAGAAAGGCACAATTGCACCTCTAGGTGGACTAAAACAGGTTTTTATAAAGCAGATCAAGATATCCGTGCCTCTTAAAGCATCACCAGTGTCCTTAGTGGAAGCCAACTCGACCAATCGCACGCTACGGGTGGGTCCATTCCGAACGCATGGCGATATGTATTCCAAAATTTGCAATGGATAGTCGAACATCCCAACAGAAACATGAGCTTAGTAGAGCTTCCGGTTCATAGAATGCAACATGCAAAGCAGTACGGAAGATCCACAAAAATTTAGCTCTCGTCTCAGTGAGCCATTTAGCTACTGATTCTATGAGCCATTTGGCTCCTATTTCCGTGAATCTTTCAGCTGCCAACCATATAACGAACTACTCGGATAGTACCAGGCGGTGAACTCACCCCGCTCCAACTGAGTTCCTCCTCGGATGCATTTCTCCCGACATCGGTACACCCTTTCTTCCGCTATTTAGCCCTCAGCTTTATCGCGATCTACTACAATATTATCCGGCGGTAGAACTCCAGCTGAGAGTTCCCCGGTGGCGGAATTTATCTTGGTACCGATGTCTGATTCATAATACAATTAACTCCCAGCTAACTAGAGACTACCGTAGTGTAAATTCCTCGGCGGTGATTTGTCCCGATACCGATGCTTGTTTTCGTGTGCCATTTAGCTCTCCACTTTGTCCCGATCTACTCGGTCTAGTCCCCGGCGGTGGACCTGGCTTACCCATGAGCTACCCGGTAGGGTGTCGAGATCAGTCTGGGAAATCCAGTGGAGATTGGCGTCCGGTTCGCGGGTGCCCCGATGAACCGAACCTGGTGCTACGTCGCGTACTACTCAACTAGTCCAGGCGGTGGATCTAGTGGACTCCGGCGGAGAGTTCCCCGGCTTCAAAATTTGTCACGAACCCAATTTGTTGTTTCAAGCCGGCTTTCCAGTTGGCGGCGCTGCTTTGTTAATTCCTTCGCTACTTCCTCCGCAGTTCGGAGAGTATACTCGTCACTAAACTGTTGACTACATTCCAGCTATGCTCATCGTGGCACATCTCTTTGAAAATATTGTCAACTATCACGCCGGGCATACATTTTCAAAATTCTTCAAACATAGGGAATTCGAACGTCACACACTCCAGGAAAAGAGATGACGTAGCATGTCCAATTCAATTCAGGTACTTACAGAAGAATCCGTGCGTGGACAAAAACAGCGTGTATTTCTCCACTGGTAGCCAGAGTGATGCAGATGGGAATCATGCCGGCAATGACCCATACCGCCTCCGAAGAAATATTTCTGTACGGAATCGCGACACGAACAGCCATTAGGCGCAACATTCTAGTCAACTTCGTCTGGTTCTGCTTTGAATTTAGCGCTGTGGTCCAGACCGGTACCTCAGTATTGAGGATGAGACACACGACATCAGACGTCTAATGCTGCATCATGCTCCTACGATGTTTGGCATGATCCTTGTCAATACGTTAGTTGTCCTCGCTGCCTTCTCACATACACAGTCGACATGGCTGTTGTAATTTAACCGATCGTCAACCACCCCACCCAGGTGCTTCGGCGTACGCATCGATGGCATTGAGTGTCTGCCGACGCTGATCACGACACACTGGATTGTTTTTCGATTGCTGACCAGCACTGCCTCCGTCTTGTGGTGAACCAGGCCCAACCTGACATCAGCGATCCAGGATTCTACGATGTCTATTATCGCTGCCGTCAACATATCGACTTCCTCGAAGATCTTTCCGGTTATCGTCAAAATAACGTCACCTGCAAAGGCGACGATCTCGACTTTTCTTGGCAGTTCCAGTGTTAACAATTTGTTGTATATTATGTTCCAAAGCATTGGGTCGAGTATGGAGCCCTGAGGTACTACCGCCATGACCCTAATCGACATTTGCCCCATGTTCGTCTCGTAGGCCAGTACCTGATTCTGAAAGTAACTTTTCAGAACCTTACACAAATAGTACAAGATCTGCATTCTGTGCAGCACTACGGCGACCGAGAGTACCCAGCTGGCGCTGTTGAACGCGTTCTCCAAGTTGATCGTCACTGCCGTAGTTGCGATTTCCCTTTCTCCTTTGCTTCGTTGTTCTCTGTGCACTTATGATGACTGTGCAGATGGCATCTGCCGTCGTGATCCTTTCTGGAATCCGAACTGCCTCTGCGATAATCCGTTCTCACTTTCAGCATAGTTCGTCAGCCTGTTAAAGATGGCCCTTTGTCAGCAACACCAGCTTCTGAATCGTCTATCTATCCGGGAAGTACCTTCGTCCAAGTATTTCTGTAGAACTACCCTGATCATGTCCGGAAACACCAAATTCGCGATCCTTAGTACCACGTTGGAGATACCATCCATACCGGGAGCTTTTGTCGCTTTCAGCCCTTTTGCTTCTATAAGTAGCTCGTCGTTGAAAACTCGATCCTCACTAGTTTTTTGCCATCTGCACAAGCGTACGGTATTAGTGGTCATGCGGTTTAATCGCGAAAAGATTCTTCGCGATAATTTTCAGTTAGTCAGCGCACATTTTAGCTAGCGTCGTTGGACCCTTGATGTTGGCCTACACGACACGGAAAGCGTTGTCCCAGGGGTTAGCATCCATTTATCTGCACAACTCCTAGTAGCAGTTGGGCTTACTAAGCGCTATCTCGCGTTTGAAAGCGACCCTAGCAGCCTGGCTCGCTGAACGCGTCTTCTGGATTTTAGGCAGACAACATGGTGGATAATGAACCTTTCGTTCCACCGGAATTGGAGAGAGGCTGTTAGCTCGAGGTGCTTCCACAAAAAGGTTGTTGTTGAAGTTCTTTATTTTTCACTTTTGCTCGCTAGTCCTCACTCTGCCTGCTCTAGTGGATCGCCTTGTATGTACTGCTCACCAATTCGCCACTTCATGTTATCCATTAGCGACGGACTGCAGAATGTTACGTTGATGATGGATTCCCGATCATCTTAACGGAGAGTACTAGCGGAACCTTCGTTGCACAGCCTTACATCCAGCTTCGCCAAGGTTTTCCAACAAGTTTCAAGCACTTGCATTGGCCAGCGTTTACCCCACTCCAAGGCTCAAGCGTTAAAATCACTTTCTATAACAACCGGCGTTTGTACCACTAACGAGTCGGTTTGTGTGTCCAGCATACGATTCTACTGCGATCACGAAGCTTTCGTATGTGTTATCCACCACCTCTTTGACAGGGAAACAGCCCTTCACTTGGATTGCCGCCATCCCTGCACTATCCACCACCCAGTTACCGTTATCAGAAGAATGTATGTGTGTTTGTATGCGCGTGTGTAAGTTGGGGGTGACTTATATGATGTCACCCAACTCAGAGATGGCTGAACCGATTTGCACGAACTTTGTTTTAAAAAGACGGTTCCGGAGTTGCAGTCCACAGCAAATTCGCATATAAACTGGTAATACCATGTTGCCCAATGATGTAGTACATATTAAAATGGGTGCAACATAACTTGGATGTGCGGATATAGATTACTGATTATATCAATCAAGGTAGCTTTGACCACCTTGGGTACCAGTGTCAGTTCTTGATGCCCCCCGGAAACTAAATTAATGTCATGTCTATTTCTCAACGAAACTAGACAAATTTTTAATTTACCTTAATTTCAAATGATAGCAACAATACCCTCATTACCTGCTAATGAATTTCATTCAGATCTCACTTTTGGTTTTGGTACAATCATAATACTTCAGAGGTTCAAATCTATTGCTATAACCACCGATTTACTTCGATTGGCAGGTTTAGATAATTGATGGCCGATTCAAGATTCTTTGAATAATAGTTGTACACTACCGATATTCCCGAAAATTCCGGGTTTTAGGCTAATTCCAGAACTGAAGTCACATCGGTTCGTCGATGACGACTGAACCAATTTTCTTTAATCTAGTCTTAAATGAAAGGTATAATAAACAGTTGGGTGTTCTTTTACTTGAATATTTAATAATTAGCGTATTCAATTAAATACAGGGTTCTGTAAAAATTGCTGCCTGTTGAGAAATCCAAATTATAGTCGCACATGAAAATATAATCATCGGTTACTGGCAGAAAACCACCAAAAGCTATTTTGTCCCCGCTGAAGCTTGCCAAACATTGGAACATTAGTAATCCTATTATCGGAGCTCCACTTTATTCAACGGATTAGAAAGAAACCTTGCTGACAGTTCGGTTCCAAAGGTTAAGCGCAATGATCCTGTGCTGACGAGTGCTGGAAAATTTTATATTCGCCTTGTTGCTGACTTGCTAATTCCGTTTCCGAGCATCGTGCATTTCAAATTGGTTAGTGCCAACTGTGAATCTAACCATCGTCATCGTTTCTCGTGGATGGTTCACTTCCCGTTCCGCTTTGTTTCAAGTACCTTTTCCCACATCTTATAAGGAGAAAAGGACACCGTTCGGCATCGAAGTGTTTGCGGAAACGGTGGTTCAGAGGAAGATAAAAGTTTTATCGAAGCACAATCGATTCTAGGGAAAATGATGGCATGAAACGGAAATGTGTGTGAAGATTTTATGTTGACAGAGACATAAGATGCAAACCTCCTCGGCACTTATTGCCTCATACTACTTTTTCTGTATTTTCTTTCAACGGGGCATATGGAATCGACTTTTCTAACTGGAGCAGAGATAAATGCGTCGTGGAATCATTTCCGGGGACACCCTTATCAATAGTCACCCAATATATAGCGCTAGAAACAAACCAACATTCCAAGAAAATCAATCCACTTTGATCATCATAGCTTGACGGGCGAGAAAGCGATGAAATTGTGTTTGAAGTGGGACCTTCTAATGAATCATTTATTTTTTGTGGTGTAGGTGTATTTTGGACGGCCGACATCGATTACGGCCCATCCCAACAATTAATGGAGCTGTTTGGGAATGAATTTTTCGTGCTTATTTGACGCAAAAATATCGAAGAACGTGTTGTTTGGTCAGTGAGGAAATGAAATGCCTCAACTCGATAACCACTCGTTGTTATTGAAAAAAGTGCAAGAAATTGAATGAAAAATATTTTCTCCACTGATTCTGCAAAAAAAGGCTGGAGAGCTATTTCGATAATAAGATTTTGTACGAATTCAAAAAATTCTGCATATAGTTCTTTTGCTGAATTTCAATAAAAATGTCTCGCGTATGCGTTATACTTCTACAAATCACTCGAATTTGGGGAAAAATAAATACCAGCAATTTCAAAAGCCTTGAAGTTTTATATTTCATTGCTGAAAAAAATTAATGGACGCGCATTTTTGGGTTTAACAGCAAAAGATTTCTCATAAATTGAACTTCATCCCGCAGTTTCATAGCATGTTCGACAGAGTCTGCCCCAGATAGGAAGACGTCCATGTAAAAATCCTCCGAGACAGCTCGTGTGTATACCTTAAAAATCTATAGCGAGCTGCTTCAGCACCCTGGTGCGATGGCGAGAAAGGACGATGGAGCCGTCTGAAGTTCGTAGATTTTGACCGGCTCCGAAGGGTTAAAGCGCCACAGAATCCGCTGTAGAGGCGTGTCTTCGTGATGTATGCGAATCTATCGGTACATTTTCTCATCATATGTGACCAACGCAACAGCAGACTTACGGAAACGAAGCATGAGATCGAAGAGTTCGTCTTGAATCACTAATTACCAATGAAATGTATAGGATTCGTTTAAACTTTGTAGCCATTTTCCAAGACCCAGAGGGCCGAGTTTCAGTTATAACAATCGACTTAGCTCGACAATTAGGGATAATGTCTGTCTGTATGTGTTTGTATGTATGTACACTAATGTCATGTAATTATCTCAGCAATAGCTGAACCGATCTTAACAAAACTAGTTTTAAACGAAAGACCTAGCGTGACCATTTGACGCTATTATTTTTGTTTTCGGATAGGTTTTTTTTTGCTTTCTGAGATATGGGTGATTTTGTCTAGCATGACATGTTTTGGGCATGTAACTTTCAAACAAAGCACGTCCCGTTATCTACGTAAATTGAAACATACCCCGCCGAGAGCACTAAAAGCGGTATAATTCCGATCATCCTTTGCCAGGGGTATCTGGAAAAAATCCAATAGTAGACAGGCACTTTGCCACACTCCTCGAAAATTCCCATAGATCACTATCATTCAATTTCTTGCCAGACCTTAGATAGCTAGTTTCTTTGGCCTCATGTGATAAGGATATCGGCAAGCGGATGCTGCACCTTGGAATCCATTTTTGATGACAATCCTGTGCTCGAAACGGTCAGATGCTCTGTTACAGGAGTGCATAGGATCTTTGTCGAATGATGAAAATAGTACAGGAGATTCGCTTGTTCAATGATTGGTGAGGGTTACAGGGTCTTTTCAAACTTTTCAAGGGACTTTTCGAAAACTTTCGGTATAGCCTTTAGGTTATAATCATGGTGTTATAATCGCTGTCTAGCAAGGTTTTGACGGTTATCAAAAGAGTCGTCAAGGACGATGATTTCGACAGACAACGAATTATCATAGTCCTTATCACGAGCTAGGGTTGCCACCTCTTGAGAGGCTTTGACCCGAAGATTTGCACTGACCTGGGGGGTGATGAATTTTCAGTGGAATTAGACAGAAATTGAAATCAAAACGATTGCTCGGCATTTTAGAGCACTTTTATCGTTTTTTATTACTACATTAAAGTAAAGCTATAACTTAATCTGATGTAGTATTTAACTTCCCCGACTAAGTGCCACAAATACAAAAGCATCTGCTACTCTCGCTGTGGCGGACAAGTCGAACGAGAATTGCTCTCCCCCACAACTAACAGGAAAAGACGAGCAAAGCAGGTAGGACAGCAGCATCACATAGGAAGCACTATGTTGTGTCGATTATTCATCACCAGAGGTCGCAACAAAGGGGAAAACTCACCTCCCTAGCCAACAATTACGGATCGCTGCAGGAGTAACAACAACACCGGAATAACTCGTTTGATGTTGACCAAGCCAGTTGGATCAGAACAAATCTACAATACCTTGAAGCAGCTATCACCAGCTCCACTAACAGTGAATTGATTTGGTAAAATTGCAGCAAAATAACTTTTTACACCATTTTGAGCGACTTTAGTGGGATGCAACATTTCAATTGTAGCATATAGTGAAATATTACTTTCCTTAATTTGTAGTAAATTTAATTTGCTTTTCATTTTCATTTCTTTGTGAAAGAAATCAGATATATTTTGTAAACCTATCTTCGCCCTCTCGAAACGAAGGGTTAGTCGGGCAAAATAAATCTGAACCAGAGTAATAGTTAACGTAGACTTTTTAAATATTTGGTAAAGAAAAAAATTGAAATTATGCGTCTTCCCACTAAACCCGGAGAAACTGATATAAAACTCGGAAGCCCGGAGATCGTTCCCGAAAACCGGAGTCTCCGGGACAAACCCGGAGGGGTGGCAACCCTATCACGAGCCGATCGAAAACTGTCGTAAATTTGGGGATCATTTGCTAGTTGTTCTTCAGAGCGCTGCTTTACTGCCAACTGCGACTTCAGTTGGCCCTGATCCCGTTTACTTGGCAGTAAGGGCAACATCGAAATCTTTGAACCCGCACACGTTGCAGAAGACCCGCTTCAGTTTCAGGCATTTATCATGTTCGTGTTTCTTGTCTCCAAAATTGTCCGTTCGGTGTTTAATTCCGATTGTTTCCCTCGAAATTCTTGCCATCTTGATTTCCATGCTGTTTCCTTTTCTGGTTGTCAGGAGGCTGACTTGAATCAAGAACTGTCGGTTCGGCGTTCTTGTTCTAAAACATTTTGGATTTTGCGCTGACGTTATTCTGTCAACCTCCCTCTTCGTTTTGTTGATTCTATTTTTGTTTCTTTGGTGATGGATTATCAGAATAAGCAGTAACTTCCCGAGAGGAACCGAAAACTTTCTGGTAAATTGGCGTCAATTGATTTACCAAGACTCATCAACTCTGAGAGCGTGTTCACTGACCTGAGAATCAGCATTTGTTTGGAGTTGGCTTTCGGGTTCTGTTTGATCACGTCGAGTTTTTCGCTCGGTGTCATTGGAACCGATTCGTTACGCATCTGCCAGCGCTAGAGCCTTCATCTTGAACGTAGCATCAAGTTCAGGATATATAAAGTTTTCTTTGAGCTCGCAAACAAGATGCTTCCAGTTAAACAACCGGTTTTACCCACACATAGCCTGACACCAGATCAAAGTATTATCACTGAACAAATGCACCGCAGGAGTCTTTCAGGCCGCCTTTTTCGGCAAGTATTATACAAATTGTAACGATACAACGGTTTAACGGATACACGCTTTTAGCCCATCGTTTGTCTCTCGCCGTAAGCTTCTACCGTCCCGTTCCTGCTCTCCACACCACTCCATCGGGGCTCAACGCATACTGGGAAACACCGCAGCTGGCACTATGGAAGCCCTCGATCCCCCGCCACGGCCGAGGAATTGCAGTCAGTGTATGTCTATTTTTTGTGTGTGGGTGAAAGGGTCTACCAACCCGCCTTTAATGGCTGATATATTCTAAGCTTCCTGCGATTTGCTCTGCAATTCTGCTCCGACATCTTGTGATGAGTTGTCCGTTATTTCTCTCGCCGACGACGATTGTTGTATTTTGGGGCTCGACGAAGTTGATTCGGGATGCCTCGAATCCCTCATCACCCGTGAGTCGATCCGATAATGTTCATGGGATTGACGAAAAGGTCTTCCTGCACGCTCGAAACGGTTACACTTGATCCTTCATCCAGCAATATCGTGGTTTACTATCAAAATATTGGTGGATTAAATTCATAAACGGACAGCTATTTGCTCGCGACGGGCTACTGTTATGGCGTCATCGCCTTGACCGAGACAAGGCTCGACAACCGTACTCTGTCTCGCCAGGTGTTTGGTTCATCATTTGATTCTATTGCCCTCAACAGCCATAAGACAACAGGTGGTGGTGTGCTTGTCGTCGTTCGCCATGGTATAAAATCCCGAGAGATCAATGATGACCGGTGGGCGAGCTCCGGACAAGTGTCGATCGCAATCTGTTCCTATGTCTCGTGTATTTTCCACCTGACAGAATTCGTGATTTCAGCCTGATTGAAGTATATCTTTCCTCTGATTCTTTCATCACCTAGATCGCCCCCCCCCCCCCCCCCCCCCCGCCTGACGAAATTGTTATACTGGGTGACTTCAACTTACCTGGCTTGACGTGGTTCCAGGTAAGTAATAGATTTCTACGTTAGGATATCGAAAAGTCTGTGCTTATCAACAATGCCAGTTGTATTTTGGACAGTTACCGCAGCGCAACTTTGCGGCAAATTAATAATGTCATCAACAAGAATACACGTACATTAGACCTCTGCTTTGTAAGCACGCGGGACTACGCCCCGTATTGCTGCACTGCTCCGACTCCTTTAGTCTAGCATTTGCGTCATCATCCCCCACTACATCTTGTTCTCGCTAGTAACTTGGGAGTGAGCTTTGTAGACGTGTCAGATTTCTATACGTCTATCGTTTCCAATTTTAAAAACGCTGACTACGACATCATCGTTAGCGCGCTGTTGAATATAAACTGGGATGAAAATCTTAACCATGACAACGTGAACGAAGCAGCGATGACGTTTTCTAATATTCTTAACTACCTAATCGACCGAACGATTAGCATTTAAAAACGCTTACATTACGAAACCACTACTTTCAACTCAACCACGAATACAAACAGCAAACCAGTCGCGACTTTTCGAGACACCAGCAAAAAGCCGAGCCTCAACTGAAATCTAAGCTAAGTCGTTTTAGAAATATGTGAACGAGCAGCGAAAAGAATCCGGATTACCATCTTGTATGTCATTTAATGGATATTTAACTCCGACACTAAAGAAATTTGCCAACTGTTCTCCCATAAATTGGAATAGGTTACAGATTTTTTCCAACGAGAGCCTTTCACCAAAACAAGTCGCTGGCGCTGCCAATCTAACTCCTTCTCTAGGACGAATCATTAACCGAATTTGCGTAGTAATGCTACCGTTCTTGCAGCAAATTCCAAAATGAAATCATCTAGTTCCCCGAACCCAGATGGCATTTCCTCAATTATTATTAAAAAGTGCATCAGCGGGCTTCTTGAACAACTTCGGCGAGTCTTCGAGCTATCTCTCACTACTGGAACATTCCCTTCCTGCTGGAAAGCTGCGCACAAGTTTCATGTTCATAAGAAAGGAATAAAATCGATAATTATGGGTGAATCTAGTGTTTAAGTGCCGTATCAAAACTATTCGAGTTGGTTGTTTTGGACCCTATTTTCTTTCACTGTAAACACTTAATTGTAGATGTCCAACACGATTTCATGCCTAAACGATTGACAACGACCAACCTGCTAACGTTCACATCATATATGCTCGTGGGATTCGCTGGCGGATTGCAAACCGATGCTATTTACATGGATCTATCTGCGGCCTTCGACAAAATCAGCCATGACAGCAAAGCTGGACAAACTCGGTATTCAAGTACAACTTCTGCGCTGATTTCGTTCCTATCTCGATGAAAGGCAACTCAATATCAGCATTAAGGACTGTCTATCTACACCATTCTTCGCTGCATCCGGCATCCCACAAGGAAGCCATCTCGGTCCAGTAATTCTTTAATGACTTCAACATCGAATTACAAGGACCCCGCCTTTCTTTCGACGACGACATGAAATTTTTTCGACAAACACGAGATAAAACCGATGCCGAGTTTCTACATAATGAACTGGAGAGTTTTAGTACGTGGTGTGATCCAAACAGAATGGTTTTAAACCCAAGTAAATGCTCAATCGTTACGTTCATGTGGAAACGGCATCCGACTCAGCTTAACTAACATTAATTCCGACCATTCCAAGACACTCACGCCAAGGATCTGGGAGTCACCATGAATTTGGCACGCACGTTCGGACCACATATTTCACACATCGTGGATAAGGCACCAAGACAGCTTGGGTTCATTTTCCGAATAGTGAAAAACTACAGGGACGTACACTGTCTTAAATCGCTTAATTGTGCGTTGGTCCGCTCAACGTTATTTGTATTTGTATTAAAAATTTGTTTTCATTTGACACTAAGTCTTGAACTAAACTAAAAATAATTAACCTAATGTAACAGCAAACGGTGATGAATTATAATTGAGGTCAAAGTGCTCGGCAAGCTCGCTGAAGCGACGAACCATCGCTAAAATCGGACTATTAGCAGCGTAGTTGGTGTCTCGCATTTCGATGTGTAGTAATGTCCGAGGGCGAAGAACACGGGTTGGGGCGTAGAGGTTGATTTGTCCAAGGAGATCGGGAACATCATACTCAGCCAACAGAAGCTTTGATATGAAAATCGCCTGCGAAGTATGTCTACGTTCTTGCAAAGTATGTAGTCCTAATAGTCTGCAACGGTTCTCATATGGTGGCAGGTTCAACGGTCCATTCCAAGGCAATTGACGTAAAGCATATCGTATAAATTTGCGCTGGACAGCTTCAATCCTTTCACTCCACGTTGCATGATAAGGGCACCAGAAGAAGAATAGAATTACTCGTTAGAATAGTTTTCTGCGGTTTGGAATCCCTACTACCAGAACGGGATTGACAGAATCGAGGCTGACCAACGCTGGTTCATACATTTCCCATGGCGAAACAGACTCCAACTGCCGAGCTACGAAAACCGTTGCCAGTTAATACACCTCGATTCACTCAGCATCCGAAGGGACTGCTCTCGAGCCCTATTCGTCTCGGACTTACTCTCTGCCAGAGTGAATTGTTCTACAATTCTAGAGCACCTGAATCTTCAAGCCCGCATTCGAACACTACGTACTAACTCTCTTCTAAGATAACCTTTTAGGAGAATCAACTACGGTCGCCGCAGCGCTATTACTGGACTTCAGCGAGTTTTTAATAGAGTTGTCACAGGATTCGACTGCTGGACTAGACATACGATTAAAAAAAGTTTATGTCTATCCATAAATTTGACCAGGCTAAGAATCACCATTGGGGCCAAGGAGCCTGTTGGTGTTGATACAATAAATAAACAAATAGCAATGATGCTTTTTTCGCTCGTTGGCTAGTAAAATAATTTTTGTTCATAAACATAGTGAGAACACCTTTAGTAGTTCATGCCCTTCGTGCATTCACACTCGCCTGTGCTCTTCAATGCATTACTCGCTTGTGAGGTAACACAGTAGACGAGCATTCGCGTGCAAAGCTTCCCAGAATTGCGCTGCTTACTAGTTGAAACCTTATAACAAAGCTTAGGTTTCTCGCGAGTATTACCACTCGCGATTTTTCTTCACCCGGGTGCGAACGAACGAACGGGCTTGATGTGCTTCTCGCTCGTATCGCAACGCTGAAAAATAGTGAAGTTTTCCTTTACTAAAAAGGCTTTGATTGCAATTTTCTAACAACGAGATTCAAAGTTACAGATTTTAATAAATTTTGTCATTTTTTCCGATTGTTCAACAGCTTTAAATAATAGAAACAGAGCGGAAATATGATCATTTCCCTACTATCCATACAAGTTTTACCAAAAGGCGCCCGAAGCAACATGTGCCCGTAGCAAACGCGAACCTAAACTAAGAAATTTTAAATTTGATGTATCAAATATTACAGATCTACATGACAGCCATGAACATGATATATGTGCTTTTCGAAGAATGACCGCGGTTGCGAAACAGACGCGGTCCGCATTGGCTCATGTCTCTATGTTTTTCTGAAATTTTTCGGTGAGGAGGTTGAGAGCGAGTGAAGGCGCTATAACCTAGTCTCATTAGCCAAGGCAAGGAGTAAATACCTCCGTCGCATCCCAAAGGACCAAAGGAGTGACATTATCCTTTTTAGCCTAGTCACTCCCAACGATTTATCATATCACCTTTACACTGAAATGGTCGGTACGGTTGTCCTCGTCTCTTCCTCCTTCAAGATTCAAAATGATTCGTTAGTTAGATTATTCATTAAATTGCCGTATAATTTTGAATCATCTTTAACCCAAACTCTACACAGTAGGCCTGGCCGTTTTAATATTTGTGACATATTAAACATAATATGCTTCAAATATTAATGTTGACAAGAAAAACACTAAAGAATATCTGCAGTGTTTTCCAGGATGCTTTTCAATACTGGCTGTGTGAGGGTTAGAATAGAATAGAATAGAATTTTTCGGTGAGGAGGTCGCTTCAGCCTTCCAACACCCCATCCTTCTGGCTACGTGCCTGCGTTTTCACGCGAATTTTAGACGTGATTTTTTCTTGGTATATCTCTTTCTCCGCCCAGTTCGATACATCTCTCTTTTTTGATATATTTTTTACGTGAATATTTATTTTAGTATAACGAAACGCATCACAGCTCTACTACTAGTAAATATGAAACACATTGATTGTACTCCACCCACTCTCTTATACAGATTATATTGACTCAAAACGCTATCCAATCACTATGAGTTGTGTATGTTGGCAAAGGCTATTTCCGTTTTCCTGCACCAATTGCAAGGCCAAAAACGCATCTGCTTTGTTCGCTGCTGACAGCACCGGGGAGACGATAAATCTCAAATTAGTTTAGCACCTGTCTGTCAATCAGCAATTCGAACGCGAAGTTCATTGGAACGATTGCAACAGATTTCACCGGTTACACACAAATCACTTGACAAATGGTTACGAATCACACTGTGTCAGCTGTCATTGGTGCGGATCACTGGGAAACCTAAAGCGAATCTAGCCGTGAATTGCAATACAGGGTGTTTATTTTGCATGGAAGACATGAAAAGAAATAATTCACATGCAGAACGAAGAAAATTTGCTTCCAAATTTATTTGAAGTTACATTTTCCTAAGGCGGAAAATTTTTATAAAATAAAAAATTAGGCTGCCTGTCCACAGCACCAACAGTGCACCCTGTACAGAAATTCGTGGTTAGATTCTCTTGGCGCCGTATTTACTCGCCCGGTTTCACCATATTTCAATCAAAAGTTTCACGGATGTAAATCGTTGTGCTGATCTTGTCGAGATATGTTATATAGATTATATTGACGAGTCATGCATGGCGCTAGACTACGTTTTGCTGTCAGTACTTTACTCGTACGATCATTCGATTTACAACAAATCGAATTAAGTCTTATGGAAGCATGCTCTGTTTCCCGTTTTATTGGGTAAAATATTGATTTGTGTTCACCCAAGCTTGAAAATGTGTTTTGAAAACCACCAGGGATAAGGAGTAAAATGAAGAATGGGTTATAAAACAGGGCTGTGAATCAATTCGATATCCATTAAATTGATGAAAAATGTTGGGAGATCCCTCAAGTAGAGAAATAGAAAAAGTTTCCACCGAAATGAAAAGCAGTATAATTTTTCTTGATTAAAATAAAACCGACAGATTCGAAGTAGTATTACTGTCCCCAGGAGCTCATTATGAACCGAAAAAGCAAAATTAAATTCAACAATGAATCATCGCCTAACCACCATTCACTGTGCCGATAACATCGTTGGAAGCAATATGCGGAAGACAGAACAAAAAGGATTCAACACGTTCCGCGGATAGCGTCAGGAATAAATCATTTAAATTTTGTCTCTCGGGAAATACAATTAATGAGTGCCTTCATTTACAAGCTACTGCACATTTTTGCTATTGTTCTTTGTTTGGAATATTTTTACTCGTCGCTTCGGTTCAGCACGGAAACCATTGGAAACATTGCGAATCAACCTTTGGTTGTATCAATGTTAAACAGGTTCGGTTAAAAATCCAGTTAAATTTTCTTCGGATTTATGTTTTGCCCCAACTTCGACTGAAAGCTAAATTATACATTTTTAAAAACGATTTTTGTGAGAGCCGAACAAGCATCCAGGATAGTTAAAAAAAATACTTCCCGAAAAGATCATCGACCAAACAAAATTCGAATACATATGCCACATCGAGCAAGGTTCATATACATATATGCCAACAAAAGTAACAACGGGACATGGTATGTAAATGAAAATTTAACAATGTTCGAAGTTTCTCGCTCGAAACTGATTTATTTTATGTTTACCTGAAAGCAGCCAAAAAGTTGATTCATGTCATTCCGGATATGTGATTTTCCGTGGACAGAGCTACAAACTGAACAATAGAAATGTCATACCAAATTCTCGTTTGTGCCACCACCGTGTCGGAAGGCAACAGCACTCCGGAAGAGAGAAGGCGTGATTGACGTGGAATTAAAATTAATATTGGTTGCACCACATGCAAGCGGGTGCGGGCTCTTTAGGTTGCTTTTATTACTGATGTTGGCCCACGGGTAACAGGGAGATGAACGTGCATTTTAAAATTGCTCCCGCTTGCAGTGAAGCGCATATCCGTCTGTACATCAGCGTTAGCTCGTACACGATAATGCTGCTATCCCAGTTTAGTAACAATGAATGCAATTTAGTAAACTTTTCTAAAATAATTACGTAAAAAACACGCTTTATGGGGGCGTGATTGAATTGCATGGTTGTCAACAAATAAGTTTGACTTTATTTTATACGATATTTGAGTGCAGAGAAACTTAAATCGAGACGCATTTCTGGGTGAACAAACGAAAAAACAATTGTTTAATAACTTCTATCCCATAACCCAGAATTCCATTTCAACGTATTCCATTATCTCGAGTCTCATTTCCCCTAATACCATCATTCCCAATGGCAACGAACATTTTATTACCCAAACCAACTAGGACCAATTACCCCGAAAATCATTACACCGAAATTGTTCTACCATGGAATTTTACCTCTTTAATAAGGTAGTACAACGTATAACGTTATTTGAATTTTATAAATATTAACGTAAAACTTAATCTAATACAATTTTCTATTCAAATTGACATAAATAAATAATCACATCACTCATAACACAAAGCTACAGCATATCTCAGTCAATATTACTGCAGAAGATTAAATCTTATCCATGCGACATAGGAATTGCCACTACTCAACGATTTTTTTCAATTACCTGTCATTTAATAATGCATTTTAAATTATGTTTTATTTGAATGGAAATCGTGAAAATTTCAAATCACGTGTAAAGTTAAGTTACAGGTTATGTAGCACATTTGTTACACTCAAGTAAATGTAAATTTACTGATTTTATTCTAAATGTGTATCAGCTTTCTGCCGCTAGCAGAATGAGAGGGTGCGAATGGATCTAGGCGGGAAAATGCTACCATAAAATGAAAACACACACCAAAAAACCATTATCATTCGCGTGCCAGCAACTGAGCAGTAAGAACCAAGTTCGAGTTAGCAGAAAGTTTAAACGCAGTGAAACCGACCGCATCGCCCCAATGGGAAAAAGCGTAACAGAAGATCGGGCAACAGCCCTCAGCAAGGAAACCAAAAAAAGGAAAAAGGGCCGGTATCCATCCTCCCAGAGAACACGCACCAAACTCTGTGCGAGCAGGACCAGACAGTGACGAATAACAGCGACATGCAAAGCTTCGGTGAAGATAACGGCGAACCCTGCAAAAGCAGAGCCGAAACAGGAGAAGTCATCCAAAACCCCCTGATGATGAAATCTGTCCCACTTGAGCAACTGGTCCAGGATCTGAAAGCGGCAAGAAACACAGCAGAGTACAAACTATGTAGAGTCGGCATAAAGGCCATCACAAAAACCAGAAACGATTACAATCGTTCGAATGCATATCTGAAAGATTCCCAGGATGAGTTTTACACCCACGACGTGCAGGCAGAAAAACCGTTCAAAGCGGCGATTCGTGGCCTACCTACCATGGACAAGGAGGGAATTGAAGCAGACCTCAAAAACCACTACAAACTGGAACCGATTGCAGTGTTTCCAATGACACGACGCGAAGACGGAAACAGACCACGAAGAGCCTGCCTGTACTTAGTACACTTTAAAAAAGGAACAATAACGCTTGGTGCCCTTCAAGCAGTGCGGAATATCAGCTCAACCATCGTACGTTGCGAAGCATATCGCGGTGTCCATCGTGATGGTCAGTGTCAAAAATGTCTACACTTCGGTCACGGTACCAAAAATTGTAATCTGAAACCTCGTTGCCGCATTTGTGGAGGGACCCATGCATCTGAAGGCTGTACAACATGGCACATTTCGTTATGCAAATTGCGCTGGAGCACACCAAGGCAGTGACAGGAAACAGATCAGAAAGCAAGCATCGTCATAAAACCAACCGGGAAGGAAACAAGATAAAGCCATAGGGTTTACCCTCGACGATTTCCCACCTCTTCAACCAACACTGTTTCCAAGAAATCAGCCAGTTCCGAGAGAGCCACCTAGAGACCCGAACCAACCTATAGCCCCGCTGGAAGAAAACCCTTAAATCCCACCGGGTTTTGCCTGGGCAAGAGCCAATGCCTCGCCGAGAAAACATCGATATAGTGGCATTGTGCAAATCTCACCTCAAACCAGAAAAGAACTTTCATCTTCCTGAATACACAACAGTTCGCTTAGATCGAACGGGAACCGCAGGCGGCGGTGTGTCACTTGCCGTCAAAAACGACATCAAATTTCACTGCTTGCCACACTACCATAATTGAAGCCGTCGGTATGCAAGTTGAACTAGCGAACGGAAAAATCGTCATCGTCTCCGCCTACTGTCATCGACAATGCATAGTGGAGCTGAGGAAAAAGTTCCATGGCGACCTCATCAAACTGACCAGAACAAACAGTAATTACATCATTGCCGGAAACCTTAACGCAAAGCACCAAAGCTAGGGAAACCAACGCAAATGCGACGTACAAGCGGGTCACTACATCATCAGTACAACTGATGAACCTACCTATCTGTCGAGAAGAGGAGTGCACTCAACATTAGACTTCCAACTATAGAAATATCTCTGACCCAGTGACCATCAGCGAGCTCAGCTCCGACCACTACCCTGATTCTGATTTCTGACCACTACTTGGTGGTACTAGAAGCAGGCTGTACGACTTTGAAACGAAAGAAGCAGGCAAGGAAGAATTTCACCAGAGTCAACTGAATGAAATTCCAGCGCATCGTAGACCGGCATATAAACGACGGCGCATAGTTAGCAACAACAGCAGATGTGGACCGATAAATCGACTTGCTCAACCGAGCAATCAGAGCTGCAGAAGAAAAGTGCATCAGAACAATAGAATGCGCGAGTAAAGCAAACCAAATAAATACCAGAATATTGCAAATTATTAGACTCAGGAACATATATCGCAGACAGTACCAACGAACAGGTAACCCCCATAAAAACAAATTAACCATCTATGCAAAATCATTGCGTTACGGATAGAAAACGTTAGGAACGATAGATTCAGTGAAGGCATAATCCAAATGGACCAATATTCTGGCCCCTTCTGGAAAGTTGCCAAAATCCTTATAAACAAACGCCGCCGCATTCCTCCCCTCAAAAGTGGTGACGAGATTCTTATAACCACAGCTCAAAAAGCAAATGCCATCGGTAGACACTTAGTATCATCCCACAACATAGGAGCCAGTCTGCCCAGCCCTAATGGGCTAATTGCACTCACCTTTACCATCAAAACAATACAAGATATCCACCGTTATGACCCCGATAACCAACGAATAACACTGCCACAGGTTCGTGCCGCAATTAAAAACACAAATAATATGAAAGCCCCAGGATTAGATTGCCTATTCAATATTGAATTAAAGAATTTGAGTGACCGCACTCTGACTCATATCGGAAACATATTTAACCGTTCCCTTGATCTCCATTACTTCCCAACCGCGTGTAAATTAGCAAAGGTAGTCCCGATTCTTAAACCAGGCAAAGACCCAACAGTCCCAAACAGTTATCGACCCATCAGCCTCTTGTCGTCACTGAGTAAGATGTTTGAAATTCAGATTCCGACAACTAGAAAAATCTACAGCAATGGCGTTCCTTGATGTAGAAAAAGGCTTTGATAACGTGTGGCATGAAGGACAGCTACACAAACTGTATCGATATAACTTCCCGAACTACCTGATTGAAGTACTGCAGAGCTACTTAACTGACCGTTTCGTCAGGATAACAGTGAGCAACATCCTTTCGGAACCCTTCTCGTTAACAGCAGGTGTTCCTCAAGGCAGCATACTTGGCCCTATCATGTACAGCATCTACATGGCGAATTTTCCATTGTTCCCTGAAGACAGCTCGCTCTCCTTCTTCGCGGTTGATACCTCAGTAATGGCGAAAGGCAGAAACATGAGCGCTGTAATCAAAAAGCTTGAAAATCACCTTGACATTATAGTGAAGTACTAAAGCGATTAGAAGAGTAAAATAAATCCCACCGAAACCCAAGCCAACCTATTCCCATACTCCAAATCCCCCCGCCTATTCCACCCGAACAGCCGCAAAGTTAAGACCCCATCGTACATCCCATTCCAAAGTGTTGGACCTAGAATGGAACCCTGAGGAACGCTAGCTGTGACTCGCATTGACTTCTGCCCTTCGCTCGTCTCGTACAGCAGCACTCTGCTCTGGAAGTAGGTATTCAGGATCTGGCATGGATAGTCGGGTACCCTCATTCTGTGTAGCGCTGCAGCGATAGCTTCCTAGCTGGCGCTTAGAGTGGGACACGGTTATATGAAAAAAAATAAAATTTTGCTCCGAGTAACTTTTTGGGTCCCATTTAGCTCCCAGAACAACTCTGCAAATTTTAAGCTCGATCGGTGAAACTATATTTTTGATAAATCGGCGATCTAAACTAAACACAAAAAATAAGTTAGCAGTCTATAAAAGTCCAGTATTGTCCTACGCATCGCCGGTCTGGGAAAATTGCGCCCGTACCCACAGAAAAAGTCACCCCATTACACTTCAAATGATCTTCAACCTTTCCCCACCACACAAGAACTACCGAAGTCCATAGAGTGGCAGGGATTCAACTATTAGAGGACAGATTCAGCAAGATAAATAATAAATTCAAAGAAAAATGGATCGACTCAGAATTTGAGTTAGTAAGATATTTAACATAAATGAAATAAGTAGGTTAAGGAAAACAAAAAATAACAAGGAAGAGTGAAAGTTTAAAAATCGAGTTTTGGAAAATACCACGAAACGGGGTGGAAATTGAAATGAAAAACTACAAGGGGCAGCCCTATGGGGTTGCACGAACTGTAGACGTAGGACTATACTAATTAATGTAAAATATTTATTTTCTTAGTACATTTAGAGTAATAATAAATCCAATATACTTCTTACGTATCGTTAAAGCACAACCAATCAACATCGAATGTTACATATTGAACCAAACCTTCTTGGTTATCAGGTCTTTTCATTTGTAGTAGGTGATCGAATCCGATTAATCTTATTTGAGAGGATCTGAAGAAAGAAGACAGAAAACCGTGACCGAACTAATATTTGGAACTATATCCACTTTTGGATTGTGTGTAGAAAAAAACCCGGACCGGTGAAGAAAAATCAAGTTTTAGACAATATAATCACATGTCATGTATAGACCAAGCTTTCTTGTTATATTTTGCATTATTGTAACTTTCCTAAAGTATGCATACAAATGTAGCGAATGCAGTGGTCTTAATCATATATCGAAACAATAAATATACAAGATTCGAAAACAATTTTTTATATGGATTTAGATGCGTTTTTTCAACGGTTTTTCGAGTGGCAGTGTATTCATTCATAAATAGGCTCTGTAGTATGTACCTATTACCAGAATCAAAATAGGATAGGCAGATAGGCTGTGTGGAAATGAATCACGTGTTGTGCGAAAATATACAACAAACTGGACAGAAAAGCGTAATATTACAGAATATCAGAAACGTGTTATATTATAGAAAATCGGCGATTTTGGGAACCCTATCACCTCCGAAAGAGACACCAAAAAGAACACGCAAAATGTTTTCGTTAGTTCACAAATAGGACGGTTTTTTCATCAGCAGCGTAGAAGTGATAAAAGGGATGCAGTGACTCAAACGGTCAGCATTTCAAACAAGTCATCGAATTTGAAGGTTGTTGCTGATTTATACCATGCGTTGCAGTCATGACGACAAGGAGCGGATCGTTCGTTTCTCAACCCAAATAAAGTCAACGGAAGCTATTTCACCAAACCGTCCTTTTTAGGACGAATATATAATGGAAAAAGAAATGTATTAGAATTCCCTTAACTGAATTATTTTTGTGCTAGCTAATCGGTTATACATCATTTTGTGGCCATTATTAGTTTAAAATTGTTTTTCTCAATTTGTACCGTGCACTTACCGATTTTGCAAAATCGAAATCTGTATCACAGGTCAAACAATTGCTCATCTGATGTGATGATAAAAGTAGATTACTTAACATTCGTCTCGAACATTGTTCCCAAGCGAACGGTGAACAGCTGTACAATGCTCGAATCAAACAGCTATGTGAATAAATTGTATCCGTATACGAATGGAAGATACACGCACGTCAACATGATTCAATGCTAGTGATAATGGGTGGGGCGAAAGGGACAACTAGTACTGTACAAGCAGTTTTGTGCACGTATTTTATACGGACTAGTGCAATCGAGATTAGGTACACATAAAATGCGTTCTTGAAACGAGCACAGCGTAAGGGAAAGCTCAATCGCCTATTGAACAGCACTGCGTAGCGTTCCTCCAAAGCCAGTGTAGCGGATATATCAGCCCGCTACACTATCTATAGAAGCACGCTGTGCAGTGTTCTACTTTGCTTTCCATTCAACAGGCAACTGAGCTTGTCCTTTTACTTTACTTTTACTTTATTTTTATTAACGTGACTTTAAATTAATTCATTCGTCACGACTGAGCTTGTCCGACCAAATCCGTTAATTAAATAGTCGATGATGACGTCATTCATAGAAGCGTAGCGTGCTAGGTACACAAATCGGTCGTACCGGACTTGGGAAGCGCTATCTTCTGTGTGTCAATGCGCGATATTTTGACTAGGTTGTACATTATTTAAATTTTGAATGCCATAATATCAAATATCTTTGGGTTTATCTATTGAAATCTATTCTTAGAAGTATTTCGGGGCGATATGTTCAAAAAATTTGAAAACTTATCGTGAGATGGCTGATTTATATGTGTTTAAAATTAGACATCTTTTCGTTACATACTATTTTTGAAGAATTTGCAAAGTGCACCCCATATTGAAAACAAAGACGTAGTCAAAAAGAAATACGTGGTTCCAACGAAAAATTTCTTGACGAAAATCGATCGGTTCGAAGTTATCAATAGATAATGCCTTCCCACAATGTTTTTCATTTTGGTACCAGAGCGGGTGGAATTCTGAATCAGCATGAAATAAATCCGCTGGAGTAATTTTCAGAATGGGCTGCGGGGGGAAGTTGAATGCGGACAACGACATCTGGTAGAATGCCAACAGTGCTATCTGAAAAGTTTATTATCAATGAATGCGTTGGTAGTAAACGAAATGTTGGTGTACTTTTTTATATCCAAGCATCAATTAGTGTTTAAAGATAATTTTGTGTTTGTCAATCAAAAAATTATGTTTCTATTTAAGAATTCTTATTTGTAACAACAAGCAATACAACTAATACCCAATGTATTTGTATACATACGCAGCAACACAGATTTTCTCAAACATCCTCATAAGTGGTGATTCAGTAAAAATTCTGCTGATTGATCTTGTCTCGGATGAATTAACACATTACATATTTGACTACTCGAAAATCTGCCATCCCCATTGTGCAGGAAAGCTATTTTTCATTTTCTGGTCTGTTTTGCTTCGACCCACTTTCGCTGGCTGTTTCGAAGGGAAATGAAAACCATCAGGGATGAAAATTGAGCTCTAAAAAGTACAAAAAAAAATCTGAGAGGGATACTAACTGCCAGCGGGTATAAGAAGCTTGCTGTGCGACTTTTCAAAGTGGGTTTATCTGGACCAATCTGAGGATGAGAGCC
The DNA here is from genome assembly GCF_030247195.1 of Topomyia yanbarensis. NCBI lineage: Eukaryota > Metazoa > Arthropoda > Insecta > Diptera > Culicidae > Topomyia > Topomyia yanbarensis. The sequence continues at coordinate 306,521,401 of NC_080671.1, read as the reverse complement.
TTCCCGGCTGCTGGCGATTAATCGATTCACAATCTCGAGAAACCGGGTGAAATATATTGAATTTTTGTCCGTGACAGTTTAATGTTTCTTTCACGTTTGACTAATGTCTTTTAGCGTTTGCTTTGCCTAAGCCAGTATTCAGCGCCGTTCAAGCCGGCTGGGCGTAACGAAAGTCGTTTTCCCCGCTCTGGACACTAAACGGATTGGCAAATATTTAATTTACATGATTGCTGCCCCAGCTGAGATACACCTACCCACCTAAATACTTCTTCTGAAGTGAGCTGGGAACGATCCGGAGAGATTTTATGGGCCACGGCACTTCACACAGCTTTGCTCCTATGAATATTCATGAAGCGCAATTCCACCTATTTGACCTGGAGTCGTCCAGTTTTTTAGCGTTTGTGCCCATTATTACGGCACATGGTGTTCCAGTTTTTATAGTGTGGAAAAGAGGAAATTTAGGCGAAAAAAATATGTGCTGAAGATCGTGACCGAATCAAGTGTAGATCTTATTGAAACAGAATCCTGGTCCCCACTATCATCGCCATACACATTTCTTTAAACAAAGAACCAGCGTGTAGCAGCACTGTTGATGCCCTTTTTCTAGCTTCCTGAACCCAACCACTTCCGAAATTCAAGAATCAGGATTATTGATGAACCCGCGCCATATTATTTTTTTAGTGTTGCAATCAATTTAACACCCACCATGCACTGGTTATGAGGGTTATGTCGTTTTTCATTTACAACATCGGAGCAGTGGACCGCACTGGTGTTGCATTTTCTAGCAGAAGTTGGAATGAAACAGGTCCAGTGGCCTTCTATTCTGCTAAAAATGCCACACTAATGCAATCCACTGCCTCAGGGTTTAGTTTCTTGCAGTTTTATTCCCGCGTTCACTCATTTTACACACATCTACAAAATACCGTTAGTGTCGTGCATTTTAGCGTGCTTGCTTCAACTTGTCAAAGAGAAGTAGAGAGATGATCCCAGCGAAAAAGTGGAAAACACAAAGAGGAGGAGAATTAAAGTGGCGAAACCATCACCATAAAATGACGCATTCATCCGCTTTTCACCCCCGTAAAAGATATCGCCAAGCCAGGAATGAAATTGAAAAGCAGGGATAAGCCATATTGCAAGCTAAGCGTCGGCACGAAAGTTTTGTATTCCGGGTTGGACGAGTCGTGGAGCATACCTCAGGGCAATTTGTACAAAATTTTAGTTGGGCGTTTCACCCAAGTCTACCGCATGGTCTATGGTAGAACATAACTCATCATCATGTTTTACCGCCGACGCCTACTCTGCAGAAGGCAAAGAATTCTTCACATTTCCTTTCGATCATGCCCATATGAGCCTGCCTAGTTCTAGTTTTCCGTTCTAAGTTTATAACTGATTCGCTCTAGAATACCTATCCGTCTTTCAATTTCATTGCTTTCGTTTCTCTTAGTCTCAAATTTGCCGAAAATAGCCAACAAAATCGATACAGTAGAACCTTGCGGCAATTAAAACATAGTAACAAGTATAGAAGTTGGATTCTTACTTCTTCTTTACCGACGCTAGAGAGGTGACTCCATTAGCTAGACTAGATATAGATCCATCAACTTCAGCTCGGCTGGAATTGAACCCAGATCAACTGGAATAAGTGGCGGTCACGCTTACCACTCAACCACCGGCGCCGTTCTTGTCCGATTTTCTTCAAATTTGGAGCAAATACTCCTGGTGGGAATAAAAATCGACACAGGGGTGGGCCGATTGAGCTTTCAAAAATTCATTATTTTTCTGGGCAGTCTAGGTGTGCTGGGAGTAAGGGATTTTATGGAGAGTGAGTGGGGGGAGTGTGGGTAAAAAATAGGTTGGCGATAGTCACAGTGATAACCTATCGATAGTGAGTGAGGATCGACGACAGAAACATCCTGATTACGGCATACTGCTCATGACGAACGTCAACAGACAACACACGGATCACGTCCTACTCTCTGAGTATAGCAAAATTATACTGACCTGAAATGGCGAGTGGGTTAACAGTACGGCTGCCTCCGTCTCGCCAAAATCGTTGCAGGTGTTCGAGTACGTACAAAACTCATCACCAATAACTGGTGGTGCTAAATTCAGATTGACCATTCCGGATTAATAACTGGTTCTGAACACTACTCCTCATGAAGGACAGTGTCAACCCTAGCATGATCTCCCTGCATAGACAACCATGGGATCAAAAGAAGCGACTATGTACAACGAGTGGAGATAGCGGCCAGGAGTGGGAACCCAATAAAATACAGAACACATAAAAAAACTCACACATACTGAGTAGTTGCGGTAAATCCGTTCGTCATAGGTGGTTTGGTAAGGTCACCATCACCAACAGCAGCTTAACCTATGCACCAAGAGCAGGAGGGAGAGAAGCAGCAACAGCACGAGCAAGAACAACAACCAGAGCAGAGCGCGGTGAGTAAAACTCGACAGAAGTCGAAAGTAGTGACAGCGAAGTTTTGATTGAGGAGCTCCACATGTTTGTGGATGTGAGAAAATTGTTCATGAGGTCATTAAGAAGATAGTTCTCACAGTCCGAAAGGCACTAGTGTCTCCTGTGAAGGAGTACGAAACGGCAACATAGAGAGCTGAGGTAGATTGGCGAGCATTGACGTCGGCAAAGGCTAAGTTTTCTGAGCTCCTCCGAAGCAGGGAAAAAGGATCTTAGAATGGAGAACACGCCAGTTTCCATGGCTCCAAAGAGTGCAAGATCATCGCCAGAAGATGGAAGACCAGGCGAGCCCGAGAAGCAGACGCACGAAGACGCTTTCACTGCCGAGAGGAAGGACGTCGCTCAACAAGGAGAAAGCTCGAGCTGTTGGTCGAGAGGAGAAGCAAAGCCAACGACAAAAGCGGAAAGAGGAGAGAAAACTGGAACAAAAGAGGAGATAAAAACCTCCGGTTCGTCAAAAGGCGCCAAAGGGATAGGCCGTGGTTGTCAAAGCTAATGACGTGACGACGTGTGCAGCGCTCCTCAAGAAGGTTGGCGAATACGCGGAGCTGAAGGCGTTGGATGAAAAGGTGGTGAAAATCTTGGTGATGCTCTTCGAGTTGAAGGAGGATGCTACAATTAACAGCTCGATTATGTAGGTGATTAAGACCAAATCACTGGGCGAAGAGGCCAAAGTTAACGCCTTAAGCCCGGAGACAGTGATTTTTTGCGAGGACCTGGAGCAGATCACGTCGGTAGACAAGCTGGGAGGTGCACTGAAGCAACAATACAACCTGGGCGAGATGCACACGACGATCCGCATAAAGAAGGGTACGAAAGAACTCAGCCACCGATGATTGGTCTATCGCTGCTGACAAAGCGCCGGAGGTAGATAAAGTGACGGTTTGATGGTCGAGATGATCATTGAGTACCGCCCCACGAGTGAATAAACAAGTAGAGTAATGCTTGAAGTGTCTTCAATTACCCTGCCTACAAGAGGCAGACCAACGGTAATGGAGATAATCCAGATAAATCTGAATCACTGTTACATCGCACAGCGATTGTTGTTCCCCCTGATAACCGTGACTAGGTGACGGATAGAACTGGAACGACTGTGACACAAGTTAGGGATATATTCCCCATTCAAGAAGCGGTAGAATGCTCACACGAAGGCTTCGTGAGTTAACCAGCAGTTGATCGGCCGAAAACTGGTAGTCATTGGTAGTGACGTCAGTGCTAGGCTATGGAGTGGGGCAGTAGAGCAGCCAACAAAAGGGGATGTATCCTGCAGGAAGCTCTAGCGAAGTTAGATGTACGATTGTGCAATGAAGGTTTCGTTGGCAGAGTATGGAGAGGTATACCCATAGGCGATTCCCTACCATATCAGACAACGGAACTCTGCTGCAGCACAAAAAAGGATGACCGACGGCGTTCCGGGAAGCTAGGGCCGCTTTAAACGGGAGATCAAGCTTAGCAAATCAGATTGCCACAAATAGCCGAGAGGTACGCGTCAATCCCTGGGGGAGAGTACGTACCGAGTCGTGCTGGCGAAATCAAGGGCCCGTTGACGTAAGTCGAAATATGTCCAGCTAAGCTGAGTATAATCGTTGAAGGACTCTTCCCGAAACACGATACAACTACCTGGCAATCGACACCGTACGACGAAGAAGAAGAAAGAAACACGAACGATCGGAAGTGGCTAACGATGAGCTTGCAGAAGCATAAAAGCGACTGAAATCAAAGAAAGCTCCCGGTCTGCGCATGTTCAGAATGATGCTACTGACGTGTCTAGATGAATGCAACTTTCCCAAAATGTGCAAGGTATAGAAGCTGGTGTTGCTGCCAATGCCAAGGAATGCACCGGCGATCCGACCTCGTATAAGCTTATATTTTTGCTTAATAACTCGAAAAACTCCTGGAAAGGTTTGTCCTAAACAGGCTGACGAAATGTACGCATTGTACAGCGCCAGCTAGGGAGCCATCGCTGCACAGAATGAGGGTCCTCGACTATCTATGTCAGATTTTGAAAAGCTACTTCCAGAGAAGAGTGCTGCTATAGGTGATGAATGGAGGGCAGAAGTTAATGGTCACAGCTTCAGGGCTTCATTTTTTGTCCAGCTCTTTCGAACAGGAGGTACAATTGAGTTTTAACACTGTGACTGCCCATGAAAATGAAAATCGTGGATTTCGCGAACGACGTGTCACTAATGGTGATGGGTGCGACACTTGAAGAAGTGGAGTTGTCAATTGCGATGTCAATAGAAGTGATCGAGAACTGGATGAAGTCTGCAGATAACTCACCACAAGACGAAGATGTTGTTGGTCAGCATCTGGAAAGCAGTTCAGCGGATGTAGATCGACATCGGAGGGTACGTGATTGCATCGAGACGTACAGGCTGATGAAGCATCAGTCATCGATACTGCGATTTGGGGTTCCTGCATGGAGCGCTGCACTGAAAACCAACCGGAACCGTGAAAAGCTGAACAGGACATTCCGACTGATGGCCGTATGAATCACGAGCGCGTACAGCACAATTCCGTTAGATACAGTATGAATTATCACTGGGATGATCCCCATCTGCATCACTCTGGCGAAGGACATCGAGTGCTACATTCGGAAAAGAACCAGAAACGGAGGAAGATGCTGAGAATCAATTCGATGGCTAGGTGGCAGCAGGAATGGGATAATATGGGAAAAAGAGGGTAAACCCAAACCTGTCGACGTGGGTCAATAGAAAGCACAGAGACGTTAACTTCCACTTGACACAGCTCCTGTTGGGCCACAGCTGCTTCAGGAAGAATCTTCATCGAATCGGACACGCAACGTCATCCATATGCCCTAAGTGTGAGAACGTCGAGGAAACGCTGGAACACATGGCCTTCGAATATCCGAAGTTCGGAACGACACGTAGAGAGATGCTTAAAATTGATGGGCCGGGTCGTCCCCAAAGTGGTAAGCTTTGTAAACACGTGGAATTCGGTTAACAGAGTGATGACGCAGATTATGATTACCTTACAGCGGAAATAGCGTGATGAACAGCGAGCAACGGTTTCAGGAGAGCAATCACCGCCGGGAAACACTACGCCCAGGGAGGCAAGAACCACTGCCGGGGACTAGTCGAGTACACCATAGCAAAACACCGGGTGTAGGTCGCTGGGGAATTTTCTGTCGACGTAGGCCAGGTCCATCGTCTGGAACTAAACCGAGTAGTTCACGAACAAGTCGGGACCTGAATGGCTCAACGAGGGAGTGGTGCTGAATAGCACAAGAAAATAGGCAGAGCGAAAAGGAGTTGCGATGTGGAATGCCACTGGACAGGAAGCCAACGGGATCAAGAAGTTGTTGTACTGAATGGCACAAAGGAGCCAAAAGGTTCAGTACATTGGAGAATCTGTAGTTTGCCGCCCAGACTGTTTTTTAGGGAAAAAGCACTAAGTCTTGACCAACAGCTAGCTTTCATACTGCCCTGCAGAAATGGCTTATTTTATGTGGATGGTCGAAAAGTGGTGGTGTGTCGACGACTGGTGGTCTATGTTTCTAACTATATTGAAGGGACTAACTACTAAGTAATTAGACTAGTGTGAGTTCTACACACATAAAACACCACCTCCCTGAGGTAATCCCGCAAGCTAGCGTAGGGAAAGATTCTGGCACGGTAGCAGGAGTAGTTGTTTTAGTGGGTCGGAGGCGACTCCCCAACACCACTCACTGAGCTATCTCTTCATATGTCGTTTTGAAGAAGCACACACATTAAGACACACGCACACACACTCACACCGGGGGAATTGCGATGACTGCATTTAGCGTAGAGAATATCATACATCGGAATTTCAGTGAAAGTGGTAAAACAAACAGCAATTTGGCAACGCCAACTAGGACGAAAATATGAACGAGTAAGTGCGAACTCCGTGAAAAAAAACCCTGCGAGGATAACTATTAAGGGATGTAAGTCATTTTGTCCGTATCTCCGAATCGGTTGACATCTCAACAGGTTCGAACATCAGCGAAATTACACGGGTCAGACAGTGTGCTAGCAGCAGCAGGGAAAATGGAAATTCAGTGTCTGAAAATCCACTGGGGAAATCTCAGTCGGAGTAGTATAGATTCCTAACCTGGGACTATCCGAGTAGATCGCGACAAAGTGGAAAGTTAAATTGTACAAAGAAACTGGCATCAGTATCAGGAGAAATTCCGCCAACTGAGAACTCTCAGGTGGAGTGGAATAGATTCATCACCGGGAGCTGCTCGAGTACATCGCGACAAGGTACGGATCTAAATGGCTCAGAGAAACGGACCGAGGTGGCAGCTAAATGACTCAAAGGGCGCAAAGGAGCTAACGGGATCAAAGAAAGAAAAGGTTCAAGAACAAAATCTCTCCCGAAGTAATATCCTACGGTAATCCCGGGAGAACTTGAGAAAGAACAGTGTAAATTCGACAGTATCAAGTCGGCGCTGGTCTCTTTTTAATATTCTCCCTCGATAAAAAACACACGCACGCACACATACATACATTTTTCCAATTCGACGAGATGAGCCGAAAGATATACAACGACTCCTCACATTTCATTTATAAGAAATATAAAAATCTTTTTGCTTAAGGTAATGCCCAATCACGATGCCTAACAAATGGAAAAAAATATTTTGCTGTGCGGGAGATTTGGTTTTGTATAGGGTAAAGTGCCTATTTTCACCATATTACGGAAGGGGCCTCACTAATTCATTAATTACTCGGCCCCACAACAGTTTTGCTTCGCTGTCAATAACCAAGATAACACGAATTCCCTGAAAACGGAGAAATACTCGTGTTTGAGCGCAACAAAAACTCGAATCGAGTGCCCCTATTGCTACGCTACCATTTGACTCAATGAGTTGAACAAAGATGGCAGACGTTGCTCTAACCAACGGCTTCAAATGGGTAGGATGATAATAGAAACATGGCGAAAATAGGCTCATCACCCTAAATAATGCTTTTTTGCATTTTTTTTTTTCAAATTAGTTTCGGTGAAAATTACACATGCTTTGATGTTTCGTTCGTGTAAACCCGAGTTGTCTTACTGTTCCGACTACCCTATGTGTATACATATTTATGTGGTTTAATTACCTCGTTTATTTGTCCTATCCAGTCATTTGCACAGATTAACAAAAAATCACAGCAAATGACATATAATTAAATAATGCTTCGTAGAGTGTAATTGTAATTTAATCACCAATTAATGGAAAACCATCATCATTGATTCATATTCGGTTCAAATAATTCCATTATATTTCTCAATCTCCCAAACCTAATCGTTTCAGCAAACATAACTTGTTGGCGAGCTTTTATTGAAAGGAATCTTTTTCCCAGTGCGTACTCGATGAACGCACAAATCCAAAACCCGAAATTTGCACGCATTGAGTAAATAAAATCAATATATTGTTTATAAAATTAGCACAGCGGGAAAGGGCTATATCACAATATCGATAATCAGTTTGCATACTAAATGAGCCAAATCAACACCGGATGGGCGGGTTTTTGGGAGCATTGTTTACGCTTGAATAAATTAAGTGAATGGCATCATCATGTGTGCCGGATAAGCGATTTTGCCATCCTGGATTCATATAATGTACGCCGGTGTAATTGGGAGCCATCGAAGCGACGGTGTTTCCTCGCGGGTGCCACACAGCCGTCGACTGGAAATGTGTATTTATCTATAGTCCAGAAACCCACACATTTTCAGAGCAAAAGGCCGTGAAATGGAAATTGAATGTTTGAAAAGGATTCTTGCGCGCTGCATTTTATTGAATGATCAACTTTTTCACTGTCGGTTAACTTTTTTGCCTTTCTCAATAGAAAGGTATTGCAATTGCTCTGAAAACCGACTTTTTAACGGAGGCCCGGAGGGCCGAGTGACATATACCATTTGATTCAGTTCGTCGAGTTCGGCAAATGTCTGTGTGTGTGTATGTATGTGTGTATGTATGTATGTGTGTGTGTATGTGTGTGTGTATGTGACCAAAAATGTCACTCATTTTTCTCAGAGATGGCTGAACCGATTTTGACAAACTTAGTCTCAAATGAAAGGTGCAACGTTCCCATAGGCTGCTATTGAATTTCTAATGGATCCGACTTCCGGTTCCGGAATTACAGGGTGATAAGTACGAACACGCAGAAAATGTCGATTTTAATAAATTCTGCAATTCTGCAATAAAGGTGAAAAATTTTCCAAAATATGACCACAACTGCTTCGATTTGTAGTATTAGGTCACTAACATCCATTCAAAGTCTATTTGGCCACATTGGCCACCATCCTCGGTTCCGGAAGCCCCGGCGGAAGTATCTAAATTCAGAATAACAGTCACATCGGTTTCTCGGAGATGGCTAGACCGATTCGACTAAACTTGGCCTCAAATGAAAGGTATTGCGTCCCCGTAAATGGATATTTAATTTCATCCCGATCCGACTTCCGGTTCCGGAGTTACAGGTTGTGGCGTGCGATCACATAGCAAATTGTGATTCAAACCGATACTCCGATGAAAGCAAAAAAGGTAAAAATTTCGCTATAATATCTCTCAAACAACTTAAATTTGCTGTTCTAGGTCACCGACGGCCAACCAAACTTTCGTTGACTACATTGACCACCATTGACGGTTCCGGAAGTACCCGGGAAAAGCGGCCATCTTTCAAAATTTACGAACTCGCATCAGTTTCCCGGAAATGGTTAGGCCGATTTTCACAAACTTGGTCACAAATGATAGCTATAATATCCCCACAGATGTTTATAAAATTTCGTACGGATCGCTTATATGGGTCCGGAAATATAGACTAAATCGTCCGGTCACATATGAAATTCCCATATAAGCCGGAACTCAAATTTTTTCTCAAAGGGGGGACCCCATGAAATTTCAGAAATCGAATTCGTATTTTTGATGCCAAACATCTTTAAAATGCATGAAACGTCGAGATTTTATGTTATCTCGAAAATTTTTTTTTATAAAAATCGACTTTTTGGGACTTTGCCGATTTTGCACCTTTTTGCCTTTCTCAATAGAAAGGTATTGCAATTGCTCTGAAAACCGACTTTTTAACGGAGGCCCGGAGGGCCGAGTGACATATACCATTCGATTCAGTTCGTCGAGTTCGGCAAATGTCTGTGTGTGTGTATGTATGTGTGTATGTATGTATGTGTGTGTGTATGTGTGTGTGTATGTGACCAAAAATGTCACTCATTTTTCTCAGAGATGGCTGAACCGATTTTGACAAACTTAGTCTCAAATGAAAGGTGCAACATTCCCATAGGCTGCTATTGAATTTCTAATGGATCCGACTTCCGGTTCCGGAATTACAGGGTGATAAGTACGAACACGCAGAAAATGTCGATTTTAATAAATTCTGCAATGAATGTATAAAGGTGAAAAATTTTCCAAAATATGACCACAACTGCTTCGATTTGTAGTATTAGGTCACTAACATCCATTCAAAGTCTATTTGGCCACATTGGCCACCATCCTCGGTTCCGGAAGCCCCGGCGGACGTATCTAAATTCAGAATAACAGTCACATCGGTTTCTCGGAGATGGCTAGACCGATTCGACTAAACTTGGCCTCAAATGAAAGGTATTGCGTCCCCGTAAATGGCTATTTAATTTCATCCCGATCCGACTTCCGGTTCCGGAGTTACAGGGTGTGGCGTGCGATCACATAGCAAATTGTGATTCAAACCGATACTCCGATGAAAGCAAAAAAGGTAAAAATTTCGCTAAAATGTCTCTCAAACAACTTAAATTTGTTGTTCTAGGTCACCGACGGCCAACCAAACTTTCGTTGACTACATTGACCACCATAGACAGTTCCGGAAGTGCCCGGGAAAAGCGGCCATCTTTCAAAATTTACGAACTCACATCAGTTTCCCTGAAATGGTTGGGCCGATTTTCATAAACTTAGTTCCAAATGATAGCTATAATATCCCATCAGATGTCTATAAAATTTCGTACGGATCGCTTATATGGGTCCGGAAATATAGACTAAATCGTCCGGTCACATATGAAATTCCCATATAAGCCAGAACTCAAATTTTTTTTTCAAAGGGGGGACCCCATGAAATTTCAGAAATCGAATTCGTATTTTTGATGCCAAACATCTTTAAAATGCATGAAACGTCGAGATTTTATGTTATCTCGAAATTTTTTTTTTTTTTTGTAAAAATCGACTTTTTGGGACTTTGCCGATTTCGCACCTTTTTTCAGTTCAATATTACCGTGGCTGTTTTTTTTTCAAAATTTTAGAACTTGAACTCTTTTAATGAATATAAACAACGCACACATTCTCGTGATTCATGATTGAGAAAGGCACAATTGCACCGCTAGGTGGATTAAAATAGGTTTTTCAGTTCAATATTACCGTGGCTGTTTTTTTTTCAAAATTTTAGAACTTGAACTCTTTTAATGAATATAAACAACGCACACATTCTCGTGATTCATGATTGAGAAAGGCACAATTGCACCGCTAGGTGGATTAAAATAGGTTTTTTCGTCTGACAACGGAGGCACACCACCTGGGGCAGGCTGCATACATAGTTATATTAACATTCTGTGCAATTTATCAATTCTATTAGTTAACTGCACGCTGAGCCACTTCCAGGGCAGGATTCATTTGGTTTTGCTTATGTAACACGTTGACAACTTTAACGATAGTTGAAATAATTCATTTAGTATGTACATTTTTTATGAGGTGCGCTGGTTTTTTATTGCATTGAAGTTAAAATGACCGAAGCGGACACAGTTGGTAAAACCTGCCAGAACATTCCATCGATGCCCGTTAACAAGAATATAAAGCTTCCTCCCGGGAATGTGAAATAAAAAATTATTTGTTTTACCAAAAAAAGCATGCTCACGGCACGACAGTGAAAGAAATTCTGTTGTGGCAACCATCACATGGAAACTCCACCTGTTTTTTTATTGCACCACAATGACCTATTCGAACAAATTTAAAGCGGATATTTCGATATACATAGTTGTCAAGTAATATCGTATCACTGAGAACTGACATACAAGTTAAGTTTTCAATGTGTGTAATAAAAATAAAACTGTGCTTTTTAAATGTCACCAGCAAGTAGCAACTTGCCACTAGCCGGCGCTACGATCGACCGCAAACGTTATACGGGCGTTTCGTGCATACTTGGATACAATTCGTCGCTGTTGTGCTATCTTATGACAAGCGCCATTTAGCACTTTTCGAGAAAAACGATTTTTAAAGTTTGAAATTGAATATCTTAAAAATAAATGTTAGAAGCTTTTCGGAGAAGGCATTCGACGCTTCTATCTTTTCTGAAGCAATCTCTCGATTTGTGCGAAGATCGGTTGACTATATTTACAATTTTTGCTTAAAATGTAAACCAAAGTCGCTCACATACGTGTCATAAGTGTGTATTGATGATAAAATATGTATGACGTGTCACAAATGTGTACAGAAGATTTCATATAAAAATGAATTATAACTGATTCGTAAAATTCTGCGTTATAGATCACTATGTCCAATATCATACTTTTCCATGCGATAGCAGCAATATCAGGTTACAAAATGATGGTATTAGAACACAAAGTTTTTCCAATTTTCCTCCTGTATTCAGGAAAAACACTGAACAAAAATTGGTTTCATTGACAATTTAGAGACAATGTATATCAAACAATGTTATTGTTGACAGGTGACTAGACGAAACAAATGTTCTTCTTGCATAATCCATCACTACATTTCGGTATACTTTCCAAAACAAGTGGAAATCTCAAATAGAAATTTGTTCAATAATCATGAATATATAAGCCAACCAACTATGGTAGGAAAAGTTTTGCTCCCGAGACAAGAACCTAGCTAATGGTTATGGTTGATCTGCATAGGAATTACCTATGTCATCAGAGACATCTGTTGGCTTGCTATAAGCTTTTCGGCTTATAGCAAGCCAACAAACTAAGAATGTTGTCTCTTTTTTCTTTGCCATAAGATAGCACAACTCGATCACTCGAGAGATTGGCGCTTGTCATAATCGTGTTTCGCTATATCTCAGTAACCCAGCAGAATTTCAAAATTCTGAAAACGCGACTTTATGGAGATTTTAAAATTTAGTAACATGGCATATCTAACTCAGTTCACCCCAAAATGGCGTTTGTCATAAGATAGCACAACAGCGACGAATTGTGATTCATGCATGCGAACCTGTATGCGATGGTAATTTTCAAACGTATTTTCATTTAAATGAATGCCGACAGAACTAGAACCATTTTAACTTTGCTTAACTTCTTCTAACTTTCTGTTCGTGTATGCACGCTAATATATATTCACGGATTTACCCTGCCCTTTTACTCATTTTTGGGAACACTGCGAATATTTGCCACAGGGGATTTGTCGGAGTGTCCACTGAACTGAATGTCATCATAGAGCAACATAATTCCACCATCAATCCCTGGGAACTATAAAAGGCCGTTTGGAATGTCATCGCGCTCTTCTTTTACACCAAGTGATAGGCATCGGAGTAACATCAAGATTAAGTAAGAAAGCATTGAAATGAAACATTTAAGTTTAGTTGAAAGATAGAAGAAGTTATTATAGAATGAAATATAGATGAAGTTAAAAGTGAAAGTTTAAATACAGAAGAGAAGTTAAGTTGGAGAGTGTTACTTACCTGCTTCATAAGGATACCCGCGAACCTGTTACCAAATGGGTTCTACTTACCTGCGCCACAGGGGCGGATCCAGAAAAAAAATTCGGATGGGGTCCGAAATTTCGCTTTTGAAATGTTCATTGTACAATAAGTAATATGTAATAAACTCATTTAATTTTTGGTGGTCTAATATTGTTTGGAATGATTTTGAGTTTAGAACGAACTAAAATAAAAATTATTTTAAAATTTCTCAACACGTTAAAAAATTTCGGGAGGGGTCCGGCCACTCTGAAGATCACCTAAAACAGCTTGCCTGTAGTTACCGCTTCCAACCGTTAGTACTGAGCTATCCAACACTAGCCCTTCGAACCGGATGAATGACGGACTCCGTTCATCTCCCAACCACCATCTTGCTTTCGGAAGGTTCCGGTACGATTTGCCGCAAGGAATCCAGCCATCTTTATCTCAATCGATACGCAACGCCGCCATTGCTGCATTTTTAAAATACAAGGCATTGAATTGCTTATAGAAGGTAATGAGTATTCCTCTTAATTCACCCGTCTCGTTTGAGCTACGCGTTCTTTCGTTTTGCTGTTCCAGATCATCATGTCAAGCGAACGTCGCATCAAATCCTTGAAGCTGCAACTGTGCAGTATCATGACGTCGTTCAACCTCATCAAAACCTTCGTCGATGACTACGACGAAGAGAACCACGCTCTCGAGGTACCCGTTCGCCTAGAAAACCTCATCGCGCTGTGGACCGATTTCAATAATATGTAGTGTGAGCTCGAGTCGCTGGGTAAAGCTTCCATCGAACAGCAGCTGAAGCAACGAATGGATAACGAATCACTACTATCGAGTAAAAGGATTCTTGCTATCCGTGAATAAAATGCCATCCACACCGTGCGCACCGTCATCAAGTTTATCAAACGCTCTGATCCATTCGTCGACATCGCACGTGCGATTACCGGATATTAAACTTCCCGTGTTCAGTGGAAACCTAGAAAGCAACTCAACCTTCACGATCTATACCTTTCGCTGGTCCACTCGTCTCAAGATCTTTCGAATATCCAGAAATTCTACTATCTCCGATCGTCTCTTTCCAGGGGCGGATCCAGAAAAAAATTTCGGGAGGGGCCTGAAATTTCAATTTTAAATTAGCATTGTACAATTCATAATACGTAATAACCTTATTTAATGAATATCAGTTTTGTTAGTCAAAATTGGTTTGGAATGATTTGGAGTTTGAAACTAATATAAAATTGAAATTTTCTCAATAAATAAGAAAATTTCGGAGGGGGTCCGGACCCCCAGGACCCTCCCCCTGGATCCGCCACTGTCTCTTTCTGGTGATGCTCTTAAGTTGATCCACACCATGCCACTTAGTGCCAATAACTATCCCGTCGCCTGGAATCTGCTGGTGGAGCATTTTCAAAACCCTGCTCTGTTCGAGTTCCCGTCAATTAAGCGCAAATCGGCGGTCGAGCTGCACTCGTTGGTAGAAAAATTCGAGGCAAACGTGAAGATTCAACTGGGGGAGAAGATTGAGTTTTGGGACATTCTATTGGTTTGCATGCTTTGCACACGCCTAGACCACACAACCAGGAGAGATTAGGAAGAGCACTTGTCCACTCTTGATGCGGTTTCTTTTCGCGATTTGATTACTTTTATTCAGAGGAGAGTAACAGTGCTTCAAAATATGAATTGTAAATTGTCTAAGGTCCCACCATCCGCGGTAATCAAGAAGCAGCTTAACCAACGTCCATTCACCAGCCATGGGGCTAGTCAGTACAGCGCCAGGAAGTGCATCGTTTGTTCCGATCAGCATCCCCTATATCTATGTACAGCGTTTTCAAAATTGAGCGCCGTGATAAAAAAGTTCGTCGACATCAGCTATGCCGGAATTGCCTGCGTAATGGTCACATGTGCACTAGAGCTTCCATTCCCCGACGGTTTTCAGCTTCCCGGGATTCGGGAAATAAATAATAAATTTCCCGGGAAATCCCGAGATCCCGGGAATACAGCAGAAAAATAAAAAGGAGAAATATTTTCTTGAAAACAAAAGAATAAATTGAAAAGTTTTCAAACCCGTTTGATTGCATGTATATCTGTCCTAAAAGCAGTTGTCAGAAGATGGCGATTGGTTTACGCAACATCAACTTCTTTTTATGATTTTTCTTGGCTATATGTAGAACCAAAATTTTGGTAATTACGATTACGATTGGGACTAAACGCGGCTGCTGGAGTTACTGTCCAAAATTGGAATCGTTGTTCTGATACGGTGGAATGTAATCACCTTCTTTAGTAATCTTGAATGAAAAAATTGAGATGCTTCAGGGTAGTGTGCAGTTATTTCCGATCAAATGGGAAAATGTGATATATGGAATCCATTTCCATCACAGTAGGATCCGAAATAAGTGTGAATCAAAATCAAGCAGATAATGGACGAACTGTGCAGCGATGAATGAAGCCTACCATAGATTTCTTGTTACGGGCGAGTATCTGGATTGTGTGATCTTATCCCTTCAAAAATCCTTTCTGCATCCTTGAAAACGACATTCAAAGAGTTTGGATGCGCATGATGCTGGACAGATACTGCGTTATGTTTTTCTTTTCATGCATCCAAAAATTTACAGATATTACAGACCCATTATTGCCCAACCTACTATATATAGTAGGTGCTAAGAAGAACTCCTATTACTAAAACAATAACGCAGACCAGGCATTATTAATGAGTTAATATTGTTCATATACTCTTACAGAATACGTTTAGAGAAGTTATAGTGGTCAAACTGGTGTTTATGTTTTGTTTTCAATCAATTTTTCCTTAGGGGGTTACACATTTTTGTCAGGATGAAAAAAATCGAATTTTTGCAAATTAGATATTCTGAAACTACATACGCTGAGGAAAATTTTCTCAAAATTTCATTAAGATCGGAATACTACATCTTGAGTTACAGCTATTCAAAGACCACTAACAATCGACCACTAGTAGGCGGCGCGTAGTGTTTGATACGCTAGACCGTTGACTCGCTGCACCGACAGTAAAACTCGATTATCTCGGAGTTGTATTTTGGTGAAAAGTTCATTCGCGGCGATCACGATATCTCAAAAACCAATTAAACGATCAATCTGAAATGTTCACAGGTTGTTCCTTATTCTATCAGCTACTTTAAGTACAGAAATAATTATACTGGAATGACCACATCATTTTTTCCGATCGGAAAACTCAATTTGTGATGCGCGTGAAAAATAAGTTGGGCAATAATGGGTTAAGGTTATAACAAATAAGACGAAATATGCATTCGATGAACCGACCAAATATTTCTGCAGACGTTCTAGAAAAATTTCGTATGTTAAATAGCGTTTGCTCTAAGCGTGATATCATTAAAAACCATCCCAAGTTTTAAAACATACACTCATCGATTTTTTAAGAAAGTGCCGCCATTTCCATTACTGATTTGATTACAAGCCCTTTCATTCACGATCTAACTATTAAAATAAACTATTAAAAGAATTGTTAAAAAAGCTGATCAATGGGCTCTTCGGTTGCAGAGATATCCTGCTCATCACTAACGCTACAATCTGCATTCACTACTCACTCCAAATGTTTACCGGTAAAAAATTTCCTACATAATTTTTTTTTTACATTTTAACGATATTCAGTTAGCTAGAGATTACTGGTTAGGGAAAGTTATGAAAATTAGAGCCATAGTACTCAAGTGAGAGCAAGGATGTGAAGTAAACAGATCGGAACATAATTTATTTCGCAGAACCTTAGCCTTTTGGAATAAAATAAAAAACTTTTTTCCCGGGATTCCCGAATGTGCAAGAAAATTTCTGTTCCGATAGCTGCCATCGGCCATTCTGCAACGCAAGCACGGTTAAAAAAAATCCGGCAGGTCACAGTATTCCGTCAAGATTCCGGTAGCAGTCAAAATTTTCAAAATCGCGCTGTCAGAATTCTGTTATACGTCTGCCAGCTACGGTGAGCAGATTCATCGCACCGATTAATATTTCCAGTTGATAGAGGCAGAGTTTGGAAAAATCCCTGTGTGAACTTGAAAGTGAAACGAATTTAAATTCATGCCCGCCGCGACGAATGAAATGTTTGGTTGGTTTCCCTCTTAATTCGTTATTCCAATACACTACATTCAGGATCTCATATATTCGGTTTAAGAAGCAAACAATTTTTTTTCTATGCTAGCTCTGAGAAAGATTAACGAGTTAAAGTGCACCAGATATGGATTACGCAGTTCACTTATGCCCGAAAATATAGAAGATGGAAAGTTAATGAACGAAGGAGGCGTTGAATCTCTTTCAAGGTAGAGCCGTTCACCCTAATACTGAAGCAGTTAACCGAGCAGTTGATCGATCGAAAGTTGGTAGTCATTGGTAGTGACTTGAACGCCTGGGCTGTGGACTGGGGCAATAGAGTAACGATCACACGATGGTTTATCCTGCAAGAAGCTCTAGCGAAATTAGACGTACGATTCTGTAATGAAGGCTCTGTTAGCACATTTCAGAGAGGCGGGAGGTAGTCTATCATCGAGTATACATTCTGTAGTCCTTCATTGACGGCGAAGATGGATTGGAGAATGTGCGAAACGTATACGCATAGTGACCACCTGGCGATTCGCTACGGTACAGTACGGAGAAGGATGACCGGTGAGCGAAAGTGGAAGACGAAAGCCTTAAACAAAGACCTCTTCGTTAAAGCACTTCGGTCGAACGACGGGACCGAGAATGTAACGGCTCGTGACGCCACAATGCTGTGAAACTGGAACCACACCATAGACGGTGTCCACCTTACTGGGAGAACAAGACACTTAGTATGCTACGCGCTGCTTGTCTTAGCGCCAGAAGGCCGGCTCAGAGCAATATCGGAATCGGATAGAGAAGAACGCAGGGCAGCGTTGCGGGAAGCTAGGGTCGCTTTAAAACGGAAGATCAGGCTTAGAAAGTCAGAAACAGAAGCATCGAAGCGCCTGAAATCAAAGAAAGCCAACGGTCTCGAAGGATACCGAACGTGATGCTGAAAGCTCCGATCCTGGCAAATCCGGACATGCTCAGGATGGTGCTGCAGAAGTGGTAATTTCCCCGGAATGCGGAAGGTACAGAAGCTGGTGTTGCTGCCAAAGCCAGGCCGCAGAATACACTCGAAAAACTAGAAAGAATCATCATTAACAGGCTGAGGAAATGCACGGAGGGTGAGCGTGTACTATCCAAGATGCAGTTCGGATTTCGCAAAGGAGTGTCGCCAGTGGATGCAATTCAGACATTGCTCGAGAGTGCTGAGAAGGCATCTAAACAGAAGCGAAGAAGAGATCGATACTAAACTGAGGTCATCATAGATGTGAAGAATGCATTTAACAGCGCCAGCTGGGAAGCCATCGCTGCACAGAATGAGGGTTCCCGACTATCTATGCCAGCTCCTGAAGAGCTAGTTCCAGAACAGAGTGCTGCTGTAGGAGACAAGCGAAGGGCAGAAGTCAACGCAAGTCACATCGGGCGTTACTCAGGGCTCAGCTCTCGGTCCAACTCTTTGGAACGGGATGTACGAACTGGTGTAAACACTGCGGTTGCCCAGGAAAGTGAAAACCGAGTGTTTCGCGGACGACGTGTCACTAACGGTGATGGGTGAGACACTTGAAGAAGACGAGGTGACGGTGATGTAGGCTAGGTCCATCATCGGGGACTAGACCGAGTAGTTCACGAACAAGAGAACAAGCTCAACGAGAAGTGGTGCTGAAGGGGTGAGAAGGGAGTTGCGGTACTGAATGGCACAAGAGAACCGAGTCGTGGTGCTGTATGGCACAAAGAAGCCGAAGACCTCGATAAATTAGACAATCTGAAGTTTGCCGCCCAGGTTGTCTTCGTAGGGAAGGAGGACTAAATCTCGACCCACAGCTAAATTTCCGACTGCCATGCAGAAACTGGCAGTCTGTTTGGATAGTCGAGAACGGGTGATGTGTCGAGGAGTGGTGCTGTAACCCTACAGAAGGAACTGACTACTGAGTAGTTTGATTAGAGTGGGTGCTATGCAGATAGAAATCCCTCCCCGAAATACTGCCGTAGATAGTGCCGGGGAGGAATCATGTTCTGGGTTAGAGCAGTGGTTTTAGCGGGTCGGGTGGGTGTCCATATGCGTTCCCTTTGTTTTGGTTTTTGAACATTTTTTCCTGTTCAGGGCTTTTTTGAAGGTTTTTTATGCTCTCTAAAACACACACATAAGCAGACATAGTTCCAATTTGTCGAACTGAATCGATTGGTATATTGGTATACGAAAACCGTTGTTAGTTAATACAGCTCGATACTCTAGGCATCCGGAAGGACTGCTCTCGAGCCCTGTTCGTCTCAGACTTAGTGTCTGCCAGAGTGGATTGCCATACAATCCTCGGACGCCTGGATCTTCAAGCTCGTGTCCGAGCTCTACGTAATAATTCTCTTCTGCGAGTCCTGTTCAGGAGAACGCCAGAGCGCTGTTACCGGACTTCAGCGTGTTTTCAACAGAGTGGCGACGGCTTTTGTCTTCAACCAGACGAGAAATTCGATTAAAGCCAAAATAATGTCTATTGTAAAATGTAATTAGGGCGTTAGGTCAGTTGCTGACGGTACAACTAATAAACAAACAAATAGAGCAGTGTAATTCTGTAAAAGTAGTTACTGGCTGCTTCATTAATAATTCATTTGCGTAAATATATTTTTTCTGCACATTATGAAAAACCTATATATGTAATCGCACAAGTAAAAATAATTAAAATAATTGAAACACAGAGAAAATGGCAATGGAAAATGGCAGCCGTAGTACTCAAGCGAGATTTAATAAAAATTCAGACTAAACCATTTGCCTTCCTCGGTGGTAGCCGAAATGGTTTGTGATTTTATCAAATCCAAATCACTCGACATGGCCTGAACTTCTCACTCCAATTGACGCTCGGAGCGAATATAGTATATTATTATCAATATTATAATTATTTGTCATTTTGAATGTTTTTGGAATGTGCATGTGCAGTGTCAAATTAATTACCAAAGAATGTTTTAAACTGCTCATTTGAAGTAGATGCGTTAAAACACATTTGAAAATTCTTTGCCCTCGGAAAAACTGATAAATTGGATCCGCTGCTCCATGCGTCAGAAGTCGGCTTTGTGAATATGGCGAGCGAATTTATTACAAAACGGTGCAATAGCTAATTCCCCCAAATTGACTCCATGATCTCTGTGATTTGATTGCATATGTTGGTGTTGGAGTATTTCCATGTAACATGTTTCCATGTAACCTACCAGATTGCATGAATAATTAATTAATTTTGCTTTATTATGGTGGTACATCGTCATGGTGGCAACAGGGTATCAAATTGCCAGATTATAAAGTCTCGCAATGATTAAGCTGTAAACTAATTTATTCATATAGGATGCGCCTGGCACACTCCGAGCAGACGTAAATAGTGATAGTATAATCATTTTAAATGGCTTATTATAGTTGTTCATTCCTGTATTCACCGCACCATTGAGTGATGAAAGCAGTCGCATCGGTTATGAAAAGACTCTAGCATCGCGAAAGCCATCGGAAGTCCTCCAAGCGGATCATCATCGTGGGAGAAAAGTATAGCTTAACCAAGAGTCTTACCGTTTTCTCTTTTCTTCAGCCGGTTGCCAGATGGCAAAAAATCACCGTCCCCTAGGTGCCACCGAGAGCACTCACCTGATGACCTCTCCCCGCCCAGATGTTGTAACCGAAAATGACAATAACGACTTGATGATAATCTCCATCGTTTTCCACGAGCTTTCCCGGTTTCTTTTTATAAAAGGCATTGAAGTTTTACGAGTATTATCATCTTCTGCAGGTTCTGCTTTAATGCCATAAAAGAGTGCTCTCGAAGAAAGGAGGAAGAAAAGCAAACTGTTTTAGTAAAGGAATTGTGCCCTTCGAAAAGATGAAACAGATAGAAATTACATCTTCGTGAATGCAATAATTGAAGTACAACCTGGAATGGAAATTGCATTATTTTTTCCGTTAGAACAAAACTGTGTGAAGATTAAAATTACTTTTCTGCCATGAAAGAGTACGGGAAACCAATCCTGACTTCGGAAGGATTCACAATGCTATGCATATAGTATATTTTCCAGGTATGGATAAACCACGAATAATATATATGGTATCATGGATATTCTTTTCGTAACGTAGAATTATGAATCACCGAAACTGGAGCTATGGACTGTATTTTTGAATATGAATTTTATCGTTGACTTAATTGCAAACATGACACAATTCAACAAAACATAATTCACGAAATGGAATGTAAATTTACAAGATGTTTTCTTGTGAGCTTTGACATAAGATTTGTAGAGCAGATCCCCTTGAGATTGAGTGGTGTTTCAAAAAAGTCATTTTTTGTGCCGTTCTAATGAACATGTACGTAGGGTAAAGTATTATTTTCAGTCTCACTCATTCATTCATTTATTGGCCTACAATCGATGGAATGCGTATAAATTGACATCAACAGCTTTGCCTCGTCAACAACCAATTGAATAACACAAATTCCCTGAAAACGGTGCAATGCTGGTTTCTGAGCACAACGAAATTGTCGCCCTACCATTGCCCTACCCAAAGCGTTGAACAAAGATGACAGACGCTGCTCTAACCAAACGGCTTCAAATAGTTAGGTAGATAATACAAAACATGGCGAAAATAGTCTCAATACCCTATCTGATTAAAAAAGCAATTCATACGCACTTTTATTTTAATTTTAAGTCATATATAATTATGCCACAAACTCAAATAATTTTAAAATCGGTCGCAAATATGAGTTGAGATACAACCAACTTTTGAAAATAATTTGCGTTTCGAAATACCACGCATTTCACTCTTCGGGGCCCAGTCGGCAAGAAACGGCTGAAAGCAATCATGAAATGTGTTTTTAAGTAGCGTGGTTGGAGCCACTCCATCATAGCAAAAGTATCATATTTTGTTTCCCACATGTTCCACTTTGCTTTTTAAAATCGGTTCATGCACGTGGTTGTTTGTTCTCGAAAGTTAAAGAACATAATCGCTCGCTTACGGGTGGTGTGAGCCAATTAGTGTTTTCCTCAATCGAAATTTGAATTTAAGACCATGGGTTGCCCTAAATGTACAGTTAAAGCTTACATTTCATCTTTTCTTCTTGACGCTAAAAGTGAATTTCAATAATAAAAGGATAGGCTACTGTACTATAAACGTCACATTTTTATGCATTTAAACACACATAAATGATATTAATGGGTTGCATGCATTGGGAATGCTTGAATTTTCTAATTTCTTTACATCAAAGTTATAGCTTTTTGATAGTACATTTTTCAGTGATAAAACGAGCAATTGCTTAGGAAATTTTTTTTTTTGGAGTTTCAACTTTTTCAAAAATGATTTCCTTATAAGGACCATTTGTTTTTGATAGTGGAACAATAATTTGGAAACGTTACCAACTGCTTGCGGGGAGCCTTCACTTCTGAGGATTTACGAGCAGTCGGGTTGGTAATGGCAATTGAAAAATTCTGCTAGTAAGACGTCCACACCTAAAAACTACAAAACACGAAATGAAGCGACGCTATCCGCCATCATTTTGGTTCACCGCTATTGTTTCCGGATCAACGCTCCAACCAGTATCCAGAAGATCGCCATCGTCATCCCATAATTCAACCAAAAAAAATCAATACAAGGCCAAATTAGTACAGGCACACGGTTCGCACACCTCCAAAGTGCGCAGGAATTAACCACAGGTGCCTTGAGATTTTCGTTTTTTTACCGCTCACACCCATTTTTAAGCGACGTCGAGTGTTTCGATCGACCCCATTCAACCGTAAAGCTGCCCGCCAGATGTGAGCTCTTTCCTAACTAAGAGGACCTAGTTGCTGCTTGTTCCTGCTCCTTATTACCGTTTTCTCCGTGCCGGTAGGAATTGAGAAGCTGTTCCGGAACAAAGTAAAATATACAAGGCATAAAACTAGCCTTTAGAAGGTTAGTACCGTTCCAACTTCTCTACTCTGTTAGTCCGGCTCTCCCGAGTCTTTTTGTGTATTCCATCTATAGCCGTAAGCACAAAGCCATACTAACTGTTTTTAAACCGGACTAACTTTTAAACCGGCCTAAAATATTTGGTAAGCTTTAATCAAACGATGCTGTCATTTATATGGCTGCGTTCTGATCTGCGTTACACGTCAATGTTAAAAAACAACAAATTCAAGTTAATGAAAATGAGTAATTTCATTCCGATATTTTCTTGCAGTAAAATAGCTTTTCTTCGTCAAATATCTCGTTCCATAGGGTTTGAGAACAATTTTGTCAATTTGTGGCCGATATGTTTCTAAACATAGAACTTTAATGTGTTGGATAGTTGAAAGTTGGCCGATGATGTACAGTACTTTGTAGTGACATAATATGCACAAAAGAAAATAAATTGATATACATTACATATGCATGTTTTATTCAGTTTGAATAGGCGCTTGTCGAGTTAGAGGTGGCTGACCCATCGGTTGTACCATGATAGTTAATTCTCGACAAAAATATGATAGCCAACTGTCAAAATTCTCTTTGAAAGAAAATTCCGGACAAACCGTAGCTGGATAAACACAGTTCATAGTAGTTAATGGAAGAGAAAATTTTTCTCTTTTGTTTACTGCCAACATCTGTGATTGGCGCGTAACGGTTTGTCCGGAATTTCCATTTAAAGTGAATTTTGACAGTTTGCTTTTAGGCCGTAATCATATGTTTGTCGAGAATTGATCTCAATTTATCCAAACGTGCTCTACTGTAATCTTTTGATGTGCAATTAGAATCAAGCGTGTAGAGAGAAGGAAAGAACGAGGAAATAAAAAATGCGGGTAGATAAACACGGTAAAAAAAAACTTTACCCATTTTATGTATTCAAATTGCCCATTTTCGGAAGTATTTCGTCAAAAAATGGGTATTCTTTTGCTTCTAACAATGGGTGCTTTTTATTCATTTCACAACTACTCGATGAGATAATGTCAATGGATATACTGATCTTAATAATGAGTGAAAAGTCATTAGGAATTATGCTACATTTTTAGTCATTAGGAATTATGCTATATTAGGAATTATTTTAAGCGAGTTAACCTGCAAACTAAGGTTCGTAGCGGAACCTGCAAATTACCGGCCTGCATCTGAGTACGTGGCGGAAACGGAACTTTTCGGCAATGCTCATAAAACAACAGCTGCTTAGACTACTGAGGATGTTGCAAATATGCGCCAGTTCGGCATTTTTAGATCAGCCAAAAGATACAGCCATCAAAAATATATCCAGTTGGCGGTTTTATTTTGTTAAGTAGTTAAGGAGACAATAATGTGAAATGAAAATTATTTTATACTTTTTAATAATTCAGAAATCATTCTATTGACAGTATTTTTCATTCTGGCGCAATTTTCATGAATGGATATTTTTCACGCATTTTGTTGTAACAGTTCTGCGAAAAATAAACCCAGGTTGACGTACAAGAGCTGTATTCATTTATGGATATGAACTCTTTACTCACTGAATGGGTTATTCCACTTTTATTGAAAATGCGTAGTTTTCTACGCATTAATTGGTATTTGATTTTATTAGTGTAGTTCGAGACAGTGCTTGTCTTTCCTACCTGATAAACTGGCTTATTTATTGCCATCTTTATTGCGAGCAAAGAAAGCCATATTTATTCAGAAGAAAGGAAGGAAGAGAGGATTGAAAATAACGAAATGTATGCAAGAGAAGCATGACAAATTTGTGCATATTTTTGTCTTCGTCCGGTAACATGATGCTGCCATTTGCATTGCTGCGTTCTGATCAGCAATATACGGCCATGTTAAAAAACTGTATAATAAAGTTAATTTAAAATTCATTGTTTATGCCATTTAATAGTCTGATGTATTTATGTTTTTAAATCGATTTTGAGATCCTCGATTTAGCTTAAGGAGTTACACCACTGTTGAGCACGAAAAAATAGGCTTATTTCGAGAATTTTTTATTGCTCAATAAAATGGTGAATTGACATCTTCTTGAACGGGATTTATAACATAAGTATTGTATCAAATAAAATAATTTTTTCGAGCAATTTCATCACAAGGTGGCGGCTCTGCAGCTTTTTTACCTTATGCGCGTTTTTTGGAAGGGGTCCACGGTCAGAAATCTATCTCCCGTGATTTTCGACCTAGCGCCAAAAACTAAAGTTTTTCTGATTCCTTATGTCAATAGCGATGTACATATGATTTTTTCGATATTTTGATTTTAAGCGAAATGGTGCAGTTTTGAGTGAAAAAACGTCGAAAATGTCATAAAAATCTACACAAAATCGTTAATCAATAAAAAGGTAAGCAATAAAAAAATTTAATCCTGCGACTGGAGAAATCAATTTTTAATTACTGTAAAAATTTCAAAGCGACCAAAAATCATTTGTTCGAGTTACATTTCCGGCCAGTGGTTTCGAGAAAAACGCAGTTAAAGTTTGCAGTACACCTGGGTTATACATAAGAAGCGTTGCGGCAAAATTTAAAATTTGTATATGATTGAATCGTTTTCGTTCTCCATGTTTTGGAATATCATTTTTTACATCCCAAAGCACATTTTAGACTAATAAATAGAAATTCTACAGTGGAGTAACCGCTTAAACAATTTATTATTTAAGATCCATAATTGACTAAAACGTTCTTTTGGTAATAATGGTGCATACTATCGAGAACGTTATAGAGTTGTATTATTAGGCGCTAGCCAATTTTTTGCCGATAATACCTTACACAACCCTATTTAAGTTCGGACACAATTTAAGCGATTTTTCCGAATTCAACTTTTTGCGTCATTTTGCCAAGTCATCTGTCTAGTCTCAGCTTTCACAACTCTTTCATACCCTGTGCATATCTGTTCTATCATTAAACGAAAATTTGTACCACAGCGGAAATGCAAATCGTTCAAGATATGCTAGAAAATTATAAAATACGAAACAATACAAGCACGCTCCGATAACATTTAAATAACGATCAAAATGAAAATATTTGTAACAATGGCATGGCTTCATTTACAATTTTGTAATATTGTAATATGTATATTGTAATTGTAATAATTTAAATATGGCATGGCTTCATTTAAAAATTTTTATTCAGTCTTAGTTTTGAACTCTTTCGAAGGCAGTAAAAATATAAATAAAATCCCACTTGCTTATGATGTTTTTGTGAGAACATACAACTATAAAAGGGAACAAATTGTGATTATACATTCTTTTCCTCATGTAAAAATAACTAAAAAATTGTGAGCAAATTAAACTTCACTCATTTTGGTAGCCATAGGTAAACTAACGATCGAAAACAATTTTCATCTCTGAATCTTATTATAAAATTTCGTTCGACAGTTTATTTCAATATGATTCGACTTCTGCTAACCTGCAATATAACTCTTCGATGTAACGTTTTGAAATGAGCGTGTAGCACCTTCTAGATATAGGACGATAAAGAATATTGAAAAAAATGCATTTAAAATTCGATTACACCTGTTTTTCGTACGGGATAAAACTTGCTTACTTGCCCTCATATGATTTGTGTGCAACATGGGCCATAATATTGCACATTAAGGTCGAAAAAATGATTCAAATTATTGAGATGCATGCAAGAGGAACATGGCGGACTTTTACACTGTTTTCATTTGGCTTCAGGATGCAGCCATTTCTGCAATGACAGGTACTAACGTCTTATTCCGGACTAAACTCAGGCCTAAAATCATAGATAGTACCATGTGGCGGTACCAACTAGATTCAAGCTTACCGCTACTAGTGCACGCTTGAATTTGTCCCGATGACCGAAGAACGTACGAAGCAGTAGTTTCGTAACCGCCAGACAACACTCATCGCGTCGAGCGGGAGAGCGGAACAGCTCGTCGAGAATTACCTGGTGGAACGGGATGCCGAGCAAGTGTCAATACGCATCGAGAATTTGGACACCGTGTGGATGGGACTGGATGAAGTTCAATCGCAACTCGAGGACATGGAAGAAACCAACGAAGGTATGGCACAAAATCTCCAATTCCGTTCCCATTATGAAACCTCCTATTTTCAAATTAAAGCCGCTCTGAATTCGTACCTTCCCTTGTCTCCTTCAAAAAACATGATCCCTCAAGCTCAGCCTGGGCTCTCTGCTATAAAGCTACCGACTATTTCGTTACCGGAATTCGACGGAGACTACAACCAGTGATTAACTTTCCGTGATACTTTCGTTACCTTAATTCACGACAACGCAGAAGTTCCCGCTTTTCAGAAATTTCATTACCTCCGCGCTGCTGTCAAGGGAGAAGCAGCACAGCTTATCGAATCTATAGGGATTAGTTCCGCGAACTACACCATCGCTTGGCAAGCGCTCGTTTCACGCTTTGCCAATGAGTATCTGCAGAAAAAACGTCACCTTCAGGCCCTATTAGACTGCCCTCGAATGAACAAAGAATCTGCTGCCGCATTACATTCTGTCGTCGATATATACGAACGTCACACCAAAACCCTTCGTCAACTTGGAGAACCAATTGATACCTGGAGCACCATGTTGGAACATCTCCTTTGCCTGCGGCTTGATACCGGTACCCTCAAAGCTTGGGGAGACTTCGCTACTACTGCTGAAAACCCTGACTTCAACAGCCTGATCGATTTTCTACTGCAAAGAGCCCGTGTCTTGGAATCGTTGTATGTTAACCACCACGCCCAGCCTGCACCGGTCTACCAGCCACCCATGTTGCGTAAGCCGTCGTTACAAAAATCGTTTCCCATGCCGCATCAGAAGTCGCTGTATGACCAATTGTTTGCAACGACGGCAGTTCACAAAAAGGCGTACAGGTAGACTAGCCCTGTTAGAAGAGCAGATTCTACGAAAGGTTTGAAATGAGGCTGATGGAAAATAAGTTGTTTTCATATACTGCTTGATTTTTCCTGAACGCAATTGCTTGCGAACTAGAATTTTCACTGGCCGAAGTAAAGGGTTCTTGAAAGAGCGAACTTCATACTTCGCATTTAAGGCCCCTGCTGGAGACTACAACATCAATCTCTACTTCCCGGACGGGTACATAGACAAGATACTTCTTCGTATACGGCCAAGTCGTTAGTTACATCTCGGCTTATCTTTGTCCTCATTCAAGTTTGTTATGAATATATACCAAATTCGTCACTGATATTTTTCCAACAAGAAACTAGCAGTTGGGAAATTGGATTCTGAGATGATTATGACTTTTATTGGTTTAGGTTTCGATAAAAATACACAGAAAATAAATCAGTTTGGACAAGGAAAAGCTTTCTTCAAATAACTTTTTTCCTTGAAAGTACCCAACTTGAATTTTCGACGGTAGACAGAGAACATAATTACCTATCTTGCAACAAAATTTCATCCCAATCAAAGATGTTTTTTTTTTTTTGCAAATCGACCTTAAATTTTTAAAATCGATTTTTTTCAGTGTAGGAGTCGATGAAGAATTTTTCTAATATTTTTATTAAAAAATTTGACTTATTTTGTGAAAATCACTCCCATAACATTTTTGCAGGATTTGTCATTTTTAAACTATAGCCGTTTGAAAAAAAAATGGTAAAAAAATGTGACCCTTTTGAAAAGACAGTCTAGATCATTTTTGGAACAACAAAGTATGCAAAGTGGCTGTTTGTGATAAAGTTCTTACGTACAGAAAGTTTCATTAAAATCTGAGAGGGTGCTGCCAACTCTGAATATGATTTAGCGCGAAATTCGCCATGACTTGAATTCACAAAAGAAAATCAAATATCTTCACAAATAAAAGTGTTACCCAGGAGTTACCTCAGGAAAATTGAACATAATATATTCCAAGAATTCGTGACACTTTATTCGAACATTTAAGGACAATTTTTTCAGTGTATCAATGCAATAAAATTCACGCTCAGTGGTTAAACAGCAGACTACCAATCAGAGCACGGCGTATGACATTTTTTTGTTAATCATGGTATTTGAGCGTTCATTCTACAAAATTAGGTGTCCATTTATTGTACATATTTCCGATCAGGTAGCGTTTAGTTATTGAACTCAGTACAACGGTAGTTTTTCAATTTCAAAATCTCGTGAACTATTCCGGTCAAGCATTTTGGATATTGAAACGATAGAAGTTTTCCACTTCAATAAAATGAAAAAAACGGACAAAATTATTGAAGACATGCTTCTCCCATCAGAGGCCATAATCAAGTTTATATCAGCAACACTCCCAGCTATAATTACTCGGCTAAAACAGTTCATAAACAACCAAGGAAGTTAACAGACGACATTTGGCCGGACACCAGGAATCTGGACCTAATGAACTCAAATAATTATGTTTAATATTTAAAAGCATCCCACTCTCGCAAATCTTGTTTGCCTCATGAATAATCCCAACATCACCGCAGGAAGGTCTTGGGCGCACAGATTCGTTCTGTTCTCGCCTGGAATTAGGGTATGGAAAAACCATCCTGACCAGTTGTTTTAGCTAAATGTTTTCTGTGCGATAGCATTCGGTTCTGCGTACAGGCAAACTGCGCCGTCGACGGTAGGGGTTGAATCAGACCTTTGATGTCTGCCTTTTCCTAACCCCAGCGGTAACAACGGTGTCCATGTGTACGTATATGTTGAAGGCCACTGGGTTAGGAATACGGCCGAGCACACACGAAATTGGGGTGATAACACCATTCCAGCAAACATGTACTGCCGGTTTCATACACTTACTCCGGCAGTGGCTACAGGTTGAGGTTTATCAAAATTTAACCAATATACGAGGTGCCATTGGCAGCTGTTATTTGCTATTTGCTCCTATTCGGTTATTTGTGCGGTTTCCTACACGTGTACAAGTATATAAATTAAATAATTATGAATTCATTGCGGTCCCATGCGACCGTGTTCGTCTCAGGTCTAATCAATATTGCAGAAAACCGCGTGATTAGGAGCAAACACAGGGGCAATAAAATTTCTAGAACATTGCCAAATTTGAATTATTAAACAGCTCATTTCAAAATGTATTGGCTCATTCCTAAACTAATAACTGCTGCAAGATTCGTAGTGGTGGTCTAATCCAAAGTTAATGGCCACCCAAGTGAGCTGACTATGGTGATTAAGGCTATAGTAGATTGAGCGCGATGTAGGAATGTAGATGTATTTCAAAATACATCTCAAACTCCTCGGGTGCTAACCGAATACGACGCTGCCTTGCACTACCTTTCAGTGCACTGGTCTCGTTAACCAGGCGTCATTCAAGTTCCGAAATTGTTCAACAGAAAAATTAAATAGGAACAAACTTTCTAAGAAGAACATCATAATTTTGCCAATGAAAATGTCTCACTGCAATATCTGTGGCTGGGTGGCATTCTAAAATCTAAAATCAAACGCTGTTACGTGTGTGCGTCACTATTTTGAATGACAATGTGTTTGGTATTTGTGTATGGATTTTCCTCTTTTTGCCACCAAACAATTCGGAATTACGTTCTGTTGCTATATAGTTTATGTATTTCAACAGTACACTATTGAAAACCCCGATAAAAAAGAATTTATTACGAAAAACGTAAAAACTCCTATAGATGAGTCAGTCTATTCCGAGCAGAGCCGTCAATAGCCATACAGTCGCCAGGCGCTCCAATCATACATCACGAGATTATAAATGGAGGTGCCGTGTGTTCATTTGAGTCAGTCGATGCTTGCATTCCAAACGAGCAACATCATGACTACATTGTCCTGACATTACAATAAGACGCTATGGCATTTCTGCAACTGAAAGACATATCAACGTTGTACAACTTGCACACGTTTCCTTCCTGTGTACAAAGTATTGCGCATGTTGAAACTTGCTCCAAATTTGAAGTTAATCGGACAAGCCTAGCTACCGGACGAACTCGCCTGAAATTTGCATAAGATTTTTCGACCATTTTACATGGAGAAAACCCACTAGCTCGCATTTTCATCGCTAGGGGGCACTGTATACATCGTATTATCAATGTAAATCACGGTAGAAAAGTTACAAGAAATGTGATGAGCTTTACGAAAAACTAATTGTTGTTGATGGAAATACGCGAATAAGTTCTAAAACGGTCACAATGAAACAAAATAATTGTGTTGTTAAAACAAAATTTAAAATATCTCGAGAAGAACTACATTTCAGAAAAATTTTGTTAAGAGCATTTTGATTTAAAATTGGCGTTCAGAATCATATTCAAAACTAAAAATTCTGCATTTGACTGCAAATAGTATGAATTATAAAAAAATTGTCAAAAGTCTTTGTTAGGAAAACTTTTTTATTGAAAGCTTCACCAAGATCCAAATACACTAGAAAAAAGCTTCTTTTATATCTTTAAAACGATAAACATTAGATTTTTCACATTTTATGATGGGGTAATGAGGTATATCTGTTAAAAAGGACATAATTACACTAATAAATTGTTTTGTTGAAGCAAAATTTCAAATATCTCGAAAACTATCGCATTTTGGAAGATATTTGTTAAATGCATTTTGATTTAAAATGATACATAGAATAATATTCTGTAATAAAATTACAGTTTGTATGTCCACTAGTATGAAATCTAAAAACATGTATGAAGTTATTGTTAGAAAAACTTTTTTAGTAACAATTTCTCCATCATGCAACCACATTCAAAATGTTTCTTTTCTCTTCGAGTTTTTGTTAACAAAATGTAAAAATTAGAAAAAATGTTTTTTTCTGCAATTTGAATTTTTTATATAAATTTTTATTTTTGTGAAAAATTACACAATTTTTTTCAGTGTATTTTTTCGGGTAGAAGTATTTGTTCGCTGTAACTCGTTCTCGGATAGTTTCACTGTTTAAAATAGAGTAATCGAACGAAAAAAATTGAAATTAATGCACGTCTACGTCTAAGTCCACGCCCTTTTAAAAAATTGCTCTTGAGTCAAAATAATCTTATCAACTGTGGAAAATGTTTAGTCGTCAATGCCGGTTAAACCTGTAAAGTTTCATCGGAATCTAAGATGGTCGGTCGCGATTTTAGAGATTTTCGGTCGGATCTTCGTGGATTTCCTAAATAGATATTCCGAAAATCTCGATATTCTATCTCTTCTATGAAAAGTTGGTGTTGGCGCTCTCTATGCGGCCACAGGTGAAACTAAAATTGTCTAACCCATACAAAACTCTTATTATGTACTACAATTCTTCTGAACATAATATAGATCTAAATCTAACCATAATGAGTGGTTCGTGGGAATCAAGTACTGACCCACAACAATGCAGTGCTGGGCACCATGCAAAACTGACTGACTTCTTTTAACAAAGCCGGATTGACTAGCAATCTTCGAGAAAGTTTTAGACAATTAAATTATCTTTCTTATTTTTACTTACAATGATAATACGATGCATATAGTGCCACCTAGCAGCGAAAATTCGAGCTAATCACATACAGTCTTCAGGCACATTGGTCCGGTAGCTAGACTGGGCCGGATTCCTTCAAATTTGGCGCAAGTACTACAGGTGGGATTAGCAATCGACTCAGGGGTGGGATGATTGGGTTTTCAAAAATTCATTTTTTTTTCTGGGCAGTCCAGTGCACAAGGATTCCATTACACAGAAATACAAACCTTGCATTCTGCCAGATTTTTAAATTTTAGAAGTTGTTACATAGAATTTTCGGAAATCTAAGTCATATTTACTCAAATTTAAGAAAAGTCGATTGAAACAACTCCAATGAAGACTATAACTTATGTCAAGTTTTGATATTGGCAACCCTGGTCGTACACACACAATGATTAGCAATGTGGGTTGGAAGGGTAGTTTGGGTTTGGATACAGATCAAAACTGCGATGTTTGTGTGCTGCTTATGAATTTACGAATAGGGATACATTTATTTATTTTTATGCTTGTGTGCGCATTGGGTTGTTAGAGCAGTCTTAGTTGTGATTTGTTTTCAAAATGTTGCGAAGCTGATCTATAGCGATTCTTGGACGTTAATTAAAAATTCTGATCACGAGAAAGCACTGACTGGTTTTTATTGTTATCCCAGGTTTTCATGGATTACTATATTATGACAAATAAATTCTTTAGAACATATTCAGTAGCATAGTATTTAACAGGCCTGTGCGGAAGGGTAGGGTTTTGGGATTTTAAACCCCTCCCATGAGAGTTTTGAATTGCCTTTGATAATTCTTTAACTTTCTCAACAGGAATAAATATATAAATTTGATAATACAAAATAAAAAAGCAAGAGCACAATCCTTCCTGAAGGGAAAACAAGAGATTTAGGTTCAATCCGTATGCTTACTACAAACCACCACAGCAAGAATCCGACACTACCACTAGCCAGCAGGCGGTGGTGTCTGATCAAAATTCCTTCTCGATAATAGATATTGTCCCAATTTGTTGAGCCAAGCTGATACAAGACTCAGCCCTCCGGGACTCGGAAAAGATCTTCAACATTTGAGGTTTTCTTAACCTTTCTTATATAAGGAACGAAAAAATTCAAAACCCGTCCTTTGAGAATTTCCTGCGCAAAGGCCTGGTATTTAATATTTGTATATATAAAAAGTATCCAGAACATACACTCAAGATTGGGGAAAATAATTTCGAGTCTAATAACGACCTAAGGAGAGTTCGGGAGTGGTTCAGTTCTATAATCATAATTTTGACCATTCTATAAGATAAAATCGGAAATTGTAAAACTAGAACTTACTCACCCAACAGCAGTTGGAGCGGATGTTCTTTTTAGTTTAAAATTCATGTTTAAAATTCAAGCCATGTCTTAAGCGTTATTGGGCCTAAAATTATGATTCCCCAGTTTATTCAGTCTGAACATCTGTCCTGTTCTGCGTATTTAAAACACAGTTCTAAAAGCGTTGTAAATTAAGCAACAAATAGAACGGTAGTGCAAATAAATTTAAATTTAAAACAATACCATTTTGAATTATAAACCAAACTCCTATACTGTATTTTTTTCAGTTCTAGTTCCACGTTAGAACACCTATGTTAAATAAAACGCTGCAGAACATGCACCAAGTTCATTATTTTAGTTTCAAACTGGAACCGGTTTAATAACTCAATAATTTATTTCTTATTTCATTTCTTTGCCAACTAATCAATTAAGAAATACTCAACATAAAGATTGTTTACCTAGGTACAGTACATTATTGGAAATTCAATATTTAATTATATTAAATAATTAAATAATTGATTAGTAGATTAGTTTAAAAAAATAGCAGAGAGCATGATGTATTGCTTGATTTTAGAAATTTATTACTGTTAAATGTCCTTCAATAAATTATATTTCAATAGTTAGGAGAGCAGGAGAGTAAGCTAGAACGTGAGTCGTAGTTGTGATAGACGCCAATTATATTGATCACCATATTTTCCATGACACCGTGGTCGTGTTCTGTGCACAAGCTTTTGGTTTATATATATATATATATATATATATATATATATATATATATATATATATATATATATATATATATATATATATATATATATATATATATATATATATATATATATATATATATATATATATATATATATATATATATATATATATATATATATATATATATATATATATATATATATATATATATATATATATATATATATATATATATATATATATATATATATATATATATATATATACATATATATATATATATATATATATATATATATATATATATATATATATATATATATATATATATATATATATATATATATATATATATATATATATATATATATATATATATCATTCGTTTATTTGACACGGCTCATGGCGGTAGCTTAACGGAGCCGTGGATCTTTTATGTGTTTACAAACGTAAAAATAAAAATATAAACAAATATTACTATAATATTGGATCTCATGCGCGCAACTTTTTATTGCGAGCGGAGAGCTTCTTTCACGGGGTTTGCTGGCAATCTGCATCTGGGGGGTCATTTGATTCTTTTTTGTTTTTCACTTCCAGGTCGAAGCCGGCTTGGTGTCCGCGATCAGATGTTTTTCCCAGTTTCGTAAATCCGTCACTGTTATTGTTATCCTTGCCAATGTTGCTTACAGTTGATTTTGCGGTACTGGATGCTTCTTTTGTGGTTGTCATTATGGTCTGTACAACTGCTGCCACAAATTTGGCCACCGTTTGTAGTTCAGGCATTGGTATTGAAAACTCTGTTTTGGGTTGGTTTGCCGTAGATGAGTTGGCAATCGGTTGCGATGCGTCTTCCTCGGCATCTTCCGCGCAAGGTTGATGAGCTGTCTGATTACAATACTTGCACGTAGGAGTTTGCCCCTCATGGGTGCATAGCGTAGTTTGCATAACTGTAGTTCCGTGAGTTTTGAGTTTTATTGTCAAGTAGGAGGGTATAGGCCTTTCAACCCGCATCCTCACTACAAAAACGCCGTTAGGAGAACCCGGGAAGAAGTTTCTCCAAGTATCAGGTGTAACGGATTCTACTTCTCCGTATTGCGACATGCATTTTGCAATTGGCTCAGGATGAGTACGAGGTGATAGGTCATATAACCTTACATCTATATAATCATTCTCAATATATACGGGAATCTTAATTCCAACGTTGTCACTTTCAACCACGTGTTTCAAGTTGTTCTTCAAAACGAAACGCTCGGCTTAGCACAAGCCGAGCAGAATGATGTAGAATGATATTAACACTGCACTACGAAGATGATGATACTGAAGGTACAACACTTCCGTAAGTCTAAGTTGCATTTTTACGTACAGAAGGTACACTTCACTAAAACTCGGTCGTTTTAAACAAAATTTAAAGTCAACGACCGCAGCGTTGGGTCGGAGTAGAGCTTTTTCGTCGACTTTACTCATGATGACAAGAATAATCCGATGTTTCCTTTGTTCTCGAGACAATGCACACTAGATCGAGAGGCCTGTTGTTCACTTGGCTCGATTGTACGTCTGACTGCGGCAGAAGTAGAAAATAGACTGAGTGCACAACCTCTTAATTTTTTTTCTTTATATATGTTACTAAAACCTGTTTACACCTGTTCAATGGTTAAGGGCGCTTTAGTTCAATAGTGCTCAGGGGCCCCAAGCGGTCTTTGAACGGCCCTGGCGGTTTACGTATGATTTGCGAACAATGCATCAATGGATGAGTTGAATTTACTATTTAACTCTTTGAGGCGTCTGTCTTAGGCACAGTTTCTCTACGAGCAGTTTTTTTTATATTTGTTCCATTAAATGCTAATTAGGGTGATGAGCCTATTTTCACCATACTAAGCAAGGTGCCTCACTGATTCGGCAATTTCTTGCCTTACAATCAATGGAATGCGTAAAAATTGACATCGACCGCTTTGCTTCGTTGTTAAGAACCAATATAGTAACACAAATGCGTTGAAAACAGTAAAATTCTCGAGTTTGAGCACAATGAAAACTCGAATCGAGTGCCCCTATTGTTGCGCTACCATTCCATTTGACTCAATGCGTTGAACAAAGATGGCAGACACTGCTCTAACCAACGGCTTCAAATGGGTAGGGTGATAATAGAAACATGGCGCGAATAGGCTCATCACCCTATATCTGGTTCATTAGTTATTTACAGATCAAACAGAAAACACCGATGATTTACCCTCCGTCGACGCTGCATTCAATGGGTTAATGCGGTCTTTTTTTCCATCTGACGCTGATATATTACACTGCAGTGAAGAGATGAGTTATTTTGTGTGTCTAAGAAAAACTGTTTGCCTCCTCTGCTCATTTTACGACAGTAATATAATCGGCACAGCGAAGAAAGCGAGCTTCGCGTCACAGCCACAGTGCTCTAGAAATGTACACCAAGTGGGGAGGAGCACGAGCAAACCCCATTTTCACCAAGACTTGTGATGATGATGCGAAATGTATGCCCCAGGTAAGATTCATTTTAAAAGCAAACAAACTAAATGAAGATTCTTTACGCTGCGCTCGACGACTGTTGGAGCGCCCTCGCCGGCATATGCGACTGACAGAGGCTCCCAGACCTTTATTTGGGAATTTAATGTTCCAGGAGGTATTCTCGGTTCCT
This sequence comes from Topomyia yanbarensis, assembly GCF_030247195.1. Classification (NCBI taxonomy): domain Eukaryota; kingdom Metazoa; phylum Arthropoda; class Insecta; order Diptera; family Culicidae; genus Topomyia; species Topomyia yanbarensis. The sequence continues at coordinate 306,484,302 of NC_080671.1, read as the reverse complement.
GCCACAAGCATCCTTCGTGAGGGCTCTCCTACATAGAATGGATGACTTTGTGCGCCAGACGTTAGTGTATCTGTATATGCTACAGTCAGTATCCGCAATACGCGGAGATAGTCAACAGTTAACAAATTACTTAATTAAATAATTTCCCACAACGGTGACGGGGAGGGAGGACTATTAAAACGAGCTGGTTGAACATCAGGTGCTATATGTAATGGAAGAATCAAATGTAACCTGTTGGTTAAGACAATATCACTCTGGGAAGGGATCTAAAATACAGTTCATGGAGATGTTTTCTCTCCCCGGTACAACCAAGGCTATCTTTTACATTTCTCTTTAAACTTATTGTAATAATCGCTTTGTTTGTAAATACGCAGGCAGCTTCTTTAAAATTCGTATATTTTATACTACACAAGACAGCTTAATTTATATAAATTGTCGGAAGAAGTAGCCAAAAAGTAATACTTCAAATTTTTGTCTAAAAATTTGCTCTTTAAGGAAATGTCAAAATTTGACAACGAAAGGTAGGGTGATGAGCCTATTTTCACCATACTAAGGATGGTGCCTCACTAATTCGGTAATTTCTTGCCTTACAATCAATGGAATGCGTAAAAATTGACATCAACCACTTTGCTTCGTTGTTAAGAACCAATATAATAACACAAATGCGTTGAAAACAGTAAAATTCTCGTGTTTGAGCACAATGAAAACTCGAATCGAGTGCCCCTATTGTTGCTCTACTATTTGACTCAATGCGTTGAACAAAGATGGCAGACACTGCTCTAACCAACGGCTTCAAAGGGGGAGGGTGATAATAGAAACATGGCGCAAATAGGCTCATCACCCTATATAAAAATTATTCAGCGTCATAATATTCAAGCATGAGCAACAAGATACAGGTAGTGTGAAAGCATATGAGCGCTCTTATTGTTTTTTGGAGATTAAAACTACACAAGCTTCCTATCTCATGCCTCCACGTGAGTCTATTGATGACATTTGGTCGTTATACCGGCGTCGGCTGGGTGCTAGCAGCTTTCTACTGTAGCAGCAGAATGAGAGCGTGCCAACGGACGGGCCTCAAAATCCGCGTCGTAAAATATATGCCACAATCCAAAATGTGACGCAACCCGTGGTGAGGGATGAATGGCGGGCGGGGGAGGGAGGGGGGGTGTTGCGGTCTCAACACTTCGAACCTTAGCCCTACGTAAAACTATGACTAGGCTTCGAAGTAATGATACGCACACGAAGCCTGTGGGACGCCAGGGCGCACCCCGCAGTATATGTGCCTTTACCCCATCAAGTGGGTTGACTTTTTCCCTAACTATTGGTGGGAACAAAACGAAAAACACCAAGAACACTGTAAACATGAGTTTGAAGGAGATTGCGGCGATGGAGTTGGAAGAGAAGAAGGATTGCGCGAAAGGCAAAGTTGGGGAGTTATTTAAGATTCGCTCGTTGGAGGACGTTGTGTCCTACACTTAATCCATTCTCAACTAACAAACTGGAGACGAGAATCGGACAGTGGGCCAGGATAACACAAACCAGACCGGCGAAACAACCGATGGGTCGGAGGGCTCGGAAAATATAACACGAAGGGCTATGAGTGGCTGTTGAAAAACGGCCACAAACCCGCTGAAACACTATAGGTTTGTCTTCCAAACCGGGAATTTTTCTTTGAATATCGATTTCTCCCTCATTGCTCATGGAGTGGAACAGCATGTAATTCAGTTTATCGGGAACTTGTGCTTTGGAGGATTTGTTTTGTGTAATCTATTTCTATATACTGTAAGATTTGAGTGACCAAAATTCGTATAATTCTACAACTACAATAAAAGAACCGGAAAACACTTTTAACTGCTACCGTCATCGGGGGTTACTTTATGCCAAAAATAGAACGTTTTGTATATTACACTCAAGAACTACGATCACGCAACTTCAAATTTGATACTGATTGATGTTTTACATATGGCAGAAGGACCTCCAAAGTCAGTGAAAAGAACTTGAACATGGCATATAATAAACTAAAAATTGGCGTAAAGTCGCCCTCACAGGGGAGCTACTTTACACCATAATTTTATTTTTTTTTCAAAATCATGTTAAATTCTTGATTTATTGTTGTAGATTATGATCGTCATTTATGTGTGAATTCAAATGAATGTCGTGCTCGTAAAAATAAAAAGGGTATGATCATGAACTGCGTACCAAGCATCCAATAATCTTGTTTTGCAGAGTCAATAAGTCCTACAATTAAAAACAACAAGCCGAGAAAAAACGATCTTCATAATACACTTTTTCATTGAGCCTTATGAATTAGACAACCTTGTTTTAGTATTTTTCTAAAAGTAGTTTTATTCCGGAGTAGTTGTATTCCGAAGTGCAAAGGTTTTTCCAACAGAAATGCGAATGGTACTGTTATATTTAATTTAATTTCCAATATTATTGATGACCTTTTTGTTTAGTAAGGTTTTAACCATCAGTTCATTCGCTTACACTGCAGAACTATACCCCGCTGCTTATTCTGTCATTCCACGACAAACTGCTTCAATACACATAGTTTAATTACTTCTAGAAACGATGGCGTTTTTATATGTTTGCCTCCATTGCAACTAAACTACTCAACTTGCAAATTATCGATAGCTGTTATTTTTCAAAACAGTCAAACTAGTACGCTAATAAAAATCTGCTTTGAATTAGAATTAAATCCCAAAATAAGAGTAAATTTTAGATTAAATATGCAGATTGTGCAATATAGACTTAAGAAATGGACATATGGTCACCAATTATCAAAAAATTAAAAATACGGACAAAAAATCCGGACAAAAAGTACAATCACAAATAATTGTTTTACATTTCCAGGTTAATTTCACGTAATCTATATCCTCTTATCTAATAATTTGACTAGTATATCATACTTTCCCAAGATAATTTAAGTTACAATGCTTTTTGTGTATATTTTATATTTCAGCTTTATCGCCTACGATAATTTGCAATCATTTCCTTAAAACTATTTCCATTTTGTACATTTGTGTTGAACCAGCGATTAATACTATGTTTTGTTTTTGTCAAAATATAACGTTAATTTTGAACTAGAAGCTCAAGTATCATTCTTTAATTTTGGCGTAAAGTAGCCCCTGTGGCATAAAGTAACCCCCGGTGACGGTACATTTATTTTATTTGCGTGTTTTATAAATTACCAACATGTTTTATCCATTTTAACACGTTCAAGTAATGAATATAAAAAAATAATATTGCTTGAAATAATGGCGAACTAGTTTATCAAACAAAATGTTTTTAAAATAAGCTAATTAAGCTAAAATAACTCTTAAAAATCAATTTGGAATATCCGATTCTAAAGAGAAATAAAAACTTGCTTGTAACTTGTTACTCTTGCTTGAATCTAATATTTATTTGTTGCGTAAAACAACGCTTCTCAACCTTTTTCGTACCGGGGACCCCTTAGTAATCACTCGGGATTGCTGCGGACCCCCACAGATAAATATCCATTTTGTGTAGTATCAATATGTCATTTTCAGTTTGTTAGAATACAAGACATGAAATTTTAATATGCATGATGCCCCATTCATAAATTACGTTACGCAAAAATTGCCCAAATATGACTCACTCCTCCCCCCATGTAAGAAATTGTCACAAATTTATTTATCCCCGCCTCCCGTATTACGAAACAAATCCTTCGAAATTTTTTTTTGTTCAGTAGAAATATGTTACGTAACCATCTAGCTTACTTCCCCCCCCCCCCCATATGCCACAACATGTCACAACTTGTCGTATCCCCTCCCTCTAAACGCGTTACGTAATTTATGAATGGTCTCTATGCAATCGGAAAGTATATTTTTCTTCGCGGACCCCTAGCAACGACTTCACGGCCCTCTAGGAGTCCGCGGACCACACATTGAGAATCACTGGCGTAAAAATGAGACACTTTGCGACGCTTCGTAGAAACAAGTTAAAGTAAAATTACGGTTTGTTTTTGTCCTTGGGTATGAAAATGACGCCGTTGCACAGTGTCGCCTAGCCGGACAAAATCTCAAAATTTTATGTTGGTTTTTTCATAATTTTTCATTTATCTTTTTTTTGCAAACAGGTTGAGGACGAAAGATACATTTTTTACAGAACTTCAAAGGTGAAATAGATCATCAATTCTTGAAAAAACTGTGTTCAAACCTGTGTTATTCCAATGAATATATCTTTTTAGTGAAGATTCCGATTGACTTTAGATTCATTTGAAAGTTTATTCGCTGGACTTATACTTGCCATTCGATTTAGTCGATACAAGCCTTTCTTCTCGCTCATACATGAAGAACAAATAATAAATCGTTCATTTACTTCAAATTATAATGTTCAACGTGGCTGTACTTTTTTTTTGAAACAGTTCGGAAAGATTGCTTGTTGTTGATGATACTTGAAAGTTAGTGAACTTTCCGAAAATGAATATCTTGTGGTGCCCCCTTTTGCCCCGAGGTATGAAAAAAGATAATTTTTCATGGTATGTCTAAAGGAGACGCAGGGTTCGTAATATAATTTATAAATGTTACACAGCATTACCAACAAGTTCAAAAGTGTGTATTCTACTAAAAATTCACCGCACCAAATTTTTTGAAAATGATTTTCACATATAATGCACTTTATATTCGTGAATGTTGAATTTTCGAACCATCCTAAGTGCAACGCTTTTAATGCAAAAAATTAACATCAAATATGAATTCAGCGATATAAAATTACCCTAATGTGAAGTTTTCATCAAATTCGGACCACTTTTGGGGGTTTTGTCCGACTTTTGCATAAAAAGTGATCACTGTGCGTTGGCTTCGTACCACTCCAGGACAACATTTGAATACACTGAAGTCTTTTTATGCGGTTTTTTTTATGCGGTTTTTTATTTGACTTTTTATGCGGATTTTCAAAGTTATTTTATGCAGCCTCCTTTTAGTTTTTAGGGCATACCCTGAAGCGAATTTTATAGAAAGAATCACAAACAAAAGACATAAAATAGTCATATTTTTATTTTAGATTATTAATTACTAGTCTTTGGGTTAAAGATATGGGGAGCATTCATGATGTCAGTGAAAATAAAAACAGAAAGTGACTGAAAACCTTTTTACCTTTCTCATTATAAAGGTTATGTAATCGGTGGGTATTTTGACTTTTTAGCCGAGGCCCACAGAGCCGAATATTTTATACCATTCGACTCAGTTCGGCGAGATCGGAAATAAAGTCTCTATGTGTCTGTGCATTTTTTACGACCTAGCACACGTTCAGTAGTTATACAATACTACCGATTTCGTCCATCGTGTACCAGAGTGAGGGATTCTGAACAGAGAAGATATCTCTGAGCTCTACTCCTCTAAACTCCACCAAGAAATCCGACATTTGCCTGATCCCCCGGAATCCATTTGAAATGACTACTTCGGGGGGAGGCGTGCGAATGTACTTCACTGGATTCCAAGTCTAGCTGGTCGTGCTAGATTTCGCTGGTCTCATAACCGCCATGATATTCTACATGCCCTCCTCTCTACGTTGACCAGAAGGAAGCCGTGGTCGGTCCAGCGATTTCGATTTGGAGGGTGGCTTCCGGTTCACTGGTGCCCCGACGACCCTATACTGGTGGTTTGTCGCGTTCAGTGCTACTCGGGTAGTCCCCGACGGTAGAGCTAGCCTACCTCGGCGGAGAGTTCGCTGACGAAAAAATGTCTCGCGCAACCGGCGACGGACGCATTATTCTTCCTTCGATTCAGTACGACGGAATGCCGAGGTCAGTCCAGCGAGGGTGGAGGATTGCGTCCGGCTCACTTGTGCCCCGACGACTCAAGCCGGCGATTCGCTACAATCTACTCGGAATAGTCCCCGACGGTGGATCTTTCCTACTCCGACGAAGAGTTCCCCGACACTACCCGGGCAGATGCCGAGGTCGATCCTGCGATTCTGGGTGGAGGGTGATTTCCAGTTGATAGGCGCCCCAACAACCATTTGCCGGTGCTACTTCCCGATCTACTCGAACTAGCCCCCGGCGCTGGGCCTAGTCTACTCCGATGGAGAAATTTCCCGACGTTGAAATTTCTCTCGAAATCGTTATTTCGATGCTGGTCGGTTAGGTGCCGAGGTCAGTCCTGCGATTCCGGGGAGTCACTTTGACTTCACGCTTGTCCGGACATGCCGCAGACTCAGGTGGTTCGCATTTAATGCCAAAAAATCCTGACTCCTGCATTGCAGAAGACAATAAGTCAAGTAGCCGGCAAACTCTAAGCTTGCTCATATGACCCCACTCCACGCTTTTCTAAACTTTCTTACTTCAAATCCTTGCTGTTCCTTGAGTACTATGGCTCTTAATATTGAAAATTACTTCACACCTTATGTGTTTTTTAATACAGATTTTCAAAATTATGCGGTTTTTTATGTGGATTTTCAAAGTTATGCGGTTTTTTTATGCGGATTTTCAAAATTATGCAGTTTTTTATGCGGTAAGTATCCCCCGCATAAAAAAACTTCAGTGTAGTGGCACGAAGTTAGATCCGGCCAGAAGATCGTAGTGCCCTCGTGTTGCCCGGCAAACGCTTCAGTAGACACTCTTTGAGTTAGATCTCCCCGTTCACAGTACCGGTGGTCACGAACGGCGCACTCCGTTTGCCACATGAGCAGATCGCTTGCTAAATCATGTATTTATTGGCAAACTTTGAAAGTTTCTGCTTCCTTACTTCCTCCGGAACATCAAACTAGTGCTGAACAAGAATAGTAGCCCCGGAAGCTGCCGGAAGTCCACCTTGACGTAAGTCTCATCATGCATGATGAAACCATGAGGGTTTGTCGGCATTTGGGTGTACACTTTCCGGGCCCATGATTTTCTCACCGTATTTTGTCGTTTATCATGATCATCTGCATTTGTACGTATTCAGTCCCTCCCGATCCTTGGCTCTCCGATCAAAAGACTTGGACAGATTCATCCTTTTCACAATCATTTTTTCAGTGATGCAGTGATGATGTGGGATCATCATAATTATAAAAATTCGGCGGACTAAAAATCTGGTCTAAATTGAGTCTCTCTCCAAATTCCGTCAAATATCTTGCTACGCCACTGGTCAGTAACGTCACAAAAACTAACAATATCATCATAATATCCATGCAACAAGGGATTCAACTATTTGTTTTGCGCATTTATTCACTATGTCCAGTCACGATAGTGCGAGTACTGATAGGAATGCCCTTGCATTAGCACCGTCTGCAGGTTGCCATTCCTATCATTCGAAAAATGAGTGGAGCAAACATTGAATCCGACCTGCAGAATAGCAATAAAACAGCTCCATGACATATTTCACTATATTTGGCTCCAGGTGATGCAGCATTTTCATTTTGAAGCAACTACTTTGCTAGCATCAGGGTGCCAACAGGCAGAACGAATTCTGGCGTGGATGTTCTGGGCGAGATACACGATAGCACATCACATACTGGGGAGAGCAGCTCTGAAAGAATAACTGAACTCAGTTTGCTTTAAAAGCTGTTTCACCACGTTGCACAATTGTATGTGTGTAGTACCTGTAAAAGATAAATTGCAACCGTTCGTGACAAAAGGCTTTCATTTGTAAGATGTAGACTCATTCAATTTATCACTGGCAACGGGAACCTTGTCATTTCCAATTTACTGAATCCAGACCCGAAGCATTCTCGAAGGGTTGTACTGTGAAAACAGTATTACAGCATGACGGAGCTTTTAGTGAACACTAAATATATCACCAAGAAATATATCAGCAGCTGGTGTTTCGAAAAAGGTACATTGCTAGGAAAGTTATACCAATCCACCTAATGTTGCTATTGAACATTTCTCTCATGTATATAAAGTATATTTTCGAATCATGCAAAATCTCATAATACTATATTTAGAGATTAGATCGTACAATAACATATAAAAACTTAATGTGGGAATTGAGTAAACCACTGATTTCACTGGTTGCTTACTCATTGTTAGTCAGGTAAGGAGGAGACGATCGGAGTGTTCATTTTGATTCGTACTAGAATTTTACTTTCATTGGCTTTTCTATGTCGTTCACATATGGATCGTGGTCCATATCACAGATGTTGGAGAGACATTATTGTTTTGAAGTCTTGCACCATAGCACCACGTATTAGCTCCACGTCGTCGAAGGTCCTTGGTGTAGTGGTGGAGATACCGCAGTTTTATGCCACATGTTCCTAATTAAAATGCAGTGTACACCCGATTTTACCTGCCCCCGATTTCGTCTACTCTCGATTTTCTCAGCCTCATATGAAAATTCGGTTAATGGGCAGACGAACCAAGTCAAGGTCGAGTAAATTTTTTCTTGGGCATATGATTCACATCTTAAAATATCATTTTTTTTAATTTTGCCCAGGAAATTTATGATAGAATAATCGAAAATTGGATTATAATAGTTTGTTGTGAAATATGTAAGGTTCTGAGATTTCTAAGAGCGACTCGGATACAATATTTGAAATAGTTCTGCACATGCGAATTCTAACAAACTGTAGACAAAATTGGAGCGCAAAAATATACTTATATGCTGAGTCAAAATTTCTCAAGCTGGTAACCCAAATAAAGTTATATCGCATTTTTGATTGAAGATCCAATTTTTTGTAGTAATTGGTAATGTAAAACTAAATCCAGATGGGAGTTGCTAATAAAAAATTGACCATAATATTGACATTTAATGTTTTAGCCCCTTTATTTTTAATAAATTAATACCAGTGACCTAATTCACCGATTGTAACGAACTAACCGGCAATGAAATTGTCGTGAGCCACAAATTATTCGTGTTTTTTTCGATCCGAAAAGTTACTATTTTGTATATTACCTACGGCAAAAATAACAAGCGATTGCTGAATTATTTCTTAACTCAACTGTAAATTAATTATATGAAAGTTTTAGTTCAATTTACTTGAATTGGGATATACATGAAAAGATACTTTAATAACAATGTTAATGAGTGCGAGCTAAAAACAAAACTCGAAACTGCAGTTAATATTAAAGAACGTACTCTTTGGGTTGTTCTATTTTTATAAATCTCATTCATGGGATCTACCATTTTCAGTGGCATATAAACAAATCATAAGATTCACGTCCGTTAATGGGTAGAAGGGATTCAACCCTAGAACGTTACACTTACTTTTTGCACACTAGAACATTAGAATGCATCGCAACAACGGGGCATAATGCTCGGCGAACAAGCAAGTAGTTTTGTTTTCTAACGCGATTTCACAAAAGTGTGCCATTAAATAGCCTTAGGTTATGCAATTAGTAGGATTTCAGAACGATTTTTCTGTTTTCGATTAAAAACCAGCAAAATCAGAAAAGAGGGCATTTTGCCCCCGATGGATCAGAGAAATAAATTTAACAAAAAGTGAATTAATTAGTAGATATTTCATATGTAGTGCGACAGAATAATGAACAACGGTATAAATAGAACTTGAATGCTCTAATATGATAGTAAAACAGTATTTATAAGAGCGTAAAATCCTTGTTGCACGAGCCACAATAATTACATGAGAAGAGCACGTTATTATTTTTTGTTTATTTCTAGAGCTGCTATCAAACTTTAGCAGTGTATGTTTACTGTGGCGGACTTAAGACTGATGTTACCGTTTTCCAGAAATTTTCAGCTGTTTTCGATATAATCAAGGGGTGGATAACTCTCTGAGCTCTCGATCGAAGCAGTTCGTTTTCTGGTGCCGTGCATAAAGTGAATAAGAATATATCTAGAGAAAATTTGCAATAGGACGTAAGTAACATTGAGAGCCTCTCTTTGTTTACTTTCTCTTTCGTTTATTACGACGTCATTACAACACTTTGTACTAATTTTCCAGTACATATCGAAAGTCGACGGTTTTTACTACAATATTATGCAAAGAGTAGAGTAGTAAATGTTGAAATGGCCGAGTAATGAACAGAAGAGAAAGACCTCAAAGAGAATCTCTCATTGTTACTTACGTCCTATTGAAAATTTTCTCTAAATATATTGTCAGTGAAGGTCAACCATTGTTTGAGACAGTCTTTGTTCGCCGGTGCCCAGGCTGGTGAAGTGAATACCAGAATAGCCGGACACGCCGCTACATAAGCTAAGTATTTTTTTTTCTTGCATTTCCCTTTCCCTAATCGGTCTCTACTTTTCCCCTTTCCCCTGAATACACGTTTCATCTCTCGTCTACACCACGTGCTATCCTCGCGCCTAAATGGCCGAGGGCGAAGGAACATTGGATGGGAATAATATTCCCATGGATTTACCGGATAAACCTGAAATTACTGCCTCCCCTGATTCGCCCAATCCTCCCCGTATTAAAACATACCCAGCCAGTTCAAATGGCCCCTGGGTGGTGTATTTCCGGCCCAACACGAAAGCGCCTAATATTCTAGAGATCTCACGGGAGCTGACTGCTAACTACCCGTCCGTATCTCAGATAACACGTGTTCGAGCTAATAAGGTACGCGTTATAGTAAATGACCTCGACCAGGCAAACCAGATTGCTCGCAGCGAGCGATTTACGAAGCAATTCAGGGTGTATGTGCCTTGTAGGGCAGTGGAGATCGATGGGGTCGTCGCCGAACCGGGTCTGAAGTGCGAAGACCTGTTGAAGTACGGGGTTGGCTGCTTTAAGGACCCTTCTCTTCAACAGGTGAAGATTCTGGAATGCAAGCAAATGTATGCCGCAAAAACTGAAGATGATAACACAGACTAACAGACATAACACTCGAAAACGATGCTTCGCCCGCTTTAACGGTCATTTTAAATATGTTTGTAGTTGGGACTGTGGCCACATTTGAAATTACGGCGCCACTGATATATGAACAAGCATATGGGGGATAGACAACTAGTGAAAAATTGTTCCCACACCAGAGGGGTAACCCATCAGCAAATGAGTGTTTGGGACTGTGAATAAAAGGTGGAGCTAGTGTTCTGGGAAAATTGCCGGATCGATGTTTTTTTGTGGGAATTCCCTCATAGTGTTATGTCTGTTAGTCTGTGATGATAAGACAACTTATTCTCCGTCAGACTCGATTCGGGTGACTTTCTCCGGGGCTTCTCTCCCCAACTATGTCCTCCTGGATAAGGTTCGCCTACCTGTTCGCCCGTTTGTGCCGCGAGTAATGAACTGCAGCAATTACAAGCAACTGGGCCACACAGCCACTTATTGTGGTAATAAAAAACGATGCGGCAAATGCGAGGGAGACGCTTGCGGTGGAGAAACTGAGAAGTGTATTTACTGCGGGTGCCCTCCGCATGCTCTTATGTCATGCCCGGCGTACAAGCAGTGCGGGGATAAAATTAGGCGCTCCCTTAAGGATCGCTCGAGGCACTCTTATACATAAATGCTAAAGAATGCTTCGCCATCTGTCCCTTCCGAAAATTCCTTTGCTCTTTTGGCTCGTGGTGAGCAAGAATCTGACGATCCACAAGAGGGAACATCTTTTGTATACCCGGGGGAATCTAGGAAGAGGAGAAAGCTAGCCTCCCCTAGACTGCCTCGTAAGGGTGCCAAGGTGTCCTCCTCAGAGACTCGTATGACCACACACGGAACATTGATTGGAACAGTTACGCGACCGCGATATCCGTTAAAATAGAATCCACTGAAGAACTTCCTCCGGAGGAAGAGTACAGGTTTTTGGCTGGCTTGATTCTCGACAGTGCGAATCAAGCTCAGACTAAACCAGTACCCAGCGCGAATAACTATGGACGGTCTCCCACACTGTGGTGGGATAAAGAGTGATCAGAGCTGTACGCGGAAAATTCCACTGCATATAAGGCCTTCCGGGAAGTCGGGTTACCCGCTAGCTATCAGTACGCGTCGTTAGAAAGGCGTATGATGAGTCTAATGAAAGCCAAAAAACGCAATTATTGGCGATGAGCACTCTTTGGGGTACGGCTCGACGTTTGCGTAACCGCAACAGTACCAACTAGAACGTGGAATATTCAAACCGTTGGATATTCGCTTTCGCCAAGAAGATCTGTCCGGACTCTGTCCCGGTAAAGAAAACGTGTCGCGCCGCGTCTCCTCACGATACCGCGAACGAAACACCTTTTGCGATGGTGGAGTTCTCATTTGCTATCTTGTCATGCAACAATAACGCCCCAGAGTTAGACAGAATCAAATTCAACTTGCTGAAGAATCTGCATGACACTGCAAAAAGGCGCTTGTTGAATTTATTCAACAAGTTTCTTGAGGGCATGGCATTAACTTGCCTCCAGTCATGAGGGACACCTCTTGACTGGAGGCAAGTGAAGGTCATCGCCATACAAAAACCAGGAAAATCAGCCTCCGACCACAACTCGTATCGGCCGAGTGCAATGCTGTCCTGTATTCGGAAGTTGTTCGAGAAAATGATCTTGTTTCGCCTCGACAATTGGGTTGAAGCAAATGGCTTACTGTCAGATACACAATTTGGCTTCCGCAAAGGCAAAGGGACGAACGATTGCCTTGCGTTGCTTTCTACAGAAATCCAAATGGCCTATGCTAACAAAGAGCAGATGGCATCAGTCTTTTTGGATATTAAGGGGGCTTTTGAATCAGTTTCTATCAACATTCTGTCAGAGAAGCTGCACCAGCATAGTCTTTCACCAACTTTAAATAACTTTTTGCTAAACCTGTTGTCTAAAAAGCACATGCACTTTTCGCATGGCGATTTAACAACATTGCGATTTAGCTACATGGGTCTTCCCCAGCGCTCATGTTTAAGTCCCCTGCTCTACAATTTTTACGTGAATGACATTGACGATTGTCTTGCCAATTCATGCACGCTAAGGCAACTTGCAGACGACGGGGTGGTCTCTGTTACAGGGCCCAAAGCTGCCGACTTGCAAGGACCATTACTAGATACCTTAGACAATTTGTCTGCTTGGGCTCTTCAGCTGGGTATCGAGTTCTCCACGGAGAAAACTGAGTTGGTTGTTTTTTTCTAGGAAGCGTGAGCCGGCGCAACTCCAGCTTCTATTAATGGGTGTAACGATCAATCATGTCTTCACATTCAAATAACTCGGGGTCTGGTTCGACTCTAAAGGTACTTGGGGATGTCACATTAGGTATCTGAAACAGAAATGCCAACAAAGGATCAATTTTCTCCAAACAATAACTGGAACATGGTGGGGTGCCCCCCCAGGAGACCTGATCAGGTTATACCAAACAACGATATTGTCGGTGATGGAGTACGGGTGTTTCTGTTTCCGCTCCGCTGCGAACATACACTTCATCAAACTGGAGAGAATCCAGTATCGTTGCTTGCGCATTGCCTTGGGTTGCATGCACTCGACCCATACGATGAGTCTCGAAGTGCTGGTGGGCGTTCGTTCCGCTAAAAAATCGATTTTGGGAACTCTCATATCGATTGCTCATCCGATACGACATTCTGAACCCGTTGGTGATTGAAAACTTCGAGAGGCTCGTCGAGCTTAATTCTCAAACCCGATTTATGTCCTTATTCATCGACTACATGGCACAGAGCATTAATCCTTCTTCATATATTCCCAACCGTGTTCGTTTCCTAGATACTTCTTATTCTACTGTATTCTTCGACACATCCATGAAGGAAGAGATTCGTGGAATCCCGGACCATATACGCCCGCAAGTGATCCCCAATATATTTTATGATAAATTCCGAGAAGTCGACTGTGACAAAATGTTTTACACTGACGGATCAAATCTCGATGGGTCCACTGGCTTCGGTATCTTCAACAATATTATCACCGCTTCATTCAAGCTCAATGATCCCGCTTCAGTTTACGTCGCAGAGTTAGCTGCAATTCAGTACACCCTTGGGATCATCGACACTCTGCCCACAGATCACTACTTCATCATTTCGGACAGCCTCAGCTCTATCGAGGCTCTTCGTGCGGTGAAGCCTAAAAAGTGATTCCCGTATTTTCTGGGGAAGATACGGGAGTCCTTGTGTACGTTATCTGAAAAATCATATCAGATTACCTTTGTTTGAGTCCCCTCTCATTGCTCTATCCCGGGCAATGAAAAGGCCGACTCATTAGCAAAGGTGGGCGCATTATAAATGGTGACATATACGAAAGACGAATCTGCTTCAACGATTTTTTTAGTATTTGTCGTCAGAGGACACTCAACAGTTGGCAAACCTCGTGGAGCAATGGTGAACTTGGACGATGGCTACATTCGATTATCCCAAAGGTAACAACGAAGCCTTGGTTCTGGGATATGAATGCGGGTCGGGATTTTATTCGTATAATGTCCCGACTTATGTTCAACCACTACACCTTAGATGCGCATTTGCGGCGTATTGGGCTTGCGGAGTCTGTGCGCTTGTGGTGAGGGCTATCACGACATCGAGAACGTTGTCTGGGTATGCGCCGGGTATTTGGACGCCAGGTCTCAGTTAAAGGATTCCCTTCGGGCCCGAGGTAGACCACTTAATGTCCCAGTCCGAGATATGCTGGCAAATCGTGATTTCCCCTATATGTCCCTTATTTATACTTTCATAAAAACGATAAATATCCCAATTTAGCCCCTCTCTTTTTATTTCTCGTTTTTAGAAGTTTCCTCCTGCCTTAAGGAACCGATCAGCTCTAGGCTGCCACTATGTAACCGCCGTCGCCCTTACCACTACGGAAACTGAAGCGAGAGCGACTCGAGGTCCGATGACTTTTGAAGGATTCCAGGCGGGTCCGAAGAATACCATCCGCCAATCCGACCTACTAGACTGAGGCGCTAATTTGTTTCGCTGATCTCCCGTTTGCCCGAAAGTTGCAAGTTTTGCTCTTCTCTCCCGGTCACCATCTACGCCTTCTCTCCCCTGTCCTTGATACAACTACTTCTACACCGATTTTGGAAATGACCAAGCATAAGCCTCCGATAAAAAATCAAATTTGTATTCCGTATTCCTAGTTCTAAGATAGTTGTAATTGTTACTCTTTGTTAAAACTATTGTCCCCCATCTTATAAATAGAATTATATCTCTAGTTTTAAAACACCTGTGAAATTTTTCATAAATATTTGTTCCCCCTTTTGCAAACCAAACTATATTGTTAGTTTCAAGATAACTGTAAATATTTCCTAAAAAACTATTACTATTGAACTTCTTGTTTTAGAATTTTTCATAGAAAACATCTTTTGCCCCCTCTCTTGTATATAGAATCTTATTTCTAGTGTTAAGATTGCTGTAAAATTTTTCTCTTTTCTAAAAAAAAATATTTCAACATTGTAACCTACTATTTTTAAGATATCCAAAATGTAAAAACAAAAGATTTTGGCACCGCCAAGCTAACGCATTTGTGCCTATTAAATAAACGAAATGAATAAAAAAAAATAATCAGGGGGTGCATTTTGCCCCGGGGGTGCGTTTTACCCCATCTTTCCCTACTTCTCATAGACTTTTTTTTTATTTATTAACAGATTAAGGCCGAAGTGGCCTGTGCCGTATACAAAAGATTCCTCCATTCCACTCGGTCCATGGCCGCGCGTCGCCAGCCACGCAGTCTGCGAAGGGTCCGCAAATCGTCTTCCACCTGGTCGATCCATCGTGCTCGCTGCGCGCCACGTCTTCTTGTACCGGTCGGATTGCAATTGAGAACCGTTTTCACCGGGCTATTGTCCGACATTCTGGCTACATGCCCGGCCCACCGTAGTCGTCCGATTTTCGCGGTATGACAGATGGGCGGCTCCCCCAACAGCTGATGCAACTTATGGTTCATTCGCCGTCTCCATGTGCCGTCTTCCATCTGCACTCCACCGTAGATGGTACGCAGCACTTTCCGTTCGAAGACACCAAGTGCGCGTTGGTCCTCCACGAGCATGGTCCAGGTCTCGTGCCCGTAGAGAACTACCGGTCTAATCAGCGTCATGTAGATGGTCAACTTCGTACGACGGCGAACTCTGTTCGACCAAAGTGTCTTGCGGAGGCCAAAGTAAGCACGATTTCCTGCCACGATGCGTCTACGAATCTATCTGCTGGTATCATTGTCGGCGGTCACCAGTGAGCCCAAGTACACGAACTCTTCAACCACCTCGATTTCGTCGCCACCGATGCAAACTCGAAGCGGGCGGTTCTCATTCTCTTCTCGTGAACCTCTTCCTATCATGTACGTTGTCTTCGACGTGTTGATGGCAAGTCCGACGCGCTTGGCTTCTCTTTTCAGTCTGATGTAGGCTTCCTCCATCTTCTCAAAGTTTCGTGCAATAGTATCAACGTCATCGGCGAAGCCAAGTAGCTGAACGGACTTTGTGAAAATCGTACCACTCGTGTCGATCCCTGCTCTTCTTATTACACCTTCCAGCGCGATGTTGAATAACAGACACGAGAGACCATCACTTTGCCGTAACCCTCTGCGTGATTCGAAGGGACTCGAGAGCGTCCCTGAGACACGTACTACGCACATCACCCGATCCATCGTCGCCTTCACTAATCGCGTCAGTTTGTCCGGGAATCCGTACTCGTGTATAATCTGCCATAGCTGATCTCGATCGATAGTGTCGTATGCGGCTTTGAAGTCGATGAACAAATGATGTGTGGGCATATTGTACTCGCGGCATTTCTGCAGTACTTGACGAAGAGCGAACACCTGGTCCGTGGTAGATCGTTCCCTCATGAAACCCGCCTGGTACTGCCCCACGAACTCTCTTGCAATTGGTGATAGTCGACGGCATAGTATTTGGGAGAGTACCTTGTAGGCGGCGTTCAGCAGGGTGATTGCTCGGTAATTACAGCAATCCAGCTTGTCGCCCTTTTTGTAGATAGGACACACGACACCTTCCATCCACTCCTCCGGTAAAATCTCCTCCTCCCAAATTTTGGTAATCACCCAGTGCAGCGCTTTAGCCAGTGGCTCGCCACCGTGTTTTAGCAGCTCGCTTGGTATTTGGTCAACCCCAGCGGCTTTATTATTTTTGAGCCGGCTATTCTCCTCCTGGATTTCTTGGAGATCCGGAGCCGGTAGTGTAATGTCTTCCGCGCGTGCTCCCAGGTGCGTTACCGTGCCATCCTCGTCGGCTGCTGCATCGCCGTTCAGTAGTGCCGCCGTTCGTAGTGCTGCCGCCACCTCTGGATCACCTCTTCTCATAGACTCTCCACCACATAAAGATCCAGTATAATTCACACGGCAGTGCTCTGCTTATCCCCTCCTCGAAAACATTGACAAGTTCTAAAGAAAATTTTCAATAGGACGTAAGTAACAATGAGAGATTCTCTTTGAGGTCTTTCTCTTCTGTTCATTACTCGGCCATTTCAACATTTACTACTCTACTCTTTGCATAATATTGTTGTAAAAACGTCGGCTTTCGATATGTACTGGAAAATTAATACAAAGTGTTGTAATGACGTCGTAATAAACGAAAGAGAAAGTAAACAAAGAGAGGCTCTCAATGTTACTTACGTCCTATTGAAAATTTTCTCTAGAGTTCTTTGCAATCGTATCCCACTCCACCAGGCATACACTCTTTCCTGGTACCACGAGCAATAATGAAATTTTCTTCAATAAGAATTACCTTGGCAGCTAATCTTGCTCTGACGTTTGGAATTTGTTGATATTCTTGTCTATATATCAAAATATCCGTACTACACAGCGGCACTCTCCGAGCCACAACCCGACCGGAATGACACCCGCTGCGCCCTCCGTCCACTCGGCCGATCAGCTGTTCTTTAGAAAACCTGTGAACAACTGATCAGCAACAGTAAACAAAGAGCGCAGCAAATGTCACGCGGGTCGAGCAGTGGCCCGGAAAGCACCGCTATTCAACACCGGGGGATTCGCTTTATATCTAAACGTAAGGCACACCTATGCTTTGTGAGTGTTGCTAAAAAATAGGGCGATTGGAACTCCACAATTTAGCAATTCATGAACTTAAAGCAACTAGCATGCAATTTTAGTTATAAAACAGATAAACGCTAAAAAAACGGTGAAACGCAGAAGCTGAAAAAATTAATTATAAGATAATTGTAAATTATTACTGTCAATACAAGGGACGCATGAAAATATTGCCTCAAGGTATATTGATAGCTCGTTGAAGCCAACGAAGGCCTAAAAATGATAGCATCCACAACGCAGCTATAATAAACCCAACCTATACATGGCGAAATTTTTCGTGAAAATAGCAATTTTTATTTGAAATGAATAAAAAAAACCTTATTGAAAAATTATCTCGAAAACTCAACGATTGGGTTAGTTATTTTTACATAGAATCTGTATGCAAAGTAGAAATAAATCGGTTAAGTAATTTTTGAATGGCACACACCAAAAAAATCTGAATTTTATCGTTGACGTAATTGCAAACATGACACAATTCAACAAACCGTAATTTACAAAATGACAGAACATTACCGTGTTCCATTTAGTTTTACATGAAACATATATTTTACATGCGCAATGACATAAAATTACACTTCCTACCATTCGGAACAAACGCTGTATGTGGAGTAAAATTACATGATTTACGAAATTAAACGTCATCTAAAATTAAAATCAAACGTAAAACTAAGTCATTTTTGATGCTCGTATATGTCATGGTCAGGAGACGTAAATTTACACTATTTTTTTCTAGGTGTAATCGTGTTTTCCAGAGACGTTCTACAAAAAGCTTCGTCACCGAGCCGCTTGTCGAATTTTTTTCGTGGAAAATTACAGAATATTATTGAAATGATAAATTATAATGTACAAAAATTTTGATCAATTCGCTGCACCTAAATTTCTAAACTAAATTCGCAAAAAAAAGAGTTTTTTAACGCTGAAACCCTTACGCCCCCCTTAACACTTCATAATGATTCACATAACCAAGTATTTACAAAAGGGGTGTGCACACATAACAAACACTATAACACTTTCTGATTGAATGGGGAGGCAAGTTTCCCCCCCCCCCGTCCTTCATGTACCTCCACTTAGAGCCGCCAGTGCTACTAATACAATGAAATAACCATTAGAGCTCGATGTACTCCATTTAATACTTTAAAAAGTTTATGTGACTTATGGTAGCTTGGTCCATGTTTATGTTCAAGAGGTTCGTCCAAAGTGACTAAAACAACAATGTGACTTTTTAAAACATATATTCTCTCCCAGGATTCAACAGATTGCTCAATGGCGGCTAAAATCTCGTATAGTGTCTATACCTCTCTGACTTGTGTATCACGTCTAGCGTATTATCTAGTAGCTTGAATCATGGCCCTGAAGTGCAGTGCCAAGTGCCACATGTCACATATATATGTATGTTTATTATAGCGCAGTATCTGCCAGCAAATATATATGACAAACGGTCAAAATGTTCAATGTTGCAGAACATACATCCATTTCCCTCTTCCGTGAAAACGATTCTATGCTGCTCCAGTTTGCTAGTTGCCTTCGCACAGGCTGGCTCGAAAACGAAGCCACATTATTTTACGTTCTATTTATTCCTATAGAAATGAGATAATGCTCCTACTGGCAATGTTTTTCTGCTCCACATTAAGCTGCCATAAACTACACCTTCCCCACGGCGAATTGTTCCTCGTCTGGGTTTCGTTCAGTTCAGTTTGGTGGAGCAATACTCGAAATACGGTTCACTCACATCTTCCTCTACCAGCATCCAACCGGCAAGCGCCATTTGGAAGAAGGAATTGCCCTTCGCTGCACTAAACCGGAAACTGTACCAACTACACCACGCAAGCTGCCGAGAAATCCAACCATTTGTGCTGGCTGTGGTCCCCTGGAGGACGGTGCCAATTCGTGTTTCGGATTGTCGTCCGGTTTCGCTGCTTCGTTCGAAGTTTGAAATTCCGTAATGCTTCATTGCTCCGCTTTGCTTTCCCTGGCACTGCTAGATCAAAAACAGCAGTAACAATAGCGAAAAAAAAGATTCGTTCCCAATTTCTCAACCACCCTGTTCGGAACCAAGTCAGAATTTAAAAAATATTATCAACGAAAAGAAAAGCATGTCATAGTGTGAAAGCATCTCACAATGCCATCAATGGAGCAGTGGGAAGAGGACTTTTCGTATCACTGTTGATGGTCTGTCTAGAGAATTGTCTCTGCGTGTGTGAGTGAGTCTGCACTAGGGGAATCTGGGGGACGACTTTCGAATTTTAAAACACCCTCGACAAAACGTATAATTTAAAGAATCACTTGGATGGAGGCAGCCACCGTTGTTGCTGCTCACCGCCTTCCCGCATTTTACTGTACCAATGACATTATCTATAGAACTGAGCAATATTCTCTACATTGAGCAGAAAATTTTGGTGGCCTTCTGACCAGGGATACCTGTCATATTTTCAAAAGTCCTCACATTTCATAAAACAATGTCTTCATTCGTCTTCGACGACCGGGATTCGGAATAGATTGTTGTTTTTGAGCAAGAATTTAGCCAGAATGCCGAAAAATTTGTCTTCAAAATGTTAAAATGTCTCACAACTTTTCAAAGGTCTTTAAAATGAAGACATGTCTTCATATCTGGTATCCCAGATCCTGACATGAAAACTTTTAACTGCCGTGTGTCCAACAAAACCTTTTCATGGTATCATTTCAGCTTTTTGGGTTCAAAAATTTATACAAAAGGCGAAGGTCTTTCAATCATACGGTCATACAGCTCCCTCAGCCTCGGTATGGCCATTCCGGCACCGGTTTAGAGTGGAATCAAATGCGGATATTTGACAAAGCAGTTTCTGGGGTATCATAATTCGTGAGTTTTTACAAGGAAATAAATTTTTCGTAGTTTTATGTCACTTCATACCTATTATACAATTCGTGGCCCTCGGGAGCCGGTCCAGAAAATCTCCAAATGTGGTTTGCATTTATCGTAGCTTATTAGGTACAAAATTCATTAATGTTCAAGGCTAATTTTCAGCAGGCTCTCAGAGCTACTACGACACTGGTTTCGGATGAATCGCATTTGGATCGTAGTAGCACCAAACAATATGATATTAGGATGTTCACAAGAACTTGTTGTTTTGTTGTTGTGGATTCCTACAGACATAATCAACAACTTAGTTTTTTATGTGTGTTCCGGCTGTCCAGTATTCAAGCTGAGGTCTGTATGTGACCACGACCGGGTGGCTCCAAACAAGAGCTATTTGCTGCGGAAGTGTGTGGTGGGCCAGTCAAAAAAACTAATGATCAGGAATTTACCAATATTCGGTAAAGCATCCTTGCCAAAGGTTTTCCACAAGACGTGGGCAGATGGTATATATCCAGATCAATGGAAATATGGCATCGAATGCGAATCCGCTTTTAGAAAAGGCAAAGGAACCGGTTCTTGTCCACTGGCGCTTGAGGATATCAATAGCCGCGAACTAACGTCAGGAGAACATACAGACGTGGCAATGATGAATATCTGAAAGGCATACAATCTTTAGAAACAACCTATAGCAAAATGGTCAGGAATTGCTCTGGTCGCAGTGGTTCGTCTCCAACAAAAAAAATTGCTCTGGATTACTGCCGAGTACTCCGGCATTGAGCAATTGTCTCGAATCAGGGGTCTTACCTATTTGATAGAATGGTAGCTTCAGTCAAGGTTGATATAATATGGAGTTTTCTTGAAAGCGGACGGCAACAACAATCCCCCTTCCGCTGTAACCGAATAAATCTACAATTTTGTTCCCTGAATCATCTGTCCCCCTATTACACTACTTCACACAGTCTGGGAACCTCGATGGAATCACAAAGGACCCACAATCGATGGGTCCAATACAAAAGTGACTGCGATATTCAACGAAACCCAAAATTGAAAATATAAGAACAACAAAGAAAACTACACAAAAGCGGCCGAAATGTGATACGACGGTTGAAATTGGTACCACATGCTTTACAAATTACCATGCAACTGCCTTATTTTTTGGGCTGAAGTGGCAGCCATGCACATAACTCTGATCCGATAATCTATAAAATATAACCGATGTGTGTCCAACAAAAAACACTTCTAACCCTTAAATGTGCAATATTGTTTTAAAACAACATTGCGAAAACCATTTTTCAGAAAATTTGAAATCAAATAGGTTTGCGCTTTTAAAAGTTAATAGATCGATAAGGGTGTACATGAACCCGCAAATTGAAATGCGCATAATTATGGCTATTTTAACCGATTTGGACAAATTAAGATGTTTTGGATTCAGAAGCTCGCCCACTTTTTGATTCAGTGAAATTGAACCGGATGAATATATCTGGTTCCCGGTAATCCGGATTTTCCGGAGTACTGTTCTAGTACTAGGATATGATTTGTAAATGCTAATAATATCCTAACTCATCAAATTGTCTAAGAAATGTATTATTTATCGTTATGGGGCCATATGGCAAATTGAGCTCAGAATGGCCACTCACGGCCCCACGGGAACCTACTCCGGAATGTCCGTTTCAGAGTCACACAACCAGCTTCCAAAACCATGAGATACAGTGTGCTGATGCAATTCCGAGAATGTTAGAACCCATATTTCCAGTACTCCATTGAAATTCACAGAGTATCCCAGTACTACAACATGCCTCTGGGAATCCAGATTTCCGAAAACCTAATTAATTCATCCGGTTGGTTTTTACCAAGCCTTAAAGCGGATGAGTTCCTGAATCCAAAACATCTAAACGTGTATACATCGGTTAAAAAATGCCAAAGTTATAAGCATTTCAATTTTACGGATACTCGGGAATCCTGTCGGCCTGTTACGTGATAAAAAATGCAGGAGTCCACACAGTCAAATACATTTACCCAAAAGTTATGCTTGGTGGTGTTCAAAAATGTCGCTAAATAACAACTTCTAGCTTAGGTCCCAACAATGGAATTTCATGGATGTAAATCTGAAAAGGTAACCGGCTAACCTGACCTGTTGGACACATAATGGATAAATAAACCAATAGTGCTTTTCACCGACTCAACTAGCGTAGGTACTGGCTGCTTTGTAAAAAGGCTGCTTGAAACATCTGTGTATTCATGCAAAGAAAAAACAACATTCTGTCAGATATCAATGTCACTTCGGAATCAACGGTAACCTCGAATCCGAACCCGCCTTGCAATACTGGGAAGAAAAAGCATACTGCTTACCTACGAAGTTTCGGGATCGGACATTGAGCGCGACATCGGAAAGCGAAGACGAACTGAATCAGAAGCTAAACAAAAAATTAAAGGGTTGCGTACAGGACACGACCACGGTGACATTAAAAATGTAGCTTTTTTCAAGAGCGTGCAAATGAATTTTATCTATCACACATATCGACTCACGTTCTTGTTCACTCGCCTGTTTTCATATGTTACGATTTGCTATATACCCTCCCCATCAAAACATAATTTATTGAAGGTCTTTTAACGGTAATCTATTAATTAATCAAGTATCTCACTAGGTGATTGGCATTATTTGGCTGATTCATCTAGTAAAAATAGGCTGGTCTGTCCAGAAAATATATTCAAAAGAAAAGTTCCATATTGAGAGCTGTGATGAGGAAGCCCACGCCCGCCAACGGAAATATACAGATTCTCCATGAAATATGAAATTTCATTTTCCATTTAAATTTTCAATAATGTACTAATGAACTTAAGTAAACAATCTTACGTTTAAGTATTTCTTGATCGATTAGTGGTGGAAAAAATGAAATTATTTGATAAATTACATTGTTATGCAACGTTCGCACTACCAGTTAAAACGGGTTTTTATGCTATCTTGGTGACATTTTTCTTGTTGCTAATTATTAAAACGTGTTATAACTCTGTAGTGTAAACATTGTATTATTAAACCAATTCTGCAGCGTTTTATGTTATATAGGTGTTTTATGTGGTAATAGGACTGACATAATTATATCTTCAGTACAGCGGTTTGTTTCATAATTTAAAACAGATTTATTTTAAAATTTAAATTAGTATACCCAACCGTTCTATTTGTTGTATACTTTAAAACGCAATTAGAACTGTGTTTTAAATACATAGGGTAGGACAGATATTCTGACTGGATAAACTGGGAAAACAATTTTAAGTCCAGTAACGCTTAAGACATGGCTTGAATTTGAATCGAAAAAGAACACCCGCTTCCAGTGGTGCAAATTTTCATTTTCAAATGCCAACTTTCAGTTCAATCAAACCCAACCATGATTCAAATTCAAAGCCTCCCTCAATCATTCACTTTCAAGTTGGCGGGATTTTCATAACCGAATCGTACGTCTTCATTTCAAATTGATGCTTTTTCATTCACCAACCAAAGTTGTCATCTGCTCTGTAGAGTCCAGTTTAGGTTAAATATCGTCATGTTTTGCGTTTTCAAGCTTACATGGACAGTAAGAACTATATTCAGAGTAGTTTTGCTTGAAAAACCTAGTCAATACCCCAGTAAAAATATATTCACAGGGTCAATGAAATTGAAAATGAATGGAAAATGATTGAGCAGGTCGGCTGTTTGAATGAATAATGGAAACGAACAACTGTGAATTGAACATAGTAGGGCATGATTTGAGAATTTTTCCTCCTTCAAGTTCAAAACAAGCTGTTGAAAATTTGCAGCTCTGCCCGCTTCAACTGCTGCTGGGACGGTAAGTTCTGTTTTAAAATTTTCCGTTGTGTGCAGTACGAAACAAAAGTGTTTGAAATTAGAAAACAAAAAGTTCTGCTGGGAATGTGATTGTTTCCGATGCAATTACACTCAGATTTTTCACGCAGGGGGTACAGGCCGTGTAAATGAAAACCGCGTAAATTTAAAAAAAACGCGTTAATGAAAACCGCGTAAATTTCAAAATCCGCGTAAAAAAACCTGAGTGTACTCTCCTATATAAAATACTGCTGAACAGTGCAATAACTACAGAAGCACGTTGTCAGATGCCTTACTGATAAAAAACATACAACCGAAATATGAAACATGAAAACCAATAGGCTCTTTACCCTACGCAGCTACAAAGCGCCGTAAACATGGATTAACAAGTTACAACGCACACGCATGCATAAAAATAAATATATTTTTTTCAGACGCAACACTCTTAAGCAGCACACACCGTATTGAATTAAATCCAAACCACCCCGCCCACCCACTTTGCAAATCATTCTGTGACACCGTGCTGGTACCCGAAAAATCCGCACACGGCCACCGCTGCGGAAAATGCATAGCGTCTACCGCTTATTGTAGTGCCCAGACGCTGCAGCCATGATCTTACCCGTTCGACATAAGAACAAAAACTGATTCAAACGGGTTCGCGTCACCTCTATTTGGCCTGTGTTAAGCCAAAGAGGACCAAGCGCCATTTTGAGGTATATGCTCTAAAATCGCTATAGCATCCAATGTAACACTAAAAACTCCAATATCTATTATTTTTTGGGAACTCAAATAGCAAACGAAAGCAAGTAAGTGCTCTTTATATTTCTATTTGAATGCTAAGCTAGCGAAAAATGAATTTTGGCACGAAAAATACAAGAAAAAAATTATGGCGCTCAGTTCGGTTTGGCTTAACGCAGGCCATTTATAAACTAACCGTATATGGTTTAGTCACTTAGGTGCGAGTGTGTGCAAATGCCAACGTTACTGAAAATCGATAGCGCTTATTGCATCGCCTGGAGACGATGTTTCTTGTATGGGATAAGAGCAACAACTGATTTAAACGGACATGCGTTGCTTCTATTTATGACTTTTCGTGTTTCATTGAGCAACTAAGCTGCCCTCTCTTGACGGCTGTGTCTGAGAAATCTGCCTCACGAATGGTAATTTTCCCGTTTTGACGTAGGACTACGTCTTTGTTTTCGATATGGGGGTGCACTCTGCAAATTCTACAAAAATGGTATGTAACGAAAAGTGGTCCAATTTTAAACGCATATAATTCAGCCATCTCACGATAAATTTTCAAATTTTTTGCACAAATCGCCCCGAAATACTTCTAAGAATAGATTCCAATAGATAAACCCAAAGATTTTTGATATCATAGCATTAAAAAATTAAATAATATACAACCTTGTCAAAATATCACGCATTAACACACAGAAGATAGCGCTTCCCAAGCCCTGTACGACGGATTGGTGTACCTAGCGCGCAACGCTTCTATGAATGACATCATCATCGACTATTTAAAGAACGCACTTGGCCAGACACGCTCAGAATCGAGTTCGGTTTTATTCGTCGCGTAGTGCAGACGTGTTTAGCGCAGTAGTAGTGGTCGTTGTAAGTTTCGCGTAACATTTCTTTTTCTCTCTTTCCGCTAATGGGTAAGCGGAAAAAACCGGGCCGTAGCCCGAAGTTATATCGCAGGCGATCGACAAACGTCACCATCAGCACCGTAAAATCTGCTGATGTTACAGCCAGCACGCCGGGGCAGCCAGCGAAAAAAGTTCGTGAAGACGATGAAGCGTCATTACTTGCAGCAAATCGGTTCAGTGTCCTGAGCGAAAATGGGACAGCCGTGAATGTCAGTGAATTAAACGGCTTTGGCGAGGAGCACGAGGAAAACTTACCAGCCACCGTTGCCATCAAACTACCCCCGCTGTTTGTTAAATCAATTCCTTTTGACAAGCTGCAGAAGGACCTACTGGCAAATGGTATCAACGCTCAATTCAAGCTCACTAGAATTGGCACAAAAGTGATGCTGCAGTCGAAGGACGAGTTTGCCAAAACTAAAACGTACCTGAACCAACAGAATGCTCAGTTTTTTACCCACGATATGCCGGCTGAGAAGCCGTTCAAAGCCGTCGTAAGAGGTTTACCTTTTATGCGACCTGAATATATTAAAGCCGAGTTGGAGGAGCGCTACAAGCTACAGCCCCTAGCTGTATACATAATTTCCAGGAAAAAAACAGAAAACCGAGAGTACAGAGATTGCCTGTATCTTGTCCATTTTCGTAAAGGCACAGCAACGCTAGGTGCGTTAAAGGCAATGAAGGCAATTTTCAACGTCGTCGTCTCGTGGGAGGCGTATCGTGGCATTAAGGATGTGACGCAATGTATGCGTTGTCTCCACTTCGGGCATGGCACACGGAACTGCCACCTGTCGCCAAGGTGTAATATATGTGCCGGAAATCACGAAACTACCAGCTGTCCAATCGAAGGAGCAGCGGAGTACAAATGCGCCAACTGCAAAGAGCGACATCTTGGATCAGATCGAACGTGTAAGGCACGCGAGAAATACAAGCAGATTCGAAAAGAAGCTTCGACAAAAAACCAACCCGGACGTCGCCAGAACAAGGTTCCACAGTTCACAGCAGCAAACTTTCCTGCCCTCACACCAAAATTGGCAAGTGACCACCAAGATAACCTCCCGCCGCGCAGTGGGACACCACCGGGTTTCCAAAGATGCGGTATCAACAGCGCCCCAGCCTGGTCTGGAATTCCCAACCAATCAAACACCAGTCCTCCAGACGGTTCAAGTCAAACCCCCAAATATTCTGCAGCAGAACTTCTGCCCATTTTCACCGCCATGTGGACCCAGCTTCAGCAGTGTAATACACGTGCCGAACAAATCCGTGTTTTAGGTGAGTTCGTGATCCAGTATGGTTGCTAACTCTCTGAAAATGATGCTCTGGAACGCCCATGCTGTTAAGCAGAAACACATGGAACTGCTCGACTTGTCAACAAGGGAAGATGTCGACATCTTAGTGCTAACGGAGACCTTTTTAAAGCCAGAAATAAATTTTAGCCTACCAGGATACAGCCTTGTACGGTTCGACCGCACGCACTCCAAAGGGGGAGGAGTTGCCATCGCGATCAAAAAGCCGATAAAATTCACAATCCAGCCACACTATCAAACTTCAATAATCGAAAGTATAGGAGTAGAAATATCAACCAGCAGCGGAACTCTACTGATCATTGCAGCATATTGCCCTCGTCAGTGCTTTGAAAGCAACGGAATGGCCAGGAAGTTCAAGAACGATTTGGTCAAGATTACGAGACATCGCAGGAAATTCATTGTCGCATGTGATCTCAACGCTAGGCATGAATTGTGGGGCAATCATATCCGCAACAAAAACGGAAACTTGCTGTTCGACGAAGCGCAACTCGGCCACTTTGTCGTCAATGCACCAGATCGCCCAACCTATCTGTCTCCAGCTGGCGTGCCTTCTACCATCGACTTGTTCCTGACGAATCTTGAGATGCCGAATCCTTACACCATTGAGGAGTTAAGTTCTGACCATTACCCGGTCGTACAACAAATCCGCGAAGAAGCAGTCCACGGTCAGCGACAGTACAGGAAGGACTATCATAGAGTGAACTGGATCGAGTTCCGACGGCGAGTAGATCGACGAATTGCCTTCGACGCTCGACTGGAAACAACTGAAGACATCGATTGCGCAGTGCAAGAGCTACAGTGTTCTATCCAGTCAGCTGAGGATGAATGCGTGCCCAAAGTTCCAGTAGTAGGTAAGCTAGTGCACTTAGATCCAACTACCCAAAGCATGATTAGAGCGCGGAACACCTTCAGACGTCAATTTCAAAGAACTGGCAACCTATCAAAAAAAAGAGCGGCACAATACCTAACAAAATTAATTTCCCACCATACCCAAGAGCTCAAAAATATCAAATTCAACAATCTAATCCGCAGCTTCGATCCATATTCTAAACCCTTCTGGAAAACAGCTAAGATCTTAAAATCCAAACCCCAGCAAGTTCCACCTCTGAAAGATAATAACGTTCTACTAGTAACACCAGCAGAAAAAGCCAATGCAATAGGTACCCATATAACCAACTCGCACAACTTGGGCAGCACCATCGTTAGCCCAATGGAAAATGTGGTTCAAGACACGTTAGTAACCTTAAATAACACCGCTTGTTACGTACCGCCCAACAAAAGAATAACCCCTGAACAAGTGTCAGCCTCTTGCAAACGTTGTAGGAATATGAAAGCCCCAGGTTTTGATTCAATTTTTAACATTGTGTTGAAAAAATTAAGCCCAGAAGCATACGCACATATCGCAAGACTTTTCAACAGATGTCTTGATCTACTGTACTTTCCGTCAAGCTGGAAATTGGCAAAGGTCATCCCACTGCCGAAATCGGGTAAAGATCCTACAAGTCCTACTA
Source organism: Topomyia yanbarensis (assembly GCF_030247195.1). Lineage (NCBI taxonomy): Eukaryota > Metazoa > Arthropoda > Insecta > Diptera > Culicidae > Topomyia > Topomyia yanbarensis. Next base: position 306,455,399 of record NC_080671.1, on the reverse strand, counting down.
GTTACCGTCCAATCAGCTTATTGTCGTCGATTAGCAAGCTTTTTGAAAAAATGATACTAGACAGAGTCCTTGAGCACGTGAACAACAATAGAATAATCCCTCCTGTTCAGTTCGGCTTCCGAGTTGGTCATTCGACGACGCATCAGCTGTACAGAGTCATGCAGATAGTGCGCAGGAACAAGGCCGTGGCAAAATCAACCGCAATGGCCCTGCTAGACATTGAGAAGGCCTTCGACAATGTCTGGCATGATGGCCTGATTTACAACCTGTACAGATACAACTTTCCGGTATATTTAATCAAAATCATTCAGAACTACCTATCAAATCGCTCATTCCGGGTTGCATTGAATGGTGCTCTCTCGGATAACTTCCAAATCCCAGCAGGTGTTCCGCAGGGCAGCTTGCTTGGTCCCGTGCTTTACAGTATATATACCGCCGACATTCCCGAACTGCCTGACGGTTGCTTCCTATCACTCTTTGCGGACGACACGGCCATCCTCTGCAAAGGGAGAGTAACCCGCCATGTTACCAAAAAGCTGCAAGACTGTATCAATAGCATCTGTACCTACATGACCACGTGGAAGATAAAGCTAAACTACTCCAAAACGCAAGCTATGCTTCTCCCATATAGCTTGTCTCCAAGGCTAAAACCACCAGTCGATTGCAAAATAGTAATCAATGGCTCTACCGTGGAGTGGTTAGAAGAGGCTGTCTACTTGGGACTGACCATTGATCCAAAGCTGTTATTCAGTAAACACATTGAAAAAGTGAGAAACAAATGCAATCTCCTAATAAAAAAATTATACCCTCTTATGAACAGACGATCCAAAATGAATCGGAAAAACAAACTTGCTATATATAAGCAAATAATTGCACCGGTCATGCACTATGGCATGCCCATCTGGGCCACCTGCGCTAAAACCCACAAGCTGAAATTACAGGTTGTCCAAAACAAATGCTTGAAGATGATCCTTGATTTGCCATGGGACACAAGGACAACTGAAGTGCATAGATCTGCTGATGAAAAAACCATCGAAGAAAAAATAGTCGACTCTTGTGCAAAGTTCAGAAATAGCTGCATCAACTCAGAGCACCTTCTGATACAAAATCTTATAGGTTAGTTTAGGTTAAGGATTAGGTTAAGGTTATCAGTAAACAACTACTGTTACAAAGGAACAACTTGGCTATGCGAAAAACTGAATATTATTGCTACACAAAACAAAGATGAAAAATTTTATAAAAATTGCGTCACTTAAAATGTAAATTATAACAGAAATGTAAAATACAAAAGAAACAATAAAAATATTTAATGTAAAAAAAACAGACACGCTCAGTTCCCTGTTGAACGGCTGGCGAAGCAGATCACTGCGCTGTGTTTTTTACAGCCAGTGTAGCTGAGTTAGAAGTCCGTTACACTGACTGTGCCGTCCAACAGGCGACCGCTCCAACTGCTTCCTAAATGCCGCTATAATGTTGCCAGTAAATTTTTGGTTTAACTAGCACATGTATTTGCTATTTGCGCTTGAAATTAAGTAATGTAGTGGTAGTAATAAGCTTCCCATTTTGGTTTAAACGCAAGGACAGTTTTTAAAACAGGATTTTATTAATTAGATTAGCTCATCTAAGCAATTTTATCAATTCTGTAATTTAGAATGAATTTTACGGAACTTGGTGAATTTGGCCCCACTTGCAACTGGTATAATCAACCTGCACAAAGTGTTGCATAACGCAGGGCTGTTTTTTGTAACAAAATCATTCAGCCCTTCGCTATGCAAAATCACGATATTATAACAGATGGGTTAAGCGCGGCCGTTCCTTTCAATCGGGAAAGGACGCGTGGAATTTTGGTGAAATGCGCTAATAGTGTCGTGGTGGTACTAGTTGTCTCTTTCGCTCTACCCATCATCATCAGCGTTGACTCATTTTGCATTGTGCGCTTGGGTTCAATGTTTGGAGCGAATGTGCAAAGCAAACTCATTATTTTCTAACTAATAAGTGAATGAGATATTACAATCACCTTATATGTTTCTTGTTAGACATGTTTTGTACATATCTGGTAAAAATACTTCGTCATAAACACATTTTTTCAAACATGATTCTTGATTTCTAAACATGTCTAAAAATGAGACATGTTTATAGCGAGTGGGTAAAATGAACATGTGGCGGTGGTAAAATGAACAGCTTCTGGTGACCTGCAAAATGTCCTGTATGTATGCAATGCGCAGCGTTGGAAAGCATTTTCCGATCAATGCTAATATTCCAACAAATCATGAGCTTTGCATACACACAGGGCATTTTGCAGGCAAAAAAAATTGTCACGGAAGAATTGAATTTTCATGACGTAATTAACCATTTTACAATCCTGTGGCATCGAAACACATCTACAAACTTGGGGTTATCCATGGGTGTATGAACTTTAAGGATCTGTTTGAGAGCAACTAGAAAGCTTGTTCTATACATGAGATGTGATTATATTGTCTAAAATTTGATTTTTCTTCACCGGTCCGGGTGCTTTTCCCACACACTAAGTACTAAGAAAATAAATATTTTACATTAAGTATTATAGTCCTACGTCTACAGTTCGTGCAACCCCATAGGGCTGCCCCTTGTAGTTTTTGTGAATCCATTATCATGAAGTGCAAGGTCAAAAATTGCGGTCGTAGTAAAGCGAAAAATCCGGAGATGACTTTTCACCATTTTCCGGCGAATCCCGATTTGTGAGAACAGTGGGAGAAGTTCACAAGAATTAACGATCTCGAAATTAATGAAAGCACTATCATCTCCACTATCATTATTGATCTAATGATTAATTTATTGAAATATTTGAAAAAAAGTTAGCATTTACTTAATTTCAAATAGAATACTCCCCATATTAATCACTCTGAGGACAGCCGGCTCAATCTGACATTTGCGCTGGATCAATTTGACACGCGTTTTTTTTCTTTCCGCAGGTCCCGTCCCAGTGTCAAACTAATGAGCGCTCTACGAGAGTGAAAGGGTGCTCGCTATGAATGATTTCAATTTTGTTGCACTCTCTGCGTAACTGTTCTTTATAAACTCAGAGTTGCGTGTTGGGAAAGCGACGATAACGACCGAAAATAGGTTTTTTCCAGTACCAGGAGAAACTCGAAGAACTCCGGAACTAACAGAAGAAACCTATTCTTGTGTTCTTTTCTTTTTCATTTTCTCTTGTTCCTGTTTGCTCTGATGCTACTAGGAGAAAGAAGCGTGTACTGGAACAAACCTAATGATAATTATTCCGGTTCATTTCCGACTAAGCTTAACTGGTCTTTACACTCTGTAAAACTATGGTAGAAAGAAGACATTTTGCTACATAGACTTGCGGAAGTAACAACAGTGAAACCATCCCAGTAAAGTTCAGTCGAAAATGAGCCAGAATTCTGGCTGGTTCTAGTTAGTATTCCGGCTCTAGGACAACCGATTCACTGGAGCTGGAATACGAGCTGGAACCAGCCAGAATTCCAGTTCATTTCCGGCTGAACTTTGTAACAAATCGAAGTATAAATAGGTTTATTCCAGTACCAGGAGAAACTGGAAGTACTCCGGAGCAAACAGGGAGAAAATCGTTTCTGTGCTCTCTTCTATTTTTTCTTTTTTGATAGCAAACTGAAAAAAGGAGCAAGTATTTATTGCTCCTGTTTGCTCCGGAGCAACTTCCGTGTACTGGAACAAAGCTGATTAGTAGGGTAAAAGGGTATAATACGCCCCACCGGGGCTAAAGGCCCCTCTTCGATTCCTAGGATTCCTGAATTATCTAAAAAGTAAAAATGACTGATTATAGTATCGTTTTCTGAAATCAACGGACTAAGTTAGTTTGGTATTTTTAATATGTTGCAAAACAACAATATACACAAAAGTTTCAAAAGAGCTACTTTTATGTAAGCTTCCACTTTTTCCAAAAGCATTACAACCAATTAGAAATAATCGGATTCGATAGAACTATTTCAAGTAGCTTACTAGAATGTTATAGTTACTATCTTAGTTTATAGTTTGGCTTAAAACTACGTGTGTGTGTGTAGAATTATTCATGTATTCACAACAGCTCATCACCGGCCAAAACGCCCCACTCCTTGTTGTGGGGCATACTCACCGATTGCTGTGGGGCATACCGTCCTCTTGTTGTGGGGCATATTACACTTTCACCGGGAGCATTTTGCCCTGGGTGAAAGAAAAAACTAGAATTCAGGTATCTTTGAAAAATGTTTAATTGTACTTGTATCAGGATGTTTTTAATAAAAAATGGATCGGGTACTAATTTCTAACTAATATAACAATAAATTAGAGTAGTTAGTGAGAAGATCATAGCGTCGAATGGTGAAATATAGCTATTTTTGCTTAAGGGGGGCGTATTAGACCTGTTTACCCTATTTTTTTTATTCTGGAGTAACTGGAACCAAAAAACGTACTGAAACAAATCTAATTCAGGCTCTCAGTCAATCCATACCAACAAAAGTTGCAACTTTTTGACTCCGGTTTGCTAACAAGAGAAAAAGAAAGAAAAGAATACAGGAACGATTTCTTCCGAAGTACTTAAAGTTTTTCTTGGTTCTGGAACTAACCTATACCATTCAAATCTCGTTCAAATGGACGTAGTTGACTTAGCCAGAACCGAGAGAATCCGGTTTTTTTCTTGCGGTTATTTTTAATTTATTGCGAATATGCGGTCGAAAAAAAGTTTTGTATTTCAATACCGATTTGAACAAGGATGTAAATTTTACACATAATTCCGAACAAATCTTAATTTTAGTCCGTTCTCCGAGAATTTTGAAATAATTTGCAATAAAAACCCCGACTCCAAACAGGACGAACTTTATATCCGCTTAAAAACAAATTTAAGAATTATTTCATTAATAATATTAACTATTTTGGAATATAGATTTTGTGCGAGCGCTTGCTATTATTAGACAGAAGAATCCGTCTCGAGGATCGAAAAGGCAACTGGGCGAATCAAACCGAGTTAATCCACTGAACGGCATCATCCAGTGGATCGGGGTAAGTGTCTAATATGAGATGGTAGAAATGAATTCTCAGCAGTTTGTTTTTAGGCAGAAGATGATCTACCGCGAGGACAATTTTCTACTCCAGTATTGCTTGTTCGTGGTGCGTTTTCGGAGGACTCGGATGATTGTACCCTTTCCTGTCGGGATCATGTGATGCCCATAGGCACAGATTTGAGATCTGCTTTTAAAATCCTTATAGAGTCTTTCACCGTGTTTAATATTACTCCAGCGCCATCGGATAAACAGTTTTTCCTGTTTAACAACAGTGTCGTTCTTTGAATAGGTGCTCTAGGAACAACAGGAACAAAGTTCTTGCACGCTATTCAGCGATAAATCTGGCGATTTGATTTTGTTTCATTTATTGAATTCGATTTAATAAATATTTCCGAATACAGTCATCTGACACAAACAACAGTGTTTCTCATTCGAAACTATATTTCCCATATCATAAAACACAAATATTTGCAGATAGATCGGTATTTTTACAGAATAAATCGGTACATTTGAAATTTGTTGCGACAGTTCCTTTCACTGAAATAATCGTGAAATTTTACAGGTTTTCGGTATTTTTTACAGAACAGTTTGGTACATTTGACGTTTATTCTGACAGTTACTTTTACTGAAATAATCGCGAAGTTTTACAGTTTTGCTGTTTTTTATACAAAACAGTTCGGTACATATGACGTTTACTGTGACATTTCCTTTACTGAAGTAGTTGGTAATTTTGACAGTTTTGCTATCCTCAGTTTACGAACTTAATCAGTAAAAATATTTTTACCGAAATAATTACAGTCAGCTGTTGAAATTTCGGTAAAAAAAAATACCGGAGTCTGTAATATTTTTTAAGTGTGCACCTAAAAAGTTAAATAATGTCGAGATATGAAGACTAAAAAATAATTGCAAGAATCGATTGATATAGTTTGATTGAAAAACTACAAGGGGCAGCCCTATGGGGTTGCACGAACTGTAGACGTAGGACTATACTACTTAATGTAAAATATTTATTTTCTTAGTACTTAGTGTGTGGGAAAAAACACCCGGACCGGTGAAGAAAAATCAAATTTTAGACAATATAATCACATCTCATGTATAGAACAAGCTTTCTAGTTGCTCTCAAACAGATCCTAAAAGTTCAAACACCCATGGATAACCCCAAGTTTGTAGATGTGTTTCGATGCCGCAGGATTGTAAAATGGTTAATATTACGTCATGAAAACTCAATTCTTCCGTGACAATTTTTTTTGCCTGCAAAATGCCCTGTGTGTATGCAAAGCTCATGATTTGTTGGAATATTAGCATTGATCGGAAAATGCTTTCCAACGCTGCGCATTGCATACATACAGGACATTTTGCAGGCCACCAGAAGCTGTTCATTTTACCACCGCCACATGTTCATTTTACCCACTCGCTATAAACATGTCTCATTTTTGGACATGTTTAGAAATCAAGAATCATGTTTGAAAAAATGTGTTTATGACGAAGTATTTTTACCAGATATGTACAAAACATGTCTAACACGAAACATAAGGAGATTGTAATATCTCATTCACTTATTAGTTAGAAAATAATGACTTTGCTTAACGTGTTCATTTTACCGCCAGTTCCCCTACCTACCAACACATTCGCTCCAAACTTTGAACCCAAGCGTACAATGCAAAATGAGTCAACGCTGATGATGATGGGTAGAGCGAAAGAGACAACTAGTACCACCACGACACTATTAGCGCATTTCACCAAAATTCCACGCGGCCTTTCCCGATTGAAAGGAACGGCCGCGCTTAGCCCATCTGTCATAATATCGTGATTTTGCATAGCGAAGGCATAGGCTGAATGATAACACATTTTGTTCCAAAAACAGCCCAGCGTTATGCAACACTTTGTGCAGGTTGATTATACCAGTTGCAAGTGGGGCCAAATTCACCAAGTTCTGTAAAATTCCTTTTAATTTACAGAATTGATAAAATTGCTTAGATGAGCTAAACTAATTAATCAAATCCTGTTTTTAAAAACTGCCCTTGCGTTTAAACCAAAATGGAAAGCTTATTACTACCACTACATTACTTAATTTCAAGCGCAAATAGCAAATACATGTGCTAGTTAAACCAAAAATTTACTGGCAACATTACAGCGGAATTTAGGAAGCAGTTGGAGCGGTCGCCTGTTGGACGACACAGGGTAGCGTCCCTCCACAGCCAGTGTAACGGACTTCTAGCTCAGCTACACTGGCTGTAAAAAACACAGCGCAGTGATCTGCTTCACCAGCCGTTCAACAGGGAACTGAGCGTGTCTGGCCAAGTCCGTTCTTTAAATAGTCGATGATGACGTCATTCATAGAAGCGTTGCGCGCTAGGTACACCAATCCGTCGTACAGGGCTTGGGAAGCGCTGTCTTCTGTGTGTAAATGCGCGATATTTTGACAAGGTTGTATATTATTTAATTTTTTAATGCTATGATATCAAAAATCTTTGGGTTTATCTATTGGAATCTATTCTTAGAAGTATTTCGGAGCGATTTGTGCAAAAAATTTGAAAATTTATCGTGAGATGGCTGAATTATATGCGTTTAAAATTGGACCACTTTTCGTTACATACCATTTTTGTAGAATTTGCAGAGTGCACCCCCATATCGAAAACAAAGACGTAGTCCTACGTCAAAAGTCATGTCATTTCTTGAACTACACCAAGTATTAGTGTGTGTGGATCGAAAAAGTAAAACATAACAAACAAAAAGAAAGAATAAGAAAACACGAATCCGCAGGTCCCGTCCCAGGTTTGACAGTTTTATACCGATATGTATCAATGAGGTATATACAGGTATGGTGCAGATGGCACTTTGGGATTCGAAAGATGAATCTTACATGAGCGGTGTGAGTGATCACATAATAAAACGACTTGCTTTCATCATACCGTTCGTTCCGCTCCCATTAAATCATGTGCACGCTATGATGTCAACCCGTCGTGCTTCTGGATTGTTTACATATTTTTGGTTGCCAACACTAGCAAACCGTGTGTTCTGCCACTCCTATATATACAGCATTGAATATGTACAATCGCAAAAATTAAATATACATAAATACATTAATCATAAAGTACGATTCACACGATACGTCAGGCTTCTATCATCAGTACAGCACGTCAACAGAACATCAAAATTAGTTAAATGGCTGCATTCATACACAACATCAACGGCACGGAACACGGCACGTATGAACGGGCACACGAGAAAAATCTTTTTGTTCAATATTTCTGTGATCTTACAAGTTCTCCATTATACGCAGTGAGTACCGGAAAATTTTCCATGAGATCGACAACCTGGTTTAGTCCGCGGGAGTGATGTCGACTGCTAAATGTAATGCTCCAGAGTTCTACAATGCGGGCTTTAGTTTTAGTCGGGACGATGAATTTACGTTCCTGGAGCTAAAAAATAGTGTCGCGTTTTATATATCACAGCATTTATTTTGCAGTTTTAAGAGACATACCGATTCCTAAATGCTGTCATCACTGCCGTCCTCATTCGGAGGCAAAATCGGTGCGATGGAACTCGATATAATATCCCCGGTACGACGACGTTTAATCACCCGTTCTTCTGATTTTCGTGCCAAATATTCCATTCGATAATGGATTCGCCCAGCATGGCGATTAGGCCCTCTGGCATGCGCGTGAAACCATAAAACCTGTATGATAAAAATTATTCAAATTATTAGAAATTATTGGGACGGCTGTAATAAATGATACAATGAAAAATCAAGCAACATTCAATATGTACTACGCATATTTACCAGCCATATAATGATCTCAGAGATTCACAAAGGATCGAATTGACCCTCTTAATCAGGGTTTCTTTTGGTCTACGATTTTGTTTTAGTTGCTCTATTATAACTGAGTCATCCTGGGTTCGCTCAAGAATTCGGTCGATGTGGATAGTCTGTAAAATGTGAAGCAATTGACGCAACTGATTAAGCGGAATGATCTATAATAATGTCTGCTCATTCACCTTAGCCCCTCCACTCGTTCTACCCATTTACACACAATAGGTGTAGAAAATACTGCTATGTTCGTTTAGCGTATTGGTTTTAATAGTAAAATGAGAAGAGGGGCAATCAATTTGAACTTAGGGGTTTTCTTTATTGATTTAAGCTAAATCGAATGATTGAAAACTATATTATAGTAGTTTAGCAGTTCGACTAATGAAAAGAATAGTCTATATTGCATGTGTATATTCTAGTAGTGTAGTTTATCAAGTATATACATAAGATGGAATCGATTGTATGGAAACCCGGGTTATATATTAAATTTTTAGTTAAAGATGTCATTAGAATGACTACTCTAACACTTACCTCTTCCAGACTTATCCTGTTGTAGGGATCTTCAGTGTTCCAAGCTTGTTTTGCTTCATCCAATTCCTTGCCATCGCGTGTTTCATCGAGGGAATAATCCTCTTCAATCCACTCTTCGATACCAAGCTCTGAGTACTTATTTTCTTGATGTTGGCTTTGTAACTTTTCGATAAACTTGATCATTTTTGTGGTGAGTTGGAGTCTAATGAAATCGCGTTCGCTTAGTGCCAAGAATTTTTGCATATTGTCAAATTCTTCATTTTCTAAGGAATAATAATGCATCAGATTTTATAGAATCGGTATTACTCACTACATACTACTATGCTCGCTATCATAAATCCCGATTATATAACCGCCTCGATAAATACTTTTGACTGCTGTTATGTGGTGACCAAAATGAAAAGGTAGCGTGCGTGAAACAACCTTCAATACATATAAAAGTTTCCTTGGTCGACACATGTAATTCATAGACTTCGAAGAATTCGTTGTACCCAGTTGTAGCACATACTCGTAACAGAAAAAAATGTTGCTTTCAAGCACCACAATGTCGCGTATAACTCCATAAGATGGAAACATATAATTTTCATGATTTTGTAATTCAACAATAAGATTGGGGCGAAATTCAATTCCGTTCAACATTACTGATTTGGGTGTGTAAATAAATTTTACGTCGGGAGCTGAATGGATTTCGCTCAAACATTCGTATCTCTCTACAACCATGCCAGATTTATAAAACAATTTATCACAAAATGGATTTTCTAGTATATTTAGTACCATATTGAAACAGTCTTTTCGCGAGGCTAAAACAAATATTTTCGGAAGTTTCGGCAAGTAGCAGCTTGCTTTTTCCAACTTTATTAGTTTGTTCAAATTGAAGACAATTATTCTGCTTCATTGATCCGCTTTTGCGTATGCTCATTGTGTAATGCTTTTAGATGGTGTAACTTGTTGATTTGACGATCGAAATTTTTATAGAACGCATCTTCAAAAAAATTTGTATATTCATCTAGTTGAGAGAGTAGATTTTCTGACACAACTGGTGACATAATTATTCTAACTATATTGATGAGATGGCCAACCATTCTTAGGTACTCGCAGTTTTCCGATGTTTTATGACCAAACAGAAATGGGAACACACGAAGAAATAATAGTACTTGAGACGAAGTTTGTTTTATTTTATGTTTGTTAGGGTTTGACATCATTTCATCGGTAAAGTTGGCAGACGGCTTGTTTCGACGATCGGTAGGTATATCCATACGTGAAGGTGTTGATGCGAGTATTTACGTATCTTGCAACTTTTAGACCGCACTCCTTCGGAGCAATTGATCCTTGTTTAAGAGCCGATAAGTCTAGTTCGCAGCGGGTATTCCGCGAAAGGATTTCCATGAAATTGTTCTCTAGAAATTTGACACAATCGACAGAAATAATTTGCGCTTGGTCCAAGTAAGTTGAAAACATCGTGAACAGCTAGCGTGTCGCCACAGAAAATTGTAACAACCGCTCTAATGATATATTCCTGGGTGCCATAACAAACAACAATTCCTTCTTCTACCCGTTTCAGATCATCAATCAAAGGCTCGAGAATTTTTCCATATCCATGTTTTTTGCATCAATTGAGTTACAAAAAAAGCACTGGAAATACTGTACGCGGAGAAGAGTTCCATTTTTCTGGGATATTTTGAATCTTAAAACTGAAGTTTGAAATTTTGTTAATTCCTGCTCTCGAACTGAAGGCATTACCAAGCTCAACATCATCTTGATCTAATTGCTTTTGGGTGCAGCCGGAAAATGATTTACTTGTTGAAAGTTTCACCAGTTTTAAAGAAGCTGTACTCGGTTACACAGGGGGTATCTGAGGTCGTCAGGTATGACTCCGTCAACAGTTTTCTATTCTCCGCACTTCTAAAAATCAACTTCAAAGTATCTGCAATGCTTATACATGAAGCAGTTTCATTTACAAGAACTCTTTTTGGCATCGAATTAATATTCCGTATATCTTCGCGGCGATTTAATAGAAGCTCCCGGGGTGCGGGGGTTGAAACAGCGAGTTTGCTTAAAAAATTGGACTGTTTCGAAAATGTATTTACTTCATCGAACAAATTATCTATGCAAAATGAATTTTCTAGTGAAACTGCCTCTTCCCTGGATATACCTTTTGAAGAAACTTCATCGTTGTGATTTTCAAGTACTCAGTTATATGATGTATAACGGTTTCGCAAACCTTCACGAAATCTGAAACCATAGTATGCGGCAAGCCTACATCCGCTGTCAAATGACATACGCTGATGTTAACAATTTTTCTAACGTCTGCAAAATTGGGTGAATATTCCGGATCTGACTGTGGAATAGAGTCTAGTTTTTCTGATCTATCGTCCAGCTGATAATGTGGTCCTTGGATATTATCAATGAATGAAGTTTCTATCTTTTTTGTTTGCATAGTTACAGGCGATTTTAAAAACAAAAATTGCTTTTTTCAAAGCTTCCAAGATTGCAAATGAATTTTCAATCTTTTAATTTCATTTGAAAGATCGGAACTTTTCTAGTTTTTAGTGCAACTGCGGGAGAGTTATTACTGTAAAAAAATAATTAATTTTTCAAAAGGTGTATTTTTCAACAAAAATCGTTCATAATTTTTCAAATAGACGTGATGATAACTTTGTTACTTCAGCAAGAATATGCGCCATACAAAGTTCTAAAAGTGACGCGAACAAAGTATTTACGATAAATCAATGTATAAAATGACAAATAGAAAATAGTGATTTAAAGGTTCACGTTTTCATCGCTCAATCGCTTATGGTAAAATCAACTGATAAATAGTCAATGTGTGTGATAATGCCAAAAGTCACGGAAATTCTATTAGATATGTGATACATTTTGAAAAAAGCAGTCTATCGCCAGAAAGTTCTAAGAAAGTTTGCCGAAGGATTATATCTAAAACCAATGGTTTGTGCGCAAAAAGTTTTGTCTTCCTAAATACAGCGTTGGGACCATAGTGCAAATGAAGTAACGCATCGTCGCTGTTGTGCTATCTTATGACAAACGCCATTTTGGGGTAAACTGAGCTAGATATGTCACATCACGTGTCTAAAAAATCTCTACAAAGTGGCGTTTTCAGAATTTTGATATTCTGCTTGGTTACTGAGATATAGCAAAAAACATGATGAGAAATTTTTAATTTTTTGCTTCAAATTACTGTTTCTGGGGATTAACTCAAGGTATCTTGATATATAAGATGTTTTTTATGTGTAAAACTATCTAAAGAACACAATGGCATAATTACTTTCAAAACAAAATTACACGAATTGTGAAAAAATGTAGTTTGTTTTAAACTGGAAATATAGCATATTTGGCAACACTGTAACCAAAAATAACTATTTTTGCTAAATTCTCTGACTCATTTCCTTCAAAATGCATCTCACCGATTGTTTATAGGCCAAATTAAACCAAAGATATGAATAAAAATTAATAATTGATGATTTTTTTCTATGGAAAATTTTCCATGCACGGTTATGATACGCCATACAAATTTTGTCATCTGTACACGCCTATGACACGTGTGAGTGCGCCTTTTGTTTACATTTATAGTCAAAACTCGCAACATAGTCAACCGATCTTCATGATATTTGAGAGATTAATAAAGAATAGATGCAAGCATCAATTGTCTTCTTTGAATTGTTTATACCATTTATAAGTTAAAAGATATTCAATCTCAAACTTTAAAATTCGTTTTTCTCGAAATGAGCTAAATGGCGCTTGTCATAAGATAGCACAACAGCGACGACATCAGTTCTTTCTTTTACTGTATTATTTCCCAGCGCGGATGGCTTCGCTCGCGAAGCTCTTCTCGACCGGTTTGCATAGGGTTCTCATTAAACAGTTTTATTAACGTTTTCATATTCGATGAATATAATAAATACTTTGAAAAATGATCTACCGTTTATTGAACAACGGAGTGGCAAAGAACACTAGTAGATCAAATTCTTTCTAGGGTTTCCCAAAACTGCGCTCTGTCAATGAACAATGCATTGATTAAATAGGTAGATTGTTTTATTCATACACCAAAAAATCTTTGTGAGCTTTGCGAGGCTATGCGACAAACATTCACGAGTGAAGATTTAACGCTCTTCATAGAATTTCAAGCTTCATCTTTTGTTCGCATTTTGCCTATCTAGTGACCTACGGTAAAGCTTTCTGAGCCTTTTCGCTTGGTTCATGGTTAATTAAAGAGCATAAAGTTTTGGCTACTTTGTGATTCACAGTTAGCAACAGTCGCGCGAGTGAATAAATTTTCCCATGCCTGCTCACAAATGTTGCTTAAATCGAAACTTGTTGAAACGTGAACCGATCTATCGACTGACTTACCAACTTGATTTACATCCCTTTCCAACCACCCTAGCAAGGTTTCTTCAACGACTTGTTTCTAGAGTGGCCGAACTCGAATGACATGTTATGTATCAAACCGGCTCGCAGTTTTTTTCCTGAACGAGAATTTAATAAAATTTAAAAAAAAATATTCAAAACCTTCATGGGAGGGGTATGTACCTAAGAATGAAACATTAAAACAAAAAAGCTGCAATGTGTAGTGATTTTTGACGTGGTTAACCTTCTTTAGGTGTTGGGGTCAATATGACCCAAAATAAAGTTTCAAACTTCGATAACTTTTTAAATTTTGCATCTAGTAGTGTTGAATTTATTGGCTTTTCCTCTTTCATGGAGAGCAACGATTTTTAATAGAGTTCAGAATTTTAGGATATTCCTGATGGGCTGTACAAAAAAAAAGTTACGCATAAGATGTTAACGGGTCAAATTAACCCCTATTTCGAACTCAGCTTTCAGGAACAATTTCTGCCGAATCTATATGAACTTGTACCCAAATTGTATGTTAGAGTTTCAATTTCCAATTTCTGGTAAATATTTTTGTTTTTGACCTGATTGGCCAGTTGGAATCGGTACATTGATGTATGCAGAATCGTTATCATAAATCACAGGTTTATTGACAGAATACTAATAATAAACACAAACAAAACAAAAATGAGAATGTGCATGTCAGTTTTGTACATGATACGATCGATCTTGGGTGTTCCGCATTACGATTTCGAATAAATAATACATTCTTCCATTTGTATACCAACTAGCAGCATAGCTAAAACAAATTTCGATTTCACTACAACAAACTGACCCCTTTTTCAAAAATCCATAAACATCCAACTATTATAGAATATTTTTTGTCGAGATATAAATAGTTTCGGATTTGTTAATAGCGCATACGGTACATAGTTAGTCGAATATGCCGGATCAGTATTTATTGGTGACTATTGGTGAGGAAAGTAGGAAGGTAGAGGAAACCACTCTATGATTTATGAATGGAAATGTTTTTCGTTTTCCCTTTGCCAGAAGATTAAGACTGATTTTAGCCTTTCTTTTGGGATTTGTTCGAACAAAAACTACATTCTGAACAAAAATCAACACTGAGATAAGAAGAACCATACTGAAATGGACTGCAGGGAGAAACAAGCCATTGCGGTTTTACACGCTAGCTGTTGGTTTGTCGTGAGAAATATTCTGGAAGTTGGGTTGCCTGACAAAGTTATAATCTGCCTTCTGTCAGGGATAAGGTGTTGTACGAAGTTTGACAATAGCCAAAATAACTGGGACGTTATCGTTATGAATTCAATCGAGCTGCTAAACTGTGAAAAACAGACTGCATAGGGTAATGAACCTATATTCCTTCTTTTATAAATTTGCATACTTTTTCTTTGAAAACGACGATCGAGTTGGAATATCTCATATTATTTCAATGAACGTTGGAAGTAAAAATAACTGTGCTAGATTAAAGATTTAAAATATCGAATACTGACATCAAAAAAGAGATAGGGTAATTGACTTTCACCCTATCCCATTATCCCTTTGAAGCAGTTACTAAGCTTTTATTCTATGCCTTGGTTCAAATGGCAAGGTGAAAGGCACAGGATTCAAATTCGGTGCAAAAATATTGGGTACGCGTACTACACCGAGCTCATGCACTCGATCAGGTTCATGAACTCGGTTTTGTGTTTCGTTTTGTGCCTTTGTTTCGTGCATGTACTGTACACAAAAGTTTTTACCCCGGTTTGTAAACAATATTCAAAGTCCTGTCTGAAGCAAAAGATTAAGTAAGTTTATTAAGTAAGTAAGATATAAATTACAGTAAATCTTAAGCCCTGAAACAATAAATGTAGCAATAAATTTTGCGATGACGAATTTGAACTTCTAAAAAAAATTTGTTTAACAATATCACTTACATTTACCGGCGATGTTGTTAATTTTTCCCGCCGGGAAATAAAACTTGAAGGTTGAAAGGAGAATGGTACAAAGCTCGAAAACGAAAAAAGGTTTTTTTTTTCAATTCTCCGTTCAACCTTAAATATTTAATAGAACAGACAAATACAAAGTGATGTACGGTATCAACCTAGAAAAAAACAATGCATTGAAGGGTATAGACAAAGCTAAAAATCACCTGGGGCGAATATCACATTCAACAGTGAAGACTGCGTGAAACTAATCGAGCTGTGGTGCGGGTTACGAGCTAGCAGAGCGAAGCACAAAACAAAAAACGAAAATTGTACCCAACGTTGTACCCGGTACAAACTTGGTTAGTTCCCCACGAGTGAACCGTACCCATGAACCCGGTACAAGTTTAGGTACAAATTTCTGAGTGCGGTATTAACCCGAAGCACGGGCACAAAACGAAACACAAAACCTGCTTGTACCTGTGTGCCGCGTTCAACAGGGAAGACTACAGTACTAGCAGTAATACATGATTATCTTTTAACATATGCTAACAGTTGACAGCTATTGTGCTAAATTGTAAACATTATCATTAGCGTTGTTAAATTCATCTGAACAGAAAAAAAATGAAATTTACACGACATGTAAATCAATACAAATGTAAACATACAAAGCTTGAATGAAAATTAAGTTGAATTCGATGCACTGTAAGGGAGCATCAAAAAGCATATGATTTTACACTTTCGTTCGTGTGATACCATTTATTTTACAGCAATACTGGATTAAAAATACATTAAAGTGCATTGGCATCCCGTTTAATGAAACTGTAATTTTCAATCAACGTGTAAAATCATAATAAAAATCGTTGAAGAAACCACGACAAGTTGTATGTAGAACTTAATTTTACATTTATATTCACGCTCCGAATATATGCGTGATAATAAATTTAAAGTTGCAAAATATTTTTTGCGTGTGTTACCCCGCTGTTGCAAGTTACCCCGTTTGACGATACTGTGCTGTCACTTTCAACCACGTGTTTTAGGTTGCATTGTACAACGAATATTTCTTCTTGGCCTAACGTGTTGAATGATATCAGTATTGCATTGCGCAGGTGATGGTATTGAAGACAGGCGACTTCAGTAAGCAAAAACTCCATTTTCACCTTCAGAAAATATTCCGCTTCACGAAAACTCTGTCATATACAACTAAATTCAAAGGCAACGTCCGCGGTGTAGGGTTGGAGCAGCACTTTTTCATCAACTTTAATCATGAGAGCAAGAATAAATACAAAGTTCTCGAGATAATGCTCACAAGTTAGAGAAGCTGCAACTGCAATGTGTCGTTCATTTCACTCGAATCGGTCTGACTCTGGCAGAAGTAGAAACTAGACTGAAGAACAGGTCTTCCTTTGCACACCTGGAAGATTTTGACTCAGATTCAAATCAAATGTCTATCAAACACAGACGGTTAGGTTACAGATTCCAAACTAGTACTAACAACAAATAAAATACAAAAAATGGCAAAGAAATTATCTGAAACTCATCAAAAGTTCCGCTGTAATGATTTAAACAAAGCAACAAACCGCTAGATAAAATGTTTTTGCTTGGCCGTATGAACCATTTCCTCGCAGCGGGTTTTCCATAACAAAATAGAACAAAGCACATCTGTGTGTGTACGAATGCGAAAAAGCCTACGACCGTGTCAGGATTCATTCTATAAACGGCCACCATCTCCACTCTTCTACTTGTTATTCAGGGCTCAAAGCAAGGAAAGTTCAACAGTTTTTTTACGATTCGTAAGTCGTTTTGTAGAAGTTCAAGGAAGCCAGAGGAACTGCGGAGAATATAGAAAAGCTCAAATGTGCTCATTTATTTTGTGGGGAGGTTCGTTGCGTGTTGTAGGTATGCGGTACAGACTATTTATAGCAAAAAGTCTGCGGCGATGAAATACGATGTAGGGTAAAAAGCTTATTTTAAACTTTTCAGGCCATGTCAGAGTATTCTACCTTTAATATGACAATAACAGTAACACTATCACAGCAATCCTGTGACATTATACGTTAGTTTCTAATTGTTAAAGTAAACCAGAAAAATAAAACCAAGAAATATAGGGGAAGATGGGATAAAACGCACCCCCTAAGGAAATATGATCATAACTCAGCTATAGAACATAAATTGGGAAAATTTTACTAATGATATCGTTTAGTCAACATTTTCCTCAGTAATCATAATCATAACGCCTTGCAAAATATTCAAAAATATGAAAAATATTAAATTTTTCAAAATCATTTAAAATCGCCTTTTGAAAAATAAGCGGGGCAAAACGCACCTGTGCGGGGCAAAATGCACAACAACGGGGCATAATGCACTACAACAACGGGGCGGGATGCACCGCAACAACGGGGCAGAATGCTCGGTGAACAAGCAAGTAGTTTTGTTTTCTGACGGCATTTCACAAAAGTGTGCCATTAAATAGCCCTAGGTTATGCAATTAGTAGGTTTTCAGAACAATATTTCTGTTTTCGATTAAAAAATCAGCCAAATCAAAGAAGAGGGCATTTTGCCCCGGATGAAGCAGAGATATAAATTTAGCAAAAAGTAAACTAATTAGTAGATTTTCCACATATAATGCGACATAATAATGAACAACGGTTTAAATAGAACTGGAATGCACTAATATAATAGGAAAACAGCATTTATAAGCGCTGACAATCCTTATTACACGAGCCACAATAATTACATGAGAAGGGCACGTTATTGTTTTTTTGTTTATTTCTCGAGTTTCTATTGATGTACGGCTATCAAACTTTGACCGTGTACGTTTACTATGGTGGACTTCCGACTGGCGTTACCCTTTTCTAGAAATTTTCAGCAGTTTTCGAAATAAGCAAGGGGTGCATTTTGCCCCGGGGGTGCGTTTTACCCCATCTTCCCCTAAACTGTACAGAGATGCGTAGGAGGTCATATTTTGCAAAAAATACTACTACACATATGACCAAAACAACTGCCGTTACTGAGAGTTACTTGTGACAAAATAAACCTAAACGGCTCACTTCAGTTGAATGACCGATAATTTCTTCGAGTAGGCTGAGGCCATGTTTCTGTTTGATTATCAGCCTAATTTTCTACAATAGGCCTTTCAACCACCGGTATTTCGCACCGTATACACTGCTTTCAATAGTCGTATTTTGATGGAGAATAAAGAGTTTCTTGTGCCAGCAGTACTATTGCAGTACTATCTGTACAATTAGCGCTATCCCGGTATGCATGCTCATTTAAATTCACAGAAATAAACATTACTTTCTAAGAACAAGCCGTGGAGCAAATGTTTTGGTATTTTCTGGTTACATGTTACATAAGATTCCTAGAGATTTAAGGAAAAATGCTCCTGGGGATAGTGGTTGAAAAATCGATTGAAAAATGTTGTTGTTGTATGTTCATCCATTGAATCTATCTTATTAATGGAACGTTGTATTAAGGTTTTTTTAAAATCCCACTTTTATTATGTGTATTAGAAAAAAGATAACTAAACTAAAATTTAATCGGACCCCTGAGTCGATTCTTAGTCCCAACAGGAATCTGTTCTAAATGTGAATCAAATCGGACAAGTCTTGTGACCAGACCAAGGTGTTCGATGTTTGTATGGGACTTTTCGACAATTTATATGAAAAAGCGCAACAAGATGCATCTTCACCGCTAGGTGGCACTGTATGCATCATGTAGCCGCTGCAGGTGAGAATAAGAAAGACAATTCTATTACCTACAAAGCTGTAAAAAGGTCCAAGACTAAAAATCAATCCAACTTTTAAGAGAAAAATATAAAACTTTTAATGAAGTGATGTCTGAGTCAGTTTTTCATGGGGCTTAACAACACATGGTGGTGAATCAGCAGTCGATTTCAACGAACTTTTGATATTTTGTGAAAGCTCATAGCTTTGTAGCAGTGTTCGACAAAGTTGTTAACCAAGGTTTGAACTATTGCTTTATATAGCTGCTGAGTGAAATAGCGACCTTTATTAACGCAAATGCAAAATAATTGTTTTTCCCATATTAAAACCCTTGCAAATTTTCGATGAAATGGGATAACGCGAAAAAGAATCAACCGCTGCCGAATTTAGCACAGAAATATTAGACCACAAAAGGAACTCAAAACTTCCCACTAGTATAAATCATTTTAAACTTTATCTGAACAACCGCGAGCTACTCTAGTGCCCACCCAGGATGCCCTGATCAGGTTGTACTAAACAACGATATTATCAATGATGGAGTGCAGGTGCATTTGATTTCGCTCCTCCATCAAGCTGGAGTGATTCCAGTATTGTTTGCGTATTGCCACGCAATCGAAGTACAGGAACATAAATCGGGTTTGAGAATTGAGCTCGACAAACCTCTCGAAATTCGCAATTACTAACGGTTTCAAGATATCGCATCGAATGAGCAGTTGATATGAGAGATCCTAAAATGGATTTTTCGCAAAAAGGACGCCCATCAGGTAATCCGGACAAACCTTCTTGGTGAAATCAAATATCCAACGGTTTGAATATTCCACGCTCTCGTTGGTACTAGTACCGTTTCGTAAGTACCGGGCCGTGTCCCAAAGAGTGCTCATCGAAGAACGCGTGTCATGTCACCCGTGCGCAAAATGATCATGTTGAAGTTGTCGCAAAGCTCATGGAGTGAGGTAGATCGATTATCGTTATGAAGGCAACTCCATGCCGTACCGTGGGAGTTAAAATCATCTAAATCTAGCCTCGGTGCGAGGAGGAGTTCCCCAATATAGCCAAGCCGTCGGTGGGTAACTGAGGCACTAGGATGGATGTAGGTGGAAGCGGTGCAAAGGTTCTGTTTTTTGGCAAGCAACAAATTTCAATTCTTTCAATTCGACATCCCCTTGACACCACAAGGGGATGTCGAATTGAAAGAATAGCACTTTTTGATCCCCAAAACTACTTCTCCGTAAGAATCTTCTCGATCCAAGCGAATAATATTAAAATCGTGGAAGTTGTGATCTATTTCCGGAGTAAGCCAAATTGTTCAAATTATTTATTAACATTTTGAAAGAATCGATTTTCGGGATAATGCTTCTGCAATTTCATTGTAGAACAGTGATCAGATCCGTGACCTCATTTGATGAATTAGCCATCGAAGGATATCATCGTAGAAAGAAGGGGCCTTTTCAGGTGGACTGCATCAAAAATCTTTTTACTGCGGGGAAAAAGTTTATCTAGAAAATTTTAAAAGGGTCAGAAATATTTAATGCTGTAAAATACGGTACACAATGTTAGAGAAATTTATTAAGCCAGCGCTGGTTTCTTTCAATGGCTGATATATGGGTTCACTTGGATTTTTCGATGTCCCTGGAAGTGCTGAAAAATCCTTTTCTGAACTCAGGTTTCTGAGACCGAGAGCGACTTGCTTCAGTTTTACACCAGTACATCCTCGAGTAGTTATTTTTAGGGGACTTTGAGGAGACTCCTTCTGGGCTTTACAATGAAGCTTGGGAGAGGAGATGTTCCCCCTTTTTCTATTACTTCTAGGCACAGCAAAAGATGTTCCCTCCTTGGGTTCATCACAGTCTCCTTCGTGAGTAGACAAGTTAGTATATATGATCGTAGAGGCCGGTGGCGTAGCTATCTTCAGCTTTTCTAAAAAGATCGCTTAGAGCGTCCCTAAAGGCAAAGTTTAGGATTCTCCTAGCACTGTTAGTGCAGTTCATGACCCGCGGCACAAAAAGGTGAACAGGTAGACGAACCTTTTAAAAGCGGGGGTAGTAAGGTAGGGCAGACCCGGCGAAGGTCACACGATAAGAGTCTAAGTTGACATATGTCCTCCTTCAGTTAGCTGCGACTGATGCTGAATGCAAACGGAAACAGCCAGTCCGATGACTCAACAGGTTCTCGCAACTCAGACTCGAATCGGAAACGAGCCCGCAAACTTCAACCTTGATTGCTGGTATACACACTCTGTACTCCTTCGCTAAGGGCCCGCAGCCAGCAATATCGTTTGCCTGATTCAAACTATTTACCACCACCCGACGCTTATCAGGGCGAATTTTCGATATTTCTGTCGTGTCCGAATATTGTTCCGTCAAAACTCGAAAAATCTGCAATAGGTTCAAACACTTTTTGTATTTGGCCCGGAAGAAGATCACTTAAGGCTCGGTGACCGAGCTTGCATCAACCTTGAGCCGGGGAACCGACTTGGATTCGATATCCATCTCACCTTGGGATGAACCACTGTCAGGGGAAGTCATTTTTGCACGGGCCTATTGCCCTATGTAAGCTGGTACTTTTTCCTTTTTTATTTCGACTATGTTAGTCACATTTTCTTTTTTTGCATTTTAACGACATTCAATTAGCTAGAGATAACTGGGTAGGGAAAATTATGAAAATTAGAGCCATAGTACTCAAATAAGAGCAACGATGTGAAGTATACAGATCGGAAAACTAGAAGTGGCAGGGTCATTAGAACAGGCTTAATATCTTACGGGCTTAACTGTTGTATTTGAACAAATTAAATTTCTGAGGATGGCCGAAGAATGAGTAGGATGAAACGTTAACAACGGAAATAGCTTCAATATATTTTTTGACCGAACAACATCAACCGAAACCCATAAACATAATGAACTACTGTGATGATATTTTTATCAAACATGTAGAGTGTTGATCCTATTCGCACCCTATTCATACTGCCACCAATCTGAAGTCATTGATTAGAACAGCATCCGCTATCTTTATTGATCGCATTGATTGGGGTTTTCATTTCGCTCGAACACGAGTATTTCACTAACTGGTGAAATAATGAGGGACCCTTACAAATAGAATCCAAATCTCAGCCTAGCTGCTCGAATCAATTTGTTCAGCATTTGCAATGCTTACCCTGTGGACAAACATGATGGGACCAGAGCAGAGCTTGAAATGTTAATTATCTCCTACCAGCCAAATGTACAAAATAATAATGTATAAATTGTAAATCAGATCTTTTTCGAGAATAATATTTATGAATCTTCTTTTTTCTTTCAATATAAGTGCATAATCCCATTGAGTCCATATTTACAAAAACTACCAGATGTGGCTCTAAGAAGAAAGGATAAAAAACAACCACATTTTTTCCTTATCGTAACCAAGCAAACCGGTGCACCCGGGGCCATCAGCGGTACACATTGTCGTAGTTGAGACTAGCTCGTGGTAGTAGCGCAATAAACCCAGCACGAAACAGCAGATTCAGCCATGGTAGCTCTGCGGGGTCCTTTATTCCTATTCTTTTATAATAGCGGAAACCGGATGCGAGCAATGGGCGGCGAAATTAAAAAATGAAAAATTGTAATTTTATTGTAGTGGTGCTGAATTACTCGCCGGAAACTGAATTTTGCTACGTGGTTTCTCTTGTAGGTAAGGTAATAATAATTTAATTCTGGTGACATTTCAGACAATTCATTGTTGTCAGTGTCAGTATAGTGGGTTGTTTACATATGAGAGGGTAGTCTAGTCGATCGTTTATTTAATATTTATGGTGTGAAATAACGTGGTTGAACCGCACTCTATATTTTATGCCACAAAAAGCAGAACTGTTATTACATTTGGTCACTGTCATTATTTTGGTCGAAAAAGTTTCCCTCGGTTGTGAAATAATACAAAAGCATACTTAACTACTCACAGAAAACTCACAAAGACGAATGTTTGCATGGAAAAAAAATCCGTTCATAAATTCATGAAACAAAGATCACGATTCCGTGAACTGACCGATATATTACAACCGTGACCAAGCTCCTGAATTTAAAAATAATATACCTCATATTCATGAAACCATTCGTGTTTCCAAAAAAAAACTAGCTCGCACCAAATATATACATGGCGTTACATTCGAATATTTGATCCCTAGACATGTTTAGCTTTTGTTGTGATTTTTGCTCATAATTTGGAAAAAACACCACCGACAGCCAAACGATGCTCATGATTTCAAGAACTTTTTTGCGATTTTTATGATTTCTCATCACGTTTCCGTGCAATTTTATTCGTGAGTTTACTATCGAATTTTTCTGTCAGACTAGCACTATTTATATAATTTCTATTCACCTTATCGTCATATTTTAGTAATGAGTATATTAATCCATGTTCATGATATCAGGACCTTAGTCACGAATTTTGATATTTCAATCCGGAATAATATGATTCATGTTCATGATTTCAGGAACTGTGTCACGATGTTTATAATTTCTATTCATGTTGTCGAGGTATTTTAGTCTCGAATATTTATTTATCTTTATTTATGTTCAGGATTTTGTTAACGATTTTTGATATTTTTGTCACGAGTTGTGATTAATATTCATGATTTCACGAACATAGTCACGATTTTCGTAGTTTTTGTTCACGTTATCGTGATACTTTATTCAAGAGTTTACTTTCGAATTTGACATGTGAGGGAATGTAACTCATGTTCATGATATCAGCAGTATTATAAGGGCATTCGTAATTTCTCAGCGAAGTTTTCGTTTTTTGTCCGGACATCACACTATCAAATGAATACTGGTCGTTAGCAGCTGGACGTTTCATGAAAAAGTACATGGAATAAAAAGCATATTCGTGGAACGCCCAAATTTTGTGAAAAAGGTCACGTGAAAATTTCATTACCTCGGTGCATGAAAATGATTAGGGATAACTGCTAAATATCACAAGCACACAAACTAGATTGTAAATCATATACTAGGAATCATGGACTAGTTCACGAATACATGAACAGTATTTCAAGATTTTGTAAACTATTTGACGAGCACGACTGGTCAGACGTGACTTTTGTACTTGGAATCGTGAAAGAGTTCACGCATACATGAATCATATTTTATGATTTCTTGAACTACTTCACGAGCACGAATATAGAGTCGTGACTATTATAGTAGATATCATAAACCAGTTCATGAATACATGAATATTATTTCATGACTTTGTGAACTATTTCACGAGCAAGAATATTGGATCGTGACCAATATATATAAAGAATCATGAACCAGTTCGTGAATACATAAATAATATTTAATAATTTTGTAAATTAATTCACGAGCACGAATAGTAACTATTATACTAGGATTCATGAACCAGTTAACGAACACAAGAATAAAATTTCATTGTTTTGTGAACGGATATTGAATCTTGACTAATATATTAGGAATCATGAATTAGTTCACGACGATTGAATGAAATCATGAACAAAATTTCGAGTTTCATGAAATATCCCTCGAAAAAATATTTAGAATGTTTCGATTTTGGGAACTAATTTTCCTAAATCAATAAATATCATCGTGAGTCACCCTTGAGTTTCATGAATTATGTTCATCAAGTTGTGAACTTTTTTACGTACAGAAAAACGATTTGGTAATGACATGGCGGAAACCGTGACTGAAGTTCACAAATCAAAAACAAATATTTCCAATAATCAAAGCGTTATGCAGGCGATGCTGAAAGGAAATTGAAAAAAAATTATAAAACACATGATTTTTGTTCATGGTCCTGTTTTTGTAACGTCTACCAAGAACAGTGGTAATTCGAAATTTTAACCTCGATTATCTCGAAATGTCGTTTTGCTTTTAATTTTTCTCATACTTTAAAGATTGTTTTTATGCATAAATTTT
This sequence comes from Topomyia yanbarensis, assembly GCF_030247195.1. NCBI lineage: Eukaryota > Metazoa > Arthropoda > Insecta > Diptera > Culicidae > Topomyia > Topomyia yanbarensis. The sequence goes on along the minus strand of NC_080671.1, from coordinate 306,430,151 downwards.
TGTTTCATGGATAAGAACTTTTTAATACAATTTTTAGAGCTTAAAACAGCGAATTTTTACTAAAAACGTTCTCGAATGTAGGAAAAAGTATTATTTATTTGACTAATCGTTAAGGTACGAGGAATAGTCATACACTAAAGAAATTTTTTGAGTTTTAGGATTTTCAATGATCTATTGTTCTTTAATCGTGATCACCGCAAACCTCTTAAATAAAGAAAAGGGCTTCGGGGAAAAAGCCATAACTCCGCCAAATACCAATATTTTTAAAAACTTATGCTTTTTTATTTCACTGAAAAATGTACTACCAAAATACTATAAGTTTTATGTAATGAAATCATTGCTTTATATCTTTACGTAAATTCAAACTTTCTTGACATTTTTATCCCAAAAAGGTATGTAACCCCTTAATCAAGAATCCTATTGAAAAGAGTTTATGTCATTAAACAAATATTCCATTATTACTTCGTTATTTTCTTGTTTAGTGCTGAGGAAAGATCAGGGAAAGGAATAACCACCACAACATTATGTATTTAATTTTACATAATTATTTATTTATGTTTATACATAACATTTGTCTTAAAACTATCTTCATGCATGCTATTTTGTTTTATTTCTATGCAAGGAAAATATTTTGGGTTCATCTTCTGAATTAGAATACCTTTTCGCCTCTACTTTGCCTCCAGGAATATGCACAAAACTGTGGAATTTCTGAGTATCAAATAGTATTTTGGCGTTATTATACAACTCTTAGAGTTCTTCTGACATTTTGCAGTACTGTTCAATGAATATGTACCAGAAAATTAATTTTTGATATTTTTATCAGTTTGTTCAATTGACCAGTTAGATAACTTTCGGGAAGTTGTTGTGGTATTTTCATAGTCGTGAGCAAGACATTCTCCTTTTGCCATTCGCTTGAGAGTGCCACCAATAGCATCACAGGGTCCTTTTCCATGGGATGTTGCAAAAAATGCCAGTCTGCACTTAAATCGTACTTTGACTGGAATCTACACAATCTTGCGAAGTTTTTCTTATTTTTGTATTGTGCTGCTGTTCCATCAAACATAAAATAAATTTTAGAAAAGTTTGTCAATTGTTTCATAAAATTAATCAGTTTTGAGAGGAACAAATGAACTGCAGTCTTCCAGTCTTCATTCAAGGTTTTTATGAATATATACCAAATTCGTTACTGATACTTTTTGCATGTATCAGGCAACTAGCAGTTGGGAAAAAGGATTCTGAGATGATTATGACTTCCATTGGTTTAGTTTTCGATAAAAATACACTGAAGAAAAAAATTCAGTTTAAACAAGGAAAAGTTTTTTTCAAATAACTTTTTTCCTTGAAAGTGCCCAACTTGAAATTTTGACGGTGGCAGGGAACATAATTACCTATCTTGGAACAAAATTTCATCCCAATCAAAAATGGTTTATTTTTGTAAATCAACTTTAAATTTTTAAAATCGATTTTTTCAGTGTAGGAATCGATGAAGAATTTTTGCAATATTTTTATTCAAAAATTTGACAAGTTTTATGAAAATCATGTTTTTGTCATTTTTAGACTATAGCCATTAGAAAAAGAATGGGGAAAAAAGTTTGACCCTTTTCAAAAGACAGTCTAGATCATTTTTGGAAAAAACAAAGTATGCAAAGTGGCTTTTTGTGACAAAGTTCTCATGTACAGAAAGTTTCATTAAAATCTGAGAGGGTGCTACCAACATTTGTTCGAGTTGGCGCGAAATTCGTCTATTATGTGAACGATTATATTTTTTCGATAGAGCACAGTCTACCAAAAAGAAAACTATGAAAACACCGCCAACTAACCCCGGGCTCTCCTACTCATTCGAGTTAAGATGAGCTGAATTTATTTATTGAAAATCAAGTTCAAGTCGGATATGGGATCATTTTTTTTAATGCGGGTACGGATCGGATTCTGACTCGGAAGTTTTTTTCATCTCCGGGTACGGGTCTCTACTTATTGTCCAAAAAAAGTTTTTTTCCCGTGGATTTTACCAACTAGAAAAACAGTGCAACAACGTCTCAAAAATATATCGTGAAAATATGTGTTTCACAACCAGCAATCGGTGGATTGAGACTTAGTTTGGTCGTCCTGATCAGCTGGTGAGAGAAGAAGGGAATGTTCTCTCTAGCGAAGTTAGACATACGATTGTGCAATGAAGGTTTCGTTAGCACATTTTGGAGATACGGGAGATCTATCATCGACATCATTGACGGCGAACATGAATTGGAGAGTAAGCGAAACGAATAAGAATAGCGACCACCAGGCGATTCGCTACCGTATCGGTCAACGGAACCCTGCTGCAGCACGGTGAGGATGACCGGCGAGCAATAGTTGAAGACGAAAGCCTTCAACAAAAACGTCTTCGGTGAGACACTTCGGTCGAACGGCGGGACCAAGAACGTGGATGCGGCTGACATAACAAGAAATATTGTGACGCCACAATGCCGTGAAAATTTGTCTCAGAGCCAGAAAGCGGGCTCAGAGAGCAATATCAGAACCAGATAGAGAAGAGCGCAAAGCAGCGTTTAGGGAATCTAGGGACGCTTTAAAACGGGGGGGGGGGGTCAGATTGCCAAAAAAGCTGTGCCGAGAAGTAGACGCCAATCCCTGGGGCGACGCGTACCGAGTCGTGATACCTAAAATGAAGGGCTCGACGACGTCAGCCGAAATGTGGCCAGGTAAGCTGAAGATAATCGTTGAGGGTCTCTTTCCGAAGTACGATATAACTATCTGTCCGCCGACACCATACGGAAATGAAGAAGTTGTAAACACGGACGATCGGCAAGTGACTAACGATGAGCTCGCAGAAGTATCGAAGCTCCTGAAACCAAAACAAACCCTCAGTCCGGATGAAATACCAAACGTGGTGCTGAAAGCTGCGATCCTGTCATATCCGGACATGTTTAGGCTAGTGCTGCGGAAGTGTTTAAATCAAGGCAACTTCCCCGAAATGTGGGAGGTACATAAGCTGTTGTTGCTGCAGAAGCCAGGGAAGCTAGATGCACTCGGAAAACTCCTGGAAAGAATTATTCTTGACAGGCCGACGAAATGCATGGAGAGTGAGCACGGACTGTCCAAGTTCGAATTTCGCAAAGGAGTATCGACAATGGAAGCAATTCGGAGAGTGCTGAGAAGCCATCTAAACAGAAGCGAGGGGGGTGATCGATACTGCGCTCTGGTCATGATAGATGTGAAGAATGTATTTAACAGCGCCAGTTGAGAAGCCATCGCTGCACAGAATGAGGGTTCCCGACTGTCTATGCCAGTTCCTGAAGAGCTACTTCTAGAGCAAAGTGCTGCTGTACGAGAGTTGCGAAGTCAATGCGAGTTACAGCGGGCGTTTCAGGGCTCCATTCTCAGTTCAATTCTTTGAAACAGGATGTACAATGGGGTCTTAACACTGCGGTTGCCTAGGAAAGTGAAAATCGTGGGTTTCGCGGACAGCGTGTCACTAACGGTGATAGGTGAGACAGATGAAGAAGTGGAGGTGTCGGTGACGGAGACAATAGACGCGATTGAGAGCTGGATGAACGGGATCAAACAGCAAATAGCTCATCACAAGGCGGAAGTGTTGTTGGTCAGCAACTGCAAAGCGGTTCAGCGGATGTTATCGCTGGGATGATCCCCATCTGCATCACCCTGGCGGAATATATCAAGTGCTACAATCGAAGAAACACTAGAAGCATAAGAAAGATGGAAAAAATCAATTCGATAGCGAGATGGCAGCAGGAATGGGACAATACAGAAAAAGAAGGTGGACTTGGCCATGGCTGCTTCAAGAAGTATCTTCATCGGTTCGGGCACGCAATGTCACCGTTGTGCCTGGAGTGTGGGAACGTCGAGGCGACACCAGAGCATATGTTCGTTGAATGTCCGAGATTCGAAGCGACACGCAGAGAGATGCTCGAAACGGGATGGCTGGACATAAACCTGGATAATTTCGTCAACAACAAGACAAGCGACGTGAATACGCGGAACGCGGTCAATAGAGTGATGGCGCAGATCATGACTGAATTACAGCGGAAATGGCGTGATGAACAATGAGTAACGGTTTCGGGAGAGCAATCACCCCCGAAAACTCTCCCCCAGAGGAGGCAAGATTCACCGCAGGCGAGTCGAGTAGACCGCGATAAAGCACCGGTTACGGGTCACCAGGGTACAAGCGACCCGGACGCCACGCTCAACCCGGAAACCGGTTGACCCGAAAACATATAGCGAAAACCAAGAAGAATCGGACCAGGAGAACTTCTTTCGTTGTGAAACTCTCCGTCGGCGTAAGAAAGATTCACCGCCAGAGATTGGACTGAGTAGTAGCCAGTACCAGTGTAGTTTTCCCTAAGGACTATGGTAAAAACCAACGTTAAGAACAATTTCATAGTAGGTTTTGTGTCCTTATGCACAAAGTGGTTTTTACCATATTCCTTAGGGAAAACTAGAACCTCTCTCGTCGGAGAATTAGCCGTCGAAATAGGCTAGATCCATCGTCGGTGACTAGACCGAGTAGTTCGCGAACAAGATTTTAGTAAAGGCAGGGAAGTGGTACGAAAAGGAACGATAAATGAACCAAAGGGCTGAAAGGAGTTGCGGTGCTAAAACAAAAGAATAATCAGTATTGGAAGAACTCTCTTCACCGGGCAACTCTCCAGTGGCGTAAGCTAGATTCACCGCCGGGGACTGGACTGAGTAGACCGCGACGAAACAGAACCAGTCACGGGTCTTCGGAGCAACAGCGAATTGAACACCCTGCTCCACCAGAATCGCCGACTTGATCTCGATACCTGATTGTTGGCTCGGTTTCGGGAGAACTTCTCTCGCCGGAGAATACTCCAACGTCAGGGAATAGACCGAGTAGTTCGCGAACAAGTCAGGAGCCCATCGAGTAAATGATGCTGAATTTTACGAAAAGGGAGTTACGGCGCTGAATGGCACAAGGGAGCCGAGTCTTGGAACTGAATGACACAAGTGAGCCGAAGGGCCCGGTTAATTAGTCAATCTGAAGTTTTCCGCCCAGATTGTCTCCGTAGGGGAAGAGCACTAAGTCTCGACCCACAGCTAGCTTACCGACTGCCATGCAGAAACTGCCAACCTGATTGGATGGTCGAGAACTGGTGGTGTGTCGAGTAGTGGTGCTCTAATCCTACTGAAGGAGCTAACTACAAAGTAGTTGAATTAGATTGTGTGCTATGCACCTAAAAAAGCCCTCCCCGAAGTAATAGACATATTATCTGGTACGCGTTTAATCTGAGTTTAACCCCTTCATGCCCATGTTGTTTGTGGACAACAACTTTTTTAAAAAGCCATAACTTTGCTCACAAAAGCAAGTAAGGCTAATAAATGTGACTATTGCCTTTCATTTGAGTGTTAACAGTTACAAGGACCAGCTCTAGAACTAAAGCGATTGCAATTTGTCTGATTGGATTCCGATGGAGCAGTGCTGCCAGGGACAGTTCACGTTGACGACGGAAAATGAATTTTTCATATATCTTGGAGATGTTGTAATATTATTGAAAACTGATAAAACTTATAAATTTAGACTGCTTTTGGCTATGTTTGCGACACAATTGAACTGTTGTAAACATTCTAGGAGAATTGCATTGAGCATTGGAATGTAAAAATTGAGCATCTTCTAGCACTGCGAGGGAAGGTTTCCAGGTCTATTGCCCAGTACAAGCTGGTATTTTAGACAAGAATGAGAAAATACTACACTTCCTATTCTTGACTATAATACCAGCTTGCACTATTAACTTGTGTATATAGCGGTATCCAGACTGCTTACCATAAATAAACCCTGCTTCACTGATCACTGGCCGGATAACGGTGAACGCGTAGAAACACAATAGATGGGAAAAATACTTAAACGTCGATGAGGCGGGGAATGTGCAAGATAACCTTGGCAGCAGATAAGAAATATTCTTTTTAACTTTACTGCACGGATTGGAAAGATAGACAAATCGGTCCGAGAGTCATAGAAAGAATGATTCTTCTTATATATAGTTATCATGAATAATTACAACGTATACGTTTGAAGTTTTATAACGAGCATAGCTAGCTGAAAATTTCAGCTATAAAAGTTTGGTATCAAGTCAAATGTGTTTAATGTTTTTATTGCGATTGAAAATTAGGTCACTACTGTGGTGTACCCCTTAATTTATTAGCCTCGTCTAGACTGCAAAGATTTTTCCAACCATTTAGCTCAGAGAATCGAAGGATTTATGTCAGCGGCTTGAAACGCCTTAAATGCATCCAATCTATCTCTACGCTTGCGATTCCATGAACTTCTACATAACTTTTTGAGTCTATCAAGTTCGAAACTCCACCAAGGAGTTCCTTTTAAAGTACGAATAACTCGAGGCAGACAAGCCTGTTACTATTAATCAATTTGACTTGTCCACGAACTCATATAAGTCAATTTGAAATTCAATCATTGAAAAATATTCACAAAACCCTCTGTTGCAACACTGATACCACACATCAATGTTGCGCCGTGCTATAAAATGATTGTTCGACTGAGTGGACGAACCCTATCACTTACAGATGCGAAATCACTTGCACTACCACAAGCGCGCAATGTAAATGATAAGGTTCTATCACTTCTGCTGCCCACCATCTCGATCAGTTCCAAATTTATCGTCTACCTAGAAGGTCATACAAATAAATGGTGTTAAAATTAAAGCTGCGTTGTAGAAAATCTAGGTCGAATAAATCGTGATTGCGCAATTAATTACCGGATCTTTGCTTGCAAATTATTACCTGTTGTCCATAGACGGACTCTCGGCTTGCGCTGGTTCACTAAACGGTATTTCCCAGCCTAGTTCAATCCGGTCAAAACAAATTGGTGCCGTGACCAGGATTGATTGCTGCATGCGATCACGGACCATTTGTGCGACAAGGCCGATCTGCACCGCCATCGCAAATCCACAGGACGCCAAGCCAAGGCGCCATCGCAATTCGAGGTGAACAATCAGCTGTTGAAACAGCATTGTGTGGCATCCGCCATCGGGTTTTGCTGTTGCGGTACCTCGTGGAGATTGCTGCTAGCCGGGCTGGATATAATTAAATACAAGGCAAATATTTCATTGAGATCAGGTTAGTAGTAGTCCAATTCCTTTCTGCTCTCCGCTGGTGCGCTCTAGATTGCGCTTTTCCGTTTTTCCGAGTTCCAACACCAATTTTCACTGTCCACGGTCCGCGACGGTTGGAGTACGGTTCCGGGTACCAATTCGGACGGAATTTGGATCAAATCGTCGGTTGGTCATCAGCATCGGGATACTAAGGCAGTCTTCTCGGTTCAAGTAATCAGGCCTGCATGCATCAAGGCCGAAATTATCTGCTGCTCCTCACACCACTGAACCAGGAGCAAAGAGTGATTCCACGATAACGGTTCTGCATGTTCATTATCATTTGCTGCTCGTTTCCTTTCCGCACTGGTGAGCATCAACCGTCAGCTTCATCGCCCAGCTGTGTCGGCTACAGCATCTGATCGCCGGTGGAAGCAACTTTGATTCCTGTTGGCTGATAAAAAATTACAAGGCACATTTAGCCTTGGAAAAGGTACGTACCTGTCCAAGCGATTTAAAGTTCCATCTCAGGGCTACTGGTCTTAATTATTCCCAGAAAATCATCGCTCTGCATACGTGTATCTCTACATCGCCGGCGTGCCTAAGCGTCGTTCAAAATGGCGGACGACCAGGAGAGGCGTCAGCTAGTGCTTCGACGTACGGCACTTCTTGCTTCACTCAGAAGAGCAGGGATATTTATGGCGGAATACCAGGAGGAACGGGACAGGCTCGAGGTGGCGCTGCGGATCGAAAACCTGGACGTAATCCGGCAGGATCTTGAGGACATCCAATCGGTTCTTGAAGGCATCGAGGAAACAAATGAAGGTATAACCCTAAACACCCAAATTCGCTCTGCATTTGAAGGGCAGTTTTTCAAAATAAAGGCTGGTCTGCTGTCAAAACTGCCTCCGTCTATTCCTGTTGGCAGTGCTCCTCATCCTACCCCCCCTACATTTCCCTCCAGTCTTAAGGGTCTCAAACTTCCGACGATCACGTTGCCTGAATTCAACGGGGATTTCAAAGAGTGGTTGGCATTCCACGACACATTCCTAGCGTTGATCCATTTGAATCAGGATGTTCCGGAGATCCAGAAATTCCACTACCTCAAGTCAGCGGTAACGGGTGAAGCCGCTCAAATAATCGAGTCGTTCGCGATCAGTGCCACTAATTATTCTTTAGCTTGGCAGGCATTGGTCGGAAGGTATGCGAACGAGTATCTCCTGAAGAAACGGCATCTACAGGCGATGCTGGAAATCCAATGGATAAAAAAGGAAACTACCGCTTCATTGCATGGGATTGTCGACGAGTTCGAGCGGCATACCAAAATCCTGCGGCAGCTTGGAGAGCCAGTGGACGGCTGGAGCACAATACTGGAACATTTGCTGTGCGTTCGCATTCCTGATGATACTCTCAAGGCATGGGAGGATCATGCATCGACAATAGAGAAGCCAAGTTATGAAGCCCTTATTGAGTTCCTGCATCGACGCATCCGTGTTCTGGAATCAATTTCGGTGAATCACGTTCAACCTCCACCGCAGTACGTCACGTCCTCTCACGTTTCGGCAACTCGCAAGTCCACCCAGATGAAACCGTCGCCCAGTACAGCAGTCGACACTCCAGGAAAGTGCTATGCTTGTGAACAGCGCCACCCATTGGTAAAGTGCACAAAATTCGAGAAAATGAATGCAATAGATCGCCTTGCCCTGATCAATGCAAATCGGTTGTGTTTGAATTGTTTTAGGAGTGATCATTTTTCAAGGCATTGTTCATCTAAATACACCTGCAGATTCTGTAAACGACGTCATCATTCCCTCCTCCATGCAGGCTTCGGAGACAGTGCAGGTCCCCCTCGCTCCGACCAAGCTTCATCCTCTACTGGCAACTTTACACGAGCGTCGACTAACGTGAGTGTAGCTTCGGCAGGTGATGAGTCATCTTCTCCCATGTTATCTGCAGCCACTTCCATCCAACCGAGAGAAATCAACTGCAGTCTGCCACTGCAAGGAACCGGGAAGAACGTGTTTATGCTCACAGCGGTCATCGTGGTCATCGATCGCTATGGTAAGGAGCATTTCGCACGTGCGCTTTTGGACTGCGCATCTCAACCAAATCTGATTACCGAGAAGATGGTCCAGCTGCTACGACTGAAGCGAAGCAAATCGAATGTTATCGTTCAAGGAATCGGTGAGCAATCGCAAAACGCCAGAGAATCAGTTCACGTCCAGATCCGGTCCCGAAAGCAGGATTTTTCGATGAATGTTGAGTTTTTAATACTTCAAAAAGTAACCCCCGATCTACCCGTCCACGATATTCCAGTGGACTACTGGAAGCTTCCTTCAAATCTGTTCCTGGCGGATCCCCAATTCCATAAACGTACGCCAATTGACATGATCCTAGGAATCGAGCATTTCTTCTCATTCTTTCCAACGGCAAACAGGATTCAACTACCTAAATCTCTTCCGATGCTTGTCGATAGTGTTTTCGGATGGTTAATTTCCGGCTCAGCTGATAAGGTTCCTTCAGCTAAACAGAATCCTCCCTGTAGCATCGTAGCTGTTTCCCTATTCACGCTTGAAGAGAGCGTCGAACAGTTTTGGAAGGTTGAAGAGCTACAAGCCCGGTCTGCCTATTCGTTGGAAGAAAGGCGATGCGAAGAATCATTTTCATCTACCACAACGAGAACAACAGATGGACGATACATGGTACGTTTACCCCGCCAACCCAACTTCAACGAGCTGATTGGAGATTCCAGATCTATGGCACTCCGTCGGTTTCTCCTCCTGGAAAAACGACTTGCACGGAATCCTGAACTGAAGAATGAATACCACAAGTTTATGGAAGAATACCTCTCCCTTGGACACATGCAGCGTGTTCGAGAAGACGACGGACAGTATTCCCAAGCATACTACCTCCCGCATCACCCGGTAGTGAAGGAAGCCAGCACAACGACGAAAGTACGTGTGGTTTTCGACGCGTCGGCCAAGACCTCTACAGGCTCATCTCTCAACGAAGCTCTACTAGTAGGTCCTGTGGTGCAGGATGATCTCCTATTGACCATTCTTCGGTTCCGGACATTTCCCGTGGCGTTGGTGAGTGATATCGCCAAAATGTACCGGCAAGTTTTGCTCCATCCCGACGATACACCTTACCAGAGAATTCTGTGGCGATCCGACCCGGCCGATCCAATCCAATGCTATGAGTTGTTGACTGTTACGTATGGCCTGAGCCCATCATCCTTTCTAGCCACACGCACGTTGCAACAGCTGGCTAACGATGAAGGCGATTCCTATCCGCTGGCCGGACCCGCTGTTCGGAAGAGTTTCTACATAGATGACTTCATCGGAGGAGCACAGTCCATCACAGAAGCAATCCAGTTAAGGACAGAACTCAGTGAACTCCTGGCGAAAGGCGGTTTTCCACTTCGAAAATGGACATCTAATCAGCTACCAGTGCTGGCAGGTCTGTCACCCGATGAAATTGGTACCCAATCATCAATTCAGTTTGACAAGCACGAGACGGTGAAAACACTAGGAATTTCCTGGGAACCTGAGCCTGATATCCTTCGCTTCGACTCCGAGATTCGCCAACACAAGCATGCACCAACGAAACGATCGATCCTTTCGGCAATCTCTCAACTGTTCGACCCATTGGGGTTAATATCGCCGATTGTCATCAAGGGTAAGATGCTAATGCAACGTTTGTGGCTGCTACCATGTGCTTGGGACGACGAGGTACCCAATCATATAGCGACGTCCTGGGAGAAATATGCAGCACAACTTCCAAAGGTGGCAAATTTCCGCATCAGCCGTTACGCCCTACTACCAAACTCCACCATCCAGCTTCATACGTTTTCCGATGCATCGGAATCGGCGTACGGTGCGTGTACTTATGCCAGATGTGTCGACTCCTCGGGACAGATTCGTGTTCAACTGCTTGCTTACAAATCCCGAGTCGCACCTTTGAAGAAAATTACACTACCTCGCCTAGAACTGTGTGCTGCAGACATTGCAGCCAAATTACACACCCGGATCGTCGAGGCGCTCCAAACTCCCATCGCTGGTTCGTATTTTTGGTCCGACTCCACCGTAACCCTGCAATGGCTGCGAGCACCTCCTAATACCTGGAAAACGTTTGTGGCGAACCGAGTATCGGAGATACAAAGCTCTACGCATGGAGCCTTTTGGAATCACGTAGCCGGAACAGAAAATCCCGCGGACCTAATATCACGCGGCATGCACGTCGACGACTTTCTGGTCAGCAAATTGTGGAAGGGAGGTCCCAATTGGCTGTCGAATCCAAGAACGAAATGGCCAGTCTTAAAATTTACTGAATACCCAGAAGACGGGAAGGAACGCAGAAAGCTGATTACAGCCGTCACAAGGACTCAAGTGATATGCAGTACCATCAATCCGATCTTTGCCAGATTTTCATCCTACGAACGTTTGCTTCGATCTACAGCCTACATCCTTCGATTCATCGCCAATGCTCGCTGTAAAGCGCGCACGCAACCGCTCCCCCTTACTGGTCCGATTCCCAGTATCTCGCTTAATGTGAAGCACCTGAACAACGCAGAACAAAAACTGACTCAGCTGGCTCAAGCAGATGCATTCGACGAGGAGATCCAAAATTTGCAGCATAACAAGGCCGTCGGAAAGCGTTCTGCAATCCGTCTACTGACTCCGTTTCTAGACCCTGAGGGAACTATACGTGTAGGGGGGAGACTTAAACTTTCAGACCAGCCATTTCTATTCAAACATCCCGCCCTATTGCCCAGCAACCATCCCCTCACTCGTTTAATTGCCAAATCCTACCACATATCACTTATTCACGGTGGCGGCCGCCTAACACTTGCGGCTATACGAGAAAAATACTGGCCAGTCAACGGGCGACGACTGGTTCGCAGCATCCTTCGCAGCTGTTTCCGTTGCGCCAGAGCCCAGCCTGTCCCGACCACTCAACAGATTGGTCAACTTCCCCTGCATCGAGTAGCACCCAGTCGACCGTTTGCCATTTCTGGTGTGGATTATGCAGGACCAGTCTACTTGAAGCCGGTACACAAGCGAGCTGCTGCAACTAAGGCTTACATCAGCATCTTCGTCTGCTTCTGCACCAAGGCGGTGCACATCGAGTTGGTGAGTGACCTGTCGACGCAAGGCTTCCTGTCGGCACTTCGTCGTTTCATCGCTCGTCGTGGACTACCGAGTGACTTGTACTCTGACAACGGAAAGAACTTCGAAGGCGCCGCCAACGAACTGGATGAAGTCTACCGAATGCTGCAAGATGAGTCGCAGATGCGACAAATTACGTCTGATCGAGCCTGTGAACGTATCACTTGGCACTTCAATCCGCCGAAGGCCCCACATTTTGGAGGATTGTGGGAGGCGGCGGTCAAGGTGGCCAAACATCAACTGTACCGACAGCTCGGCAATTCAAAGCTGTCTTTCGAAGATTTAACCACCCTGCTAACGCAGATCGAAGCGAGCATGAACTCGCGCCCTATCGTACCACTGAGTGAGGACCCGAATGACATCGCTGCGCTAACTCCTGCGCACTTCCTGATCGGTAGCACAATGCACTCCCTGCCCGAACCAGAGTTGCATCGATTGCCACTGAACCGTCTGGACCATTATCAACGTCTACAACGAATCTATCAGCAGTTCTGGTATCATTGGCGGACAGAATACCTTCAAGAGCTGCAACGAGACTCTAAGGTTTGTCATCCCAATGCAGACATTCAACCGGGGAGACTCGTAGTGCTGACTGACGAACTTCAAATGCCGGTGAAGTGGCCATTGGCTCGAATAATTGCCGTTCACCCAGGCAAAGACAAGCTGGTGAGAGTTGCTTCACTGCGCACTAGCCGGGGAGTCATCGTACGGCCAATCACCAAAATCTGCTTGCTTCCGCTGGAAGAACGGGATGCCGAATTACCGCACGGAGACGATCAACCCACAACCCGCCCTGCGGAATCCCAGGAGGATCACACCGGAGGAGAACACTAAATTTATTATATTTTGAAATTGTTTATATAATATTGTATAATTTATAATTAGGATAATAGTTGAAATCTATATTTTCAAGGTGGCGGCGATGTTGCAACACTGATACCACACATCAATGTTGCGCCGTGCTATAAAATGATTGTTCGACTGAGTGGACGAACCCTATCACTTACAGATGCGAAATCACTTGCACTACCACAAGCGCGCAATGTAAATGATAAGGTTCTATCACTTCTGCTGCCCACCATCTCGATCAGTTCCAAATTTATCGTCTACCTAGAAGGTCATACAAATAAATGGTGTTAAAATTAAAGCTGCGTTGTAGAAAATCTAGGTCGAATAAATCGTGATTGCGCAATTAATTACCGGATCTTTGCTTGCAAATTATTACCTGTTGTCCATAGACGGACTCTCGGCTTGCGCTGGTTCACTAAACGGTATTTCCCAGCCTAGTTCAATCCGGTCAAAACACCCTCCTTCGTTGAGGTCCCAGTTCGTAGATTTGTGATTAGGATATGTGACAATACCTAGCTAGACGTTTAAATGACTTTATTTATTTTTTTCAAGTCTTCAATCAGATTACAGATGGTGTATTTATGATCAGATAACGACGGTTCGACCCGACCTTTCTGAAATCATCAGGAAGCCATTATGTGTCAACAATAGACAATTTTCTGCCAACCCACACATTTGATAGAATAAGACCCACCAAACCCTTTCCGCGACTGACATATTTTAGTCCCGCAAACCATTCAATCTTCAGCACGGAAATATGACATTGACTTAGAGAATCCTGCTATCATTTGCCTCCTACGACATGGAAGCAGGGACCGAATATATCAATTCTGGGCTGAGATAGCTCATCCCGCCGGATGTCGCACAGCATCTAGGCTGGTTTTGTCCGAAGAAAATAATAGACTGTTGTCAACCTCCTAGTCACAGCAATAGTACAACATGATTTAAAGCAGCGATTCTCAACCTTTTTCGTACCGCGGACCCCTTAGAAATCACACTGGGTCGCTGCGGACCCCCACAGATAAACTTCTACTTTGTATCCTATCAATAAGTTATTTTTAGTTTGTTAGGAAACTAGACTTGAAATTTCAATATCCACTCGGAAAATATATTTTTCTTCGCGGACTCCCAGCAACAACTTCGCGGCCCCCTAGGGGTCCGCGGACCCCAGGTTAAGAATCACTGATTTAAAGCATTCCTCAAAAAGAAAATAAAAAACATAAAGTGCACGAAGTAATTCGCAAGTTTAATGATATCAAAACAATGCTGGTACAGATGGGTTGTATGGAAGGGTGATGGCGATGGCATGTATTGCGAGACTTTTCTAAAATCTACATAGCAACTTTTCGGTCAAACAATAGCGGGCGTATTGCGCGCAATTGCTTTTTCCATTAGTACATGCACAATACGCGTTAACGTTGATTGTTGTGCCCACACATAAGCAGTTTCTATATAGCAACCTGACGAAAGGCTAGACTTTCTTGGGAATGGCCATACCAAGAATCGAAAAGAAATTGGTGTTCTAACAAACGCAAAGCACGTTAGTTATATTTGCATTTAACTACGTGTTTCCAATTCTCAATCAAACGATTCACTACTTGCTGATCTACGTTCGCGACTTTAACATGTTGCTGCTTTACGCTGTAGAAAATGAAACTGCGATTTCATGAAAACGTCAAATGTCTGCGAAATTTTTGTGTGAAATTTCCCACTTAACAATACCATGACTAATACCCGGAACGAAGCTTCGTGGATTGCACCCACAATGTGCCAGTAAGTTCCAAACGTGACATTTCTTTTTCGAGTGGAACAGGAAGTGAGAGATTTTCCTTCAACGATTTTTTTTTGCGGTCGTCCTGGTCTGGTGCGAAGCATTCCATCCGAACGGGCTAACCTCCCGGTGCGTCGTTTCTCGCGTCGTCGTCATCGTCATCATCATCACCATCATCGTCGACTGCCTTCTTCCGTTCCATCCGACGCTGCCAGAAGAGTTTTTTTTCTCATTTTTGCAGCTGCTGCTTGAGTGGATGCCAGCGAAGGCAACCTGAACTGGATGGCGTGCCACATTGGCAGTCTACGTGTTACCATGGTTAGGTGATGAATTAGGGTTAAGCTGATGAAGATGAAATTCAGAGCAGAACGGAAACGAGATTGGCAAGCACGTCACGAATTTGCTTCGGAAAGTTGCAGAATAATTTACTTCTTGTTCAGAATCGTGTATAATGGCGAAAGAGGTCATAATTAAAGTTAGGCACGAATAAACCTTTAAACGATGTCAAGGTTTGAAACATGGCAAATCTTGGAAAGTCGTGGTTATACACAGATTATATTGTCGCCAGCTCTGTTCGTGCATATTGATTCGTATTTGAAAACATAGAATGCTTGTTTGAGTTTTAGCTTAAAATAGATTTTTTTCGTGCTTCTTTTCCGTTGGTCTCTGTCTGCACTAAGTGCTTATTGCCTAAGCTAGAGAGGTGTCTCTAATATGTGGTCCCTATATATCGACCCATCAACACATAGGCCGGAAACAAAAATCTCAACGACCTCGCCTAGGATTGAACCCAGACCCACCGGGGTCAGAAGCGATCAAGCTTACCACTAAATCACCGGCGCCGTCTCTCGAAATTAAATTAGAATGATCGACAAAGGACAAGCTGTATCTCTCCTAAGTTTAAGAAGGCTAGAAATTGACAGGTTGTATGCACAATAAATTTACGTTTGCATGAGGGATACCACCTAAACCAGACATTTAATGTTGAATTATTTATTATTACTTGAAGTATTATTCAAAATTTGATTAGGAATTTTGTCAATTATTTAGTAGTATGCATTCATACATACACATTTAATTTTTGTCACATGTGCTACATATGGCTTATGCAATTCAAAACATTAAACAAGTTTTACTGAAACCATGATTTTTAAACTAGCGCGCAAGGTTTAGAGATTTAATTAGCTAAACTGTGTTATTTTTTATAGAATGGCGTCGAAAAATTGCAACAAACTTATAATACCTTTTTAAAACAAATTAAATTTAAAACAATTTTCAATCGACAAAAAAATGTAACACTTTTTGTTCCAAAATCAATATCTGAGGCTCTGCAATGCACGCCGTTCGTCTCTGAAAAACCTGTTCCAATCCACCTAATGATCTCATTTATCCAAACTATGATTCATTAGCTGCTTATGTTCAATATAATTGTGGAAATATCGATGACATTCTTATTGGACTTAGCACGTATCTCACGACTACCACGAAAGCGGACGCTGACTCACTTTCAACGAAAAAGTATAATAGTAGCTTATGGGAGTTATCTTTCAGTTGAAGCTAAGTTTGTGTGAATTGGTTCAGCCGTCTCTGACAAAATTGTGTGAGTTTAAATAACACACACATACACACCGGGAGCTGGAGGACTGGAGGAGGAGAAAAAACAGAAAGAAAATGAGGAAAAGAAGTAAGAAAACCTTCGGGCACACCAGCAGAAGCATAGGGGAGACGGTCTAGTCGTCAAAACCAACGACAGCATGACGTACGCTGCGATCCTCAAAAGGTTAAAAGAGGATCCCAAGTTGAAGGAGCTGGGGAAGAACGTTGTAAGAACTAGGCGTATTCAGAAAAGCGAAATGCTGCTCGAGCTAAAGAAAAATCCATTGATCAAGAGCTCGGCCTATCGGGAACTCGTAGCAGAAGCGGAGGATGGAGAATGTGAGAGCTTTGGTTCAGAAAACAGTGGTCAAGTGCAGGAATCTGGACGAGATCACAACGATCACACAAGACGAAGTGAGAAGCGCGATAATAGAGCAATGTAACCTGGAGAAAGAGCAGATATCAATCAGGTTGAGGAAAGCCTACAGTGGCACACATACAGCAGTAATACGCTTATCGCTAACCGCAGCCAACAAGTTTATGTCGACTGGTAAGATCAAAATCGGATGGTCGGTGTGCTCGTTACAATTGATCCCTAGACCCACTAAACACGGTGGCGTAGCCAAGGGGGGGTTTTGGGGGTTAAAACCCCCTCCAAATCAAAATATTTGAATTAAAGAAAAAAAGTTTGATACTGACAAGTTTATTAAATATTCAAATAATAATTTTGGAAGTTTATTATCTGTTCATTACATTGAGAACCTAATGTTTTAAACTTTATGGGGACTTTTTGTAAATTGTGAGAATGGGATCTTGTAACTAATATTTTAGTGAGGATCCTATAGTTGATAAATCATGTAAATATCAAACAAAACAGCTCAATGAAAACGCCTACATAGAAACTGATGAAAAATAGCGTTTTACGCTTGTCTCTAACAGGTCAGAATCGGTTTTTATGTGCATTTGTATAAAGTGCTACTAGCTAAGATTGGTAATAAAAAAATTGAAATTTTTTCACGTTTTTCGCTATTTATGATGTACATTTGGGTATCGAATTGAATGGTGCCAAGATTCCATAATTTGGAGACCCTCAGGTTTTGGAGGTTTAGTATTTAGCAGCATAATTTTGTTGATTAATTTTTCCCAGTGGCGTAGCCAAGGGGGGGTTTTGGGGGTTAAAACCCCCTCCAAACCAAAATATTTGTGTAGAAGAAAAAAAGTTTGAGGTTGACTAGTTTATTAAATATTCAAATAATAATTTTGGAAGTTTATTATCTGTTCAGTACATTGAGAACCTAATGTTTTAAACGTTATGGGGACTTTTTGTAAATTGTGAGAATGGGATCTTCTAAATAATATTTTAGTGAGGATCCTATAGTTGATAAATCATGTAAATATCAAGAAAAATAGCTCAATGAAAACGCCTACATAGAAACTGATAAAACATGGCGTTTATGCTTGTCTCTAACAGGCCGGAATCGGTTTTTATGTGCATTTGATTTTTTTTTTTGGGTTATCACTTATATAAAGTGTCACTAGCTAAGATAGGTAACAAAAAAAATTGAAAATTCTTCACGTTTTTCGCTATTTATGGTGTACATTTGGGTATCGAATTTAATGATGCCAAGATTCCATAATTTGGAAACCATCAGCTTTTGGAGGTTTAGTATTTAGCAGCATAATTTTGTTCAGCAAAGTTTTCAAGAATGTTATTGCAAATAGCTTGAAGGTTGAAGATATGAATGCAACCCGTATTTCTGCATTATAGGCCAAATTGCACTACGAATTCCCTTACTAACGGTTAGAGGCGGCAACAAATAATTTGGGAGAACATCTTGTAGATGACGTTTACTATCCTAGTATGCAAAAGTGACTTCAAAGCCACTTTGGTCAAATTTAACTTTTTCATATTTTTAAGTTCACTACGAAAATTCGCATTTTTCAGTGCACACGACTTCAAATAAAAAAATAACCTGTTAAAGTGCGAAAAGCAGTGGCAGAAGCATGCTCTTACCCGCACCATGCAAGATTTGAAAATTAATTTCCTGAAAAATATACTCGATGGCATTTACGTCACCATCGGTAATTAGTTGCAAAAATCCCGTTTTACACCATTTTTATAGATGATACATACTACTCCCTACATCCTATACTTCGGTAAAATCTCCTCCTTCCAGATATTCAAAAGCACCCAGTGGAGTGCTCTAGCCAATTTCTCTACTCTGTGTTTGAGTAGCTCACATGACAGTTGATCATTGTCAGCGGTTCAACCGTCCTATTTTTTATGAATCTTAGGTAGATCCGGAATCTGTCGTCGACTGCGCGCGTCTCCAAGCTGATTCTTGCAATACTCTTGTCGTCTACTGCTTCGCTATTTAGGTGTTCGTTATAATATACTTCTCAATCGTGAGAATTTTTGCGCATTATTTATAAGGTGTACAGACTATCCTGTGCGATAACCGGTTTATACAATGCCCCGGCCTATCAGGATGTTTATGTCCCCGATGACGAGTTTAACATTCCGCCATAGGCAGCTATCATAGACATGCTCCAGCCGCGCATAAAATGAATCTTTCATGGCTTCGTGAGGTCAGTGCACATTGATAATGCTCTAGTCGAAGAAATGGCCTTTGATCCACACTACACACATCCTTTCGCTGATAGCCTGCCACTTGACCACGCGTTGGCGCATTTGCCCAGCCCTTGTGCCGTCGCACGATCCCCGCATTTCCACACCTTCTGCCACGTCTATCAAAGCTCTTCAAATGTTACGGTTTCGAAGTTTCGAGTTTTCAGCTCATCCTTTTCTGCTTGATTGTTAGTAAAGTGGTGTTTTTGGGCCACTCGCTAACTTGACCTAACCTGTCTCGTAGTCCACCACCCAACATAACTGACACCTGCGACAGGTATCTAGTTCTGCCTACGGTAAGGGTTATAGCGCCCATGCCCGCTCGCACCATCCTATTTCGCTATTACTGCAGAACATGGTAGTATCCAGTCGATCGCGGCCTACAATAGATCCCGCCAACATTTTTGAAAAATCTAAAATTTTCGTCAAACCGCCCCCCTCCCCCCCAAACCAAATTTCTGGCTACGCCACTGAAGGTATGTGATGTAATAACGCAGAGGAAAATAAAGCCGAAAAACTACCGGAGTCCGGCGTACTGGTGGAACGAAAGGCTCAGCATCATCCAGGCTACCTGCCTAAAAGCCAAAAGACGCGTTCAGAGGGCAAGATCTGAGGCAGTCAGAGAAGAGTGTAAGGTAACATTCCGTGCGGCCAGGGCCGTTTTTATACGCGAAATAGTGGTAAGTAAGTCCACCTGCTACAAGGAGCTGTGCAGAGAAGTAGACGCTAGCTCCTTGGGCAATTCTTACCCTGT
Source organism: Topomyia yanbarensis (assembly GCF_030247195.1). Taxonomy (NCBI): domain Eukaryota; kingdom Metazoa; phylum Arthropoda; class Insecta; order Diptera; family Culicidae; genus Topomyia; species Topomyia yanbarensis. Next base: position 306,410,308 of record NC_080671.1, on the reverse strand, counting down.
CGTTATGGCCAGGATCAAAGGTCCAATGACGCCAGTTGAAATGTGCGTTGACAAACTGAAAATTATTGTGGTCTTTTCCCGAAGCAAGACCCAACCGCATGAAAGCGAAGAGAGCTCCCGGATAGGATGGCATCTCCAACGTAGTACTGAAGAACGCGATTTTGGCGGATCCGGACATGTTCAGGATAGTCCTACAGAAATGCCAAGACGATGGCTACTTCTCGGATAGATGAAAGATCCAGAAGCTGGTGCTGCCGCCAAAACCAGGGAAACCACCAGGAGATCCAGCATCGTATCGGCCTGTATGCCTGCTGTATATTCTTGGTAAACTTCTGGAAAAGGTCATCCTCAACAGCCTGAGAACGGCCTAGGCAGTTCGGGTTCCGGAAAGGGATATCGAGGGTGGACGCCATCCGCACAGTCATCGCGAACGCGGAGAAAACTAGGGCTCCATACTCGGCCCAAAGCTCTGTAATATAACGTACAACGGAGTGTTACCACTGGAACTACGCAGGGGAGTTGAGAATTACAGAACGATATCGTCGAAAGCGGTATGCGTAATTGCCGGGATGATTCCCATCTGCATCACTCTGGCTGAGGACGTGGAATGCTACCAGCGGAGAAATGCACGTAATGTAGAAAGACTGGTCCGAGCGGATTCGTTGGCTAAGTGCCAGCAGGACTGGGACAACGCGGAAAAAGGAACTCACGACTCACCCCAAATGTGTCTGTTTGGGTACATAGGAAACAGAGAGGGGTGAACTTCCAGTGGCAGTTTTTGTCCGGGCACGGATGCCTCCGGAATAACCTGTATCGGTTTAGACACGCTTCGTTACCTCTTTACCCGGAATGTCAGAATGTGCAAGAGACGCCGAAACACGTGGTCTTCGACTGCCCTAGGTTCGAAGAAGTTCCATGGGTTCCATGCTAGTGAACTAGATGTCAGGTTTCACAGGAATCGCCGAACCAGCCTCGACACCCTACGGGGTAGCTCGTGAGTAGGCTAGATCCACCGCCGGGAATTAGACCGAGTAGTCCGCGTCGAATAGCTGGCAGCTAGCAGTTGGGGCGCCAGTGAACCGGAAGCTACACTCCACCCGGAATTGCTGTAACCACTGGCTGGCCGTTGAGTAGGCTAGGTCCACTGCCGGGAACTAGATCGAGTAGATCGGGACGAAGCGTTGAGCTAAACGGCTCACGGAAACGAACATCAGTATCGGGAGCAATCTACCGCCGGGGAATTCACGGTAGAGTAGATACGCGGCCGTGGACTACCCGACAAAATCGTGACGAAGAAGATAGCGAATTGGCTCATGAAACAAACACCGGTACCGAGAAAAAATTTGTTGCCGGGAAACTCTCAGTCGGAGTAGGATAATATCCGAGTTGATCTCGAAAAAGCGGGGAGCTAAATTGCTCAAGGAAGCGAGTATCGGGAGAAATTCCTCCGTCGAGGAACTATCGGTCGGAGTAGGGTGAGTTCACCGTCGAGGACTTTACAACTAGATAAAGCGTGAAAAGGCCGGGAGCTGAATGTCTCACGGAAACAGGAGCTAAATGGTTCAAAGAATCAGCACCTAAACGGCTCATGGGGTCGAGAGCTAAACGATGACATAACAAATGGAGCCAAGAAGCAAGAGAAGAGTTGAGAGTTAAATCAAAGCTCAAAGTTCGAGCCATTTCATGAACCAAGTGAGGCTCCGAGATAAACCAGAAGAAAGAGGTGCTACGAAAGCACAACGCGCCTCCCAGGAAGTAATACCTTGATGTAATTCCGTGTAGTTCCACCAAGAACGACCGAAACGTCGGATAATCAAAAAAATAAGTTGGTAATGGTTTGATATACAAGACTATGGAAACCAATACCCAGACATAAAATAATCGAATGAATGAATTATTTCCGGCAGCTTGCTGTCAAGGCAACTATTACATAATAACGCTTCCAGTGATTCGTGAGGAGATACAGAGGATTCCTCGGTCTCTAGCAGTGGCATGTATCGGACTAACATTCCTTCCCAGAAGATCTGCATTCGTCGTGGCCGGCGTCGATATTGATCTGCATGCAGGTATCAATATAGATTGCACAATGTGGCTCTTCCTGTTATTCCCAAGCATGTTATTGCCATGGACATTTTGCAACTTCAATTAGTTCTGGTTAATAACGGAGTAGCCAGCACGGGCGATTTCTTATAATTAAGCTTATGCTAATCCGCATACACATTTTTCAAGCAACTTACTTTTGGAAAGATCGTTAATGTATTAACACTAATGTACATTCTGACGAACGTGACTTTCGGAGTGAACGAGCATTCCCTTCGACAATTTAGCGCGGTAATTTCAGTTCTGATAGATATTTTTTTTGAAATTTTGTAGAAACATTCTTAAAGGAAGCTACATTGGGGAAGCGCAAAAAAAATTTTTCGAATTTTTCGATCCACACAAATAGATATAACCTCTTAAGCTTACGACTATATGAACAACTGGTTGGTACCCGAACATATGATAAAAGGCTTCTGAAGGTACCACAGACAATGGAACAACTACATTTTAAGAAATAGTTTTCTTCAAATAATTTTTATTGATTCCTTCAAAGATAAATGTGTATATACTATATGGGCGAATTACTTCAGCGAGAAGCTCGGTAATAGCAACCCTAGCAAGAATGGTTCACGGTTGAAAGACGGTAAAAGGGACGTGCATATCTGTGACGATACATCATGTTGGTACGTGTCAGTGTTGATAACATCGTAACTCTTCTGGAAAATGATAAAAGGTCGTGAGGAGTTGGTACGTATCACATACTAGATAATAAGGTTGTACTTACTGAACCGTGCCGGTACACAAGGGGATTCGAGAAAATACATTCACGTGTTCACGCATAATACCACTGTTGGGCCGATCTGTCCCTGCTCACATGAGTTGGCAATAATGTCAGACGACATCGAGATAGAACATATCGGCTCCGACCGCAGAACTAAGCATAATAATGATGACACTTCAAAATCCAGAGGATAACGTGAAATGTGTTTATCTCATCTTACGACAACAATCGGACGAGTTGAATTCTGCTACTAGGTACAGATAGTCTGTAACACGATGCCGCTCTACTACGGAAACCGGGCGGAAGCAAGAAACGGATACAAAATAGATGTCTGAACGTCAAAGGCAAACTTGTTTGTTGTTTCTTATTTGTCTAATGTACACTTCGTTATGCATGAAGTGAACGGTATTGTTAGGAATAATATCATTTTAGCACTCTGCCGTCCTAGTTTAAAGGTTTTTCTATTGTGTATTAGAATGTGCTTCGGAAGAACAGGCCACAATGCAAATAATCTTATTAAAACATCGCAACAGAGTAATTCAAATGATGAAAGATTTCAAAGAGATTGTTGGTAATAATCATTAAAGCTCATATCTGGGCCGCTGGTTCAACTGCGGCCAGATACGAACCCGAATGAAAAGGCAAACAGAATGTTACAATAACCATAGGCTATTGATTTTCCATTAAACACAGAACCACTGCTGCTGCAAGGATATTTCTCTTTCCACCAGACCTGAGCCATGGGGTGTTCTACTGGGTGTTAAAATATTTCCACAGAATCTGGGTCAATTGATGCCGAACCGATCGAAACGGGCGTACACGCTACCGAAAAAGTATCTAATGGTTAAGTATCCTTCACCCAGAGACGATACTTTCATAGAGACGCGTGAAAATTGAACCATCTAGAATCTAGAAACCGATTCCAATTGTGTGGGAGTATTGCGATTGGATTTAAATGAAATATATTTTATTATGTTGGCATACGAATAATAATGCGATAGTCAAATTGATTCACTCAACATTAAATTTAACAAATGCAATCATACGTTCTCCGTGCTAACTGCAAAAATTTATCAAGAGCGCACATGACATGTTTGGGGAATGCTGTAGAATCAAGTTATTATCTACAGATTGTGAATACAAGATTCTTATTTCTGGATATTTATCACATTAGATTTGGGTGCCGGGCAAATAGTACTTATCTGCCACTACTAATTGCCAACCATAAAATCAATAGGCAAAATTTTCATATTCGTACCATTGCATACCACGTGGGGGGAGGTTAGTGTTTTTTGGGGATGTTGAAATTTTGTCTATCGGAAATTTTCAAGCGATCAATCAAGCTATATAAATGTTTTGCACAAAATTTAAGCGAAGTTGGATCATAGTAGGACGTGTTCCAAATGGATTGATGTTTCTTATCGTCGGTGTTAATTCAGACCGGACTAAGTGACAAAATATTGATTTCGAGAAAAACGGGTTTAAAGTTTGAACCGCAGCATTCTCTACCTTATAATTGGAAATTATTTTTTGCCATAATTCTTGTTTATGGTTACATATTTCAAATATGGTAAAAGTTGAATGTATCTGAAGAAATTCTTGATCCAGTGTTGCCATTATCTCATTTTTTATGTTTTGCGAGTTAGTCCGGTATGACTTAACACCGACCATATGTAAAATGCGAGATACACAACAAAACCGATTTGTTTTAGTTTAGATATTTCTTCTAGTAGGGTGGGTGCTCCTATAGTTGAGGTGTACCAATAGTTGCAGTAGTGGGTTATACGCCTAACTAAGGTACCAACCATCAACAAATATTTTTTTATCGATTTATCGCACTAAAATTATGCGACAATAAAATTGTTATTCTTGAAATTTGCTCAAATAACTATTGAAAAAAATGATTTTGAGTTGCAAATCCCATAAGAAATCAATGGGATTTGCAACATTAGGAACCAAAATTAGCGATTGCACCACTATTGGTACATGCGTTCCTATAGTGGTACAAGCGGTTTTGAATACATAAATTGGTTATTAAACCATTTTTATATTTTTCCTATGAAGTAGGGATTGAAAGCTTTCGTTTAATGTATTAACTTTGCCCATAGGTCTATTTATCTATTTTTTAGAAAAAAAATTCAGGAGGACTTATAAACTGAATTCAATTTGGTAAGTTGAGATAGTCACTGAAAACTGAACGAAGTTTGAACGGGTTTTCAATGAAAACAATTTTAAAACAAAGACAAGAAAACTAAAATTTCATTTAATTTATTTCCATCAGATATATGTAAGAAATTGCACAAAACCTTCTGATCTGATATGCGATTTGAGGATATGTTACAATAATGATTTTTCTTCGACACGAAAAGAAGAACTTGTTTGAGAAACAGAATGGCATATTCATTTTCAAAACAAAAACACACGAATTGTGAAAAAGATGCAGTTTAACTTTACAACTGAAAATATAGCATATTTGGCAACACTGTAACCTTAAATAACTATTTTTTCTAGATTCCCTGACTCATTTCCTTCAAAATGCATCTTACCGATTGTTCATAGACCAAATGAAGCCAAAGATATGAATAAAAGTTAATAATTGATGATTTTTGTCTATGGAAAAATTTCCATGCACGATTATGACACGCCATACAAATTTTGTCATCAATACACACCTATAACACGTGTGAGTGCGACTTTTGTTTACATTTTCAGCAACAACTCGCAACATAGTCAACCGATCTTCGTAATATTTGAGAGATTAATACAGAATAGATAAAAGTATCAATTGTCTTCTATGAAGTGTTTCTATCATTTATAAGTTTAAAGATATTCAATTTCAAACTTTAAAAATCGTTTTTCTCGAATTGTGCTAAATGGCGCTTGTCATAAGATAGCATAACAGCGACGAATTGATAACAATACAAAGATTATGAAAACCATATTTTTCTGACCAAATTAATCTCCTCGGTTTACCACCATATTTGAAAAAAAAATATTTTTAGTTCAGAATACAATGGACAATGCAAAATATACATTTCAATGATTTACTTCACTAAAGTAAACTACCAAGATTTGGTAATTGTAGGACCAAAGGTATAATAAAGCAAATATATACCTTACGTATAGATTAAACAGAACCAATCAATATCGAATGTTACATATTGAACCAAACCTTCTTGGTTATCAGGTCATTTCATTTGCAGTATGATCGAATTCGATTAAACTTATTTGAGAAAATCTTAAGAAAGAAGACAGAAAACCGTGACCGAACTAATATCTAGAACTAAATCTTTATAACACAAGATCAGCTTTTAAAAATTATAAAAACTTTTCCATTGTGTGTGGTAAAAAACCCGGAACGGTGAAGAAAAATCAAATATCAAATAATATAGACAATACATTTTATGTATAGACCAAGCTTTCTAGTTATATTTTGTCATTATTGTAACTTTCCTAAAGTACGCATACAAATGTAGCGAATGCAGGGGTCTTAATCCTATGTCGAAACTATAAATATACAAGAATCGAAAACAATTTTATATATGGACTTAGATGCGTTTTGCAACGGTTTTTCGAATGGCAGTGTATTCATTCATAAATAGGCTCTGTAGTATGTACCTAAAAGCAGAATCAAAATAGGATACGCTGAGTGGAAATGAATCAATGTTGTTGTAGATTGTTTTTTTTTTGACCCGACGAACTTTGCCTCATAAACTCCAGTGGCTAATTGAATCAATGAATTGATGGAACGTAAATAGTAAACTTAGAATGTTTTCGTCTTTGCGCAATGAAAGCACAGATTGCTATCATTGCAGGTTAACAAATTAGATATATCTACCTACACATTCACCTCAAGCATTGAACCCAAGCGCACAAAGCAAAATGAGTCAACGCTGATGATAATGGGTAGAGCGAAAGAGACAAGTAGTACCACGACACTATGTTAACCGTGTTTGCAAATGGAGCGATTTGTGTACGAATAACTTTGTTAGAGATTGTGTGTGTGAAGTGTGCTAGAAACGATCACAATACAAAAGAAAGCATAGTGTTTGAACGGACAAGCTCAGTGTAACGGACTTCTAACTCAGCTACACTGGCTGTGAAAACACACAGTGCAGTGATCTGCTCCGCATGCCGTTCAACAGACAACTGAGCTTGTCCGGCCAAATTCGTTCTTTAATATAACTACTCGTGGAAGTACTGGTGCAAAACCGAAGAATGTAGCTCCCGGTCTCAGAAACCTGAAAAAAGAAGATCTCAGCACTACCAGGGACATCAAAACCCCAAGTGCTCCCATATCTCAGCCAGAGAAAAAAACCAGCGCTGGCTTAATAAATTTGTCTGACCTTGTGGACCGTATTTATACAGCATTAAATACTTCTGCCTCTATTAAAAAGTGTCTTTTTAAGCTTTCTCTCCGCAGTAAAAACATTTTTGATGCAGTTCACTGCGAAATGACCCCTCCTCTCATCGAACGAGGTCACGGAACTGATCACTGCTCCACAGTGGAATGGCAGAAGCATTATCTCGAAAATCGATTCTCTAAAAATGTTCATAAATAATTTGAAATGTGATGCATTTATATCATGCAAAACATAGTTTACTCCAGAAATAGACCTCAACTTTCACGATTTTAATATTATTCGCTTGGATCGAGATGACTCTTACGGAGGAGTACTTTTGGCCATCTAAAAGTGTTATTTTTTTTTCAATCAAATCGCCCTCCACTCGACACCAGGCATTAAAGGCATTTGCATTGGCTCCACCTACATCCTCCCTAAAGCCTTAATTAGGGCGGTTGACTTCATACAAAATATTGATTGGAAGAGCAACGCGTCCGCGCTATCCTGCAAAATCAAGTGCACCCAATGGCTTCCTACGGGGGAAGAATACGGGCTCGTGGCTGGTCTGATTTTCGACACCGCGATTCAAGTTCAGACTAAAAGCGTACCAGACGCGAGTTCTCGCAGATCTATGGTGGGACAAGGGACACATGGTGGAACAAAGAGTTCCCAGACGTGTACGCGGAGAAGGCCGCCGCGTATTAGACCATCCAGGACGACGGGCCACCCGTTAGCTATCGACAGTACGTGATGTTAGAGACGCGAATGAAGAGTTTGATGAAAGCCAAAAAACGTAGCTACTGGCACCAGTTTGTTTACGGGCTAATGAGAGAAACATCGATGAGCACTCTTTGGGGTTCGGCCCGGCGCTTACGAAACTAAAACAAAACTTAACAAGAGCGAGTAGCATTGAATATTCGATGTCGCCAAGAAGGTTTGTCCGGATTCCGACCCGGCACAGAAGATCTACCACGCCGCGTCTCCTCATGATAATGCGAATGAAACACCGTTTTCGATGGTAGAGTTCTCACTTGCCCTCTTATCAAGTAACAATAAAGCCCCAGGGACAGACAGAATCAAATTTAACTTGATAAAGAATCTGTCAGAATCTGCCAAGATACGCTTCTTCAATTTATTTCATTAGTTTCTTGAGAGTAACATTGTCCCTCATAACTGGATGCAAGTGGAAGTCACAGTCAACCAAAACCAGGAAAATCAGCCACCGATTACAACTTGCATCGACTGATTGAAATGCTGTCCTATATCCGAAATTGTTCGAGAAAATGATCTTGTTTCGCCTCGACAATTTGGTCGAAGCAAATGGCTTACTGTGAGATACACAATTTGGCTGCAAATGCAAATGCAAAGGGACGAACGATTGTCTTGCGTTGCTCTCAACAGAAATTCAAATGGCCCTTGCTAGCAAAGAGCAGATGAAATCAGTTTACTTGTATATTAAGGGGGGTTTTGTTTCAGTTTCCATCAAAATTCTTTCTTAGAAGCAGCACAAGCATGGTCTTTCACCGACTCTAAACAACTTTTTGCTAAACCTGTTGTCTGACAAACACATGCATTTTTCGTATGGTGACCTATCGAAATCACGAATTAGCAACATTAGCCTTCTCTAGGGCTCATGTCTTAGCCCTGTTCTTTACAACTTTCACGTGAATGACATTGACGAATGTCTTGTCAATTCCTGCCCACTAAGGCAGCTTTCCGATGACGGTGTGGTCTCTATTACAGGTCCCAAAGCTGTCGATATACAAGAACCATTGCAAGATATCCTGGACAATTTGTCTGCTTTGGCCCTCCACTTAGGTATCGAGTTCTCCAAGGAGAAAACTGAGCTAGTTGTACTTTCAAAGAAGCGTAAACCGGCTCCGCTACGAACATACATTTCATCAAACTGGAGCGAATCCAATATTATGGGGAGTGGGCATAGCGTATTGGTAAATCGATTACCTTGTACGCAGCGCACCTGGGTTCGAATCCCGACCCCGCACATAGGGTTAGAAATTTTTCCTAAGAGATTTTTCTAACCCGAAGAGGCGAATGAAGGTTAAAACCTCTATAATTGAAATAAAAAAAAAGAATCCAATATTATTTTTTGCGTATTGCTTTGGGTTGCATGCACTCGACTCATACGATAAGTCTAGAAGTGCTAGCGGGTGTCATTTCGCTGAAAAATCGAGTTTGAGAACTCTCATATCAATTGCTAATCCGATGCGACATCTTGAACCCGTTAGTAATTGCAAATTTCGAGAGGCTTGTCGATTACATGGCACAAAATATCAATCCCCATTCCTGACTATCTCCTCATCCTCAGGCAAACCGGTAGGATGCCGAGGTCGGTCCGATGATTGAGGGTGTGCGTGACTTCCAGTACGATCCAAAATCAGTACTTCGTTTCATACCACTCATATAGTCACCGGCGATGGACCGACGAGTCTTCTATGACCAGTCTTGCATTTCGTGTATTCCTCCGCTGGTAACATTCCACATCCTCAAACATAACAATGCAAATAAGGATCATCCCGGCAATGGCGCATACCGCATCCGACGGTATCGTTATGTACGCACTCGCGACACAAACAGTCATTAGGCGAAAAGTGCTTGTCAACTTCGTCAGGTTCCGCTTTGAGTTCAGCACAGCAGTCCGAGCCGGGACGCCATACACCCACCGTCTCTTGCTCCTCCGATATTCGGCATGATTCTGGCCACTGTGTTAGTTGTCCTCGCTGCTTTCTTACCTAAATAGTCGACGTGGCTATTGAAATTTAACCGATCGTCGACCATTACACCCAGGGTTTTTAGCGCACGCATCGATGGAATTGAAGGTCCACCGGCACTGCAGTGCACTGGTCTCGTAACGCGGCAGACCAGCTGCAATTGTGCAGCACTACGGCGATAAACACTCAGCTGTTAAACGTGTTCTTCGCCTCAATTTGTCAACGCACCTTTCAGCTGGCGTCGTTGGACCCTTGATTTAGCCAAACACGACGCGGTAAGCGTTGTCTCAGAGGTTGGCGTCTACTTCTCTGTACAGTCCCATATAACCGGTGGACGTGATCAACACTATCTCTCATTTGAAAGCGACCTTGCCTCCATCTATTACCTCGTTTCAATCCTCTGCTTACGATGAGCCATTAAGCTATTTCACTCAGACATTCTCCAGCGCAATTGCCGCAAGTCATTTAGCTCCGATTTTTGTGGGCCATTTCACAGTGGTCCCAAAGAGCAAAAAAGGGGGTTTTTTAGATTGCGTCAAAACGGTTGACTTTAGCAATATAGTGTCTTTGAGAAAGTTTCTTGGAGTAGAACTCCCCTTCTTTCTGTCTTATCAGATTAATGATTAATCCCCCTAATAGTGAGTTGCGCAATTTATTTTCTCCAATTATTCAGATAGACAAATACTTACTTCAGCAAAGTTGAAGAAACTCGTTGCAAACATTTTATCCGAAGACTTCAACTCTCTATCTTTTAAGGTTTTTGAGATATGGGACATTATTTGTAAAAGGCCCCTTAAAAATAATTTTTTCATCATAAGTTTTCTTCTAGATTTTTTCCATTATATAAATGTTCTAGAACATTATTTGGACTATTAAACTGCATTACTTTGCCGAAGACGGAAACTTGCTATCGCTAGTATGTGTGGAGATATTCACGTTTTTTGATTGAAAATAGCTCTTTTTCCAATGCCGATAACTTTTAAACGGGCAAAAACGGGCAAACCACTTTGTAAACAAATTAAAGTGCAAGAAAAGCACAACAAATGCAGGAAAAATCAGATCTCCCCAAGGCGGCCCTCTATGGAAATACTAGAGCCTAAGTTTGTCCATACTAGAGCTGTTCCGGCATTAAATGCATCACCATATATTACTGTTAGCTTTTTTATTTCGATTATAGAGGTTTTAACCTTAAGGTCATTCGCCTCTTCGGGTTAGAAAAATCTTTTATGAAAAATTTCTAATCCTATGTGCGGGGTCGGGACTCGAACCCAGGTGCGCTGCGTACAAGGCAATCCATTTACCAACTACGCTACACCCATCCCCTACTGTTCGTTCGGAAATAAAGGGTTAAAGTCGTAATAATTATCCTTTCTTACTTTTGTAAGCACGTCTTGAGTAAATACCCAAGCAACCAAAAGTTGATATAAAGGAACTACATAAGCTTCTCGTTTTAAGTAATTTTGCAATACGTTTTATGTTCTAATAGCGGGTTAAGCAGTTCTCTTAAAGCTTGAGCAGCTTGAAAGTTCCCTAAGAACTTTTTGTGAATTTTAAAGTGCTCTTTTTAAGTATTATCCGAACTTCTGTTTGCTTGTGTCAAAAGTTACAGTTGTTCAAAAACTCAATGCATACGCCTGACACCGGAAACTGACAATTCCCTTGCGCCTACTTCATAACAATGGCGCAAGTGCAACCAAACGGCGAGTAATCAATTGCATTTGATGTCGGAATGAGCCAAACTTCAGCTCAAGTATTTCCATAGAGGGCCGCCTTGGGGAGATCTGATTTTACCAGCATTTGTTGTGCTTTTCTTGCACTTTAATTTGTTTACAAAGTGGTTTGCCCGTTTTTGCCCGTTTAAAAGTTATCGGCATTGGAAAAAGAGCTATTTTCAATCAAAAAACGTGAATATCTCATCACATACTAGCGATAGCAAGTTTCCGTCTTCGGCAAAGTAATGCAGTTTAATAGTCCAAACAATGTTCTAGAACATTTATATAATGGAAAAAATCTAGAAGAAAACTTATGATGAAAAAACTGTTTTAAAGGAGCCTTTTACAAATAATGTCCCATATCTCAAAAACCTTAAAAGATAGAGAGTTGAAGTCTTCGGGTAAAATGTTTGCAACGAGTTTCTCTACAACTTTGCTGAAGTAAGTATTTGTCTATCTGAATAATTGGAGAAAATAAATTGCGTAACTCACTATTAGGGGGATTAATCATTAATCTGATAAGACAGAAAGAAGGGGAGTTCTACTCCAAGAAACTTTCTCAAAGACACCATATTGCTAAAGTCAACCCCCTTTTTTGCTCTTTGGGACCACTGTGCATTTGTTCGGATACTCCTCGGCAGTGAACTCACCTTACTCCGACTGAGAGTTCCCGGGCGGTGGAATTTCTCCCGATACCGATTCCCGTTTCCTTGAGCGGTGGTGGGATTTCTCTCGGCACCGATGTCCGTTTAGTGAGCCAATTAGCCCCGGCGGTGGGCCTAGCCTATTCAACGGTCGTACCGGTAGGTGCCCTTGTCTTCTGTTACTACAAGTAACTTATAAGATATACTTAGCAGATAACTTTTTCAAAAGGAATTTAGATTATTCAATTTAAAACCTTAGGAACCTTTTTTGACGAACATATTAAATTCAGTCAATATATAAAATATTTCTGGGGATGTTTTTGCCCCAAAACACCCCCGGCTACTATGCCACTGGGATTTCTACCGAACGCATCCCTCCTTTGGAAATGCAATTATGTGTCAAAGAGAATCGTATTGCGTTAAAATAACATAAGTACATAACCTGACTTCTCGTCATTTACAAGGGGGAAGTTGGAATTTTGTGATAAAATGCTACGAGGGGGAGGTAGGGGTAGAAAATCGCTGAAAAAACTTTCCATATGGGATTGTCTTGTAGTTATTTTCAAATTGTATAATCAGATGCGGTTTTTTGACCCAATTTCGAGAAAAAAGTTGTCAGTATCATAAATGTAGCGCAAAGTAAACCTAAAATAATTTCGATTGAAATAATAGAACAAAAACGACAGAAATTCGAATGGGACTGATATGCGATCATGGGAGCACTTAAGTATGAACGGTTTTATGAAAAAGCCGCACTCATACATCCATATAAGTATCGTATATGCAAATCGTATTAATATTCACAATGCAAATGATAAGAAAAAGTTCGACGGGGGTTAAAAACTTCAAATAAGATGATTTCCGAGTACCTTGCGGGCCCTGAATAAGAAATCACTGTCTATATAGCCTGAAAATGGAAAGATGGGGTAAAACTGAAATATCGCGCTGTGATCGGAATCATGTGATTTTTTTTATAATGGAGAAGACCTTTACGTCCTAGCCCAGTACACGTGCTATTGGTAGGGTCCAATCTACCACACGGGGTGCACTGGGGGCGTGTCGGGCTCGAATGGTGACTAGCCATTAATACCGACTAAACTCCACTGGGCTCCGCCATCATTCCTCCCAGGAACTACCTCTCGGTATTACTTCTGGGGGATGGCTATACTAAATGTACTCATTCACTCTCACTCACGCGTTCATACGTCCTGTATGAGGCTTACTTGGGTGCTCTCTCAATCGCACTTTGATTCACTCTCAAACACTCCCACATGAGGCTGACTTTTGTGCTCACTTTTTTCGTTCCTTGCTAGGCTTACTTTTGTGCTCGCCCCACCCATACCATGTGAGGCTGACTTGGGTGCTCACCCTATCACCTGATTCACTCTCAATCGTGCCACTCTATTGTACCTTTGTCACTCCCCCTGGCATCCCATGTGGGACTCTTTTCTTAGGCCCCACTTCTGACATACCATGCGAGGCTGACTTGTGTGCTCACCTTTTTCATTCCTTGCTAGGCTGACTTTTGTGCTAGCCTCTTCTATACCATGTGAGGCTGACTTTTGTGCTCACCCTTAACATGCCATGTGAGACTGACTTGGATGCTCACCCTTTCACTCCTCTGCCACGCCATGAGGTATCGATATCTAAGTCCCAACATACTACGCTACGACCCTCCCGTCTTGGCATAAGGCAGTCCACTTATACGCCTATACACTCACTCTTCTGTCTTGCTTCGGGGTGGCTGGGTTTACCCCTTACGCGGTTGCCATTCGCTGCGCCAAGCCTGCCTCGGCATGAACAGACCATTCACTCCCTTTTTTGCGCTTGGCCTTTTTCGCTCCAGCTAACCAATCACTAGTTAGCCGTGCCCGTCGTCTGTTGCTCGGTTCGCCAGATTACCTGTAGCCTACTGGCAATCTGGATGGTAGCAGCCGAGACTGCGTTCCACTTCTCCACCGATTGACACATCCGCTGAATAAGGTTATCAGGAGTTGTGCCCAGCCACAGACGTCAAGCATTGCTCTTCTTTCGACGTCGAACCGATGACATACGAACAGTATGTGTTCGGCAGTTTCGTCTACACCTGGGCAGTTCGGGCAGACTGGGACCTCCACGTGCCCGAACCTGTGGAGGTACTGTCGGAAGCAGCCATGGCCTGACAGGAATTGTGTCAGGTGGAAGTGAACTTCCCCATGGGGTCTCCCCACCCAGCTCGATATGCTAGGTATCAGCCGGTGGGTCCACCTACCTTTCGAGGAGTTGTCCCACTCACGCTGCCATCTGGCGACCGAGGTCACCCTGGTGCGCTCGCGGGCTCCCCTATTTCCACGTAGCTCAAAGCACTCCTCATCTTCCCGAATGACCAGCCCGACTGGCATCATGCTCGCTATCACGCAGGATGCATCGTGTGATACCGTGCGGTAGGCAGATATCACTCTGAGGCACATCACGCGGTAGGTGCTCTCCAGTTTCTGTAGGTAACTGGTTACCCTCAGTGCTCTTGACCATGACGGGCCGCCGTTCCTGATGATAGATATGGCAACGCCTGCCAGTAACCTACGTCTACTGGCGCACACCTTTGAGCTGTTGGACATCATTCTCGATAGAGCCGCAACAGCAGTCGACGCTCTCTTGCATGTATAGTCGACATGGCTGCCGAAGGTCAGCTTGTCGTCTATAATGACTCCGAGAGACTTCAGACTTCGCTGTGAAGTGATCGCGACTTCTCCCACATGGATAACTGCATGTTGTGCCGACTTGCGGTTGTTGACGATAACTACCTCCGTCTTATGATGAGCGAGCTCCAGGCCTCTCGCGCTCATCCATTCCTTCACCGTGCTGATCGCGTGTTCTGCGTTTAGTTCTACCTCAGGAATTGACTCCCCGTAGACCTCCAAGGTTACGTCGTCAGCAAAGCCGACGATCTTGACACCAGGAGGGAACTTCAGTCTCAGAACCCCGTCATACATGAGGTTCCATAGCACCGGGCCTAGGATCGAGCCCTGCGGGACTCCGGCGGTAATCGGAACCCCTTTTCTGACCGGCATCGGTCTCGTATAGCAGTACGCGGTTCTGGAAGTAACTTTCCAAGATCCGGTACAGACCCACCGGTAGGCTAAGCCGGTGTAACGAGAGCGCGATGGCATCCCAGCTTGCGCTGTTGAATGCGTTCTTCACGTCAAGTGTCACTAACGCACAGTATCGAATACCTCGCCTTTTTCGTTGGATCGCTATCTCGGCAGTATTTATCACTGAATTGAGAGCGTCTACTGTGGACTTACCCTTCCGAAAGCCAAACTGGTTGCTTGACAGACCGTCCGTACCTTCCGCGTACGGGGTTAGCCTGTTGAGGATGATCCTCTCAAGCAGTTTGCCAGTCGTGTCGATCAGACAGATTGGTCTGTACGCCGATGGGTCGCCTGGCGGCTTCCCGGGCTTCGGCAACAGCACCAATTTCTGCCTTTTCCATCTATCGGGGAAACGGCACTCGTCAAGGCATCTCTGCATAGCTAGCCTGAACATGTTCGGGTTCGCTATGATCGCTGCCTTGAGAGCGTTGTTTGGAACTCCATCCGGCCCTGGAGGGAATCATGTGATGTGTAATAATCAAAAAGTACACTACTACCCCCTTAGGTCTAATGTTTCCCCTTTGGGGTACAAAAAAAATTACGTTTTCCAGACTACTGAATTTCAAGCCAGAAAACAAGAATTTGTTTTCGGTCTCTCGCCAAAAAAACAGAGCTTATGTACTTGGGTACCCGAGACATCACTCAAGACCAGCATGTTGATTTAAGCGTTCACATACAATGTGTTATTTGTTTGGATATCGTGTCCAACTGTGAATTCATCGAATAACTGGCCCCAAGGCAGGGATGCCACATTGAAATGTGTTTCGGTCAAAAAAATCTTTTTATCATCTGTGATGACCAAAACAGGAAAAAAAATCTGTGAAAATCTGTGATAAATTTCCAAAAAATCAGTGAAAAATCACAATATTTCCAAGTAGATGTGAAATTTTTATCTAAATGCCAAAAATCTGTCATCTGTGTAAAAGAATCTGTGATTAAAATTTGTGAAAAAAAATCTGTGAATATGGTAACCCTGCCCCAAGGTGGTGTTAGTTACGGACGAGTAGAATAGGAAACACAAATCTAACTTTTCTAAGTTAGGTTTAATGATCTTATGCACAAATTGAAATATTGATTTTTTGAGTTCATTAATTTGTTGGGCTTCACAAAGATGTGTCATTAGATCGTCTAAGATTAAGCACTCAACCTTCTTACTGAACTAATATCGTTTGGTTTGCCGATCATAGTGAGGGGTGTTTAGTCGCCAAGAGAGCACAAATTATTTAGTGAATAATTCACAAATCTTCCAAAAAAGTACTTTTAGCCCTCGTGAAGCACTTTACCCTGTTTTCCTCTATTATTAAATTGATGTACCTTGCTGTTCTACTTTCGAAGCTGGCAAAAGTTTTTCATTTGCTATTTGCCTGGAATCGATCTTATACCATCTATTCAAAAAAGGCGGAGAAAAGTTCAATACGAATCTCAATCTTACCTCTCCGAGCAGGGCTAAAGCTTTACAATATTGGCCAAACCAACAAAGTTTCAGCCGTTAAGTTCAAATGCAGAATGAACCAACAACAAGTTTCTTCCTCAGCTACGTCACTAGTTGTAACAGCGGATTTTTCGAGTCGGCTTTCCATGTGAATTGCTCGGAGTAAGGCTGGCTTTGATTTGCAAATTGAAGAGCATTTATACGAAAGTTTTCCCGTTACATTCATTCACTCTTACCTTTCCCCACATACTCAAACTGTGAGTACTAGTCCATGTACGAGGGTACTGGACCCATCAGTCTATTCAAATGGATGTCAAAACCATCCCATCCGGTGGAAGAATATTTCTGTCGAGCAATTTAGACGACGACGACGACGACAGGAACTTTCAAGTGATTATTGTTCACCATGGCTTTTCATGAAGTTCTACCAGCAAAAATTGTGATGATGCTTTTGAAGGGATTATGTGCTTGATTCATCGCCTGAAGCTACCTAATAGTTTGAGAGTTGGTAGAATTTTCAAAACTGCTTACGATGGTGGTGGACAATTTGGTGCAGCGCTAAATATTACTTAATGACACATTATTTAAACATGAAATTTTAATTAAAATTTCAGAGTGAATTTGTCTCCTGACGAAACAAGACATAGGTTGCAAAATTTAATTATTATTCACAACCTTATTATTAATTAATCAATTGTGTCGCGAAAACCCCAAAATTCGCACTGTTTAAAAGTCCACTTTTTGTTATTAAATTATCCCAAAACCGAATAGGGTTCTGATAAGGCTCAGAGCTTTCATAAATTCGGCCTTCATTTTATAGAATTCAAAATGAATTTGGTATCAATACCTTTGTTTCGTTACTTGGGTACAACTTAATGACAAAAATGACCCAAACATGGTGTAATTATTGCGTTTGAGCACAACAAAAACTTGAATAGAGTTCCCCATTTTTCACCCGACCATTTAGGCCAATGCGTTAAGCAAAGATCCTGCTCTAAGTAGCTGCTTCAAATAGTCAGTGTGATTATAAGAATAAGGTGAAAACAGGCTCATTACCCTTTACATATATCAGTTGAATCCTTTTGCAAAATCGGTAACATACATAGATAGCACATAGTTATATAGTTATATACCAGTAATATATGAACTCCAAACTCAACGGCTAAGATTTCGTACCGTTCGCAGTACAGAAATATCTATAACCGGAATAATTGTTTCAAGTAAAATGCGTTTAAATACAGGGGCCCTGTTTCACAAACTATAACTGCGATAGTCTCTCAGTTTTTAAATTCAGGTAACATTCTTTGTCCTCACTATCATTTTACACTAACTGGTAAGAAATATTTGCAGCTATTTTATAACGAAAATCACGGATTTTTTGAAAGCAGTAATTATCTGCGTCAAGATTGATCCGTGCTATTGAATTGGCATGCGGACATATCACAGAGTTCTTAGCAAAACCCCCCATATCATATCTGCGAGCACTGGCTGACGTATGAGGCATAACCTATTCGCAAATAATTCAGTTCGTATTTTGTTGTTGTTACCGGAAGTCGTCAATTGGAAATAGCATCTCTTATGAACACATACCGTTCCTTTGAATTATCCTAAATTCAATACGTAAGGAATTTAATTTGTATTTACTAACGACATCATTTTAAAATCAAGCTTACCAAAATTCTGTGCCTTTTCTTTTCCATAGCATTCGGTAAATATACTATAACGTTCTAACGAGCTACAAACCACCGTTCTTGAGCTGTTGAGCTGAGCAGAAGAGATAACTAATGCACAAATGGTCGTTCCCACATTAAAGAATACTAGTTTGAAATATGTTGCTGAATCGCGAACTACCAATCATGCCAGCCTTCTTCCAGACCACCAATATTGTACATAATGTTTTATTACGATGTTTTACCTACTCCATTTCACATTTCAAGCTTGACAAAAATAGGTATCGATTTTTGTTATGATTCCACAAAATCTGTATCGTATCCCGATCAGAAACACATAATAGAAATATTTCAAAACTATAGCTCGCTTTGTTACTTGTTATAATTTTCTGTTGCCTACTAACGAGGTTAAATTTATGACACCGCTTACTACGAAAATTGCATTCTGTTACAATTATGCTATTGCATTCTGATTGGGATTATATGCAAATAACATTCTTCTAATGTTACCAACATATATTTGAATTTGTGGGAACAGGGGCGGCGACACACTTTACGCCCGAGTGGGTAGAAAGCAGGGGTCCATTAATAATTTTTTCCCTCTTCGCAATCCACACGCTTACATTACATTCACATTACATCACGTTCGTTTATGCAAATGGAATTGTGGTACATCGATGTTTTCAAATATGTGTAGAGCGAGATACATGCGTTGCACAATTTTTTGAAAAATTTCGAGTGGGTAATTACCAACTCGGTTATTTTCGAGTGGGTAGTACTACCCATACTACCCACGCTTTCCGCCGGCCCTGTGTGGGAACACTGTTTCCGTGAATGTGTCTCATACACCGTAACGAAGCGAGGGTGGAGAGAGAATGGGATTGTATAGGGGAACTGTGACTAAAATGAACAAAGGAAGCAAAATGAACAGGTATGCAAATCTACTCACGGTGTTCCTAAAACCGTTATTAACAAAAAAAATGACCATAAATTTGTCATACGGCATTCAAAAGATACAGTATCCAAGCATCTTCTCAGTGAATTTCAAAATGATCCATCGAGGAATTCGAGAGAAATTGCAATTTGAAGTTTTATGACACGTTTTCACACGGCTACCAACAAACACCCACGGGTTTGGTCCTATCTCTACAAACAAAAATTTTTTTGTCTGCTTATTTAGTACATGGCATTCGAAAGATATAGTAATCAAGTATATCCCCTGCAAGTTTGAAAATATTTCAGTGACGGAATCGAAATTTATAACGGTTTGGATGTGGTATGCGGTCAAAGATGGGTTTTCTACCAGGCTTCAAGCGTGAATCCATGTTTGTCCATTGACTATTTAGATCGTTTATACGTGTCGCGGTTTTTAAAGGAAAACCTTACCATTTAATTACATAAATATAATGTACAAAAGGTGTTATTTATATGGTGCACAAAAAATATGAAAATAGGGTTGTCTACCAAACGTTAAATATAATGTGAAAACTAAAAAAATTAATAAAATTTGGAATGTTTACTTCAAAAGGCCATATCTCAATGGTTTGTTGATTATTTTTTTCATTATTGAACAGGTAAACGTTTCATTGTTAATTTACATTAAGAAGAATATAAAACAGAGTCATCTACATCAATAAATAGGCGATATAGTTGATCTCAACTATATGTATTATCATTATTTAGTAAATATTTTTGTTTTAAAAATAGCTGCCTATCCATTTTTATATACTAGTTGATTGCAATTGCTGTATAAACATCTGAATGTCAAATTCTCATGATAAGTTCAATTCGACAATAAAACTGACAATAGTTAGAGATATGAGCAGATGAACTTGTACTAATAACATCCCCTTTGACCAGTTTTAACATCTGTCAACCCAACCAGCGATTGTACCAAATTTCCAACAAAAACAGTATCATAACATAAATTGATCTGAATCAGCAAATACATTCATATTTTTTAAATTTATGATTTTATTTTTCCATCATTTGTAGTTTGCGTTCGTTGCATTCAACTAATGTATAGGTCATCGTTTTGAAAACAAAGATATTCACTAAATAGTGATAATACATATAATTGAGGATAATTATGTTGTCTATTGTTTGAAGTAGGCAACTCTATTATATATTCTTCTTAATGAAAATTAACGATGAAACGTCTACTTGTTCAATGATGAAAAATAATTAAAATCGGTCAACAAACCATTGAAATATGGCCTTTTGAAGTAAACATTCCGACTTTTATCCATTTTTTTAATTTTCACATTATATTTAACGTTTGATAGACAACCCTATTTTCATATTTTTTTCAGTGTACCATATAAATAACACCTTATGTACATTATATTTATGTAATTAAATGGTCAGGTTTTCCTTTAAAAACCGCGACACGTATAAACGAACTAAATAGTCAATGGACAAACATGGATTCACGCTTGAAGTCTGGTAGAAAACCCATCTATGACCGCATACCACATCCAAACCGTTATAAATTTCGATTCCGTCAATGAAATATTTTCAAACTTGCAGGAGATATACTTGATTACTATATCTTTCAAATGCCATGTACTAAATACGTAGACAAAAAAAAATTTGTTTGTAGAGATAGGACCAAACCCGTGGGTGTTTGCTGGTAGCCTTATGAAACGTGTCATAAAACTTCAAATTGCAATTTCTCTCGAAACCCTCGATGGATCATTTTGAAATTCACTGAGAAGATGCTTGGATACTGTATCTTTCGAATGCCGTATGACAAATTTATGGTCATTTTTTTGTTAATAACGGTTTTAGGAACACCGTGTACTCAATATGTATTAACTTTAGAACAAACTTCACAGAAACATGATCTGCCAAGTATTCAAAGGATATTGGAACCATTTCTTTTGAACAAAAACTCTCGAATATGTTATAAAAATGATAAAAATCAAAATCGGCATTCATGTCAATCGCTGATGTTTAATTGGGCATGTAGAATATAAGGTCTTTTGAGGTGAATTTTAACTTTCTTTTGAAAATGGGGTTACATCATAGTAATTCAGGCTATTACCGATATTTCAGCGCAATAAGTAGGCATCATGACAAAAGGGCTCAATCGGCACGGCTGTTTAAAAATAAAATGAACAGATTGTAGTACCAAGCCTCAAAATTGATCGGAACGCTAACTTCAAGCTGGAATATCTTCACTATTCTCCAACAGATCCTAAAAATTTCGACAGTGATGGATAACCCCAAGTTTGTAGATGTGTTTATATATCATTAGATTGAAAATCGGTAAATATTACGGCCAAAAAATTTAATTTTCAAGTGACAAGTTTTTTTACCAGCAAAATATCCAGTGTGTGTGCAATTCTTATGTCCCGCTGGGGCCTCAACATCCCAGTTAAGCTCAGCCGGAAGTGAACAGGAATTCCGGCTGGTTCCAGTTCGTATTCCGGCTCCAGTGATACAACCGATTCTAACTAGAATCGGTTGTGTCACTGGAGCCGGAATGCGAGCTGGAACCAGCCAGAATTCCAGTTCATTTCCGGCTGAACTTTACTGGGATTGATTCAACATTGCTCGAAAAATTCAAATCAATATTACGCATTGCATACATACAGGAGATTCTTTACGAAAAAAAGCATTGTCACTAGGTGTTCATTTTACCACCGCAACATGTTCATTTTACCCACACGCTATTAAACATGTCTCATTTTTGGACATGTTTTGAAATCAAGAATAATAGTTGAAAAAATATGTTAATGTCGAAGTATTTTCATCAGTTATGTACAAAACATGTCTAACAAGAAGCATACAAAGTGATTGTAGTATCTCAATCACTAATTACTTAGAAAATAATGACTTTGCTTAACATGTTCATTTTACCACCAGTTCCCTGGTAGTAACAAAATGGACTGCAATTCATTGCCTTACAGCCGAGTACAGTCGGGTCTCCTACTGCGAGGATTCCTACTAAGCGGATTCCCATACTACGCGGATTCCTATTGCGCGGTACCCGCGTAATAGCAATCCAATGACTTATGGAATTTTGACTAATTGTGGCTATGGCCGATTATTTCATCTGAGTTAACAATTAACGCCATACATTCATTGGCAAAATAATTGTGCTGACTTTGACCTACAATTTAGAGCAATATCCAGGATAACTAACCAGGGGGCTTTGAAGCAGGGTAATTAAATCGAACCTCTCGTCGAGAATGTGACCCAATAGCGAGAATATTTAGAGGGGTACTGTCTACAGTAAAGTTGCTCGAGAAATGAGGTGCTCTCACTACGTGACACTAGTGAGCGTTTCAACTTCCAACACATTTTAGAATATGATATATCTCAAAAGTCTAATAACTTCGAAAGACGGTGTTTTTGGCAAAGTTCTAAAGTTGACCTCCCGATTATGGACAAATCAAATAAAAATTGATCCACCAGGTGGCCCAGTGAGCTTGTACTATTTCTCATATTCTGTATCTCGGGATCATGATAATTTAGAAGTGTGGTGTCCTAGACAATATTCATCAGTAGGTCGAACGCTGCCCGGAGAATAGTTAATTTAGAATTCACCCACTAGGCTGCGCGTCACTTTTGAAGGGATGTACCGAAACAGGTTTACTTTTTCGCATGAGTAGCGGAGTGAGAATAGGTTGAATGCTTGTGAAACTTGGAACCGCTCACCGAAACATTGCATCTATTTCAACATTTGCTTAAAATATTTTTGTTTAAGGAATGCGTGTTAAAAGAGTATTATTAGTTAAATTAATTGGTACTCTTAAAGGTTTATATATGTTGCGGATGGAAATGTTCAGGAATTTTCATTATTTTCTCTATTCGATATTACAAAAGTTTATCAAATAAACTTTCCATAATAAAGTTGTGAATCCTAAAAATATTTAAAAATTTTCAAATGTATTAGTTTTAACAAACGGAATAGTGACCATCGCTCCACGAGGCAGTTTATTTTTCATAGCTTGCGGTGAACATGATGTCTCACGAGTCGCTGAACTGTAAATTATAGAATAGATGTTAGTTTTTAGCATGCTTTACTGATTTTACACTCCGGAGGTCGCGAACGAGAAATGCTGATGTCCCAAGACGATTTCACTAGATTTTTAGAGCAGCGTGCACCCAGTGCACTACCGCGAGTAACGGAAGGTTATCGAAAAATTTCGCGTAAAAAAATATTCCAATAATGACGACAATTTTCCCTACAAAAACGGGTTTTGAGAATTTAAGTTTATTTTTAGCACACGTGCACTTCGTAGGTAGCGTGATATCAAAAGCTGCAATTTCATTTCTTAGTTCTCAGTCACGTTGAAAATTTGAGTACCCGAGCAAACGAAAAACCCATAATTCTGCCTATGCTCATGGTCCAGATTCAACCCCACTGTATAGTGTTTTGATAGTGTTTGAAATGAATACAACCCACGAAAACACCATCAGCATGGTCCGGAAGATCCCATATAAAACCATATTCGGGTTTATTCATGTGTTTTCGAGCTCATTTTATGGTGTTTATGGTATTTAAACCCATGAGCAGTGCTGGGAAAATCATAATCAAAAAAAAATCAAACCGCAATCATGGCTGATAATTATCGCTTATGATTTTTTCGAAAATTCTCACTGCTGATAGAATCATGCCGTGATCACTCTCTTAACTATCAAAAGATCATCGCACAAAAATCACTACCGATTTTTTCTTGCCCTCTATCAGTGGTGATTTTGATCTGTGGTTGAATTTGATAATTGAGAGGGTGATCACGGCATGATTCTATCTGCAGCGAGCAATTCGGAAAAAATCACAAGTGAGCATTATCAGCCATGATTGCGATTTGATTTAATTCTTGGATAAATGATCATTATCCATTTTCGAACATTATGGATATGTTAGGGGTGTCAATGAGCCAAGCTGAAATTTTTTTCAACTTTTTGGGAAAGTGTTTTATATTGAAAGGCAAGTTGAGGGCTGTTGAAAATCAATAGTTTTGGACATTTTCAATGCACAGGGGGGCGCCGATGTGTCAAAATGGAATTATTTTCGATTTTTTGGGAAAGTGTTTTTTATTGAAAGGCAAGTTGAGGGCTGTTGAAAATCAATAGTTTTGGACATTTTCAATGCACAGGGGGGGTCCGCCGATGTGTCAAAATGGAATTTTTTTCAACTTTTTGGGAAAGTGTTTTATATTGAAAGGCAAGTTGAGGGCTGTTGAAAATCAATAGTTTTGGACATTTTCAATGCAGAGGGGGAGGGGGTCCGCCGATGTGTCAAAATGGAATTTTTTCAACTTTTTGGGAAAGTGTTTTATATTGAAAGGCAAGTTGAGGGCGGTTGAAAATCAATAGTTTTGGACATTTTCAATGCACAGGGGGGTCCGCCGATGCATCAAAATGGAATTTTTTTGAACTTTTTGGGAAAGTGTTTTATATTGAAAGGCAAGTTGAGGGCTGTTGAAAATCAATAGTTTTGGACATTTTCAATGCAGAGGGGGAGGGGGTCCGCCGATGTGTCAAAATGGAATTTTTTCAACTTTTTGGGAAAGTGTTTTATATTGAAAGGCAAGTTGAGGGCGGTTGAAAATCAATAGTTTTGGACATTTTCAATGCACAGGGGAGTAGAGGTGTGCGCCACGCCGCCGCCGCAGCGCCGCGCCGACGATTGCATGTAAAAATAGTAAGCACATCGGCGTGACAACGGCGCGCCCCTGATTCCTACCTGAAATCGGCGGCGCGGCGCACACCTCTACAGGGGAGTCCGCCGATGTGTCAAAATGGAATTTTTTCAACTTTTTGGGAAAGTGTTTTATATTGAAAGGCAAGTTGAGGGTTGTTGAAAATCAATAGTTTTGGACATTTTCAATGCACAGGGGGTCCGCCGATGCATCAAAATGGATTTTTTTTCAACTTTTCGGGAAAGTGTTTTATATTGAAAGGCAGGTTGAGGGTTGTTGAAAATCAATAGTTTTGAACATTTTCAATGCACAGGGGGGGTCCGCCGATGCATCAAAATGGAATTTTTTTGAACTTTTTGGGAAAGTGTTTTATATTGAAAGGCAAGTTGAGGGCTGTTGAAAATCAATAGTTTTGGACATTTCCAATGCACAGGGGAGTCCGCCGATGTGTCAAAATGGATTTTTTTTCAACTTTTTGGGAAAGTGTTTTATATTGAAAGGCAAGTTGAGGGCTGTTGAAAATCAATAGTTTTGGACATTTTCAATGCACAGGGGAGACCGCCGATGCATCAAAATGGAATTTTTTTCAACTTTTTGGGAGTGTTTTATATTAAAGGGCAAGTTGAGGGCTGTTAAAAACAATAGTTTTGGACATTTTCAATTAACAGGAGACTCTGTCGAAGTATCTAATTGGGAATGATTTCAACTTTTTTATAGTGAAGGGCAAGTTGTTGGCAGGCAAAAATCAATTGTTGACATTTTAAATGAGCTTGGGGTCTGTCAATGTATTACAAATATTAAACAGTAGGGGCTTTTGATAATTGTTTAAGCAAAGGAGACAGACCTCAAACAAATTTCCAAAGTAGATTTGTTTTTAAAAAGATGATTTTTTCACTATGTGAAGGACGAGGTTCTATAATTGGCAAAATAGTAAATCCTTTCTGGAGCATATTTTTCTTGTCTTAGAGATGCAAAATTAGCAAAAACCAAAAAATTATTTATTTAAATTTTGCGCTGGAAGACCCCCTTAAGGGAAATTTTTACGAAATAATCCTTAAGGATTACAAGGCTATGTCTAGGGACGATAGAAGAATATTTTAATAGCTTCGATTTATTAAAAAGAAAGAAAAAATATTAGGGGCGTGCGCCCCGCCGCCGCCGATTGTAGGTAAAAATTAGAGGCGGCGCACCTCTTAAAAATATTTCCCGAACTGACCAGACCATTAAAACGTTTCTGTTGGAAAAGCCTTTGCACTCCGTAACACAATTAAAACTATTTTTAGAAAAATACTAAAACAAGGTGGTCTAATTCTTAAGGCTCAATATCATCAATATCAAGTATATCATGTAAAGCTTTTTTTCTCGGCTTGCTTTTTTTCATTGTAGGACTTATCGACTCTCCAAAACAAGGTTATTGGATGCGTGATACGCAGTTTTTGAACACATCCTTTTATTTTTACGAGCACTACATTCATTTGCTTTCACACATAAATAACGAGCATAATCCATAACAATAAATCAAGGAGTTAACATGATTTTGTGAAAAACAATTTTGACGTAAAATAGCCCCCTTGTGGGGGTGACTTTACACCAATTTTAGCTCTTTAGATTTCACGTTCAATCTTGATTTTCCAAAAGTTCTTTTCAATGACTTTGGAGGTACTTGTGCCATATGTAAAACATCGAACAGTTTCAAATTTGAAGTTGCGTGATCGTAGTTCTTGAGTGTAGTGTACAAAATGTTCTATTTTTGGCGTAAAGTAATCACCGATGACGGTATTTCAAAACCCACTCGTCAAACTCGTTCCAAAAACAAAGATAATTACAAAAATATTGATATCCGTCATTATCCCGACGAACTACTTATGAAAAAAAAAAGTTCAACAGACGTATTTTTGGAGTCAATACGTTTTTATGTACAACGTATCCAACACTTAAATTTATTTAGCGCAGCTCCGTCTACAAATCAATATAATCCTAACAATAGCAAAACAAACTTTAATTTCGTTTTTACTCTTAATTTACTATAATAAACACTTAATTTACTATTATAAACCGAAGCTGTTAATGTATTCTTCTATAGTCCCTAAACATAGGCTTATAACTTTTTCTGATTCTGTATAAATTTCACTTGAGGAGGTCTTCCAGCACAAAATTAAAAAAAACTCTAAGGCACGGAAAATATGCTCAAGAAAGGATTTGCACGAATTGGACTTGGTTCGTCTGGTAGAGCTTATCAAACATATGTTAATATGAGGCTGACAAAAACGGGTTAAAAAGATGATAAAATCAGGGGCTGACAAAATCGAGTTAAAAAGCTGATAAAATCTGGGTAGACAAAATCGGGAGCTGATAAAATAGGGTCTTAAATTTATTAACTTTTCTAAGTAACTTGAACAATTTTGAATTGCTCGAAAAATAAAAAAATGGATAACGCAATCTTTAGCCTTAAATTATTGTAGACAAAGAAAAGACCTTTATCAGCCCCCGATTTTGTTTATCCCCAATTTTGTCAGCTTTTGGCGATTTTGTCATATTTATAAAAAAGAAAGAAATAAACAAAACAATTTTCCAAAAAATTCAATTTTGACGCTTCCAAAAGTATTGATTTTCAACTACCAACAACTTGTCCATCAATATAAAACACTTTCCCGAAAAGTTGAAAAAAAAATCCATTTTGATGCATCGGCGGACCCCCCCCCCCCCCCCCTGCATTGAAAATGTCGAAAACTATTGATTTTCAACTACCAACAACTTGTCCTTCAAGATGAAACACTTTCACGAAAAGTTGAAAAAATTCCATTTTGGCACATCGGCGGACCCCCCTGTGCATTGAAAATGTTCAAAACTATTGATTTTCAACAACCAACGACTTGACCTTCAATATGAAAACCCTTTCCCGAAAAGTTGAAAAAATTCCATTTTGGCACATCGGCGGACCCCCCTGTGCATTGAAAATGTCCAAAACTATTGATTTTCAACTATCAACAACTTGTCCTTCAATATAAAACACTTTCCCGAAAAGTTGAAAAAAATCAATTTTAGCGCATCGGCGCACAGTGGTTTAAAACGCGAAAAACGTGATCGTTTTGAATAACTTCGAAATGGTTCGTTGAAGCGATATACAACCTTCGGAAGAATTTGTGACAAAGAAACGCCCCTTCTTTCTAAATAAAAAAATTGTTGATTAATCCTCCTATAAGTGAGATGCAAAATTTATTTCTCGTATAATTAAAGATAGCGAGTTGAAGTATTCGGCAAAGTTGTAGTAAATTCATTTATAAGAAACTTTACCGAAGGTGAAAATGTCCTATCTTTAATGGTTTTTAAGGTATCGAGCATTATTTGAGAAAAGACCGGAAAAATCATTTTTTTCATCATAACTTTTTTTCAAGATTTTTTAGAAGGCCAAAATGTTCTACAGAACTGTCACAATTAATGAAATACATAATTTTTGTGAACAAAGTAATAAATTATGTTGAACCGTTTTTGAGATATTCACGTTTTTTGTTCGAAATACGGCCTACTTTGCTCTCAAATAACTCATGAACGGGCAAAAACGGGCAGACCACTCAGTATGGGTTTGAAAGTAGAAGAAAAATGCTATAAGCATCTGAACAAATCCTTTGTATCCGGTTGTATCCAGGGCTCTGGTAGCTAGAGTCGAAAAAGCTGTTTTTTTAGTCTAAAATCATGGTATGAAACATATTCGGTGAAGCTGAAGAGATAAAGTGGTAGTGTCTTTGGAAAAGTTTTAGAGAATACTCTTACAAGAAACATTGCCGTAGACATCGGCTTTCTATATTTACTGGGTTTTGGATAAAGTGAATTGTTCGGTGGTAGTACGGGTAATACGCTGGTTTATAAGCCAGTAGTCGTATGGTCAAGCCCTAATGAGAAAGGATTTTTAGTATAAGTAGGCGGCACATAAACCGTGACATTGGCTTCAAAGTCTGTCGACAGAGAAGGTCAAGTTCCACAATGAAATGTAGTACCAAGACTTGGACCATCAATATAGGATTGATTGTTCGTGTTTGCGAAGAACGAATTGACGGTTGAATTTGCATTGGTATATAAATGAAAAAGGAATATTCTTATAGTAATTCGTTTACTATTCACCATCGGTATTACACTCATCCGCATCAGAATCTTCGTCAGAGTCGCTTAAATCCAACATGAACAATGCATCTGGGTCGAATTGTCGTTTTGATTTGTTTGCGGTATTCAATTCCACCTAGATGAAGTGGCATTTTTAGTAATGTTGAATATAGCAGCAGTATCATGGTATGGTTAAGTTATTATCATATATTTTATACTTATAAGCAAAATGAAAAACACATTTGAGTATATTTATATGCATGTCACTGACAGTTGACGGGATAATATATTGAAAAATTCACATATTATCTACATTTATGCATACCTGTAACCGATGACATGACTTTTGCAAAGTTCAGTAATGTACGCTGCCGTAACACAACACGAATCGCAACTGTTTCACGTCACACTTGATTAAAACTGCAAATTCAAATTAAGTAAACAAAACTGTTTTTCTGCACAAAAAATCTGACACAACACTAGACAGCGATAATGCGACACAAGTAATCAAAGCATGCGAGATTACCAAATGAAACCATTTTTGAAGGGTTTCCATAAATGGTGCACCTTATCTAAACAACCAGTAGAGATAGAAAGCCGATGTCTTCGGCAACGTTTCTTGTAAGAGTATTCTCTAAAACTTTTCCGAAGACACTACCACTTTATCTCTTCAGCTTCACCGAATATGTTTCATACCATGATTTACGACTAGAAAAACAGCTTTTTCGACTCTAGCTACCAGAGCCCTGGATACAACCGGATACAAAGGATTTGTTCAGATGCTTATAGCATTTTTCTTCTACTTTCAAACCCATACTGAGTGGTCTGCCCGTTTTTGCCCGTTCATGAGTTATTTGAGAGCAAAGTAGGCCGTATTTCGAACAAAAAACGTGAATATCTCAAAAACGGTTCAACATAATTTATTACTTTGTTCACAAAAATTATGTATTTCATTAATTGTGACAGTTCTGTAGAACATTTTGGCCTTCTAAAAAATCTTGAAAAAAAGTTATGATGAAAAAAATGATTTTTCCGGTCTTTTCTCAAATAATGCTCGATACCTTAAAAACCATTAAAGATAGGACATTTTCACCTTCGGTAAAGTTTCTTATAAATGAATTTACTGCAACTTTGCCGAATACTTCAACTCGCTATCTTTAATTATACGAGAAATAAATTTTGCATCTCACTTATAGGAGGATTAATCAACAATTTTTTTATTTAAAAAGAAGGGGCGTTCCATTGTCACAAATTCTTCCGAAGGTTGTATATCGCTTCAACGAACCATTTCGAAGTTATTCAAAACGATCACGTTTTTCGCGTTTTAAACCACTGTGCGGCGGACCCCCCCCCCCCCCTGCATTGAAAATGTCCAAAACTATTGTTTTCAACTACCAACAACTTGTCCTTCAATATAAAACACTTTCCCGAAAAGTTGAAAAATCCATTTTGGCACATCGGCGGACCCCCCTGTGCATTGAAAATGTCCAAAACTATTGTTTTCAACTACCAACAACTTGTCCTTCAATATAAAACACTTTCCCGAAAAGTTGAAAAAATTCAATTTTAGCGCATCGGCGGACCCCCTGTGCATTGAAAATGTCCAAAACTATTGATTTTCAACTACCAACAACTTGTCCTTCAATATAAAACACTTTCCCGAAAAGTAAAAAAATTCAATTTTAGCGCATCGGCGGACCCCCTGTGCATTGAAAATGTCCAAAACTATTGATTTTCAACTACCAACAACTTGTCCTTCAAGATGAAACACTTTCCCGAAAAGTTGAAAAAATTCCATTTTGGCACATCGGCGGACCCCCCTGTGCATTGAAAATGTTCAAAACTATTGATTTTCAACTACCAACAACTTGTCCTTCAATATAAAACACTTTCCCGAAAAGTTAAAAAATTCAATTTTAGCGCATCGGCGGACCCCCTGTGCATTGAAAATGTTCAAAACTATTGATTTTCAACAACCAACGACTTGACCTTCAATATGAAAACCCTTTCCCGAAAAGTTGAAAAAATTCCATTTTGGCACATCGGCGGACCCCCCTGTGCATTGAAAATGTCCAAAACTATTGATTTTCAACTATCAACAACTTGTCCTTCAATATAAAACACTTTCCCGAAAAGTTGAAAAAATCAATTTTAGCGCATCGGCGGACCCCCCCCCCCCTGCATTGAAAATGTCCAAAACTATTGATTTTCAACTACCAACAACTTGTCCTTCAATATGAAACACTTTCCCGAAAAAGTTGAAAAAAATTCCATTTTGGCACATCGGCGGACCCCCCTGTGCATTGAAAATGTCCAAAACTATTGTTTTCAACTACCAACAACTTGTCCTTCAATATAAAACACTTTCCCGAAAAGTTGAAAAAAATCCATTTTGGCACATCGGCGGACCCCCCTGTGCATTGAAAATGTCCAAAACTATTGTTTTCAACTACCAACAACTTGTCCTTCAATATAAAACACTTTCCCGAAAAGTTGAAAAAATTCAATTTTAGCGCATCGGCGGACCCCCTGTGCATTAAAAATGTCCAAAACTATTGATTTTCAACTACCAACAACTTGTCCTTCAATATAAAACACTTTCCCGAAAAGTTGAAAAAAATTCAATTTTAGCGCATCGGCGGACCCCCTGTGCATTGAAAATGTCCAAAACTATTGATTTTCAACTACCAACGACTTGTCCTTCAATATGAAACACTTTCCCGAAAAGTTGAAAAAAATTCCATTTTGGCACATCGGCGGACCCCCCTGTGCATTGAAAATGTCCAAAACTATTGATTTTCAACTACCAACAACTTGTCCTTCAATATAAAACACTTTCCCGAAAAGTTGAAAAAATCAATTTTAACGCATCGGCGGACCCCCCCTGCATTGAAAATGTCCAAAACTATTGATTTTCAACTACCAACGACTGGTCCTTCAATATGAAACACTTTCCCGAAAAGTTGAAAAAAATTCCATTTTGGCACATCGGCGGACCCCCCTGTGCATTGAAAATGTCCAAAACTATTGATTTTCAACTACCAACAACTTGTCCTTCAATATAAAACACTTTCCCGAAAAGTTGAAAAAAATCAATTTTAACGCATCGGCGGACCCCCCCTGCATTGAAAATGTCCAAAACTATTGATTTTCAACTACCAACGACTTGTCCTTCAATATGAAACACTTTCCCGAAAAGTTGAAAAAAATTCCATTTTGGCACATCGGCGGACTCCCCTGTGCATTGAAAATGTCCAAAACTATTGATTTTCAACTACCAACAACTTGTCCTTCAATATAAAACACTTTCCCGAAAAGTTGAAAAAAATCAATTTTAACGCATCGGCGGACCCCCCCTGCATTGAAAATGTCCAAAACTATTGATTTTCAACTACCAACGACTTGTCCTTCAATATGAAACACTCCCGAAAAGTTGAAAAAAATTCCATTTTGGCACATCGGCGGACCCCCCTGTGCATTGAAAATGTCCAAAACTATTGTTTTCAACTACCAACAACTTGTCCTTCAATATAAAACACTTTCCCGAAAAGTTGAAAAAATTCAATTTTAGCGCATCGGCGGACCCCTTGTGCATTAAAAATGTCCAAAACTATTGATTTTCAACTACCAACAACTTGTCCTTCAATATAAAACACATTCCCAAAAAGCTGAAATCGTTAGCATTTGGATTATTTTACATCCCTACATGTGTGCTGGATCGCTCTCACTCCCAAAATCATTTGGCTAAATCATCATCATAAGGAGTTTCTTACAATAATCATGTACAATACCATCAACCCTGATTTTGCATCTTTTCTATCGTACCTGATTTTCTCAACTTCATAATCCTGATCAAAAAAAAATCATAATCAGGCCGTGATCACAGGCGGTGATTTTGTTGCAATGATTTTTTGCTAGCACATTATCGCTTCAGAGAAAATCACTAGCGATTTTTTATGGTTGTGATCATAGCACTGCATGATCAGCAGTGATAATTATCACTGATGATTTTTGATTTTCGGTGATTTTCCCAGCACTGCCCATGAGTATTATTGAGCATTGAGAGTAGAAAAATTTAGTTTTTCCCTACATAACGCATTGATTGAAGAACTTAGTATTTTATTATCAAGCATTATTAATAATTCGTTTGTCCGTTTATTTTATGTGCCAATTTTTCGCTTTATCATTGATTTGTTTTAGCCTGGTGTTGTCCCACGCTGATTTGAGCGTTTCTCTCATCCCTGTCACTGTCCCATATACTATGTGTTATCAAAACCATCGCGAAACATCATGTACTAAATGTTCTCAATCGATATAATATCCAGGAATAAGAATTATAAGAAATGTATCAGCACACTGTTAGGTGGATAAAAGGGTGCTATTTCAGTACCTACCTCAAAATTATGGGACTTCAGAAGAGCAGCTTCAGCAAAGCTTTTAGTGGGTCAAGGACGACCCTATAGCAGCATTCCGAGAACATCGCATCTTCTATATCATCAACCATAAACAAACGAAGCCGAACCACGCAAGCTCCAGTCGGATCCTACAAATCTTATCACAGTACCAGTGGGCAGCTACCAGAACCGATGAAGAAAAGAGTGGTCACACCATGGAAGCTATATTGGAGATAGATTATAGATTATTACATTAGTGCAGGGCCTGCATTTATTGGTGAGCTCGTTTCGATCTTTTTCTTTATTTCAGAGAGCGAATATAGGCGCTATAACCTAGTCATATTAGCCAGGACAGGTCTAAATACCTCGTACATTAACCTTTTTAGCTAAGTCACCCCAACGATTTATCAAAACCCATTTGAATTGAAACTGTTGGTACGGTTGTCCACGTTTCTTCCTTATTCAAGATTCAAAATGGTTCGGTGATTAAATTCTTCAAATGAATAATTTAATTGCCGTATAATTTTGAATCATCTTCTATATTGTACGCTGTGTCACATATCATATGTGCCACACACATTAATATTGACAAGAAAAATTGTAGGCAAAAGTAATTTTCCAGGATCCCTACATGTCTTGGCTCGGTATGTGTAAACTAGACTAGATTCTACAGTGGTGTAACCCTTTAACACTTATGATTTTTTCTCCGAAATTCTCACCGCCGATACAATCGTGCCGGGATCACTCTCTCAACTATCAAAAGATTACTAACGATTTTTTTGTGATGAATGGGATCTGTGGTTGAATTTGATGGTGGTCACGTCATGATTTTATCTGCATTGAGCATGTTGGAAAAAATCACAAATTTTCAATGGCTTAGGGGTCCGCTAATGTGTAAAAAAGGGGGGAAATGTTCAACATTATGGGAATGAGTTTTATATTGAAGAGCAAGTTGTTGGAAGATGAAAATCAATAGTTATGGACTTATTCGATGCGCAGGGGGTCCGCCAATGTGTCAAAATGGAAACTTTTTCATGCGATAGTAGCAATATCTGGTTACAGATTGTTGGTATGGTAACTGAAATATTTCACAATTTTCTTGCTATATTCAGGAAAAACAATTAATGTTTGTTTCATTAACAAGTTAGTGTCAATACATATCAAACAATGTTGAAGTCATCAAACGAAGAAAATTTGTTTTAATAATCCATCATTACATTGTGGAATTTTTTTTTCTAATTCTCTTATTTGCCACTGCTCGTTGCGATAACTTAACGGAGCCGTGGGTCTATTAATTAATTTCAATATGTAAAAATAAAAATGAATGAAATCAAATACCATTGAATGTCCTTCGGTACTCATCCACGCAATTTTCTATGGCGCGGGGAACCCTTCTTTTGTGGCTGAAAAACATTTGTTCGCTCGCCTAGTGCATTTAGTGGGTCGATTTCATTTCTCTTGTTGTCGTCAATATCATCATGGTTTATGGTGTTTTGATATTCAGGATCAGATGTTTCTCCTTTCCGACAGTGCTTACGGTTCGCGAGCGTAAAGCCGTTATATTGGTATTACTTCCTCGCCGATGGTACTAGAAGTTGTGGTTCAGGTCATGATGTTGAATATTGTGTTTCTGATTAGTTTGCCGAAGATGACTGAGATGCATTCTGTTCAGCATCTTCCGCACACGATGTTGCATGGTGTGCTGTCTGGTTGCAGCACTTTCACGTAAGTGTCTGCTCTTCGTGGATGTATAGTGTGGTTTGAGTGATGTTAGTTCCGTTATATTTGAATTGTATAGTCAAATATCAAGTGTACCGGATTCCACTTCTCTGAATTACGCCATGGATTTTGTAATTATTTCTCGGGGGGTACGCGGTGATAAGTCATGAATACTGAATACTGCACTGTGCAGGGGATGATACTGAAGATAGGTGACATCCTTAAGGCTAAGCTTCATGTTAACCTTCAGAAAATGTTCCACCTTATGAAGACTCGGTAATGTAAAACTAAATCTCACGTCAACAAGCACGTTGTTGGGTCGAAGCAACACTTTTTCATCAAATTCGCTCATGATACAATGTTTCCTTTATTCTAGATACACTAGCTGTCGTTCAGCTGTTCCTGAGAATTTTTTACGCTCAACAAGGTACATTTAATAAAAATTGATTGAAGAATAATAAAGATTCATTCAAAGATTAATTCTGGTTCATATAGAAAATGATAAAATTTGATATGAATGACGTAATGCCCTACAACTCGATCTTCTCGTATTCTGACAAAGGTCCTTTCAACAAAGGTAGAAACTTGAATTTGCCGAGTGCTATATTATTTAATATATTTTTCCTTATATTTTCCAATGGTTCCATTGTCAAAAACTTTAGGCAAAGTAGGCAGGGATCTAAAATTGTCCAAATGATGTGGTATTTGGCATCTGAGTTTACTTTGATATTTGTTACAATATGCCTTTAAACCAACAACTTGCTCTTCAATATGAAACTCATTCCTAAAAAGTTGACAAATTTCGCATTTTGATTCATCCATGGACGACCACCACCCCTCCCCCTGTGCAATACTACTGATTTTCAACTGCCAACAACTATCCCTTGAATATAAAACTCTTTTCCATAAAGATGAAGTTTTTTTCCATTTTATATATCAACATTTCTACTAGCTCGCTAAGGTCGGGGAGCTCTGTACCTCCTAATTTTTTTTGCTTGAACCTACACCTTATTAAATTGCCATGTATTGAAAGCTTGTGCGTATCCCAAATCGAGCAACTTTGCTGAAAAACTCATCCTTCTAAATGCCCTAATTTGGAGATGTTGAAATATAAAAATGTGTGCTCACTAGCGCCGCCAACTTAATCATTTCATTATCAAACAGGCTGTGTCGTCCTCAGAAACTATACAGAAAACATCATTTTCATGAAATTTCGAAATAGAACATCACCTAACATATATTAGAAGTTGTATTCTCCCTAGCGCTCTAGTGGTTGAATTCTGTAATTGCCGTCGGGCAGCAATCGATTAACTGATGAATAGTGCTGAAGATGCCACATTTCTATCTTCTATCATGATCTCGAGTTACAGAATATGAAAAATAGTGCAAGCTCACTAGCGCAGCCTCGAGGATTTCAAATTGATTTGTCCATAATCACGTGGCCGTAGCCATATAATCATATACTTGAAATAAGGAGATAACGTCTTAATTGAGCAGCTCTCCTCAATGCCAACGTTCGCTGGAGCGCTCGTATGCCTAGTACACAATGCGAAAATACATACTTTAAATAAACGTCTAAAATTTTCTGATATATTTTTTGATTATTTATCTACCAATTCAAATAATTAAAAAAAAATCGATTTTATCATTCTTGTATAGCAGGCCACCCCCTTAACAACCCTGAAAAGTCTCGATTCCGATTCTCAGTCTAGCTAGCTCTCCAAATGTATCACTATGTTAATAGAAAATCGGAAAATCTAGCGATATCGCTGTCGTACCAATGGTTCTCTGTCGAAAATGGCTAGATTCCCATTCAGTATCTGTGATGGGGAATATGTGTGAATAGATATAACGACATCGATAATCGAAAATGCCACAATAAGGACGAAATTGAATCTGTTTCTCCTATTCCAACCAATTGAGCCAAAGTGTTAAGTGAAACACTTTCGCACATCGAATTGCTATAACGATACACACATTGCCTTACTTCGCCAATCGTTTGCAGACGCCAACTGCTCGATTATGCTTAGCAATGCTGTATGTACCTACTTTCCCCCTACCAGCTTCATGTAAAATTCTCTCTACATTGTGAAGCGAATCGTTTGTAGGTGAAAACTTTACCAAACCGTAAAATGCTTTCCGTTCCTGTGTGGTGTTTCAAAAAAAAAAGCACAGGACATGCTAACCAAAGAAAAGCAATAACAGTTTTATGGTTTATCGTAGTTCTTGCGGGTTCGAAATTTGCATATCTTGTGCATAACTTTCATAAGTTTATGTTATCTTTCAGTGCTATTGCATCTGCGGAAACAAACGATCTGGTGGGCTTCGACGAGCATGAGGAAAGCCTTTTCATACCGGAAATCTACGCCCTTTTCTTGTTAGCTTTTGTTTTCACTTGCAAGCATTCAACCCATGTCTGGCAGCATACACTTCATACATAAACCTACATACATGCATACATACAACTATGACGACATCCCCACAATGGACTCACTTTCTGTGCAACCAAATAGCTGTTGGTGCTCATAGAACGTACTTCAAATTATGCTTATATACACTCTCGTATCAACATACGTCGCAGTAACGTTTCACTTCCCATTGGGACAGATGCACAAGATTTTTTTGAATAGTCTTTGATTGCAAGTCTGATTTAGGAACATTTGTACTGATTACGGAAACTTTCTCTCTTTCCCTGCACGGCTCAATTGTGATGCCACTGGATTGGAATGATATCGTATTCTTGTTATGCGGGAAAGGT
The DNA here is from genome assembly GCF_030247195.1 of Topomyia yanbarensis. NCBI lineage: Eukaryota > Metazoa > Arthropoda > Insecta > Diptera > Culicidae > Topomyia > Topomyia yanbarensis. The sequence goes on along the minus strand of NC_080671.1, from coordinate 306,372,201 downwards.
TAGTTCGAAAGTATATAATCGGACCTCGGCAATTTCTTCTTTTCCAAATAACAGCAATGATTAGAGCAAATACTTCGTTAGGTAGTGGTGAAACAACTGAAAGCATGAAGTTGATCAATTTCAGCTGGCATGAACATGCCACAATTATTGCCGTCGGATACCGGTGTATTGAGATCGATAGTACTGGCATAGCACACTATCGAGGTGCACTCTAGATGTTCATAAAATAAGGTAAACTAGGACGCCTCAAGTTGTGGTTCGAGCAATAAGAACCACAGATTTTATAGATAGATAGGCAAATATGAATCAACGCATACAAATGGCAAGTATTAGTACTATCACTATCTACGCAATTCTTACTAATTCCCTTACTCGATTGCCTATAATTATTAATTCAAAGTTCACTCATGCTTTCAACTTTACATCCGACTTGGAAGTTTAATGTTAATGTCACCTGTTGTACTGAATGGAATAATTCAATTTATGCACAATTTGTTCGAAAATAGTCGCACAAATATTTCATTAACGCTCCAGAAGTCAAGCAGTGCATTGAGTGCACATCGTTATTATATTTAGGAGAAATCGTTTTAGAGCTTCTGACGGTCGCCTGAATGTAGATATTTCCGTGACTACCGGAGCGCTAAATTTCGAAGTATTTAGTACAAATAACGAAAAACGTCTCATTGGTTGTCACTGTTTCCTGTGCGCTAATAGATTTATTTTGTTCCGTATGCTACGACTTTTTCGATTAGTAGATAGTTTTACACACAGTTTAAATTGCGAGTGGAATATGATGAAAAGCTGCATGCAATCAGTGCGCTTCCAGTCTTTGTGTGAACTGATAGTAAATGGAAAATAAGCGCTCAAAGTTAACTCAACTGTTTATTTGTTTATTTGTTTATTTGTTTATTTATTTGTTTATTTGTTTATTTGTTTATTTGTTTATTTGTTTATTTGTTTATTTGTTTATTTGTTTATTTGTTTATTTGTTTATTTGTTTATTTGTTTATTTGTTTATTTGTTTATTTGTTTATTTGTTTATTTGTTTATTTGTTTATTTGTTTATTTGTTTATTTGTTTATTTGTTTATTTGTTTATTTGTTTATTTGTTTATTTGTTTATTTGTTTATTTGTTTATTTGTTTATTTGTTTATTTGTTTATTTGTTTATTTGTTTATTTGTTTATTTGTTTATTTGTTTATTTGTTTATTTGTTTATTTGTTTATTTGTTTATTTGTTTATTTGTTTATTTGTTTATTTGTTTATTTGTTTATTTGTTTATTTGTTTATTTGTTTATTTGTTTATTTGTTTATTTGTTTATTTGTTTATTTGTTTATTTGTTTATTTGTTTATTTGTTTATTTGTTTATTTGTTTTTTTGTTTATCTGTTTATTTGTTTATTTGTTTATTTGTTTATTTGTTTATTTGTTTATTTGTTTATTTGTTTATTTGTTTATTTGTTTATTTGTTTATTTGTTTTTTTGTTTATCTGTTTATTTGTTTATTTGTGTATTTGTTCATTTGTTTATTTGTTTATTTGTTTATTTGTTTATTTGTTTATTTGTTTATTTGTTTATTTGTTTATTTGTTTATTTGTTTATTTGTTTATTTGTTTATTTGTTTATTTGTTTATTTGTTTATTTGTTTATTTGTTTATTTGTTTATTTGTTTATTTGTTTATTTGTTTATTTGTTTATTTGTTTATTTGTTTATTTCGTGTTGTGTTCATTTGATCCGTTTTCGATGCTGCTTCTAACAATTTTGAATATCTGCGCGTTTGAATCATGAAAGACCCATGCTCATTTCGATTAAGTAACTTCCATTCTTCCAACAAATCTAAAAGTTACCAGCTTTGAAAAAAAATGATTTCGCAGCGCCAAACAAAACATTCCGCTTAATCAAAACTTTCCACAGCTTCTTGATAGCAACAGCAGATGTAGTAGAAACAAAACAAATAAAACTTTTAACTGACATTAGTTTTTTTCTGCCTTTTCCATTCCAAACCAGTCTAACTGCTCTTCTTGCAACATACGTTGCCGATAGAGAAGAACTTTCAACGGTTTTAATTAGTTTTCATGGCAAACTACTTTCTGTTTGCCTTGCAATGCTACCGCTGCGGCAGTCTCGACTTCTCCACTTACTAATTGAAGATAAAGTTAATGGTACTGTTCTTGACTGGATATGCCCGTGATACGCAATTAAAGGCCATAATGATATGAATATAAAGTTAACCGGAAAGAACCAGAAGCACAAGTGCTATGTTTGTTATGGTACATCCTCAATTCGATTTACTTCTTTCTTGGAAACGTTTAGCTATTCATTAGAGTAAGGGAGTAGATGAACAAAACCATTCTCTGGTATGAAAAGCGATGTCATTGTAGGAAAGTCGGCAAAACAAAAAACTTGAAAAGGCATAAAAATGGATATACATAAGAAACCCATTTGAAACTTACATTAAATTCGAGTAATTCGTAAGCTTTCGGAAAAGTAAAATGAGTTAATGGTGGAATCGATCAAAATTTACATTTAATGAGTTGTGCATGCACAACACATGCTTAAATAATTACCGCTGAACTGTTTTTATAGCAATCCGAGCTGTTCTATGAGCTGGTTGGTTTTTCTACCCGCTCTGTATCGAGATTTCTTCACCCGCTTTTAAAACGTTGCTAAATAAAACATAATAATAAGTCAGTGGCTTCAAATCTATGCAACAAAAATAAAATACACAAAACGTCCCATCTATGTTTATATAAAAGATAATATGCTTTTAAATGGAGTAATTTTCAAAAATTAATGTTGCCTCGGAGTTAATCAAACAATATACAATTAAATAGTTTTTGTTGATTGCGACAGGTAGCTAAAATTTACAACTATGAAAGAAAGGAAAATTTTCGTTAACGGTAATTTTTTGCGTACGTTCGTACTCCGATTGTTAATTCGGGAACTTTTTAACATAGCCATTTCAAAGCAGCTTCGTCTGATCTCTGATCCTCCATGTATAACTATATTTGAAGGTATATGCATTTGTTTAAAATGTCAATGATATAATTCGTACCTTTAATATCACAGACCAATGATCTGTTTGATTGATCCAGTGCTTCTATTTGTATTCCGCAATATACAGCACAAATTATGGTGGTGGTCAGCTATTTTAGTCCGCTTCCCTTACTACCTATAGACAACAGTGTCATCTTTGAAAATGAACCACCTTGGTTATATATGCAGCTAATTTTTCCGATCTTATTTTACTGTTAACAATTAAATAGCCTTCATTTATTATACTCAGAATTGCACATATTTTATCGTATGTAATTTTAAATGTTCCTTTATTTGAAGGCATTATAAGGCAACACGTATCAGCCGGTTGATGCCAATTGAGCTAACATTTGTTTGAACTGATCAAACTAATTTCTTTGTTTGTTTAGTGTTTATTTGACCAACCAGGAAACTAATCTACTGGGCATTTAATGTGCGTGGGGAAGACGTTCGGTCTTGTCTGAGTGAAATGATGACTGTTAACCCTCCGGCAATCGCGGTGTTATATTTTGTGCAACACCTTCCGAAACTCTAGCGAAATCATCTTCTAGCACCAGCTGCTGCTCATTCGGGGAGCCAATCGCGTGAGTGCCGGAGGGTTAAATCATGTATCAGGGTTGAGAATTAACAGTTCGCGTGAAGAATTTGAACCCAGTTACCAATTTGCAACGTTTATATCAACACGAAGAACATGTTTCATTGTCATATTCAATAAAGTTAATTGTTTTCATTGTATTGAATATTTTTATTTGCTTTGAAGTACTGCATATATTATTGATTGTCATGCTAATTATATTCCTTCATGAGTATAACAATATTCTAGCTTTATTATTGACGTAAAAGATGACATTAACTATCTCGAAACGCTAAAGGTAATCGCTTCTCATGATATTGTATTATTATTGGAATTGAAAAAAAACTTTTAAAGTCACATAAATAAAAATAAAGTAAAAAATTGATTTTGGAATGCCGTGTTTTGTCGGAATAAAGAAACAAGGAATAAAAAATAAGTTTATACCGTTTGATTCAATTAGTGTGGCGCCTGGCATAAAGTACTCAAACCGAAAGTTATTTTGTTTCACGATTTTGAAGGCATGGTAACATTTTGTGTAGTGTTAAGATTTATTTATACATTTATTTATATTCATTTATTTTCACGCAGAGCCACACATACGAGCGTTACAAGAGTACACGTCCAACCATTTCCACGTCGAGGAGCGCCGCGGCGAACATGATAACTCTTAATAAAATTGTCTGACACATGAAATTCCAAAAGATTTGTAAAACTTAGACTTGCAGTTAATCGATGGAAAAAATAGAAAAAAAATCGAGTTTCGGAAAATGGCTTAATTAAAACTGAAAAATGTCATTTGACTGTTAAATTCGCTCATTTTTGTGCATAATAATTGGGAGGAATTTTTTTAGTCATTTTTGTGTGGTTCATCGACAGGCTACAAATATTGGTCATTCTCATAAAAAAATCAAGTCAATTCATTGATTGGTTTTTGAGTTATTCTGTTCGCCAATTTGAAAAATGCAGTTTCGAGAAAAAAAGAGTGTCCCACATCAAATTGCATCACCGTAAAAACGGATACATCGTGTATCCTCTACGGAATCTACTACACAATTGTTTTGATTATTTCCCAAAAAATCGCGCAAAAATCTGTTTGTTCTGTACAGCACCGCGCAAATAATTGACGTTGGAAAACAAATCGGCAATTTCAGTTGCCAGACACTTAGAAACGATCGAAGCATTTTGCTTCCGTCCAATTCAGGAGCGGATCCAGAAACAAATTTCGGAGGGGGTCCGAAATTTCGAATTTGAAATGTTCATTGTACAATACGTAATATGTGATACCCTTATTGAACTAAAATCAGTTTTGGTAGTCGAATCTGGTTTGGAATGATTTTGAATTTAAAACGAATTTAAAATAGAAACTATTTTAAAATTTCTCAAGAACTTAAAAAAAAATTGGGGGGGGTGGTCCAAACCCCCAGGACCCTCCCCCTGGATCCGCCACTGGTCCAATTGGTCAGTTTATTTGTATTATCGTACATTTTTTGGATATTATTATAGAAAACAGCTAACCCGATAAGAGGGAAGTTATTTTCCAAAGCACGAAATGGAAATTTCAATTGTAATTCTTCTGAGAACGATTTTGTGGTCCTAATAAGGACCGTTTGTTGTGAATATTATTTCGACATTTCCTTGCCAATAATAATGCGACTTCTGTGCACGTCTAGTGATGGAGGCAATTTTTGAGCGCCTTTGTTTGATGCTGCTAACGGGGAGTATTCCTTCCAGGAACTAACGAAGCGTGTCGCCGGCGACAAGCGAACTGATTTTAACGATGATCAAATGCAAACTGAAAACATTTTCCTATAGACAATTCGATTTACCTATCTCAGATGTGGTTCATCGTCAAAAAGGCGGCGCTAACAAGTAAACCACCAATCAAAGCACGGCTAATTAATGCTTTTACAAAATCATTTCTATCAAAATTTACGGTAATCGTATCCTCTACGGAATCTGCTACACAATTGTTATGATTATTTCCCAAACCACGCAAGAAGCTGTTTATTCCGTACAGTACAGCGGCAATTATTGGCCGTTTGTTTATGAGAATCGTCCGTACACTACTCGTCGACCATCAAGTATCGAATGATAAGGCAAAAAGGAAATTCAGCACATATATTTATAACTTTTCCTTGCTTGATTGACCTCTTAATTCTCTGTATTGACGGCTCTGCTCGGAATAGCCGCCTCGTGTATGCACATTTCCCCCTTTTTCGTGAAATTTATAATTTCAATTCAACCGATTTTCAATAGAATACTTATATAGTACATCAAATTTATTAGCAATTATATTCAAGTCAGGTGTTTCTGAATCGATTGGTGTATAAATTATTGAAATCCATCAACTAATTGCGAAGTTATAACCGTACAAACCTTACATAGTTTCGTTACATAGGAGATTTTCAAAATTTAGAATGACACCCAGGCCCAGATAGTGGAGTAAGACATTTTTAATGTCAAAAGAAGTCGATTTTTTACCTTGAACATAAGCAACACTCCCGACTGTCGGCAGTCCGGAGCTAATGTTGTTTTTTACAAACAGAGCATTTCCAAATTAAGTAAACAAACGATAATCTATCATAAATTCTCGGCAGCCGGCTGCCCAGAGCAATAAATACATGATAACACTACAAGACTAGAGTTTGCATAGATCGTATCACTCATCAAGGTGAATCCAGATTTGTGTAACTCTTTACCTACTACTTCCTACTAACAAAAACTCCTTCCTGTGGCAAAGTGGAGATGCAGAGGTATACGCGATCTGCATAACAACGTTTGTTACACTAGCATTCCTTTCATTCCACGAGGACTTTAAGAACGTGACCGGCGCCGTTGTTGGCAGTTCAAAATATAGAACTCTCGAAACGTGTACATTGAGAATGGATAGCTACACCCAGGCCCATTCGTTGATTCATTATGCAATTTTGCTTGCTCTCGTCAATCAAGTAGTAGTAACTACGAATTGTATGCTCATCCTGCTCATGCTTATGCTTATGCTCATGCTCATGCTCTACTTTTTAGAATTCCCCCTTAATATTCGAAGCGATTCAGGCGGATACCCCATAAATAATTACGTACTAAATCAATGAACGTTCTTTTATTAATAAAGATTAAACAGCAAACCGAAACCAGAAGTGACGCCCCAAACTAATTGTGTCGGCACACAGCGAATAATGAAAACCAATCAGAACCTTGTTTAAGAAACATTCTCAAAACATCATGTTTTCCATTAGTTGTAAATACTTTGACGTTTGTTACAAGATCATTGTAATTTTTTTTCTGCCCATTACTTAAATATTTTGTTCGGTAAGACGGACGCTATGCACAACCGTTAAACATATAATACCACATTGTTGATCGATATTTTACTTATGGGCTCTTATATTGAAAGTTTTGATCAGGGGCCCCATCAAAGAGTAAAACTCTAGAGTATTGTCAGTTTCCAGTTTGTAACTTACGGGTTTTCATCTACACTCTACAAAGGCTCAAATTATCTTAGCTTCTCAAAAGCACCGTTCGGGAGTTCGTTGTTCTTTCAAATATTCGCTAGTGCCACAATATACCCCACAAAATCTGCATGTCGCTTCTGAGTGCCAAATCTACTAATACTTCTTAGTGTCCAGTGTTGATTGAAGATCTGAGACAAATAACACAACTTCACTGTCGCGATTTGTGTTTACTTATATTGCGCAATTCTACTGACACACTCGACATTTGAATGCCGTTATTACCGGATTGACTGTGAAGGCGACGGCATTTAGATTCTCGTTAGGTTTTAGCTTTAGGTTAAATATATCAATTAGATGTAAATTATCCAAAGTTTCGCATGGCACAGAAAATACCGATCCTTTATTTATTCAGTACCGGTATTTCAGTACCAAGAATGGATAACTGTTATGGGTATCACAGCCCCAATAGTAATAATACTCTGCTTATTTTATTGCAAAAATTCAAAAAAAATTTTGTTAACAAATTTAATTAAGTAGCTTTTACTTGGTTCATTAAATGTTACAAAAAAATAAGCTGATCACCTTGTTGGTCACTCCTTTTGTAGTAGGGAAATTCAAACTGCTTCTTATCAAAACAGCTATGGTCGAATAGAGGCGGCACGTGCCCCTCCCTGGAACTGAAGGTCACTTCAGTCTACTGCACTTTACAAACGATTTTGATTTTCCGATTTTGTGAGCTACATTGCGAATTGAAAGGCTGACATTTTCTCAATAATGACAACCTCCTACTGGTCTATTTGTCGAGAGTATACATTTCGATTTGTTCCCCTTCCAACCTTCCGGTCCACCGTTAAGCGCTGGTCAAACAATTTGCACACACAAAGCACGACACTCTTCGGCAGTTTTAACTTTTTTTTACGAAATCGCTTACCAACAACGTTTGATTTTGATGCTGTTCATACAAAATGTGTTTGCGAACATACACTTGGTTCTACGTCATATTACCGCATATTGAATAAGTCGCAAAGTTTCCGAAATATAATGTGGACAGGATTAAAGCACTTTAAATAAAGAAAAGAAAATATTACAAGACTATTGGATAGAATTAAATTCAAGCGTATAAATAGTGAAAACTCTTGAACCATAGTACTCAAGTGAGAACAAGGATGTGAAATATACAGATCGGAAAACTAGAAGTGGCAAAGTCATTAGAAATAAGCTTAAAATCTTTCGTACTAATCTTTTGCCTTCTGCTGGCAGGAGTCGCGCGTAGGCAAAGTTACTACGAATCACTCCATTCTACCAATTTGTCTCACGGCAACGACAGACTTTCTCTCATACTATCAATCGGTTTGATTTAAAAAAAATTCTATTATTATAACAAAAAGAAAAAAAGACCCGTTGAAAAAAAAACTTTTACAATTGCAGTGTCAAATAAATGTTTTAAACGAAAATTGAATGTGCAATCTCGTGCACCAGAGTGCCACATATGAGAAACTGGGCAACCCAAAAAAGTTTGATGGCCCGTTTCAGCTTTGCGAACTCTCGCCTAATTGTGCTGTCAACATTGCTGACAAAATCACGAAAATATGGAAACAAAACTCATACTGCGCTCACCTCTACACAACCATATAGCCATCGAGAATGGTCAGCAAGAACTCTGTTGACCATGTAATTTCATAACATAGTTGTAATTCTGACGGAAAACGCAAACTTCAAATTGATTCCACATCCCACATCCTGCACGGCTTGGTTGTTTGACAACCCGTCGAGAAGCGAATTGTACGACCCTCTGGATGCTGTAAAACATTCACTGAGCGATAAAGCAATTATAAAGTTCTAATCTGATAAATCCAATTAAAGTTGAAAAGGGTCATTGAAAGTTTCAACTACCTGGGAATGTTAACAGTTTTCGCCATCTGCTACACCGTTTGTGTTTATCAGTTCGGCACCATTTGTGAATTTGAAGCCTCGCCCGCAACGAGATAAACTAATGCTCATAGTTCCATGTAACGAATGTACAATTTTAATCACCTCTCCACTCATACCAATTGGAGAAGTGAATTCAAAGATTATTCATAGTCCCATTTCCGATCTAATTGATTGTTGCGCATAAATGCAAATGACCGCAGAAAATAAAACCAAACATCCATGATTGATTTGCTCTTACGGCATTAAGTACGTGCCCTTCTTCAAATAGTCATTCTTTCATATCGAACAAAAAATCAATAATGAAAATCACGAGCCAGCCTTGTCGGGAGGGAGGACAGTTGAATTGTGTCCCGTTTCCGTATAATTTGAGGCAGAGTTTGCCGTTTGGTTTTATAGGCAATAAACGAGAGACTCTGTTTTTCTCACCAACACACTTCTCACCCACTGACTGGAAGTTTGTCATTCCGACTGTTTCTTATCTCTACCCACCAGGTCAGTAGGACTGGTACCCCGTCCCTAGAGTACCTCTTCAATGTACCATCAAATCTTGGACATGGCCTAGAACAAGTAAGCCGCAAATGCAGACCGAAACCGAAGCCATTTTGTAACGAAGTTTCAGCGATTGAGGACCATGAATGACAAGATTTACTTCCTCCGCTTTCTCTCTTTTATGCCGTTCATCAACGAAGGCTTGATAAGGGTATCATTAGGGATTTGGTGATGCATAAAGAAGTGCCTTCTGTATTCAGTGTCCGTTTGGATCAATTGTGGGTAGTATGTAAATACACATAAAAGGTGCACGTAGGAAGAGTAGCTTAGCTTTCGATACAAAAGCTTTGGGTCGGTCGAAAATGGAAATCGATGACTTAAGATGGATCGTGACTGGTCCGTATAAAGCGTTTGCTGACGTAAGATATGAAAAATCCTCAACGAAATACAGCTGTCAGCTAAAGCTGCCGTATCATAGTTATTTAGTTGGTGATGCTAAACGAAACCGAATTCAGTATTCCCCACCAGTCCACCTAAACCAAAATCGAAATAGCTTCCCCTGACTCTATATACATTAAACTGGTTGGTGGTTGCATAGCAAAAATCAGAATCAGCTAGCGCAGCACTTTGTGAGTAATTTATGGTCTCAAATGGCAATTACATCCCGGCATCCCGTAGTGCGCTATAATCTATATGGATATCAGTATGAGAAAAGCAACTTGAAGCTCAGAATATGATTTGGAAAAACTTGCTAGGATTTTTCAAATGTTAGTGGAATTTTAAAATACACTGGAACCTCCATTTACAAATCAAACCGGAGATTCGAAAATTAAATTAGTTCGTGAAAAAAGTGTTAATTAACTATTTTGGTTTAGGTTGCAAAAGAAGATATCTTTACCTTTTTTATTGACATTACTTTCGTCAAAGCAGTTCACAAAATCAAATGAACTTAGTGCTAATCTTTAACACATAGATAGGTAGATATGATTTTTTACACATTTTCCAGGTATTCCTAAAAAATACCGAAAACTCTGCAAGCGTAAACAGTTATTTTTCGATAATTTGTGGATACGGTAGATACTCATGGAGGATCATAATGTAAAGCTGATTAATGAGGGGGTAAGGGTTTCACCGTGAAATAAAAACACTTTTTTTCGATTTTTTTAGAACTTTGCGTGAAGTGAATTAATCAAAACTTTTGTACATTATAGTATATCATTTCAATAACATATTGTAATTTTTCTATGCAAAAATATCGAAAAACGACTAGGTGACGAAGCTTTTTGTAGAACGTCTCTGGAGAAACCTGATTTGCGGTGTTACCTGCTATTCCAAAACTACTTAACCGATTTCTTTTAAACTTTGCATACACATTCTATGTGAAAAATACCTAACCCCTACGTTAAGTTTTTGAGATAAATTTTCAATTAAGGGGTATTTTTTACTCATTTTAAATAAAAAATACTATTTTTCACGAAAAATTCCGCCTTTTTATGAGTAAACACACCCTTTAATTGAACAGTAAACAAATATATATCCACAGAGAATGATTAGTTGTCCAATCAAACAGAAGACCAATTTCAAGGTATCGGATCCTTGCTTTCTAAAACGAGCCATATGACGGGTACTTCACAATTTGAATTTCATTACACGTAAAAAATAAATTGTGTAAATTTACACCTGATCCTGTCATATACGAGCATCAAAAATGATATAGTTTTAGGGCTAATTCTAATTTTACATGAAGTTTAATTTCGCGAATCAATAATTTTATTCCAAAATGTTGATTGCACGTGATGGAAACAATTCTCTAGCAATAGATTGTGCACTAATGTATTCTTCACTGCCAGTATAGTGCCTTTTACTCCGACATCTTGTGATCAAATGCCAACCATTGCTCTCGCCGACAGCGATCGTCGTATTCTGGGGCACGATGGTTCATTCGGGATGCCTCGAATTCCTCGCCACAGTCGACAAAGCGGCCGCGAACCGTTCTGATCGGAATTTTTAAGCGAATCTGTACACAGGGTGTGTGGCGAATTTTTTTCCAATAGCCATTGTCGTTTCAATGCGCGCTGGTTCAAGCGTAAAGGAGATAGTTCGGTCGGTGAATGTGTCAGAAAAAACAGTGTTTGATTTAAGAAAGCCTTGGGAAAGTGATAAACTGACGTTCGCGGCTACCTGGAAGAAAAACAAGTGCCGTTCCAATACGGCAGAATGAAGCCTGATCCAAAAAGTAGAGCAAATGACTTAAAAGAAATAAGCTAATTCAATTAGGTGAATACTACGGGTGGGTGCTCATTTCTTCTCTGCGCTACGCAGAGGCCAATTCATGAATCACGGTTTTGGTAACAAAGGAAGGATACAGATGCCAAGTTATACTAAGCATGTTACCTTCTTCCGACGTTTATTTTCGTTCAAATTACACTGATAGAATATATTCGTAAATCGCTAGAAATTAGATTCGCACAGAAAATTTTCAAAAAATATGCGAATTTTTCGTACATATAATGAATCGTTCGTAGTTCTACTGAAACACTTTTATTTTTTATTACGAGTTTTTCGTGAAAACCACGAAAGGACTTTCGTTGGCTTATTATGAGACGGCTTCATTAGGCAAACGAATTCTTCGCTATATACGAAAGTCTTTATAATATTTACGAGCACCATTTGTCAAACCGTTAACGTCAACAGAGGTGCAATGGAGGTAGAATATGGAATCATTGTTGCTATACGTCAGATAATCGTTGATCATCACGACGGTTTCGGTCTGACTATTTAGTAACCGTATCCGTATCCGAAGATTTCCTGAACCTCTTTCGGTTGATCCAGAATCCGGTGCAGTACGGATTCAGTTGAGCCATCGCGAACTGCTCGTTGGTTTTGTATGAATAAGCTTGAGTTTTTCTCTGCAGGAGCAATGTCAAAATAATATGCTACTAAATACGAAAAATTCTCTTAGATGAACGAAATGAATTCGTGCGACCAACGAGATTGTTCGTAATATACACAAACGTTTATTAAAATAAACAAAACATTTCGTTTCATTCACGAAAAATAATGTCGTTTTCAACGACGACATTCGTGAAATGTACACTAAACAAGTAAAATTTATGAAAACTTTCGTTCATCAAGCGGTCATTTCTTCATACCACAATAAAATCGATTTTGCCAGATCTTTTTCCTAAATAAAAAAGAATCGATGTTGTCAAACAAAGGTTCCAAAAGATCGAATGAAAAAATAAGAGGATGATATATACGAAAACTTTTCTAAGATGAACGAAAAGAATTCGTGCGACCAACGAAATCGTTCGTAATATACATAAACGTTTATCATCAACGAATCATTTCGTTTCATTCACGATAAATAATGTCGTTATCAACGATAACATTCCTGCAATGCTCATCAAGCGGCTATTACTTCACACCAAAATCTTTCCCCAATAGAGGTGAACAGGTTGAAATAAAATCGATTTTGCCAGATCGATCCTTTTAGTTAGTTATAAAACTCGTTGTTGTTAAACATCGATCTTAACTCATCGATTGAAAAAATATGCTAATGAATACGAAAACTTTCCCAAGATGAACGAAATAAATTCGTGTGAGCAATGAAATCGTTCGTAATATACAAAAACGTTTATTAAAATAAACGAAACATTTTGTTTCACTTACGAAAAATAATGTCGTTATCAACGATTACATTCGTGCAATGTAAACTAAATAAGTAAAATTTACGAAAACTTTCGTTCATCAAGCGGCCATTTCTTCGTACCACAATAAAATCGATTTGGCCACATCGATTGTTTTAAATTAAAAAAAATCGATGTTGTCAAACATCGATCCAAAAAGATCGACTGAAAACAACAACGGTCTAATAAATACGCAAACTTTTCTAAAATAAACGAAATGAATTCGTGCGACCAACGAAATCGTTCGTAATATACACACACGTTTATTAAAATAAACGAAACATTTCGTTTCATTCACGAAAAATAATATCGGTATCAACGATAACATTCGTGCAGTGTACATTGAATGTGTAAAATTTACGAAAGCTTTCGTTCAGCAAGCGGCTATTCTTGTACATGAAATGAACGGAACCTACTACTTACAATGCACGCAAATAATTCGTTGCAGAAAACGACGAATGAATTCGTGCATTGCATGATCGATTTCATTATATTTACTGAAAGTAGAAACCATTTCTTTTACGTTTACCATTTTATGTAACATTGAAAAATCCTACTTAAGAGGGGCTAATTGAACTTATTTAGTCAATTTCATTTTCAAATTACTGAACCTCTCAGCATTTCCTAACTTGTATCAAATGAACTTCGCTGAAAACTATTGACTTTTGCGTTTGTCGTCTTTTGATTTTTTTTTTTGCCGCGAATTTGGCAATGGAATATTTTAGCTGAATTGATTAACGAACAGATTTCTGTTCGAATCCACAGGAAAATTTGACCGATTTGACTGATATATAAAAGCAGATTGGTCATGAATTTATAAGAAGCCTAACTTCAGTTTTAAGCATGCTCCGGCTAAGCTCATGAATGTTATATGATTGCATGATAGAATTGGATACAGAAGAGGTCCATCTTTAATAAATATGCTGTATCTTGATCAAAAAACCGGGCACTGCAAGACTTGGAGTACATCGCTACTCTGTTGGCCCGAAGTGTAGCCACTTTTGCTTCTGAAATTACTGCATTTCGACACAAACGTTCACCATGACAGAATTGTGAACAAAGGCTTATTTGTTCTTCAGATAGTTTATTTATTTATTTATTTATTTATTTATTTCAAGTCGTCAATCAGATGTAGACCGGTTTCTTACAATAATTATTAAACTAACTTAACACTAGTTAAAATTTTGGTTTACTTTAAACTGCTGCTTAAGTTTTGTTTTCGACATAGTGAAGTCAATGCTTTCGCAATGTTTGTTGTAAATATTCATCATTTGGTTTAAAGGGCCAAACTTGGCATAATTAGTGCGATGGCGAATTGTACAAAAGATGCTTCGGTTACGTAGTTGTCGAGAAGGAGCATAAAAATTTAGTTTCGATAAAAGTTCGATTGAATCAATACGATGTGATACAATGTCGTTTACAAATGATACCATAGAAAATTCACGACGATCTTTCAAGGTTTGAATGTCAATTAGTATGCACCGTGCTTCATAAGATGGCAAATGTAGTCCAGTCCAACCTAGTTTACGAAGAGCGAACATCAAAACTGCTTTTGTACTGATTCTATCCGGTTTGCATGCGTTGCTGAAAAAGGCGACCAAACTATACTACAATATTCTAGTGTTGAACGCACATAGGCTACATATAATGTTTTTATTGTGTAGGGATCTTGGAAATTATAGCTGAAGCGTTAGTGCAAACACACGATAAAATGCGACTGTCATTTGTCGTTTGATTTACTCGCAAATTGTTCATGGTTTGGTCGACTGTTTACATGGAAGAATGTCTGGACAAATCGAAATTTAACATTTATACGGCTGAAAAAATTCAAGATGAAAGCTGCTTAATATCTTCGCATAATCTGAATGGCAAACTAAACCTTTATGTTTAATGATACATGTTACCTAAATACTAGTGTACAATTATTTGCATACACAATTGACTAAGGTGTTTCAGCCGCACCAACTTATTTCTGTGTAGTCAAACCATTTCACGAACTTCAGAAAAGTAAATATTAAAGCTTAAATCTAATTTACAAATAGTATATACGATGGCTTGCCAAGGGGATCATTATCATGAATGAGATCCGAATATTGATTTTTTGGCGATCCTTTTTCTCATAACAGGAAGACGTAGCACGCGAAACGCACACTTAGCAAGCAATGGCAGGAAGCAGTAGGTACAGAACGCAATGTGTAGTAAGATAACCGTAAAATTGCTCCTTAAAAGCTAATTTTCCATTTAATGGGATTTTCCCCCATCCGCACCTGAAATCGGATAGAGACGGAGTGGATTAGATTACGACTCTAATTGGATATTCGAAATGTAAAAACGGAAAGATAGCTAGACTGAAAGAACCGTATCGAAACATCTTACGCTTTGGATCTCAGCTGTGATTTTTAAGTATCTTTTAAACGTGGTAAAAATGTATCTTTGAGATATCAAGCTATCACAAGGGAGGATCATCGGAATATACTGAGTCCCCACTTGAGGCGAAAAGTTTACGAATTTCGGTCATTAAAAAAAATATTATTGCATTTTTTGGAACCATCTCGTTCCATGAATTACTCAACCTGTTACTATCCTCGGTAGGGATGTCACATTGAAGTCTGTAGTACAGCTATAGGTGATACTCAAAGTAACAACAAATCTGTGAAAATGAAAGTTTCCAAGAAAGCGGTGCAAATATTGAATTTTTTAGTAAACCATTAAATATTTTAAAAAATCACAATCTATACGCGAACGGACATCTTAGCGGAATGAATGTACTTTATATATGTTTATACCACATTATATATGTTTTCTACTATTTAAGAAAACATATATAAAGAATTTTTTAAAATGTTAAAAAAAATGTCACCTGTGAAAAAGTATCTGTATATGTACTACAAATTGAACAACATATAAACATCTATGAATGTGGCAACCGTGGTTCTCGTTGATTAGAACGTGTTCTACCATCTAAGATTCTTTTCTATTTCTACTTATTTTCATGTGAAAACAAACGTTACGACATGGATTATGATATTATGATTTAAATGCAAAAAAGTTCCAGTAACACTTTAAAACCCTACTGATCCATAACTCTGCATTCCTCCCATCTTCATCCTTTTTTTTCAACGATAATCACTTCTTAGTTGATGGTAATCTATATAGTATCCCAAAGGGCGCTCTCCCTCCTCGTTAGACACCTTTTACTTGTTATGAGCTTCACTATCATTTCCTTCTTGCCAGTGCTTAGAAACGAGCAAGGGGGCCAGGTGAGGCAAGCATTACATTACCATTACAACTCCGGGTGATGACTTTCTTTCTATTTACCATTAGTGAAATGTGCAAGTAAAAGATCCGTTCTAAATTTTCATATATAATTGGTTTTCCGTTTACTTTTGCGTTTGTCCGTGTTGAAGCAGGAAGAGTAGGTGACCGAACAAATTGAAGATTATTTTACTTTATGCTACTGATCGCACTGTGTGGAGTTGGAGCAGTTGATTATTTTCTGGCGTAATAAATTGCCTCTTCTGGTTGAGTAATGGATAAGACATTCTTTTCATATGATTAGCTCAGACAAGCACTAAAATTTTTTTGTATTTTATGTTCATTCATCCTGTAATTTGAGAAATTTTGCTATGTTGCTCAAAATTGGACCGGAAAGGATTTATGTCATGTTTCCTTGTTAGAACAATTTGGCAATTTTCCGAGCATACGAAGCTTCACAATGTTATGCCTAGTTATGAACAATTGCACCATTACAAAACTGTTAATCTTTATTAACTGCTGGGGTAATACCCTTAATGAGGGATCAATATTAAAAAAAACCTTCATACTCGGTTCCGAGAACATGAGAACAACAAGCTGTGCACATAGTAAATGATAACAAACGATGCGAGACTTTGGGTTGAAGGTACTTTCAACGAGTTTGCTGTCTGTTAGCTTTCGACTACGAGCTAGTAAAGTAAAGAAGCTTCGTGAATGAAAACAATGTCAGGTAATTAATTAGCCTGTTCTA
This sequence comes from Topomyia yanbarensis, assembly GCF_030247195.1. NCBI lineage: Eukaryota > Metazoa > Arthropoda > Insecta > Diptera > Culicidae > Topomyia > Topomyia yanbarensis. Next base: position 306,355,022 of record NC_080671.1, on the reverse strand, counting down.
CTTGACATGGGTTCCATCCTGACCGGACATATTTCAGGAGTCTGGTTTTACGTCTGCTTGCTCGCTCTTATGAAGCAAGTGCAAACCAAGTGCTCCGTACATCAATGTATCCCAGTACAGTAATGTTTCGATTATATCACGCTTATATATCCATATATGTATGCATGTATCTGTGCATATACATACGTATGTGTACATTCTTAGTATGTATATGTAAATCAGTATGTATATATTTAAGTAAATATATATACTTGTACTTATATATTGTTTTACAGATATATGCATCTATAACTAGGCGAGATATAATCGAAACATTACTGTATAACAGAGGCTGACTAAGATGCAGGGCCGTCTTATGGCCATTCGGGGTCTTCTGGACACTATTGAAATAAGGAGCACCTACAATTGAAAATGTTTCAAAAGCTGGAGGATATACTTTTCGGTCTATGTTTATATCTAGTCTATGTTTATGTCTAGTCTATGTTCGAACATTGATAATTATCGAGGAATCTTGTGTTTAATTGCTGTATCAAAACTATTAGAGCTGGTTGTTTTAGATCCTATTTTCTTTTACTGCAAACACTACATTGCAGACGACCAACACGGTTTAATGCCTACACGATCGACTAAGACCAACCTGCTCTCGTTCACAACATACGTAACGTACCCGATGGATTCGCTGACGGATTGCAAACCAATGTTATTAACATGGATCTATCTGCAGCCTTCGCTAAAATCAACCACGATATCGCAATAGCCCAGCTTCGCTCGTTATTTGTGGACTAATTCTGGGCTGGTTTCGTTCCTATCTCGATGATATTCCTCCTCTACTTTAATGACGTCAATATCACATTACAAGGACCTCGCCTTTCTTTCGTCGACGACATGAAAATTTTTCAACAAATATGGGATAAAACCGATGCTTTAGTGCGTGGTGTGATCAAAACATAGTTGCTTTAAAACCGGGTAAATGCTCCATCGGTACATTCACGCGGAAACGCCATCCGACTCAGTTTAACTACAATTTCTTCGACTCGAGCATTCCAAGACCCTCTCACGTCAAGGATCTTGGAGTCGTCATGAATGCGGCACTAAAGCTCAAACCACATACTTCGTACATCGTGGATAAGGCATCAAGAAAGCGTGGGTTCATCTTCCGAATAGCGAAAAACTTTAGGGACGTATACTGTTCAAAATCACTGTATTGCGCGTTGGTTCGCTCAACCCTAGAATATTGTTCTACTGTTTGGAATCCGCACTACCAGAAAGGCGTTAGCAGAATCGAATCTGTCCAACGCCGGTTCATACGCTCAGCACTCCAACATATCTCTTGGCAAAACATATTTCTCGACAAACATATGATTACGGCCTAAAAGCCAACTGTCAAAATCCACTTTGAATGGAAATTCCAGACAAACCGTTACTAGTCGAACACAGTTCACAACAGTTTATGAAAGAGAAAACTTTTCTCTTTCGTTTACTACCAACATCTGTGATTGGCGTGTAACGGTTTGTCCGGAATTTCCATTCAAAGTGGATTGTGACAGTTGGCTTTTAGGCCGTAATCATATGTTTGTCGAGATTTCAGCTGCCAACCTACGAAAACCGGAGGGACTGCTCTCAAGCCCTGTTCGTTTCGGACTTACTGTCTGCCAGGATGGATTGCCATACAATCCTCGGACGCCTGTATCATTAAGCGTTCGAGATCTACGCAATAACTCTCTTCTGTGAGTTCCGTTTTGGAGAACCAACTGTGGTCGCCAGAGCGCTGTTATCAAACTCCAGTGTATTTTTAACAGTGTGGCCTTTGACTTCAACCCGACGAGGAATTTGATCAAAGAAAAAATATTATCTATTCGGAAATGCAATTCGTTTTAGCAACCACCATTGAGGCTAAGGGGTGTGTTGGTGAAGTTACAACAAATAAACAATAAACATCTCCGTTTGTTAAAATAAAAAGAAACCGATGCAAAAGCATGGGAGGCATGGGCCTATAGACTGGGCCCACCATATGTTGACTGTTGTCACCATCTGTACATCAACAACCCCTTTGTTAAGAATGATCGACCCCGCGTGAAATTTAAATTTTGTAATTTATTTCTTGCATCAATTGTGTATTTTGCGAAATACATAAAAAAAAGAATTTGTCGTGCATTCATTCAAACTACAAGTCACTTGATATTAGCACAAAACTCATGGTTGCCATAACTAGCAGATGGATTAACTTAGTATACCGTGCAGTCAAATTAACTGTTGGTCTCTCCGCGTGTATTTAGATTTAAAACATCGTCTTTGTTCTAGACCACTCGCCGTAACTTCCCAGTCAAACAATTGGGAACTTGATTCGGAATCCTGAATGGAGTCAGTATAGATTCCAGCACAAATACAACAACCGATTCTGAAACCGATTGCTTTGGAAGCGATTGTTGCATTTTAGTTGGAATCCTTACTGACTTCATTAAGAACTCCGAACCGGTTCCGGAATGGGTTTAACTGTGTTACCGTTTACTGCAAGATAGTGTGGGTACAACAATTTGTCGGCGTAGTTTGATCTTAGCTTATTTTTTACACTGCGTGAACAGTCTCAAGCCTTAGGTTTAAAAGCACAGTTAAGGGTCGTGCGGATGCTCATAAAAGCTGTTGACGGCAATCAACACATTTCATTGCGTGTAGGAAACTTGGTCAACCAGTGTTGTTTTTGTTAACATTCCATATTCGTGTAATAAAACTTCTGTGTTTTGGTATACCGATGACTGCGGTATAAATTGTTTACTGGTCATAGTGCTTCTGAACTATTATCATCGCACATCTGACGTTCTCTTTTGTCTAAGCCGAGAGAAACGGTTTCAATTCCAGCGATTCTAACCTCAAATTGCAAGATGCAAAAACGCAAATGCAACTTCACCGCCGAACTTAAAAAAAGTACCAATGCTTTAGCAAGTGTGAGACACCTTTTCTAGCGAAATGTGAAATATGTAGATGTAATGTTTTAGTAGCTAATATGGGTACGTATTCTTATGATTTTATCTTAATTTTAACAAAAAAATCGTGGACAAATTTGATACGCTTTATCATTTATGAAAAGTGAAAAAAAAAATGATCGTGTAAAATACAAAAACAATTGAAAACATCGAGTTAACGATCAATTAGTCTAAATCAGATGACTTTCAAAATCAAACTAAAATTAAATTGTGATAATATAGCAATTTGTTTTAGGTAAAAATGCATTATCTAATGCTCACTTGAAATCTGACAAACATAAGTCAGCCATCCACGCTGCTACGACATCACATTCGATGGATAAACATGTTGTGAAGAAAACTTCTTCGCTTGCGATAAAGATTGCGATAGCAGAAGGGATTCTTGCATTCCATACAGTGACTCATAATGTTTCCTATAAACAATTGGATTGTGAGGGAACCCCTCCTCAAAACACTTTTTGCGTACTCGGAAGTGGCATCTAACATTTCATGTTCGCGTACAAAAACCGAAGCAATTATAAACAGGGTATTTTCTCCTAATTCGATTGAATTAATAAAACAAGAATTGATCGAAGTACCATTCATAGGAATTGATACAGATGGAAGTAACCACAAAAATTTAAGCTTTTTTTTCTTATCACAATTCAATACCTCGATAAGAAAGAATGACTAAAAGCTCGATTGTTACATGCTAGTAACCATCTAAATGAAAAAACTGAAACTGTTGTATCGTACACTAAAAGAAAATGAAAAAATTTTGTGCTTTCGTCGCTGATAATGCGAAGACAAATTTCGGAGGTGTGAAGCGCAGAGTAAAAAAGAACACTTTCGATGTTTTGAAGGAAAAATTAAACAAGCCGCATTTGGTAGGAATATTGTTCATAACGCAGCTCACCACGGATTGAATCGGTTCAGCTTGTTCGACATCGATTATATTGTGTTAAACATATTTGAATATTTCTCTACTTACACTGTAAGAACCGGAGAATTGAAATCATTTTGTGAAGTCGAACACGATGGTTGAATCTTTTACCAGCTGTAGAGCGAAATCTTAAAATGTTTCTTATCGCAGAAAATACCTCAGTTGTGATAGAAAGCTCTTTTTAGGCACAACCTTAGCGAATGTTTTTTTTTATTTTTTGTCCATTCATTAATGTTCCCTTTTCAACTGAAAAAAACTGTTGTTCGAAAGAAAAAATAACAGCATTCTGAAAATCGATGCAATATTCGAAGATCTATTTGAAAAATTATACGAAAAGCATCAGTCAAAATTCGTTGCTTTGACAAAACTTGAGAATTGAGATTGTGTACAATGAAACTGTAGAATATTTCAAAGTTTTGACGAAGAGTTTCTTCAAATTCAAAGTATTCAAATGGCGAGACTTAAAAAGAGGCAATATGTTGCAGTACAAAGTTGTTGAAAAATGCTTCAAGTATTTGCTGAAAAATGCATTGACATAGAAGATTCAAAGCTACATGATCAAGTCGTTACAGTGGCGTAGCCGAAAATTTGGTTTGGAGGGGGTTTTGATGTAAAGTTTTAAACAATTTTGTTCAAAATATGAAATAATGAATGCGGCATATCGAGATATAAATGAACATGCTATCGGTCTGAATAGTCGACAAAGTTGTTTGAAATAGTATTTTCGAAAACTTTGCTGGAGACATTAAGTCTCGACCCAAATTTTCTTGAAGAGTAAATTCTCTATAATTACTTCTAGGAGGATTAACTGCCAAAATTATTTTATGAGAAGATGAACAGTTTTACGTTTTGAAATTCCCAAGGTTAAATGAGATAAGTTTTTGGTTTTGTCTAGGTAATATTTGGGCGAAATAAGTTTGGCAGTTTCGAATGAAGGTAATCGTGACCGTTAAAAATTTATCGAGCATTGATTTTACTTTTCTTTTTTATTCAAGCTCTTGACTATATAAGATTGACTTGACTTAGAGGCTATTCATATAGTTTATAATACATCAAAAATAAAATGCTCATACAAACCGATGCTGACCTGCTAGAGAAAAACTGTATCATCACTTCCAAATAGTTTCCGAAATGTTATTTTTGTTATTAACCATATTGAATTTTTATCTAAACGCTACGCATTCTAAATAAAATACATTTTCAGTAAATGTTGAAATGTATGCAAGTTTTCGGTGAATAAGTTTTTTTATAGACAATAAACCTATTCAAACTTAGCTTCCCATTCGAAAAATTGTCTCTAATCCATAGTTTGGAGCATCTTTCCTAAAATGAGCTCATAATAATTCAGACAGTTATTTCATTTTAAATTGAAGTAATTTGCCAACTATGGGATTTCGGCTAAGAGATAAGTTACAAGATTCCATTTCCACAATTTTCCAAAAGTCATCATAATGCTTTAAACGCGGTTCTCAATGTAGTGATCGGAGAATATTTGTCCAAAAATATTTTGTGGAAAATTTAATTAAACTCGTCAGTATCAATTAATGTTTTCAATCCTATTAATTTTGGTTTGGGGGGTTTTAACCCCCAAAACCCCCCGCTGACTACGCCACTGAGTCGTTAATTTAAAAAAAAAACTGGTGATTAAAAGTAATTAATAGCATTTCTACTAGAGATGGGCAAAACACTTTGTAAAACCATTCCTGACTGAATAGTTCTGTAAAAAGAACTAGTTCACCTGAACCGTTCTTCCGTTCAGCAGATATTTTACTTACATCTAGCGAATTGTTCTCAAAACATTCGAGTCTGGGAGAGGCACCAAACAGATACAATACAATTTCTGAACGAGAGCTCTCACAGAACGTTTGCTGCCTAAACTGTTTTATCTCTATTTGCTGAACGTGTTCACCAAGCGAGGCGAGGTCTTTATGATGTACAATGAAAGAAACAGAGAACGAGATGAATATTTTTATTTTCATTGTGTCTCGTTAATCGCCCGATTACTGGGAGAGCACCGAGAGCGGTTTGCGAGATCGAACGACAGCATCGGCGCTTAGCAAACTATTCGAAATGTCTATCCAAAACCGCATACTGGGGTACATGGTAGAGCATAACATCCTTTCCGAAAAGCAGTTCGGATTTCGAAGAGGTCATTCAACATTACATCAGCTTCAACGTGTCACAAACAATATCGCTCGAAACAAATCAATCTCGAAGTCAACTGTCATGGCCTCCTTGGACATTGAAAAGGCTTTCGACAGTGTTTGGCACAACGGCCTTATTCACAAGCACGTCACCTTCAACTTTCCAACATACCTATTCAAGCTTATTGGCAGCTACCTATGCCAACGCAGTTCAAGAGTGTACCTTAACGGTGAAGTATCCGACGTTTATGATGTTCCAGCTGGGGTCCCGCAAGGAAGTATCTTGGGTCCCATACTATATAACATCTTTACCTCAGATGTCCCACTTCTCCAGGGGGGCGGTAAATTGTCTTTCTTTGCGGACGGATTCAGCGATTTCCTACAGTGGTAGAGCCGTCAACCAGCTTACCAGAAATCTCCAGAATGGTCTAGATTGTTATATCGACTATCTTACGGACTGAAAAATAACCGTGAACGCTGCAAAAACCCAAGTTATCATCTTACCTCGTCGGAACTCTCAACAAGTGTATGTCCATGGTGTAAGCATACCGTGGTCAACCGAAGTTCGCTATCTAGGACTAATTCTGGACAGAAAAACGATCTACCGACAGCGTATTAAAAATACGGTACAAAGGAGTCTGACTATGCTTAAAAAGTTGTACCCCGTGATAAATCGAAATTATCCACCACAAATCGTCTAGCCGTCTACAAGCTGATTGTACAACCCATGCTGCTTTATCATGCCCAATATGGAAGGATTGTGCTACGTCGCATCTGCGGAAGGTGCAGGTACTCCAAAATGATCCTGAAACTTCTCATGCGGACAAACACTACAGACGTTCACCAACAGGCAAATATTGCCAAAGTTTCAGATAGAATCCTCGAAATCCAGTAGCTCCATCCGTATAATGAGTTACACATCATTACATTACATGTTTCTCATAAAAGAACACTAATGTTCTCTAGTAAAAGTCTAAACAAGATGAGTTCGACATATTCAAACGAGCAGAAGTTTTTTTGTATTCAAATGTCCATCTTATATAAACGTTTCAAGTAGAAAGTGGTATTGACTAACTTTGTGCTTCGATTGACTTCATGAAAAGCAAATCGAAAAAACAACATTTTTCAAACACATTGTTTGATAAACCATTCCATTTTCGTTGTTCGAGAGTGAAACGATTTACTATCAGAATGCAGTATATGCATTTACTATCAGAATGCAGTATATGCAACGACGGTGTTATATGTCTTTTACTTTGAATTTAGCATATACCCCGACATTTTGTCAAATATCGTTCTATCTTTACAAAATATTAGATAATTGCCAACTGTTGAACAAAACCGGAACATATATTGCTAAGATTATTTGGCGCTTCAACAATTTCAAGTTTAGTTCAACTTTTTTGAGCCACATTTCTTGAAGCTATGGTTGTCAATTTTCTCTTGACCAGACTTTTAATGTAGGAACTTTGAACGATACATTTACAGTTACAACGATACATTACAGTTTTGTCGTTTGCTAGAGAGTTGAGGCGAAATTTTGTAGCTCGTACTGTCAAATACAAATGTCCGATTGACAGTACAAGTTACTGATTTTTGCGTCAACTCTCTAATAATCTCTTGCCAAATCTAAAAATAGAGTGTCATGTTAGATTGTCGGTGTGTACACTTCACCACAATAATTCAGTACCACAACGAGACAGAAAGCTCGTTGGACAAACACGTAATTTTGTTTTTTGTCGGGATTTCACAAAAGTGTAGCTTTAAAGCGCTTTAGGTTATGCATTTATTAGGTTTTCAGAACAATTTTTCTGTTTTAGATTAGAAAGATGGCTAGGTAATGTCAGCGACTTTACCGTAATGAAGTAACATACACTATAGGCTGTTAACCCTTTCATGCCCAACTTGTTTCTAGTGCATGTAGGGTTTCAAAACTATTTTTCCTTGAAAACGGTGGGGTCAAGAAACACGAAAAGCCTATTTTCATAAAGATAGGTGCTTCCATGGCAGTGCTAGAAGCTGGTCAATTTTTACCCTCCAATGCTCGAAACAATTCTCCTAGAATAATTACAATAGTCCGATTACGTGGATAACGTAGCCAACGACAGTCTAAATTGATAAGTTTTATCAGTTTTCAATAATATTGCACAATAACGAAGATATATGAAAAGTACATTTTCCGCCGTCAAAGTAAACTGTCTTTGGCAGCACTGCTCTATCGGAACACAATTAGACTAAATGCAATAACTTCAGCTTTAAAGCTGATCCTTGTAACTGTTAATACTCAAATTAAAGGCAATAACCACATTAATGAGCCTTACTTGTTTTTGTGAGCAAATCTCGCCTCAATCAAAAGTTATAGCTGTTTAAAAACGTTGTTGTCCACAAACAACATGGGTATGAATGGGTTAATACGAATGCTGCAATTTTTACTAATTTCTGAAAGGTTTTATTAAAATATGTTATTTCGATATATCTAAAGGAAATAGCGAAATAACAGTACAAGCAAATCCGATTCTCTACTGTTGCCAAATGAATTGTTTCACTTTCATTAAATGCTCTTTTCAGGGTAACCATATGAGGATAAATATGGTCGAATATTTATGATTTCGATGTACGTGTACCGATATTTCGGTGTTTCCATTAGAAATAACGAAATAACTGGTTTTAATAAAACCAATCAGAAAATAGTCAAAACTGTGCCATTTGTATTAACAGCCTAAAGTGTATTCTACTTCAATCCTGTTATGTCTCTGACATTACCCACCCTTCTTTTCATTTGCGTTTATAACGTTGCATGTATTCGGAGAAATAGCGCGATTCGACATTAAAAAGTCCTTATAGGACCTATTCGCGTACAATTCTGAGTGCTCTCTACCTACTACGAAGTGGGAGACCGTCCACTGCTGTTTATGTCAAATCTCGTTTCGTCTACGCTTTAATCGTAGTGTCGATAATCAAGCCTTGTATGCTTCCACCGGAGGAATTTCTTGTTTTGATTTGATTGTTTCGGATATAGTGGACACGTAGCTGTTCACATCAATAGGTGGTGGAGTAATCATGATAATATTGAAATTGTTGCGAAAATCATGCAGTAAGATAGATCGGTTATCAACGTGAAGACAACCCTATGGCATACCGTGGGAGTTGCAAGTCTTCTTGAACCAGCTGAGGTGCGATGTATAGGGGAACAATGTCTGCCTTTGATTCGGACTTGACAACCGACAACTTTAATATCTAGTACCGAGAATTAACTCGGCTCTGGCGAATAACGTTAAAACTGTGGAAGATCTACGTCGGAAGTTAACCAAATACTTCGTGTTAAAACTAGGAAAATCATGGGAATGAAATATAGGGACACGTGGAATTTTCGATGTCACATGACAAAATTCCTGTTAGTTTCTAAGATTTCCGAGACGAGGAGCCACTTACTTCGGTTTTGTAATGGCACCCATCAAAAGACACTCTCAGGCCTTTACGAGGCAGCTTAGGAGAGGAAATAATTTTCTTTTTTCGAAAATTTATAGGTACATTAGAACATGTTTCCTCAATGGGATTGCCAGCAAGGATGCAAAATGCCTACCTTTTCTGCCGCTGTAATTTTCTGCCTACATTCTCATTCCTCTTTCGACGCTGCTGTCCTTCGCTATTGCAGGACGCCCAGTGCTGTACGGCAGTCTGTAAGCAAAGCAGTAACATGACAAAGAAATACTGCCCCCAGTACAGCCACCAGACGCGAACGGTACAGCTTCTCTTTCCTTATTTTACACTTTTTAATATTTTTAATCTATTCAATATTTTCAATCACAAACGACGACAATAAATGCGATTCGTTTACGTCACGACCGGCATCAACGCTTTCGTGTGCGGGCCTCTCTCTTTGACTACGCAGAGAAAAGTGTACAAAGCGAGAGAACAAACTTTACTACGCCACACTCACCGAACAGTCGGAGTACAGCAGCAAAACAAAAATGTATTCTACTGCTCTACGGGAAAATGTACTCGGTTTGGCTACCGTTCTGACAAGAGCTGTAGTAAAGCGTCGCTGTAGCGGGCTGTACGGCTTGTGAAAATGTAAATATACCGAAAAAAATGTAGTTTACCAGTACCTTTGGTATCCCTGATTGCCAGACTCTCGCTCGTTAGTGGACAAGGGAGCGTAGAAATTAGTCGTAGTTTCTACGTTTCTACATTGAGTAGCTGTATCACCAGTTGTTCGTAATGACGGCATGCCCTGAGGCACAAAAAGGTGAACAGGTAGACGAGCCCCGTTCAAATTAACAAAGCTTGGAAAAGTAGATCTGGCGAAAGGCTGGTCATGAGACTGATTGAAAATAAGTTCTCCTCAATTTATACTGTACGCATTTGCTTGCACTGACTGAAGCAAAGGGTTCTGGAATGAGCCAACCTGATATTTCACAATTAATTCCCCTGTCGGTGACTACACTATAAATCTCTACTTCCCAGGCGGGTACGTAGACAAGATACTACTTTATACACGGCCGAGTGCTGTTTAGTTGTTTAGTTAGTTTAGAAAATTAATGCAACGAAATTTAAATCAATAGAGTAATTGGTACTTAGCTGTGGTACATTTGTAGTGTCAATAAGCAACAGACAGATTTTCACTGATCCGTCAGTCACACAGTCCGTTAACAAAGGGTATTTCCAAATAGCCACCAGGTATTATCCGGAAAATTTCACTTTTACTTACATACACCATGTCTGAACTTTTGTCACTCCGAATCTTACTACCCGCTCGGGAAAAAAGTATTTCGCCGGCCCTGCAATTGACGAATCATTAAGAACAAGAGTAGTGTCATTTGTCTGCCGCGCTCTTATAATTAGACCTCATTGAACTTTTTACGGCTACGTGAATTTCTCGTTGATGCCTAATTTGGAAAAAAATGCAATAACTCAGGCATTGTTCTGCGTTTAGAATGATCAAAATGTCATTAAATGCGGAATAAAATGTTTCGTTAGAACAAGGACGTTTCTTTGGAACAAAGTTGAACTATTTGCATGTTTTGCAAGAAAAAATCGCGAAATTTTCTTATTATTGTTCCAAAATCGCACAATAGCTCTTAAACACTCTTTAAAAAATTGCGATGTGGATGCCGTAATGCCCATGCTGTTGAGGACATTGCCATAACCGCGGCGAGCCCTAGTAACTGCAAACTGAATCCACTATTACCGTTGCAGTTGTTGTGTTTGTGCGTAAATAATATTCCAAATTCAAAACTAGTCAAGTAAATGATTATAGGGCAACTTTTTGGCCGATTTTGTCGCTGTATTTATGATAGTCACTGAACCATGTAATAAAATATGTGCACCAGAATCGCAGAACCATGATAGCGTTCAATTAATTTATTTGGCACGGCTTGTGGCCTGATTTGACTAATCCTAAATTTCCGGCTGCCGGTCCTAAAAGTTTTGACATATCAATGAAAAACTGAATATCGATTTAATTATACGACTGGTCGATTGAATATTGATATTCAACAGATTTGTCATCAATTAGTCGTTATCTGTCGCCATCGTGGGAGTTGGGATAGCGACGATAAAATACAAACATGCGTTTAATTACTCTAATGATGACTTATTAGTTTGAAACCGAACAGCAGTGCGGATATGTATATGAAGTGTCAACGTGTCCTAAAAATCCTTCACCAATATCGCTTGACTCTCAACAGCCTGACACAACATTTCGATCAACTTTTCCCCGTGTTTCTACATTAGTGGGAAACTCATTGCGGCAAGGCATGACAGACGAGAATTTGATTCGAGCAAATATATTCATGTTTCTACCAATTTCTCCAACCGTTTTGGAACATGAGCCGAATAAATTTTCCAACCTACCTTTGCATGTGAGAAATAAAATCGATCGATTATCGAAAAACGGAGGAAGGAAAACTTAATTTTACCCGACATGGAATTTCATCGGTTATCCCTGAAACGGAAAGGGTCGACCGGCAATGCCAATGAAGTGTATGCCGAAGTGCTTTAGTAGAATGAAAGATGGAGTGTTGTTGAACGTGACATTCCTTGGCTGTATCCTTTAGTAAAGGGGAACTGGCAGGTTCTAAGTACATTACCTTCACACACTGCACTGCCTGGTGCAGTAGCGACAATTGCGCAGTGACCTCGTTTTTACGTGTTCCCTGGATATTTTATACTGCCTTTGCTAAAACGTCTTTACTGTTAAGTGTCAATGGAAATAGATCGATTCTCAATTGACTTGTCATAAAAGGGGTTTGACGTGGTATATTACTGAAAGATAACGATGAGCAGTTGAAATTTTCGAACTAGAAACATTAAGGGAGCCTAGGGCAAGTGTGCGATAGGGGTAAATTTACGAAGTCCTCTTTGCTACGCTCGCATTAAACGTGTGGAAATATTGGTCGTTTTATCCTTCAAGCAATATGAAATATATTCTCCGACGTGTTATTTTTTAGCATTGAAAACGCTTTACTCGATTATATGTGGCTGGATCTAGGTGCAAAATAAAAATTTGGAATTCGATCCGGGTAACGAAAATGTGACATAATTTTCAAAAATTGTTGTGCTTTTACCTGTTGATGGATTTGCATCATTTAATCACTAATTGATTCGGTAAAGTCCAACTTAAAAATTTTGAAGTAGAATACTTCTAACGTTTCAGTTGAACTACCTCGTTTGCTTTCTATTATTTTTTTCAGATATGCTCTTTTCCGCTTGTATCGTACATCATCGGCAATGGTTTGATCCGACTTCAAGGTCATATCAAACATATCTGTCGAATGAGTTAACAAACACGGGACCTACAGCGCAAACATCACATGCGTAGTTCGGTGTTACCGATCCTCAACTGAGCCGTACTAAGAAATCGAGTGGAGTAACTCCTGACGGTTCGTGGTGGACCCGGCCGCAGCACTCCAGTTCACAATGCTTCCTGCTGACGGCCATTCGATTCTAAGCCCAACTGCACTATTACTCATAAAAATAGTTTAATCGACCGCCGTAATCTTATTAAAACTATATTGCCCCTTCCCGAATATCGAAATGAGATAAATAACTTTAAGATAGCTGTAAAATTGGCTTAGGTTCATTATAAAAAAATTCTATGTGTGAACCACTAGTTTAAAGAACTTTAAAATGTAAAACAAAGGAATTGGCTTTTTCGAGCCAACGCAAACGTGCCGTATCAAATAAACAAAGTGAGTAAAAAATCTCTTGCGAGAACTTCAATCGCATTTTTATCGAAACCAAGAATTGTAAAAGCAATCCTCTCATTTCTTTTTCGTTTTGCAGTTTGTTAAAATATTTTGTCTTTGACCCATTTTTTTGCGTAAATTCAATTATAAATATATGAGATGTATGAAATTTAAAACGATTTTTATTAGCAAAAAAAAATTTTTCAAGCCTTTACAAATTGAATGTTTTTAAAATAAGTCAAAGACTAGACAATTTATTAAATTTGCTGACCCTTTTCGAATTTTTCGTTGCCTATGATCGTAGGAGCGTTAATTCTTGGTATCGCATTTCAACAATTTTTTATATTGACAACTTCAAGGAACTTCCGTATGCCACTAAACATTTTTATTAAATACTAAAGCGTGTTTTGTAATATGAGACAAACCTCAATCTAATTTACCGTCAAGTTTTCGAAAAAAAAAGCTTTGAAAATTATTTCGAAAACATGGTTAAAAGCTTCTATGCCCCTTTAAGATCAATCATTATTATCGAAAAATAACGGATGGTAAATGCTAAAATGAAATATTTTAGGGAGCCTAAATACAACACATGTACCCTTTATTCCTGAGACATCTTTCACCCATGGCAACTACAGTATTGCAAAACAGTTGTCTATTTCCAAACAGATTTGAGCAAACATAAACAAGTTGACGTTAAATCGTTCTCCTCATAATAATGTTTGCCGTATCATTGCGCTGTTTGTATGAATACAGGAGTTGAACTGTTCGTGGTGCATGAAATCATGTCAGTACCACGAGACATAAAATGAAGCAAAAAGCAGCCCTGTCCGGAAATCTAATTCCATATGCTCCATGTCTCAACCTGCGCTCACCACAGCGTATGCTTATGGAACGCCAAGTCGTCTGTACTTATGTAGCTACCATCGATTCAGCCAAGAATAGTAGCACATTTCGCTGCCAAGGAAAATAATCAACGGTCGATTGTTTTATTGCAATTGTGATTCCTTATCGTGGTCTCGAGCTATTATATTTTGCCAATGGTTTGCCTTGCTTCTGTGTATGCATTTTGCCTGATGACCAAGAAGGAATGGAAAGAGTCCTGCTGCACTGAACCCAAGAATTATCTTGCCAGAGAATGCTCACTGAACAAAGAAACAATAAAATACGTGATTTCGAGAAATCGCAATAATATTCAATGCCTGATAGACTACACGAACCAGGTATTGAATATCAATTCAAATCAATTGTAGTGCTTTTCGTGAAAAGTAACCATTCATTTAGTTCCCTTTCTTCTTATAGCGATAATACTGGACATTTACTTTCAGCTAATTTATTAAAGTCTTTTCATATCGATAGCTGAGTCTGAATAAATGCAATTACTATATCGAAACGGTTATTGATTTTGTTAAATACATGTTTCAATGGTATCTTTTCAATGTCAACTGGAATCGCATGTTTCATTACTTCTTATGACGGAACAGCACTACTGCCAACTTTGAAAATATTAGAGGATTTGAAACTGTTAGTAGGCGTACGTACATTTCTGAGCAGTAATTTCTGTTTTCATGATGGTGGGAGCACCAGTTGAACGCATCTTAGCCCTTCATTTTAGTAGGGGACCGTTCATAAACCACGTAGACCGAAATTTGAGAATTTTTAAACCCCCCTCCCCCTAGTAGACATTAGTAGACTTTTACCAACCCCCCCACCCCCCACGCCAAAAGTCTACGAAGACTTTTAATTTTTTTTTATTCGCGGGAAATGTGAAATTAGCAAGAAGCACATTATAATGTACAATTAAAAATTAGCGTTCAGATTTATTTCAAGCTTTTTAAATATTAAAGAAAGGTTTTTCACATTGGTTTTTTGTCTATGACTGATCAAATCAATTAATACCAAGTCAAGGTGCTTCCCAACGTCTGTGTAGTGGAATACTTCTTTTCAAGGTTAGTCACTCAAGTATTTGTGAAAAGATATATTGCTATAACAAGTTCAAATTTTGGCCGAAGTGCGACCAACACCAACAATGCAGAATTGCTAAAAACTTTTTGAGCGTTACTGGTGCATTCAAAATTCAAATTCGGCAAATAATTGAAACGAAATGTAATCCATTTCCGTGTCTGGATTAGCGATGGATTATCGGATGATTAGACTGTGCTATTATGTAGTTAACGCGAACTGGAAATTTAAATATTTGCGAGATTTAGAAGACCCGTACGTGGAAGCATTTTTTTGATACTCAGACTCGGAAAAGTCAACATTTGTGCTGAGATCATCGAAAAAAGTTGATTTTGTAGCAATTGTGCAACATCTCTAATTTTCAACAAATTGTACCAACTTGGAATACAGTGGTCAACACCACCAGCGAAATACTCGGAGGAGGTGCTTGAGCAGTGGTGTCGGAAGCCAGTCACTTTGCAGCCCAGCCAATAGACGTTTCTTGTCAAAAAAATTTATTTGCTAAAATGTTTCCTTTTTTATCCCTGAGTCGAAATTTCATATTGCCGCGATGTTTAAGTGCCTCTAACTATTGAAAAAATCAAAAAATCTGCAAACTGCTCATTTCACCCCATATGCTGATGATCTATCTTGCCTCATTTCTCCATATTTTTACACCATTTGGATGAATTTCATGTGGGGAATAAAACAAAGATGCCAGATCTCCAAATTTATTAGCAAATCTGCAGATTTTTATTTCAGCTGCAGATTTTTTTTTGCATACTACAGAAGCGTTGCAGAACAAAGAATTTGTCAGCAAATTTTAACATTTTAACCAGACCTGAACATCTTTTGTGATTAAAAATATCATCGCACTACTTTTCTGCTTCAAATATGTTGCAGACACTTGTGACAGTTTACAGACTTTTATAACTCTTCTGCAAGTTTTTGCATCATTATTTCTGACAACACTGACATGAAAAAAATCATTCAGAGCTGTCAAAAATAGTTTTGACATCAGAGAATTCTTCTGATTCTCCTCGTTCTCGTCGAAAGAAAAATAAAACAAAATATCAAATCGTGTCGGTAGTACTTTTACTCATCGCGCTTTTTTGATAAGTTGGACTAAGAAGTCCAGACTCCGCTAATCCAGGTTGGCTCGACCATCAACGGGAAGTAACATCATTCGTCAGTTGACGATGGCGGCAGGAGATAGTACGCCGCCGTTGCCGTTTAGTAACCGACCAAGTAACTGCTCTGGTACCGTAACCATGGCCATTTCCCTCGCACGCATCGTATCATGTCATCGACCGACGTATCCATCACTGCCCGTGGGACACCAATGCTCAAAACAATAAACCCAGCCGCCTTCATCCGGTTAGTATTTTTATCTTGAGAAAATATACTGCTCAAATAAGTGAAGTGACGACCTATTTATCGTTCTACAGAGACCAGCCATTTTACAAAAAATAGCATCTGCTCTCTCGAAGTAGCCACCGCCTGTGTGCATCCGTACGGTACTGTAACAGTGGTATATTTAAGCACCAAGGATTATTACGGTTAACTCGACATAAAATTAAAAAAATCGATGATTGCTGTCATTGCCATCATATTGATGTGACATTGAATTCTATTTTGGCCGCCACCGGAGTTAAAAACTAGATGACGGATTGCGCAGACAATGAAACGAAAAATAACCATCACCTGCATTAGCCACAGAACCAGAAAACGCGGACGCGGTTATATTTGCATGATTAGGGCAACGCAAATGGCAAGCACTAGAATACTTCACAGGGACAAAATCAACAGCAACCAGACTGCAACCTAGCTTTGAACAGGAATCAATCGCAAAATCATCGGATGTAGTTAGGGTTTCTACATTTTTTATCAGTAAATAAAAGAATGTGTTGCTTAAAAACAATTTATACAAGAATTAAGCATATAGATAAACTGATAGTTACTGTTGTAATAAATAGCTTTCACCTAATGAATTATCTAGTTTTCTATCCGTTGGATGCATTTTATATGGCAGTCGAGCTGATTAGCCGTTCTCTAGCTAACCGTTTGCCTGTGTACTTTGTTGCTATATTATATAAACTGTCTAGACCAGCTGCTGCAGAAAAAAAGGAGCGCTAACTTCACTAACGAATCTATGTCCGATTTGTTATCATTACGGATGCAGTCTTATCTTATGTAAGGGGCCATTCAGAAATTACTCAAGGCGAAATTGGTTCCCCATTCACCCCACCTTAAAAAATTGATGCAAATTTCTTTACCCTTCCAGCTCCTAGTACGTTACGTTCTAGCTTACATATCTCTGCCATATGTTACAAAATGTTACGTCATTTTTATATGGTCCTAATAGGAGCGGTTGATAATCGAGTAATGTCACTAGAAAGAAAGCTTAAATCCGATCGAAAAACAATGAGCAATCGATTACGAGAAACCTCAAAATGCCAGAATACCTAATTCAAAATTAAAGATTTATCTTCATTGTCTAGAAAGATTAAAGTACGATCTACACGAACCGTCAGTCTTTCGTCCCCGACAAAGTACATCAACG
Source organism: Topomyia yanbarensis (assembly GCF_030247195.1). Lineage (NCBI taxonomy): Eukaryota > Metazoa > Arthropoda > Insecta > Diptera > Culicidae > Topomyia > Topomyia yanbarensis. The sequence goes on along the minus strand of NC_080671.1, from coordinate 306,337,284 downwards.
GAACGTTAAAATTAGTTTCATGCAGTTTATATGGAGGCGATCATACACAACATTAACGGTCCTAGTAAAGTTTAGCCGAGACTTTCTGCTGGTTCTAACCCTTAAATGCTTGAATTTCATTTTTTCTTGGTACTCGTTTTTGGGGTGGGATACGATGTATACCTTTCGTTGAGACTTTATATCACAAAATTCAGTATGTTGCCAAATGGCAATAGTATGCATTTAAGGGCTTATCAGTATTCTGGCTCCAGTGACACAACCGATTCTAATTAGCATCGTTTGTGTCACTATGGATCCGGAATATTAACTAGAACCAGTAATCATTCCGGCTAAACTTACTGGGGTACTACAGTAAGTACAGCCAAAAATGAGTCAGATTTTTGGTTGGAGCCAACCAGAATTCCAGCTGGACATACAATTGTTTATGAAAGCACTAGCACTTTATGTGAAGATACTTGAAGCGCTTCTTTGCGAACGCACGTCTCAGAAGATATCTCCGTCAAACCATTCGGAATTTCATCTGTTCCGAATGATTTGATGGATTAAAGTACGATTCACACGATACATCAGGCTTCCGTCACCGGTACGGAACGTCGAGATTAGTTATATGTAGTTAAATGGAAGCATTCACATACAACATCAACGGCACGGGACGTTTTGACGTACGGCAAGTGTGAACGGGCACAAGAGAAAAGTATTAAACTTATCCTCACGGAACGGTGACGTTCCGTTGACGTTGACGGAAGTTGATGTATCGTCTGAATCGTCCTTAAAGCGCATTAAAAAAAGGTTGCGAAACGAAATAAGTCGGAATCGATTGATGCTTTTTAGCTGAAATCTAAACAAAAAAAATTGAATCTAATTCCGGCTGGATTGGCCGCGGTAGGTTCAAATCAGAGGAGCAAGTGGTAGGTGGTGAGTCACACAGAAAGAAAGAAACAAATTTTCACATTTTGAATAAATAACTAAACTTTATTAAAAACCTCAAAATGTTGTTTGTCTTTTCTCGGGGGTACACTGCAAAATACTTTGTATCAGTCCTCGGTGACGTCTATAATGTAATCCCTTGTGCGTTTTTTGATCTAGCAGTTTCCTGGAACTCATTTTCCTGGAACACCGTTTCGCGAAAGCATTCATATTAATCGCAATATTAGGCATTTTCCTTTTTGCATCTGTGAGCCTCACGATGCTTTTGGGATATGTGAATACGGCCTATCTTGTAGGATTACGAGGACAACCTTACCTGAATTCAGCAGGTAGCTTTTCTTAATCGATCGAATTAGTTTGAAGTGAAGGTGAAGGTTTCGCATGGCATGCTTAGGACTGGCAATATTTGGATGGTAAAAAGCAGTTACTAATTTCAAATAAAGTAGCGGCTCCGAATGTCTAGCAGATGATTTGACAGCGGAATGGATACGAATTCTGCTTCCTTTTTTCTGTACAAGTTTGACAGAGGTTCACTCAGCTTGTTTATAGTCATTAATGAATGCACTATTGCAATTCACCACTTCAATAGCAGAGTTGCCGATAAAATGATTGAAAATATGCCGAGCTGTGCTCCCGAAACGTACATTTCGAATCTCAACATTCTTGATTTGGTGAAAAATAAATTCAACATTCTTGCATTTTGCAATTTTTGAAAAATCATACAAATGTTAGGATGGATCAAAAAACCTTACCATAAACAGAAATGTTTACAGAATTCCGAAATCTTTCTATCAAAAATAAGAAAAAGGGGGGTTAGGTCTGACGAGAAAGGTCTATTAAATTGGTTGAGATCAATCCAATTTAATTTTTATTATCTCTTACGTTGAATATTATATAAACCACACCAATTCCACAATTCCAACAAATTTCAATATTTCTAAGATAATAAGATAACCTAAATTGCCTTATTTGATTAAGGGAACAAAGCTATTTAAATATTCCCAAAAATCTTTATTTTTGTTTAATATTTATTTATTATTTATTTGTAATTAATAGCCATTTCACCTGAGAGTATTATCGCAAAGTATCAAAGCTTAACTCCGAATATTTTCGAAGATAAATATAGTAGAACCGGTTTACACGGACTTGGTAGGGTCAAGACGTAAAATTTAACGGTTGTTTAAAGATTTCGAAATCAGTGTAATGATTGCAAGAGAAACTGATTAACTCGAGTAAACTTTGTTGTAGAAGTTTAACTACACTACTGCTTTAACCACCGAAATAAAAAAAATTAAAAAATTAATAAAAAAATTAATGATTTCACAGTCAAAATCTGCCGTCGAGAGGAATTTTGGGCGATCGTCTTTAGAACTGTCAGTTTGTATTATTCCTAGATCAAAACTATATAAAAATATACACAAGAAACAACAACGTGTGAGGTTGTCCAAAAAATCGTGGGTTCTGGGTTGAGTGGTCACTTAACGAGTAGTTACCTCAATATTGTACTAGCTTTGAAGTGTCTGCATAAATACACCTAGCTGAATAGACCGATATTTTGAATACAACTCTCTTTAAATCCCATTTATAATTAGGAATTCGAGAATAACAAAAAATAAAAGTCTACGTAGACTTTTTCAAAGAGCCCCCCACCCCCCTCGTAGACAAACGTAGACTTTTGCTAGACCCCCGTCCCCCTATGAGTCTACGTGGTTTATGAACGGCCCCTAGGATTGCTGGGCCCTAATTCATCTTAGCACCTTTATTCATCCCACCCATTTCAACACAATGTGTTGTCATTAAATAGAGCAGTGTCTGTATCTCTATTTAACGCATCAACTCAAATAGTAGTATACAGGGTGTTTGGTTCATGGTTAAGAACCTCTCGAGGGGTGATAGACTGTCATATTTGGAGAAAAAAATTGTTCCACACATGCCATCAAATCTCAACCGTTACAGAGTTCTTGAACTTTTTGTGTAAGAAATCTATTTGTCTTAAAATACCTCTAACTCAAAAAGTATACTTTGTATTTTAAATCTTTTAGTTCCATTCGAAAGATGAGAAATTTTCCTATTGAATAGTGTTCTCATATCTTTCAGTTATTTAGTTTTAATTATTCTTTAATTTTAAAGTAGTAAAAAGTTGGTGTTTTTGAGGCGGTTTTCGTTGATTTTCGCAAAATAATTAATTATGATTGTAGCAATATCTATTATCCAAAAGTAGGGTTTTAGGACGATTCAGAATTTTTTCTTCAACATCATATTCCTATCTCGTCTCTTTTTTTGTAATTTCATTGCTAAACTTTTCCTGTAATCGACTTGCAAGTGCTTGAAAGACTATAATCTAAAAAATATGCTTTATATCGTTATTTCCCAGGTTTGATTGAAAAGCTGAGAAAATTTTCTATCGATGTATGTACAAATATATCTTAGTTAAGGGTACTAAATGACTTTTTTCTAGTACAATTGCTCATATTTAGCGTTTTTCGAGGAGTTTTATAATTATTCTAATAATTAATCAATAAAATTAATCGTTACTATTGTTGTACCCCTTAACATTCTCTATAACTTTTGACACTTTATCCATATCTCTTTTCATTTCGCTGCTATTTAATAGTTAATACAACATGACCTCACCACAAATGTATTTGGTTCGAAATCGCTGTTTTTGCATATGAAACGATGTGATAAAAATGATTTTTCGTCGAAGCAAAAAGAGATAATTGTATGGAGTTAAAGAAAGAATTGTAGAACTTGCTGAGGTGCATTATTTCTATGATAATAATGGTAATCTTCATTATATTGAAGGAAAATTAACGAAAATGCTAATAATAACACTAACTTTAAACTAATTTACTTTTAAAAGAATGCTAAAATCACTTAACTGACAGGTAGGGTAGACGAGCCCTTATTCATCTCATTAGTCGGGATATCACACTCTTTCGCGGATAACTCGGCTTTCACTGATTGGAATGCTCTTAAATCGGTATCAACAGCTTTGCTTCGTTCCTAAGAAGCAGTACAATAAAAAATCTCGCCTGGAAAATGTAAAATACTCCCGCTTGAGCGAAGCGAAAAGCCGAGTACAACGCACCCTTATTCGTCCTACCATTTGAGCCAATGCGTTGAATAGAGAGAGCAGATACTGCTCTAACTAATGTGTTCAAATGGGTAGGATGAATAGAGGTGCTAAGATGAATTAGGGCACAGTAACCCTATTAATACATTTTTCTCTGTAAAATTTTCTTGGTTTTCGAATGAAAAGAAAAAAGTACAATAAATACCATACTTTTTCAATTAGAGCTAGTAAAATGAGATAAAAATAACCATGTTCAATAACCCAAACACACGAAAACAAGAAAAGATAAGTGCATCATGTCAAAGAACGAATTATGCAACTCTTCAAGACCAACCATCTTAATTATTAAAATGATGATGTTAACTATTAAGATTTTTGTGAAATGAACAAAAAATCGATCAAAATTGTTAAATTTTAAATAAATTACTTCTCAATTAGGTTACTTAAACTCATTAGCTGAAATATGTAAGGGCATCACTCAATGAGAAATTTTCTCACCTTCTCAATGGATCTTAAAGACTTGAAATACAAAGTATACTTTTTGAGTTAGATGTATTTTAAAACAAATAAGTTTTTAACGCAAAAAATTCAATAACTGTGTAACGGATGAGATTTGATGGTATGTATAGAACAATTTTTTTCACCAAATATGACAGTAAATCACCCCTCGAGAGATTCTTAACCATGAACCAAACACCCTGTATAAAAGAGTGCGTTGTACTCAACTTTTCACTTCGCTCAAACGCAAGTATTTTTTACAGGCCAGATTTTTATAAACTACTTCTTAGAAATAGAGTAAAGATTCGGATGCCTATCTAAGCGTAAATTAATCGCTGTAGGCAAAGATATCAGTAAAAAGAAAGATACCCTTCGTCAGCAAAAAATGGAGATGCTATTTTAAATTTGCTCTGACTTTTGCTCACCGCAGCGTCTATACGTAAGCACTCGATTTGCTGGCTTAAGACGTAGATGGTCAAAGGACCGAATCTTAGCCAAAACCATACAAAAACAACTTAACAGATGGTACTAATGGACAATAAAGGAATGTCTTCAATAGATTGTAAGATAAATATCAAAGTTGGGTAGCTTTCTCCTTATTTATTTAGCTAAAATGGAAAAGGCAAAAAATACACTGATAAAATAAAGCACCCATTAATGAGTAAAAAACTACAAGGGGCAGCCCTATGGGGTTGCACGAACTGTAGACGTAGGACTATACTACTTAATGTAAAATATTTATTTTCTTAGTACTTAGTGTGTGGGAAAAAACACCCGGACCGGCGAAGAAAAATCAAATTTTAGACAATATAATCACATCTCATGTATAGAACAAGCTTTCTAGTTGCTCTCAAACAGATCCTAAAAGTTCAAACACCCATGGATAACCCCAAGTTTGTAGATGTGTTTCGATGCCACAGGATTGTAAAATGGTTAATATTACGTCATGAAAATTCTATTCTTCCGTGACAATTTTTTTGCCTGCAAAATGCCCTGTGTGTATGCAAAGCTCATGATTTGTTGGGATATTAGCATTGATCGGAAAATGCTTTCCAACGCTGCGCATTGCATACATACAGGACATTTTGCAGATCACCAGAATCTGTTCATTTTACCCACTCGCTATAAACATGTCTCATTTTTGGACATGTTTAGAAATCAAGCATCATGTTTGAAAAAATGTGTTTATGACGAAGTATTTTTACCAGATATGTACAAAACATGTCTAACAAGAAACATAAGGTGATTGTAATATCTCAGTCACTTATTAGTTAGAAAATAATGACTTTGCTGTTCATTTTACCGCCAGTTCCCCTACCTACCAACACGTTCGCCCCAAACATTGAACCCAAGCGTACAATGCAAAATGAGTCAACGCTGATGATGATGGGTAGAGCGAAAGAGACAACTAGTACCACCACGACACTATTAGCGCGTTTCACCAAAATTCCACGCGGCCTTTCCCGATTGAAAGGAACGGCCGCGCTTAGCCCATCTGTCATAATATCGTGATTTTGCATAGCGAAGGGCTGAATGATTTTGTTCCAAAAAACAGCCCTGCGTTATGCAACACTTTGTGCAGGTTGATTATACCAGTTGCAAGTGGGGCCAAATTCACCAAGTTCCGCAAAATTCCTTTTAAATTACAGAATTGATAAAATTGCTTAGATGAGCTAAACTAATTAATCAAATCCTGTTTTAAAAACTGTCCTTGCGTTTAAACCAAAATGGGAAGCTTATTACTACCACTACATTACTTAATTTCAAGCGAAAATAGCAAATACATGTGCTAGTTAAAATAAAAAACTACAAGGGGCAGCCCTATGGGGTTGCACGAGCTGTAGACGTAGGACTATACTACTTAAGGTAAAATATTTATTTTCTTAGTACATTTATGGAAATAATAAATCAAATATATTTCTTACGTATGGTTTAATCACAACCAATCAACATCGAGTATTACACATTGAACCAAACCTTCTTGGTTATCAGGTCATTTCATTTGTAGTAGGTGATCGAATCCGATTGAACTTATTAAAAAGATCTGAAGAAAGAAGACAGAAAACTGTAACCGAACTAATATCTGGAACTAAATCTTCATGGCATAAGATTAGCTTGTAAAAACTTTTCGATTGTGTGTGGTAAAAAACCCGGACCAGTAAAGAAAAATCAAATTTTAGACAATATAATCACATTGCATGTAAAGACCAGAATGCTTTGCCATTATTGTAACTTTGCTAAAGTACGCATACAAATATAGCGAATGCAGTGGTCTTAATCATATATCGAAACTATAAATATAGAAGAATCGAAAACAATTCTATATAGGGACAAGATGCGTTTTTGCAACGGTTTTTCAAGTGGCAGTGTATTCATTCATAAATAGGCTTTGTAGTATGTACCTATTAGTAGAATCAAAGTACTATAGGCTGAGTGGAAATGAATCACGTGAAGGGGAAATGAATTGATCGAACGTAAATAATAAACTTTCGTTGTTTAGTAACAAATTAGATCTAACTACTTACACATTCGACTCAAACGTTAAACCCAAGCGCACAAAGCAAAATGAATCAACGCTGATGATGATGGTTAGAGCGAAAGAGACAACTAATACCACGACTCTATGTTAACCGTGTTTGCAAATGGAGCTCGCATGTACAAACTATTTTGTGTACGAATGATTATACATAAAAGTGTGCTGGAAACGAGCACATCATAAAAGATAGCATAGTGTTTGAACGGCAAGCACAGTCGCATTCACTGGGTAGCGTACCTCCACAGGCAGTGTAACAGACTTCTAACTCAGCTACACTGGCTGTGAAAACACACAACGCAGTGACCTGCTTCGTTTGCCACTCAACAGGCAACTGAGCTGCACTGGCGAAATCCGTCCGTTTAAATAGTCGATGATGACGTCATTCATAGCAGCGTAGCGCGCTAGGTACACAAATCTGTCGTGCTGGACTAGGGAAGCGCTATCTTCTGTGTGTAAATGCGCGATATTTTGACTAGGTTGTTCATTATTTAAATTTTTAATGCCATGATATCAAAAATCTTTGGGTTTATCTATTGGAATCTATTCTTAGAAGTATTTCGGGGCGATAAGTGCAAAAAAATTGAAAATTTATCGTGAGATGGTTGAATTATATGCGTATTGCGTTTCGTTACATACCATTTTTGTAGAATTTGCAACGTGCACCCCTGTATCGAAAACAAAGACGTAGTCCTAATTTACTGGCAACATTACAGCGACATTAAGGAAGCAGTTGGAGCTGTCGCCTGTTGGACGACACAGGGTAGCGTCCCTCCACAGCCAGTGTAACGGACTTCAAGCTCAGCTACACTGGCTGTAAAAAACACAGCGCAGTGATCTGCTTCGCCAGCCGTTCAACAGGGAACTGAGCGTGTCTGGCCAAGTCTGTTCTTTAAATAGTCGATGATGACGTAATTCATAGAAGCGTTGCGCGCTAGGTACACCAATCCGTCGTACAGGGCTTGGGAAGCGCTATCTTCAGTGCGTTAATACGCGATATTTTGACAAGGTTGTATATTATTTAATTTTTTAATGCTATGATATCAAAAATCCTTGGGTTTATCTATTGGAATCTATTCTTAGAAGTATTTCGGGGCGATTTGTGCAAAAAATTTGAAAATTTATCGTGAGATGGCTGAATTATATGCGTTTAAAATTGGACCACTTTTCGTTACATACCATTTTTGTAGAATTTGCAGAGTGCACCCCCATATCGAAAACAAAGACGTAGTCCTACGTCAAAGTTTCCCACTTTCAATAAAAGTGAAATAACCCATTTAAAGGGTAAACAATTCATACCCATTAATGAGTACAACCCTTGTACGCCAACTTGGGTGCATTTTACCAATTATTTTTCGTGGAACAGTTACAACAAAATGAGTAAAAATATCCATTCAAAAACACGACCCCAAAACAAGGAAAATCAATCGGCGTCCCTCTACCAATATTTCTTTAACTTTTTCCAAAGTAAAAAAATAATAGAAAATCGGTTACTAGGATCCGCTTCGTTGCCTAGATAACTTGTTTATATTCAATCGAGTGGTGTAGTCATGCCTCAAACCCAATTAACTGGATTGAAGAAAAAAGTTATTAATTTAATTAAATATTACAATAATTATTGTGGAAATTGTGGAAAGGAGATCTTGTAGCTGATCCACGGTGTGACTAAAATCAAAAAATTACCATCAATTCAGCATACGGCATTCGAAAGATACAGTATCCAACCATCTTCTCAGAGAATTTCAAAATGATCCATCAAGAGTTTAATAAGGCTACCAGCATTCACCCAACAGGTTTGGTCGGATCTTTATAAACAATTAAGTATTTGTCTACTTGGAATTCGAAAGATAGGTAATAAAATTAAATAATGAGTCTAGAATGCACGATTTTTTCGTGACAATGTTACCTTCTAGGTAAATGTACTGCATGTATGCAATGAACAATGCATTTTTCCAGCATTGTTAAAAAACGTCACAGGAAAAATAATTTTTCTTGTAATATTATGCGATTTTCAATCCTTTGGCATCTAAACACATCTAAACAGGGGATGGGGGTGCCTAAAACGGACACCTTAAGGTTAAATAGCATTCGACCCATCCCCTGATGAAATGCTCGTAAATTGTACGCAAACCGTGATTTCAGCTCATAATCCATCAATGTAGTAACAGATACTAAAAACCTGTTTTAATCCACCTAGCGGTGCAATTGTGCCTTTCTCATTTCTCTAAACTATGGCACGGAGGCTTTTTATGTTCAACATAATTGTGGAAATGTCCATTACATTCTTAGTACACTTTGCACTTATACACAATGGCATGCCAGCCACGAACTTGATGAGCTACGTGTCGACGGTGAAACACTTGAAACAAAAAAATATCATACTCCATTAGCCTAATCAGCGTTAGATCAATGTTATCTGCTTGCTAACTCATTTTGTCATGCGGGGCTGGGTATGTGAAGAGGGCGAAAGTCCCATGAACGAACGACTCCCCAGCTTAAATTATTATGCTTTGTGATACAGTGGTGGTTTAAAGATGACGGGGTTGAAAGGGAGGGGTATGAGGGCTGGATGGGGTGGTGGTCTGAGGGGTGATTTAAGGAGATTTTTAAAGGAGGGGCGCGAACAGTAGAGGGGGGGGTGTAACCCCTCTCCGTAAACCATCAACTACGCCTCTGTTAAAATCCAGAAACCCTAAACGAGTCGAAAAAAAATTAGGGATTAGGTTGACGTTTTTCAGAGTGATTGCATAACCTTTCTATATGAGAAAGGCAAAAATGTGCCAAAATCCAAAAAAGTGAATCGTAGTCAAATTTTTTTTTTCGAGTTTGCATCAAATCTCGACGTTTCATGCACCTTGAACACATTTAGCATCAAAAATAAAAATTCTATTTTTAATTTTTCCTATAGTTTATATGAGAAATTTCTGTGTGGCCGTACTCTGAAACCCGTAATTCCGGAACCAGAATTCCGATCGATCCAAAATTCAATAGCAGCCGATGGGAAGGTTGCACCTTTCATTTGAGACTAAGTTTGGGCAAATCGGTCCAGCCATCTCTGAGAAAAATGAGTGACATTATTTGACACATACGCACATACATACACACACACACATACACACACATACACACACATACACACACACATACACACACATACACACACACATACATACATACACACACACATACAGACTTTTTCCGATCTCGACGAACTGATTCGAATGGGATATGACACCCGGCCCTCCGGGCCGGGATTAGGTTGACGTTTTTCAGAGCGATTGCATAACCTTTCTATATGAGAAAGCCAAAAATCAAACTGAAAGATGTTTAAAATAGTTGCAAAAAAGAGGCACAAAATGGGCATTAATATTGAGTATAGTGATCCATAACGCATAATTTTAAGAATCATTTACTGCTTTTTATATAACATCTTTTGTGCTCATTTGTAACACGTTATACATATTTTATCATCAATGCACACTCATGACATGTAAACGAACGACTTTGGTTTAAATTTTAAGAAAAAACTGTCCATATAATCGACCGATCTACGCATAAATCGAGATATTACTACAGAAAACATAAAAGAATTAATATTATCTTCTCTGAAAAATTTCTAGCATTTATGCATATCAAGATATTCAATCTCAAACTTTAAAAATCTATTTTAATCCACCTAGTGGTGCAATTGTGTCTTTCTCAATCATGAATCACGAGAATGTGTGCGTTGTTTATATTCATTAAAAACTTTTAAATGCATATATTACATTTCATTATTATACATCACATGACAACTATATACAGGAAAATAAATCATTATTCGAGTTCTAAAATTTTGAAAAAGAAAAAATAGCCACGGTAATATTGAACTGAAAAAAGGTGCAAAATCGGCAAAGTCCCAAAAAGTCGATTTCTAAAAAAAAAAAATTTCGTGATAACATAAAATCTCGACGTTTCATGCATTTTAAAGATGTTTGGCATCAAAAATACGAATTCGATTTTTGAAATTTCATGGGGTCCCCCCTTTGAAAAAAAATTAGAGTTCCGGCTTATATGGGAATTTCATGTGTGACCGGACCGTTCAGTCTATATTTCCGGAACCATACAAGCGATCCGTGCGAAATTTTACAGACATCTGTGGGGATAATAGAGCTATCATTTGGGACTAAGTTTGTGAAAATCGGCCCAACCATTTCCGAGAAACTGATATGAGTTTGCTAGTTATGAAAGATGGCCGCTTTTCCCGGGCACTTCCGGAACCGTCTATGGTGGTCAATGTAGTCAACGAAAGTTTGTTTGGCCGTCGGTGACCTAGAACTGCAAAGTTAAGTTATTTGAGAGACATTTTAGCGAAATTTTTACCTTTTTTGCTTCCATCGGGGTATCGGTTTGAATCACAATTTGCTATGTGATCGCACGCCACAATCCGTAACTCCGGAACCGGAAGTCGGTTGGGGATAAAATTTAATAGCCATTTACGGGGACGCAACATCTTTCATTTGAGAGTTTGGTTGATTCGGTCTAGCCACCTCCGAGAAACCGATGTGACTGTTAGTCAGAATTTGGATACTTCCGCCGGGGCTTCCGGAACCGATGATGGTGGCCAATGTGACCAAAGAGACTTTGAATGGCTGTTAATGACCTAGTACTACAAATCGAAGCAGTTGTGGTCACATTTTGGCAAAATTTTCACCATTATACATTCATTGCAGAATTTCTTAAAATCGACGTTTTCTGCGTGATCGTACTCATCACCCTGTAATTCCGGAACCGGAAGTCGGATCCATTAGAAATTCAATAGCAGCCTATGGGAACGTTGCACCTTTCATTTGGGACTAAGTTTGTAAAAATCGGTTCATCCATCTCTGAGAAAAGTGAGTGAGATTGTTTTCGCGTACACACACAGACGCACATACACACACATACATACACACACACATACATACACACACAGACATTTGCCGAACTCGACGAACTGAATCGAATGGTATATGTCACTCGGCCCTCCGGGCCTCCGTTAAAAAGTCGGTTTTCAGAGCAATTGCAATACCTTTCTATTGAGAAAGGCAAAAACGTTGTCCAAGAAGGATAAGCAATTCGCGGAATTTCCATGAGAAAATCCCTTTGCAACGTCCGGCTTCCCATCTAGCAATTCTATCATCCTTTCGAACTGATTTTTTGTTGTTCTGTTTTTTGGATTTCCCTGTAATTATATACAAAAGCTATGTTGAGTGGAAAAATATAAAACATTTAACTTACATATTTACGTTTCAAATTTCCAAAAAATAAAAAAGAGCGGAAAAATCGCATTTTCATGTCGTAATATTAACCGATTTTCAATCCTATGGTAACACTAAACACGTCTATAAACTTGGGTGTTATAATTTCAAATAGCGTTACGACGAATTTTGAAGCCTGATGTTTGGAGTGTTGAGCAATGAAAGCAGTATTCAAGTGTGTGCACAAACATTGGTGCGGATCTCGTAGTACCAGAAATTAAATCTCCGAGAACTGTTCTCGTTTACACTGTAGGGGAGATCGGGGCTGGTTGACCGAAGGGGCAGGTTGGCTGAGAGTCTTTTATGAAAAGACACTATGCACAGTAGAGACATGATTATAGTGATTTTGGTGGGATATTAGGTCGCCATATGTACTGAAGTAATTTCAGATGTTTTTGTGTTTTCGTTTGTACAGGAACACGCGTGCTCCTTTTCCAGCGCTGGTGAGTAAATTTTTGTTTTTGTAAATCACTATGTGTAACGCGAATTAATGGATGGCAAAGCTGTATTATTGTGCAACATAAGCTCAAACTATGTCGCCATTCACCTATGATACAGAACTCCTATCCCTTGCTTCCGCACGGAGCTAACCGGGGACAAGCCACCTAATACCCTTTTTGCTTGGACCCGGGGTTAGATCGGGTTCTGTCCCCAACCACTGTCAGTTCATACATTTTGACAGCGGTTCGTGTTGGAGCCTGAAACAGTTTCACTTCGGGTAGGACCTGCTGACAGGGAAGGGGAACAAACGAAGCGCGTGGAAGTGTTAATGTTTCCGTCGTACAAGGTAAAGCTTTCCATGCAGTTACTGCTCATTTTGACCGCTCAAAATTATGTCATATTCTGTTCACAAATAAAATCGAGTTTTCTGTTGTAGCTTCGGTTTGTATATTACCATCGATAATTTTTTAAGACTAGTTCATGATTTTTGTTTACTAGTTTTCTTTCTGTAAAACATACGGTAGACGAGCCCGTATTCAACTTATTAGTCAGGATGTCACATTATTTCGTTGGTAACTCGACTTAGAATGACTGGATTGCGCTTAATAGGTATCATTATCTTTGCTTCGTTCCTAAGAAACAGTAGAGGGCCGTTGGGAGTTGTGAACATAGTTTTGTTTTCGGAGCATAACTACCATAAATATTGGTCGATTTTCAATGTTAGACCTGGTATTTTCTAAGGACACCTTAATACATCCGCAGGCTGAAGCAATTCAAAAAAAAATCATTGTCTTGTTTGAGATATGACAGAATGCGTGGAATCGCCATTTATCAGTTTGGTGGGGAGTTGTGAACCATTGCAAAAATAGAAGGGATGGAATATTTTTGCGGTTTATTTTTATTAGGGCTATAGAAGATAAATTTTAAGATATTTCTTTTTTCCTTTTTTTTATTTCGACTATGTTAGTCATATATTTCTAAGCTTAAGATGAGATTGAAAAGTGATCTAAATCGCAATGAGTCGGCGACAACATGATTCGCGCCAAGGCACTTGAATTCGCGGTTGTGACACGGGGAAATTAAAATTGTGGCAGAATCCTGTCCTTCGCATAAAATTGAACCTTTTTATATCATAATATGTATGATTCATCCCTGGTTTTCGAACTATGATACTGTTCTACTTAAAAAAATACAGTAACCCACTGAAATGTACGGTTCACAACTCCCCACTTTATATATCTTCGGAAAAAAAACGTATCTCCATCGAGGTTCTTCCAAATATTTTTGTCGATGAAAGCCAATTACCTAAGAAATGTTTTGCCCAAATTTACTTTGAAACCAGTTACATAGCGAGACTCCACAAACCACAAATACAACCGAGTAAAAAAACTCTTTGTTTGGTATATTTAGTCGCTAGTTACCTAAACATAAAGAACATGAGAAGAACTCATTTTTTAATGAGAAAGTGACATCATGACAGTAGAAACATTTAACAGTAGTTACCACATTTTTATCATCTATAGCTTAGCGGGAATCGACGGTGTTCACAACTCCCCATGGTTCACAACATCCCACCACCGTCCCCTACAGAAAAATTTTGCCTGGAAAATGTAAGATGCTTGCGTTTGAGCGAAGCGAAAAGTCGAGTACAACGTATTCTGTGCTCAAATGGGTGGGATGAATAGAGAAGCTAAGATGGATTAGTGTGCAGTAACCCTACTTGGAACAGTATCGATTGAGTAGTTTCACAACATTTTCTTGATATTTAACGTAAAGTTCAAGCTCAACCTTAAAAAAGCTAAAATAATCTGGAAATGATCATTGAAGTGTAAATAAAAAGCAGCCCTCCCAATGGCCGGCTGTCCGGAGTTCAAGTTACTCGTTTCAAATTCTCGGAACTGAAGCAACTTTCGTATAATATTATATGGTGCTCGTGGAGATTCAAAGGTAGTCTCAGTCTCTATCAACAGCAAGTGTCAAACTAACATTCCTTCCCCGGGAGAACAGAATTGGACATGGCCGGCGTCGTTGCTGACTATTTTATGAACATGTTGGGTCAGTGAAACATGCGCAGTGAGAATGATTTGCTCCTCCCGAGCATCATTTTTTTGTTCATTTTCACTCATTCGGTCAATCACGAAGTGCAACTACGAGCAATCTACCTAAGCTAAGCTACCTAAGCTAAGCAACGCTAAGCTAAGTAATAAGTGTAACGCGAATTAATTTACAACCGATTTTCAAAAACCTGGTACAGCTGAAAAAGCTGTTCAAAACCCAACAAAACGGTATAACGGTAGCCTTACTTTTGTTTGTGTAAATTGTGATTGTTCTTGAAAATATGCATTAGGGTAGGTTGGCCTAATTTTGTACAGGACTGGTTGGCCAAGTTGTAAACTTAGCGTAGAGCAATGTGCACTTTAACATTCGTGAAATAATAAAAATAAACCAAAATTATTGTGATGTAGAAATAAGAGATAAAAATCATTAAAAATTGGAAATTGTTTAAAAATTCCAATGTTACCCCTTCAATCCTGAAATTTTTCCTCCTGAGGAATTCCTGGCAGGATTTGTAACAGATCAACCTAACCCCGAACAAAACTCGTCAGCATAGAATACGTTGCAGATGTAAACCTGCCTGAAGACGTCTCAAACCTCTCCTCGAGGTGAATGCACAAACTGTCGAATCAGTTTGTGCATTCACCTCGAGGAAAGGTTTGAGACGTGAGAGAAGCGTGAAGTTGGTAAACGCCGATCGACTCAGAATTTGACCGATTCCCAGGGCCGTCGAGAGCCGCGTCGGGCCCCAAGGCTTGTATTACTGCCGGGCCCTATTAAACATAAGCCCTCTAGTTCAGTATGAGATAGTACCTCTTCAGCCATGGGCAACTCGTGAGTCCGTAGTTTCGATTAGTCTCCGGTTGACTCATATTGCCACATCCACAGATAGCGTGCCAGACAGGTGAATTTCGAAAACTTCTTATTCCGTTGTATGCAAATCGGGTAGAACTGCCATAGCTACGAGTTTTTCAATTAGCGGATACTCAGGAATCAGTGGCGTCTAGCTCAAATGGCACGTTCCCAATGTTGATCGAAGATTTGTGCCTTGCAATGAATCGTCTTTCATGATTTCCCTGATGGGAAGGATTGGGGAAGTGGTTAGGTTAGGGGTAAGGAATATACCCAAGAGACCATGAACCACTATTTAATGGCTTTGGATATGTTCTATATTCGCATACAAAACATATTCTTTACGGTTTCATAGTTCAATAGAGATCATTAAAGCACACTTAGTGTCGGAAAAAGCGAAATAGTGTGCCAGAATAATGCTAGTTCAGAAGCACCTTAATGGTTGTTAGCAATATTAACATAGAGAAGTGTATTTTAAAAGTAACTCTTCTTTATTCTTCCTTCTTTATCGACACAGTAGTAAATGAAAAAAATATCTTTCGATAACGTACCAACCCCCTTCCTCGCTTCATTCGTTTGACATGCCGACTGTTTGAATTGACGATTTAGTGCCTATAGAAATGGGATTCGATCCGCTGTCGAAAGCCTCGTCTCAATTTGGTATACGCGTTTGATCACTGAGCTGTAAAAAGATTTGCATGTATACTTGGTTTAATGCTAACTCTACCTAGATGTTTGGTTGAAATTACGCAAACGTGGATTATATTTGCAATTGCATTTTTTCGAAAAATCATGCAGAATTTGCATTTTGATTTTATGTTTATTGCATCATCATTTATTACACGAAGGCATACTAGTTTAGGTGACGCATACGTATATATGTTATTGTTCGGTGTCTCAAAGCAGTATAAGAAGATTCTATATTTGCACTTAGAGTATTGTATAAAAGCTTCATAGCATTTATCTTCAAAAGCTTTTTAGCACGATGTCTATGTTCTGTATGTCGATATAGTGCTAGATTTAATGCTTTACATTTTAGGTGCATTGAAGCTAGAACATAATCAGTACGCTATGTCTAACATGGTGAAATTGTAGGGTGTAAACATTGGACATCTTTAGCTCCCTTTGTACTTTTAACAATAGATCTTCGTCTCTAAAAATAAACAGGAATACAGTTTGCCCACAATAGGCCACTTTCTGCTTGTAATCATCACTCATATTTTTCGACATATTGGGTTGGAACACGATATTTTGCTTCTACTGTGCAGACAAAGCGACACACGGATTGATTTATTTGCTGGTAGCAATGGGGCAGTTTCTAGCTTTTGTTGTAAGCAAAATGAGAAGGTAGAAGAATCAGTGCGAAATTCTCATTTAAAGGTATTAAACCAAAAGGATTTTCAATTTACATAAGCTTATCTCATATTGAATCCAATAAAATCATTTCTAGCAATAGATTTTATGCAGGTTTAATTAATAAACAATGTGATATGTCTAACGCAGTAGCCGGTTTTTATATGCTGTGAGAATATGTAGGACCCGACAACAATATAGACACAGAACGCAATAATAAAATTCAAATTAAACAACTGCAAGTACAACGGGTTACCGAGTACTGCAGCTATTGGATGAACTGAACTGATTTGATTTCTCTATTTCGCATATTATAATTAGGTTGTTATAGACATCACACGCATCTTTGGCGAGGCCCAAAATCACCGTTCTATATCAACATAGTGCACTTTTAGAAGAAAAATTCCTTGAGCTTGCTATAAAAATACAACAATTATCCATTTTATAACCGGTGATTAAGGTTAAGGTCGGTCTACCTTCTCATCTCACCCATAGTAGAAACTAAAAATCGTTCCGCTATAGATACACGGCAAAAACGACTGCAGACGAATTGTGTTGCTATTGATTTTTGGAAATGTCCTGTAAGACCAGCTACTCGGGAAGTAACACAATTACTAAATATGCAGATTGTGTTCAATCCGGGAAAAGTTAAAGCCTTGCATATGCACCATATCAAACATTGTTTGTTTCGCGAAACAGTATACCAACGAAAGCTGCCACGTTAACATCATATATAGGCATGGGCTCTAGAGAGATGTGCTTAAACGAATTATCTGCACACGCGTGACGTCGTGATTAACAAATTTATATCAAGATACGGAGAAGTGGCTTCCATAAGACCTGGAACTTCGCATTTTCCCGGGTGTCCCTAACGTTGTTCTTGTGGTGAGAATGCTTTCGTATAAACCAACTTTTTCATACGTAACCATTTTATGCGGCTCAACCGAAAATGGGACGTTTCATCAGACAATACTGGTTATGCAACCATGATAGATTCCTACACGGAAAACCCCGCAATCACAAAAAATGAATATTGCAATTTTTGATTTTTGTCTTGACTGTTTCAACTAAAAATTGTTGATTCAACTAACTGTCCTGTTGATTTTCGCATCATCAATTGGCTGAAAAAATTAGTTGTTTTTGAAAGCTGTCAGTTTTCAGAAAATAAAGACAGCAAAAAGGAAACAAAAATTTGCAAATTTTATTTAACCATTTCTTTAGTTGAAAAGGATACGTCAGTTTTCTCGCTATGTTCATTTTGTAAAATTTTTGAGGCTAACATAAAAGAACTTGATTTTGAAGTTTAGATTAATAAACCAGTTATAATACTTAGAAGTGCCTAACTAATTTAGTGATATATATGTGAATTCATAGAAGTATTTTTATATAATACATCAGGTAGACAACAAATTGCATGATTCGACTGATGTTCGAACGTGAGCAAATCTTCTGGAACCAGGTGTGTATGTTTCATGTGTTTTTACAAATCATCCATCCAAACAAGATATGTAATGTTTTTTTGAAAATTCATCATGATCCCATGGTTAGAAAGAAGTTCGAAAATAATGGTGATCCAATATGGCAATGTAAAATGAGTGATCCGACTAGAACAAATCTTAAGCATTATTCGGTCGATCTGGCTATCGCCATTACTATAGAAAGTCAATGCTATATATTTTTGTTATAAAATGAAATTAATGTAAACGTATTGGCGCTGAACAGTGTTTATATTTATATTTCCTAGTGATACAACGCGTTTGATGGATTTGGCTTTTTATTGCTGGGTAACAAATCCTTCTTATAATTAACAAAATCGTTAGCTGTTACAACTGGTTGGGATATTTTTCAATAATACAATTGATTGAAACAACCATCTTGGTTTTTAGTTTCAACACGCACCAATCTTGAAATCAACAATTATATTAGTTGTTACAACTGGTTGGGAATTATTCCAATATTACAATTGACTGAAACAACCATCTCGGTTTTCAGTTTCAACTCGCACCAATCTTGAAATCGACAATTATATTAGTTGTTACAGCTATTTGATGAGCTGATTCGGATGGTGTGTGTCTTTGCTAGCTGACAGCATCACATTTTCAGCTAGATGATTTAGTTGTTTCAGCAACTGTTTTGTTCATTCAAAAACAAAAATGAAAGTTTAGAAAAATCAGCAATCGTTTAGCTGTACCAAATTTTAACCAATCGATTTCAGAAATTCGACTAATATATTAGTTGCTATGCGATCGGGAGCGTTTCCGTGTATGCGCGAATTCTACAAAAAGACACTGCACCACGGAAAACTTTGTGCAAAAGCAGCTAAGAAAAGCCCACCTACTATAACCGTAAACAGCACACCGTTATCTTATGCTAAACCACAAATGGCTACAAAACAAATACCTACGGGTCTGATAGGAACAAATATTCACTCAACTACAATCACGCCCAGTGACTCCAAGCCAACAACCGGCACCACCAGCAATGAAGCGAACGTAGAAGAGGACGGATGCGTTTATCCGTTGGCTCGCATTTCTGTTTGACGCTCTAGTGCTTTCTTCGAAAATACTTTGAAATGGCTTCTCAATATTTTGTAGTGTATTCCGTCGATTCAAGCAACTAAACTCGTATTTTAAACTTGTACACAAAGTAGACAACTCCCTTAAGAACGTTTGGTTTAATAAATGTCAACTATCAAATAAAGTTTTAATTTTTTTACGCCTTCATCATCTACAAAGAAATGACTATTGCTATTTTTTGCTCTTCTATGAATACCGGATGTGTTCGCCAATCTTCCGGGTAAAAACGCGGGCCCCCAAATACGACCCGGGCCCAGGGCAATTGCCATGGCTGCCTCCCCCTCTCATCGGACCTGATTCCCCAATGAAAGCTGCATTGCAGGAAGAGAAAAATGAAAGCAAATGTAAGCGTAAGCGGAAGAAAAGAAAACAGTGAAAAGTTCACTAAATCTGCAGGAATAAAATCGAGAGCTGTAAAAGTTCACTAAAGCTGCCAAAACTAAGCCCGAAAAAGTTAAAAAGACTAAAAAGTAAGAGTTTTTTTGTATCTACATATTGTAACATGATTTGTTTCACTAATAAACGTTTTCCACTGATGTTTCACTTATTTTACCCCAGCCCGGGGGTTGGTTGTCGCTTGTTCACTCCGCCTTTGATTGTTAATAATTTTTTCCCTGATTTTGTCTTATGAATAAAAAAAATCTACGTGCTCTAGGGTTGAATCTTCATGGCAGCGCAAACCGTTTACCAAAAATTCTAACCAGAATGAGTGTATAAATTCTGAAAGCGAAACTCGGCCAACCAGCCCCGGTCTCCCTTATGCAAATTTATGCAGCGCAGAAGATTCCTGCTCAAAATTACATTGTTAAGGTATCAAACTAGTGACATAACATTCAATATCTTACATGGCATGGCACTCGCAGTATTAATCATCCTGATGATATGTGTAATAAAGTACGCGAAAAAGACCGCATTTGTTTCAAGGAACGATTGTTGCTAGAACGACCAAAGGATTTATATTGTTCTGGAAGTGTTTTTGATGTAGAAGAACGGTACAATGATTTATTTGTTGGGGAAAATCTTCAAAATCAGAATAATTGGCTCGAACATTCGCAACGAACTCAGGAAAAACATCGATTCGTAGATTGCGTTAACCAAAATTTATATGGAAGATAACTTATTAGGATTTCTAGACTTGGACCTTTCATTGCAGGACTAAGTGAAGCACAAATTAAAGTAGGGACCTAGGACCTGGACTTGGAAAAATCAACAGAAAGATATTCCAACTAAAAAAACTGTATTGATGTATAGTTTGATTACTAGGATCAAATGTCATGTCAGTTTGCTGACATTCTCGATAGTTGAAGTATTCACAAAAAATCGCACTACTAGCCCATACATATTTTTCTATTGGAAATTGTTAGCCGTGTCAAAATGAGGTCTATCCGAGCATTATACACGGTCAATAAACCATTATTTTGCCATGGTAGGCAAAATTCCCTATGTCTGTCGGTCAATTCAATGTATAAACAGGACTATTGCGGATGTAACAATCGATGTAAAACCTCTGATTATACAATATCTTGTTGATAATTATATAACTGTTACAGCTGATCCAGATAGAATAAATCTATGATGCCTCCATCACATAAGAGAGTACAAAGATGTTTATGCTCTTTTTTCATAGTTGTGGAGATATCTGACTGCCAAAATGATCGTTGATGAAAAGAAAATGTTTTCGGCTCTTCAGAGTTAGTTCAGATACAGTGAAATAACAGCTTCTGATATAAATGGGCAAGTTAAAGCTGAACCAGAAGTAGTATGTGAATGCGATTATGAAAAATCAAACAAGAATACATTAGCAAAGCCAATTCTACTAGAGAAGTTATAACAAGATTCGAGCAATTATTTTAAAAAATATCCAAATGTAATCAAAAATAACAATGCCTCTAAGTCGCATTGTCACAGCACTATTGCGTTTCTGCCGATCGATCTTTTTGTATCGAGCAATGATGATGGCATGACACTCGTAAGCGCAATTTTGATGTCTGTGTTAGGAAAAATTCTGCGCAAGCATGCTAAAAAATTTATTTGCCACGTTACCGTAAAACGGAAGATTGATCATTTCATTATTTTTACGATTAACTTCCTAGAAATGAAATCGTTGTAATTATATTTTTAAAACAAGTATACACATAATAAAAACATTTCAATTGTCATTTTATTCTGAAAATAAAATAATTTTATTTGTAAATTAACAATTTTTGTTTCCGGGGTTACAGAATCATTGGATAACAAAAACGTTTGAAAAGTGGTATAAATCGCATACCTTCAATTAATTTCATGCCCATTATTGGTACGTCCCAAAATTAGCTGGCACAATACAAAGTACCGTAAAACGGAGGAACACTGATAACTCTTTCAAAAGTTCCTCGAATAACTTTCATCAATTCAAGTTGATGTAACTGTTTGCATTTTTAAAGTGAATACTGGTAACCATAGATTGAAACGTCCAAAGTGTTAGGTATTTAATTTCGTTTTACTATAAAAAGAAAATATTTTGGCAGTAAATTTTCAATCGAGTGTATATAAAACGATATTCTAAATCTGGCACAGACAAAAACTAGGCAAAACCGTCATTCTAGCTTGATCATTCTCTATTTTCAGATTAACTTGTCCTCATTTAACCCTAAAGTACAAGTATGGCCTTCTTATGGCTAATGGAGGCACGGTACAATGTGATGTTTGATGCGTTGGGCGTAACACATTCGGGAACTAGTTATGATTTCGACCACGTAATGATCATAAATGATAAAAAAGAACTTCCATACTTAACCTTCCGGTGACTGCGCTGAATTAGCAGTACACAGTTCGAAACTTATTTCTCAGATTTGTGGAATCGATTATTCCTTGAGGTGGCAGTATTATGTCTGCCCATTAGACGCCTCCACATTTTGAAAAAGTTTTGAAATAGCTCAGATTGTTGTTCTAGGTGTGAATTTAAAAACTTTCGCCAAAAATAACTTAATTTAGATATAATTTAGAGGTGTCTCTAATCAAAAATCGTGTTTTTGCTGTTTCCATAGTAAAATCACTTACACCCTGACCTAATAGGCCCTACATGCCCACATATCATCAAAGGTTGTTCCTTAGACATATCTTAACATGTTTTAACAGGTGAACATAGCTCTAATTGCAATAGAAAATGTATTAACTGGAAAAAGTAAGTGATCTTACTATGGAAAAATAGCAAAAATACGATCTTTGATTAAATAAATCATGTTTGTCATTTTTGGCGAAAGTTTTTAAATTCACACCTAGAACGAAAATCTGAGCTGACCCAAATTTCAAAACGTTTTCAAAATGTGGAGAAGTCTAATGCCCATGAGCCATGATTGTAGATTTTCGATCAGCAAATACTGAATGTCATCATATTTTGTTCACTCTAGATAATCCCACAATCAAAAAAAGTAAACGGAGTGCCTATTAATTTTCAGTTCCCTAGTTAGTGGAAACAATACATTACCGAAACTGCCCATCCGAACGGTGAACGATTTTCTAGACCTGAACGATCACTGTACCAATAACGTGCAGTTTCTGCTGCATACGGTGAGTCTTTGTACATTAACTGTACAGTTTATCCGGGTCACCCTGGTCTACCAACTTGGCCAAAATTTCTTCAACGTCAGAGTCATCGCAGTTTGTCAAAGTACAAAACTCCTACCCGTCCTCGTTACGAATGGTCGCTTTACCTGGTGACTGTGAGAATCTTGATCCTGCTATTTTTCATCGATAAGAGCTCCTTTTTCGCCGGAGATGCCAGCTTCTGGACATGGCTGACCAGGGGAAACACCGGTGATTCATTCAAAATGGAATTTTCGTAAATAGGCTGCTTTTTAATTTCTAAACGCATTTTCTCCGGAATACCGGACATCAAACTCTTGTCTAGCGCGCACTTTTGCTGGATATTCGACCGGCTTTTTAACGAAAAGGGGGGGGGGGGGGCAATTTAACATTTCTGGTTGACTTTGGCGTGCCGGTAGGTTCCTGATCGCTGTAGGAGGAGTTTTAATGTAATCACCGAAAAAGTTTGTGCAAATTCTTACAAGCGTTTGCGAAAGTGATCGACTATACGATTTATTAGTAGAAAGGATTCTTGTAAGTACTGTTGACGATGATAGACGGTTTTTTATAAACAAGGCTTATGTGGCAGAAATGCTATTCGAACCACAAATACATTTTAGGAAACCTTGTTCATTTTTATAGTCATGAACGTCATCACAAAAAAACCAAGCTAACCATGCAAGACCCCCGAGGCAAAGCGACGGAAACATTCTGGTGTCGGTTTATTCAAAAGGTTGGTTATGCTCGAGTAGAAAGATTCAAAAATATGAAAGCTTCTGGGACAATATTTGAATGAACAATGATGTTCCTTGTGCGCAGCAAAGAAATAACTTCAGCTGCGGAATTTACTTGCTGGAATTCGCTAGGAAATATTTTCGGGGCGAAGAGACATTACCAGAACAAATAAACGAGTTAGTAATATTAGATATATCAAGAAAATGTTGGTGAGTGCCAACATCAGGCAATTTATACCAGCTGCGGAAAAAAATATTCTCGGAACATAATTTTTAGAATGCGATTGTTGCAATGTGAAAATTGAAATGAAATGTGCAATGTACATTCAAAAAAGCACAGAAGCAAGATTGCAATGCCAGTTTAGCGGATGATCCATAGTCCATAATCCTCAATAATAAATCACATTGAAAAGTTAAATTAAAACAAAAGTTTACAAACTATATGGAGAGAATATCCTTTCTAAATAAAAAGGGGCAAGAACGTGATATATAAAAACTTTTGACGTAGGACTACGTCTTTGTTTTCGATATGGGGGTGCACTTTGCAAATTCAACAAAAGTGGTATGTAACGAAAAGTGGTCCAATTTTAAACGCTTATAATTCAGCCATCTTACGGTAAATTTTCTTTTTTTTGCGCATATCGCTCAGAAATACTAAAAGATTTTTGATATCGTGGCATTAAAATTTTTGATATCGTGGCATTAAAATTTTAAATAATGTTCAACATAGTTGAAATACCACGCATTTGCACACAGAAGGCTGCGCTTCCCTAGTCTGGCATGACAGATTTATGTACCTAACGCGCAACGCTTTTATGAATGACGTCATCATCGACTATTTAAAGAGCAGATTTGGTCCGGCAAGCTCAGTTGCCTCTTGGACAGCAGGCAGAGCACTGCGCTGCATGCTCCCACAGCCAGTGTAGCAGAGGCTAGCATCGTGGTACTAATTGTCCCTTTCGCACCACCCATCATCACCAGCGTTGACTCATTTTGCTTGGTGCGTATCTTCCATTCGTGTACGGACACGATGTAGGGGAAGATGGGGTAAAACGCACCCCCGGGGCAAAATGCACCCCTTGCTTATATCGAAAACTGCTGAAAATTTCTAGAAAAGGGTAACACCAGTTGGAAGTCCGCCATAGTAAACATACTTTGTCAAAGTTTGATAACCGTACATCAATAGCAGCTCGAGAAATAAACAAAATACAATAACGTGCTCTTCTCATGTCATTATCGCGGCTCGTGCAACAAGGATTTTTGGCTCTTTTAAATTCAATTGGTAATATTATATCCGTGCATTCCTGTTCTATTTATACCGTTGTTCATTATTCTGTTACACTATATATGAAAAATCTACTAAATAATTCACTTTTTGCTAAATTTATATCTCTGTTCCACTGGGGGGCAAAATGCCCTCTTCTTTGATTTGACTGGTTTTTAATTGGAAATAGAAAAATTGTTCTGAAAACCTCCTAGTTGCATAACCTAAGGCTTTTTAATGGCACACTTTTGTGAAATCTCGTTAGAAAACCAAAACTACTTGCTTGTTCACCGAGCATTCTGCCCCGTTGTTGTAGTGCATTATGCCCCGTTGTTGTGGTGCATTTTACCCCTGAACAGGTGCGTTTTGCCCCGCTAATTTTTCAAAAAGCGATTTTTAATGATTTTGAAAAATCGAATATTTTTCATGTTTTTGATTATTTTTCAAAGCGTTATGATTGTGATTACAAAGGAAAAAGTTGGCAAACGATATCAGTAATGAAATTCTCCCGATTGATGATCTATAGCTGAGTTATGATCATGTTTCCTTAGGGAGTGCGTTTTACCCCATCTTCCCCTACTGGCACAGCTTTTTGATTCAAGCACGGTACACCGTTCGCTTGGGTTTATTGTTTGAGGCGAATGTGTAGGTATATTCAAATGTTGCGTGTATGATAGCTTTCGGTTTTTCTTTGCGTTGTCGTCTCCATGACAGGCTAAGGAGACGAAAACTTTCTTAGCACCAAATTCACGCGAATTGATAGAAGAAAGTGCAACGAAGGTTTATTATTTACGTTTCATCAATTTATTGATTCCACGAGATTCATTTCCACTCAGCCTATCCCACTTTGACTCTACCAATACATAGGTACTACAAAGCCTATTTAAGAATGGATGCACTGTCACTCAAAAAGCGCTGCAAAAAATGCATCTAAGTCCATCCAAAAAACTATTTTCGATTGTTGTATATGTTTTGCTTCGATATATGATTAAGACCACTGCATTCGCTACATTTATGTGTAATTTAGGAAAATTACAATAACAGCAAAATAAAACTATAAAGCTTGTCCTATACAAGGACTGTAACTGTATTGTCTAAAACATGACTTTTAAGCATTGGTCTGGTTGTTTACCGCACACAATAGAAAACTTTTTAAAATTTTAAAGCAGTTCCAGATATTAGTTCGGTTTTCCATCGAAGTTTTCTGTCTGCTTTCTTTAATCGAATTCGATCGCTCATTGTAAATAAAATGACCTGATGAGCAGGACGGTTTGATTCATGAAGTGAACTGTAGAAAGAAATGTTTGATTAATTATTAATCCAAATGTAACAAGAAATTAAATATTTCACGTATTGCAGTCCTACGTCTGCAATTCGTACAACCCCATAGGGCTGTCCCTTGTAGTTTTTATAAAACAAAAAAGCCGTCTTCCCTCGTCCCACAATCAAAAAAAGTAAACGGAGTGCCTATTAATTTTCAGTTCCCTAGTTAGTGGAAACAATACATTACCGAAACTGCCCATCCGAACGGTGAACGATTTTCTAGACCTGAACGATCACTGTACCAATAACGTGCAGTTTCTGCTGCATACGGTGAGTCTTTGATTAACTGTACAGTTTATCCGGGTCACCCTGGTCTACCAACTTGGCCAAAATTTCTTCAACGTCAGAGTCATCGCAGTTTGTCAAAGTACAAAACTCATACGTCTCCCAACCTTTGAACGGAACGGATCGTTATATTTCACAGTGGTGCTCGGTGTGTAAATTTTAGTGAGTCAAGGTCATCCTTTGTTCGTTCGTTAGCAGCCGTTCTGCTGGTGCCGACAGTAAATCCAGTACATTGTTTTCGCTGGTGCGGAACAATCGACGTTGTTTGCAGATAAGTTTTGCTTTATTTTTTTTCCTCGTTTGCTTTCTTTCCTTTTCCCTACTTTTACTCTACCTTGTAATCAAATAATAAGACACATTCCCGTTTATATAACGCTCTGCCCTCGTGCTTAAATGGCCGAGGGCGAAATACCATCTGATGCAATCATGGAAGTCCCTGATCCCCCTAATACTCGCATTGCTCCCCGTATAAAGCAGTACCCAGAAGGTTCCTCTGGGCCATGGGTGGTATATTTTCGGACCGGAGAGAAACCGGTTAATATATTAAAACTTTCTCGAGATCTGACTGCTAATTACCCGGCCGTAACTCAGATAACACGTGTTCGGGCAAACAAGATACGTGTTCTAGTGAGTGATCTCGGCCAGGCAAACGCGATTGCTTGCTGTGAGCGCTTTACGCGGGAATTTAAAGCGTACGTGCCTTGTGTGGCCTGTGAAATCGATGGGGTAGTGTCCGAACCGGGCCTGAAATGCGAAGAACTGTTGGAGCACGGGGTTGGCTGCTTTAAGGACCCCTCTCTTGAACAGATTAAGATCTTAGAATGCAAACAATTGTATACCGCAAACACCGAGGGAGGTAAGACTACCTACTCTCTATCAGGCTCGCTTCGGGTGACATTCGCCGGGTCCTCTCTTCCCAACTACATCCTCCTTGACAGGGTTCGCCTACCAGTTCGCCTGTTTGTACCGCGGGTCATGAGCTGCAGCAATTGCAAGCAGTTGGGCCACACAGCCACATATTGTGGAAATAAGAAACGATGCGGCAAATGCGAAGGAGAGCATGAGGATGACTCTTGCGACAAAGAAACTGAAAAGTGTATTTGCTGCGGGGGCCCTTCACATGCTCTTAAATCATGCCCTGCGTACAAGCAGCGCGGGGATAAAATTAAGCGCTCCCTTAAGGAACGCTCAAGGCGTTCTTATGCAGAAATGCTAAAGAATGCTTCGCCATCTGTCCTGTCCGAAAATCCCTATGCTGGTTTGGCTAACGTTGAGCAAGAATCTGACGACCCACGAGCGGGAACATCTTTGGTTAACCCAGGGGAATCCAGGAAGAGGAGAAATCCAGCCTCCCCTACATTGCCTCGTAAGGGTGCCAAGGTGTCGTCCACTCAGAGTGCGCCATCTACAACCAATAAATCCAACGGAAGTGATGCACAAAAGCCGAAGCAATTTGCTCCAGGACTTGGAAATATTAATTCTAACAAGGAGTACCCACCACTTCCAGGGACATCCAAAACCCCAAGTGTCTCCTTTTTTCAAACAGATACTCAGTCCAGTAGCGGACTAATGAAATTTTCTGACATAGTGGACTTAATTTTCACAGCTTTCAATGTTACTGATCCTCTTAAAAGCCTTCTGATACGTTTTCTCCCTATAGTGCAAACATTTTTGAAGCAGTTGACTACTAAATGGCCCCTCCTTGCAGCGATCGTATCCTTCGATGGCTAAGTCATCGAACGAGGTCACCGATTCGATCACTGTTCTACAGTGGAACAGCAGAAGTATCCTCCCGAAAATCGATTCCTTTAAATTTTTACTAAATAGTTCAAAATGTGATGCTTTCGCATTATGTGAAACTTGGTTAACTTCCGATATAAATCTCAACTTCCACGACTTTAATATAATTCGTCTGGATCGAGAAAACCCCTATGGAGGAGTACTTTTGGGGATCAAAAAGTGCTATTCTTTCAACCGAATTAACCTCCCTTCGACACCAGGCATTGAAATTGTCGCTTGTCAAGTTTTAATCAAAGGTAAAGACCTTTGCATTGCTTCCATCTACATTCCTCCTAGAGCCTCGGTAGGGCACCGAACGCTTTGTAATATCACGGAATCCTTACCGGCACCGCGGCTAGTTCTGGGAGACTTTAACTCGCACGGTACGGTATGGGGCTGTCTTCATGATGATAATAGATCAACATTAATCCAAGATCTTTGCGATAATTTCAACATGACCATCTTAAACACGGGAGAAATGACGCGGATTCCTACACCACCAGCACGCGCAAGCGCGTTGGATTTATCGCTTTGCTCGACATCGCTACAGTTAGATTGCATGTGGAAGGTGATCCCTGATCCCCACGGTAGCGATCATTTGCCTATCGTGATTTCAATTGCTAACGGTTCAAGACCATCGGAAACAATCAATGTATCGTATGACCTCACACGGAACATTGATTGGAAGAGTTACGCGACCGCGATATCCGTTAAAATCGAATCCACTCAAGAACTTCCTCCGGAGGAAGAGTACAGGTTTTTGGCTGGCTT
Source organism: Topomyia yanbarensis (assembly GCF_030247195.1). Taxonomy (NCBI): domain Eukaryota; kingdom Metazoa; phylum Arthropoda; class Insecta; order Diptera; family Culicidae; genus Topomyia; species Topomyia yanbarensis. Next base: position 306,307,974 of record NC_080671.1, on the reverse strand, counting down.
GATTCTCGACAGTGCGAATCAAGCTCAGACTAAACCAGTACCCAGCGCGAATACCCATAGACGGTCTCCCACCCTGTGGTGGGATAAAGAGTGCTCAGAGCTGTACGCGGAAAAGTCCACTGCATATAAGGCCTTCCGGGAAGACGGGTTACCCGCTAGCTATCAACAGTACGCGTCGTTAGAAAGGCGAATGAAGAGTCTAATGAAAGCCAAAAAACGCAGTTATTGGCGCCGGTTCGTCGACGGGTTAACGAGAGAAACAGCGATGAGCACTCTTTGGGGTACGGCTCGACGTATGCGTAATCATAATAGTACCAACGAGAACGTGGAATATTCAAACCGTTGGATATTCGCTTTCGCCAAGAAGATCTGTCCGGACTCTGTCCCGGTACAGAAAACGTACCGCGCCGCGTCTTCTCACGATACCGCGAACGAAACACCGTTTTCGATGGTGGAGTTCTCACTTGCTCTCTTATCGTGCAACAATAACGCCCCAGGGTTAGACAGAATCAAATTCAACTTGCTGAAGAATCTGCCTGACACTGCAAAAAGGCGCCTGTTGAATTTATTTAACAAGTTTCTTGAGGGTAACATTGTCCCTTATGAATGGAGGCAAGTGAAGGTCATCGCCATCCAAAAACCAGGAAAACCAGCCTCCGACCACAACTCGTATCGGCCGATTGCAATGCTGTCCTGTATTCGGAAGTTGTTCGAGAAAATGATCATGTTTCGCCTCGACAATTGGGTTGAAGCAAATGGCTTACTGTCAGATACACAATTTGGCTTCCGCAAAGGCAAAGGGACGAACGATTGCCTTGCGTTGCTTTCTACAGAAATCCAAATGGCCTATGCTAACAAAGAGCAGATGGCATCAGTCTTCTTGGATATTAAGGGGGCTTTTGACTCAGTTTCTATCAACACTCTGTCAGAGAAGCTGCACCAGCATGGTCTTTCGCCAATTTTAAATAACTTTTTGCTAAACCTGTTGTCTGAAAAGCACATGCACTTTTCGCATGGCGATTTAACAACATCGCGATTTAGCTACATGGGTCTTCCCCAGGGCTCATGTCTAAGTCCCCTGCTCTACAATTTCTACGTGAATGACATTGACGATTGTCTTGCCAATTCATGCACGCTAAGGCAACTTGCAGACGACGGGGTGGTCTCTGTTACAGGGCCCAAAGCTGCCGACTTGCAAGGACCATTACAAAATACCTTGGACAATTTGTCTGCTTGGGCTCTTCAGCTGGGTATTGAGTTCTCCACGGAGAAAACTGAGTTGGTTGTTTTTTCTAGGAAGCGTGAGCCGGCGCAACTCCAGCTTCTATTAATGGGTGCAACGATCAACCAGGTTTTCACATTTAAATATCTCGGGGTCTGGTTCGACTCTAAAGGTACCTGGGGATGTCACATTAGGTATCTGAAACAGAAATGCCAACAAAGGATCAATTTTCTCCGAACAATAACTGGAACATGGTGGGGTGCTCACCCAGGAGACCTGATCAGGTTGTACCAAACAACGATATTGTCGGTGATGGAGTACGGGTGTTTCTGTTTCCGCTCCGCTGCGAACATACACTTCATCAAACTAGAGAGAATCCAGTATCGTTGCTTGCGCATTGCCTTGGGTTGCATGCACTCGACCCATACGATGAGTCTCGAAGTGCTGGCGGGCGTTCTTCCGCTAAAAAATCGATTTTGGGAACTCTCATATCGATTGCTCATCCGATGCGACATTCTGAACCCGTTGGTAATTGAAAACTTCGAGAGGCTCGTCGAGCTTAATTCTCAAACCCGATTTATGGCCTTGTACTTCGACTACATGGCACAGAGCATTAATCCTTCTGCATATACTCCCAACCGTGTTCGTTTGCTAGATACTTCTGATTCTACTGTATTCTTCGACACATCCATGAAGGAAGAGATTCGTGGAATCCCGGACCATATACGCCCGCAGGTGATCCCCAATATATTTTATAATAAATTCCGAGAAGTCGACTGCGACAAAATGTTTTACACTGACGGATCAAATCTCGATGGGTCCACTGGCTTCGGTATCTTCAACAATACTATCACCGCTTCATTCAAGCTCAATGATCCCGCTTCAGTTTACGTCGCAGAGTTAGCTGCAATTCAGTACACCCTTGGGATCATCGACACTCTGCCCACAGATCACTACTTCATCGTTTCGGACAGCCTCAGCTCTATCGAGGCTCTTCGTGCGGTGAAGCCTAAAAAGCAATTACCGTATTTTCTGGGGAAGATACAGGAGTCCTTGTGTACGTTATCTGAAAAATCTTATAAGATTACCTTTGTTTGGGTCCCCTCTCATTGTTCTATCCCGGGCAATGAAAAGGCCGACTCATTAGCAAAGGTGGGCGCATTAAATGGTGACATATACGAAAGACCAATCTGCTTCAATGAATTTTTTAGTATTTGTCGTCAGAGGACGCTCAACAGTTGGCAAACCTCGTGGAGCAATGGGGAACTTGGACGATGGCTACATTCGATTATCCCAAAGGTATCAACGAAGCCTTGGTTCGGGGGGATGGATGTGGGTCGGGATTTTATTCGTGTAATGTCCCGACTTATGTCCAATCACTACACCATGGATGCGCATTTGCGGCGTATTGGGCTTGCGGAGAGTAGTATGTGCGCTTGTGACGAGGGCTATCACGACATCGAACACGTTGTCTGGGTGTGCGCCGGGTATTGTGACGCCAGGTCTCAGTTAAAGGAATCCCTTCGGGCCCGAGGTAGACCACCCAATGTACCAGTCCGAGATATGCTGGCAACTCGTGATTTCCCCTATATGTCCCTTATTTATACCTTCATAAAAACGATAAATATCCCAATTTAGCCCCTCTCTTTTATTTCTCGTTTTTAGAGTTTCCTCCTGCCTTGTGGAACCGATCAGCTCCAGAGTGCCACTATGTAACCGCCGTCGCCCTTACCACTACGCCTGCATAGAAGGAAACTGAAGCGAGAGCGACTCGAGGTCCGATGACTTTTGAAGGATTCCCCGCGGGTCCGAAGAATACCATCCGCCAATCCGGTACTCGACGACTTACTAGACTGAGGCGCAAATTTGATACGCTGATCTCCCTCCCCCCCCCCCCCCGCCGTTCGAGCGAAAGTTGCAAGTTTTGCTCTTCTTTCCCTGTCTCTCCCCTGTCTTTGATACAACTGCTGCTACACTGATGCGGAAATAAGCCACCCTTTGAATATCTTGACCAAGCATAAGTTTTAGTTAAAAAATTCAAATTAGTATTCTGTATTCCTAGTTTTAAGATAGCTATAATTTTTACTCTTTATTGAAACTCTTGTCCTCCATCTTGTAAATAGAATTGAATCCCTAGTTTTAAGATTTCTGTGAAATTTCTCATAAATATTTGTTCCCCCTTTTGTGTACTAAACTATATTGTTAGTTTTAAGATAACCGTAAAATATTTCGTAAAATACTATTACTCCCCCTCTTGTATATCAAAGTGAATCCCTTGTTTTAAATTTTTTTCATAAAAAAATCTTTTGGCCCTCTTTTGTATATTGAATCTTATTTCTAGTCTTAAGATAGCTGTAAACTTTCTTTTCCTTTGTAAAAAAAAAATATTTCAACATTGTAACCTCCTAGTTTTAAGATATCCAAAATGTAAAAACAAAAGCATTTGGCACCGCCAAGCTAACGCATTTGTGCCTATCAAATAAACGAAATGAATAAAAAAAAGTACAAAACTCCTACCCGTCCTCGTTACGAATGGTCGCTTTACCTGGTGACTGTGAGAATCTTGATCCTGCTATTTTTCATCGATAAGAGCTCCTTTTTCGCCGGAGATGCCAGCTTCTGGACATTGCTGACCAGGGGAAACACCGGTGATTCATTCAAAATGGAATTTTCGTAAATAGGCTGCTTTTTAATTTCTAAACGCATTTTCTCCGGAATACCGGACATCAAAAACTCTTGTCTAGCGCGCACTTTTGCTGGATATTCGACCGGCTTTTTAACGAAAAGGGGGGGGGGGCAATTTAACATTTCTGGTTGACTTTGGCGTGCCGGTAGGTTCCTGATCGCTGTAGGAGGAGTTTTAATGTAATCACCGAAAAAGTTTGTGCAAATTCTTACAAGCGTTTGCGAAAGTGATCGACTATACGATTTATTAGTAGAAAGGATTCTTGTAAGTACTGTTGACGATGATAGACGGTTTTTTATAAACAAGGCTTATGTGGCAGAAATGCTATTCGAACCACAAATACATTTTAGGAAACCTTGTTCATTTTTATAGTCATGAACGTCATCACAAAAAAACCAAGCTAACCATGCAAGACCCCCGAGGCAAAGCGACGGAAACATTCTGGTGTCGGTTTATTCAAAAGGTTGGTTATGCTCGAGTAGAAAGATTCAAAAATATGAAAGCTTCTGGGACAATATTTGAATGAACAATGATGTCCCTTGTGCGCAGCAAAGAAATAACTTCAGCTGCGGAATTTACTTGCTGGAATTCGCTAGGAAATATTTTCGGGGAGAAGAGACATTACCAGAACAAATAAACGAGTTGGTAATATTAGATATATCAAGAAAATGTTGGTGAGTGCCAAAATCAGGCAATTTATACCAGCTCCGCAATATTCTCGGAACATAATTTTTAGAATGCGATTGTTGCAATGTGAAAATTGAAATGAAATGTGCAATGTACATTCAGAAAAGCACAGAAGCAAGATTGCAATGCCAGTTTAGCGGAGGATCCATCGTCCATAATTCTCAATAATAAATCACATTGAAAAGTTAAATTAAAACAAAAGTTTATAAACTATATTATAAACTATATGGAGAGAATATCCTTTCTAAATAAAAAGAGGCAAGAACGTGATATATAAAAACTTTTTATAAAACAAAAAAGCCGTCTTCCCTCGTCTTACAATTTTACGCTAGTAATTATGAAAATAATCGTCATTAAACATTTTCGACCATCCAAGATTTTGTACCCGTTGTAAGCCACCTATTGATGCAATTCTTACTTCTCCGAAGTATACTTCCATAGCAGATATTTAATCGATATAATTGTGGCATTGTCTTTTACATTCTTAGTACACTTTGCATCTATACACAATGGATCGCCAGCCACGACAAAAAAGAGTTACTTGTCAACGCTGAAACACTCGATACAAAAAATGTGAGAGGAACAATAACCCCTAGCCGTACACACCTAGCCTCTGTTAAAATCCAGAAAACCTATTATACACGAAAAATTAACCTTTTTTCATATTTCGTGTAACCAGTAACCTACACCAACTTGCTGACAGTAAGACGCTGTATCAAAACTAACGCCAAATTGGCGCCAGTCATTCGTCACTTCAACGTGTGTGATCGCCCAAAGCAACTGACTGGTACCGAGTAATGTCTCGGTTAGCCAAGCACAGAAGCTCTGGGTCGCTGCAAAGCTGACCTAAACCAACAAAGATGAAAATCAATTTTTATGATCAACAATATTTTTGCCTTGATCCTGCCTGCAAAAACTTTTAGTATTTGAATATCTCTAAGCATTTTTTGAATGTTAAGATCCGATCAGAAATGAGGTGTTTTTAGGTTTCAAACTCATTTAAGCCTCAAACGCTATGGGTCACATGATTTGTGCGTTACTTGTTACATCAAAATGCAACGAAAATGAACAATGAATTAAAAAAAATACATGAAAATTCGGAAATGTTAGAATTTTATGATAAAGATTTTTATTTATTTTATTTTCTTCTTAACATATAATTTAGAATATTCACTATAACTTTTATTAAGGAAGAAAAAATGGGTCATGAACGTCATTAGATGCATATTCTATGTAATTTAATCTTCTTTCCGAATATCATAGTGGTGTCTTGCGCCGTTTTGCGCCAAGCTTGATAGGTAACTATATTTCGTCAAAGGTTTGATGAAATAAGAGAGTAAGAATATATAGTTATTAAGCGTGTTTCCTATCGTATTAGTCCACTTAAACCAACCTGGCGCTGCAATAAGCTGCTTCGATACATGCAGTATTCGACGGAATCCGCCAATCCGCTATGCGTTTTACTTTCTGGTATGTTGAAATATCGCACAATAAATATATTTAGGAATAGTTTCCAATTAAATGATAAAAGAAGATTAAACGCATCTGTGACCTATCATTGTTTTTGAAATTAATCAATATTTGAAGGCTGGGTAATCCAGAGTACTAAAATATGCTAATTTCGTGAATGGGAAAGTTTTAGAGATTTGGGTCAACTTTTATTCTAAGTGGCATAACGGTGCGCTTACGAGTATAGGGAAACGAATTGTTTTTTGGCATGAGAGCCAAATGCCTGCGAGTATGCAACCTATTTTACCTAAAGGAAAAAAATTGGATTAATCAATTTGCACATCAGGGCACAAGACCTAAGCCAATTTAGTGTTAGTTTTGATATGTACATCGTTTAACTGACAGCAACTTGGTGTCAGTTACTGGCGAGTGGAACAAGAAACATTAAAATCCAACTTGTGTTGGTCTTGTGCCCTTATGCGTTAATTATTCCTTCGAGAAAAAAAAAGATTGCATAATTATAACCCTCCGGCCATATTAGATTCAGGGCCGGGAATCGGTTGACGATGACTCTTTGCCATTTATTGTTTGTAAACAATTTCTATTAAATGTTGACCATAGTAGCGCATGAGGTAGTCCAGTTTTTGAAGACGCATTCGAGCATTTCAAGTGGTATGAGGCTAATTACGCAAGTAATGTTGGATTCCAATGCTTCAATCGTTGAAGGTTTGTCCACATAGACTTTTGACCTCACATAACCCCATAGAAAAAAGTTTGTAGGTGTGATTTCGCCCGATCTAGGGAGCCAACTGATAGGTCAACGGGGGAAAATTAAACGTTCACCGAAGCAAGTCTCAAGCAACCATTCCACTGTTACGGGGAGATGGGGTAAAACGCACCCCCGGGGCAAAATGCACCGCTTGATTATATCGAAAACAGCAGAAAATTTCTAGAAAACGTCAACACCAGTCGGAAGTCATAGTAAACATATACTGTCAAAGTTTGATATCCGTACATCAATAGCAGCTCGAGAAATAAACAAAAAACAATAACGTGCTCTTCTTATTTAATTATTGTGGCTCGTGCAACAAGGATTTTCCGCTGTTATAAATACTGTTTTACTATTATATTAGAGGATTCCTGTTCTATTTATACCGTTGTTCATTATTTTGTCGCACTACATACGAAAAATCTACTACCTAATTCACTTTTTGCTAATTTAAATCTTTGCTCTATCGGGGGCAAATAGCCCTCTTTTCTGAATTTGCTGGTTTTTAATCGAAAACAGAAAAATCGTTCTGAAAACCTACCAATTGCATAACCTAAGGCTATTTAAAGGCACACTTTTGTGAAATCTCGTTAGAAAACAAAACTACCTGCTTGTTCGCCCAGCATTATGCCCCGTTGTTGCAGTGCATTCTACCCCGTTGTTGTGGTGCATTTTGCCCCCGCACAGATGCGTTTTGCCCCGCTTATTTTTCAAAAGGTAATTTTTAATGATTTTGAAAAATTGAATTATTTTCATGTTTTTGAATATTTTGCAAAGCGTTATGATTTTGATTACGGAGAAAAATGTTGGCTACACGATATCATTAATCAAATTTTCCCAATTGATGTTCTATAGCTTAGTTATGATCATATTTCCTTTGGGGGGTGCGTTTTACCCTATCTTCCCCTACATTACATGTGTGGTACGTCGCGCCGTCGTTTTGAAACCAAATATTGTCAAGACTGCTGGCTTCAAGTTCGGGCAGTAACCAGTCTGTTAACATGCTCATGTTATCATGTTAACAAAACTCTTCGGTAAAATGCGCCATGTTGTTGCATACGAAAAGCCAAGTTGTTGAGAACGATGTGAAATCGATTCTTCGCGATCATCGTGTACACTTTCGGTCACCGCCGCCCAACACACAGAACACACGGTTTGCTAGTGTTGGCAACCAAAAATATGTAAACAATCCAGAAGCATAACAGGTCGACGTCATAGCGTTCACACGATTCAATGGGAGCGGAACAACTGGTATGACGAAAGCAAGTCGATTTATTCTGTGATCACTCACACCACTCATGTAAGATTCATCTTACGAATACCAAAGTGCAATCTTCGCCATACCTATATATACTACATTGACCGCCGCCATCTTTTCTTCACTGCGTACTGGATCTGCTCGATTATCGTCCAATAACATGAACTGCCTCTCTAACTTTTCGATTAGTGGACTCAGTTGGTCGATTATGTCGGCCATGGTATGGTCAGAGTGCACGAAACATATTCCACGCAGAGCGCTGATTTTCGTAATACCGTTGAACACTTTGGGAATGGTGAGCCGCAGCCGTTGTAAGTAGTTCCATTATGAAATGGTCACCACACAGAACAACAATAGCATGGCAGTTTATTGTTAGCATCCGGTTATCACTAGAAAATGTAATGTTGAAAAACCGATTTAATCCACCTAGCAGTGAGATGAGACATCAGTGTTGGATCATTTATTTGTTCGCAGAACTCATGCAAAGTAGGCATGAGGTAGGTTTCGAGTTAAAAAGCAGACAATTTTAAAAAAACTACAAGGGGCAGCCCTACGGGGTTGCACGAGCTGCAGACGTAGGACTATACTACTTAATGTAAAATATTTATTTTCTTAGTACTTTTATAGCAATAATAAATCAAACATTTTTCTTACGTGTGGTTTAATCACAACCAATCAACATCGAATATTACATATTGAACCAAACCTTCTTGGTTACCAGGTCATTTCATTTGTAGTAGGTGATCGAATCCGATTAAACTTATTTAAGAAGATCTGGAGAAAGAAGACAGAAAACTGTGACCGAACTTATATCTGCATAGCATAAAATTAGCTTGTAAAAACTTTTCGATTGTGTGTGGTAAAAAACCCGGACCATTGAAGAAAAATCAAATTTTAGACAATATAATCACATTTCATGTATAGACCAAGCATTCTAGTAATATTTTGCCATTATTGAAACTTTACTAAAGTACGCATACAAATATAGCGAATGCTGTGGTCTTAATCATATATCGAAACTATTAACTATACAAGAATCGAAAACAATTTTATATATGGACAAGATGCGTTTTTGCAACGGTTTTTCAAGTGGCAGTGTATTCATTCATAAAAAGACTTTGTAGTATGTACCTATTAGTAGAATCAAAATACTATAGGCTGAGTGGAAATGAATCACGTGAAGGGGAAATGAATCAATGAATTGATCGAACGTAAATAATAAACTTTCGTTGTGCAATTTATTAACAAATTAGATCTACCTACTTACACATTGTCCTCAAACATTAAAGCCAACCGCACGCAAAATGAATGAACGCTGATGATGGTAGAGGGTAGAGCGAAAGAGACAACTAGTACCACGACACTATGTTAACCGTGTTTGCAAATGGAGCATTCATGTACAAACTATTTTGTGTACGAATAATTATACATAAAAGTGTGCTGGAAACGAGCACAACACAAAAGATAGCATAGTGTTTGAACGGCAAGCTCAGTCGCATTCACTGGGTAGCGTACCTCCACAGGCAGTGTAACGGACTTCAAACTCAGCTGCACTGGCTGTGAAAACACACAACACAGTGACCTGCTTCGTCTGCCGCTCAACAGGTAACTGAGCTGCTCTTGCGAAATCCGTTCGTTTAAATAGTCGATGATGACGTCATTCATAGAAGCGTAGCGCGCTAGTTACACAAATCTGTCGTGCTGGACTAGGGAAGCGCTATCTTCTGTGTGTAAATGCGCGATATTTTGACTAGGTTGCTCATTATTTAAATTTTTAATGCCATGATATCAAAAATCTTTGGGTTTATCTATTGGAATCTATTCTTAGAAGTATTTCGGGGCGATATGCGCAAAAAATTTGAAAATTTATCGTGAGATGGCTGAATTATATGCGTTTAAAATTGGACCACTTTTCGTTACATACCATTTTTGCAGAATTTGCAACGTGCACCCCCATATCAAAAACAAAGACGTAGTCCTACGTCAAAAGTGACAAAATTAATAGAATAAATTAACTTGACTCAAATTAACAAAATGGATGGAATAAACGGGATGACTGGACAAATGTAGTAAGAATAATAAAACGAAGAAACTGAACAAAGTTTTCGATTATGGAGGTTTTACCCTTAGGGCCAGTCGCCTCTTTTTCCGGATTAGAAAAATCGCTCTAGAAAAATCTCCAACCCTGGGAATCAAACCCAGGTTAGCTGCTTACAAGGCAATCTATTAACCAAATAAAAAATTAATGAAATGAATGGAACCAATAAAATGAATATGAATTGAATGAAATGAATGAAAGAAATGAAATCAATGAAATAAATTAAATTAATCACACTGAGCCAGCCAAAACTAACTTCTATTTTTTCGGTACATAAACATTATCCGGTAAAATACTGATTGATTGATCGGCAAAACTGTACCAACATTCCCGATCCTCGTCAAAAATTTACAGAACAGGTACAGCAAATCATCTGTCAAGTCGCCATTTTCAGAGGAAACCGCTGACTGACCAATATTTTTTGACGTTTGGATAGAACGGATTGCGGAGAGTTCAGTAACCGATTTGTTTTACTGAATTGATTACCGAACGGGTTGCTGTTCAAAACCCCAGTAAATTTGTACTGTACCCAGTAATTCAAAAAGCTGAACATCGGTGAATTTGAACAGAATAAGCATATTTAACCATCCTAATAATTAATTACTTTGTACTATTAGTGTAAGGCAAAAATAGGAATTGTAATTACTATTACATGTTGCTTAAATATAAATCCGTATATTAATTTTAATTCAGCTGTTTGGTGATTTCCTCATGAACCGCGTCAGTTTGCGTTTTGGTATTTGTGGTTAGTTGGCGGCACACTGTAAAAGATATATTATTAACTTTAGTTCAAATATTATAATCTTCAAATCTTACCAGAATTTGGAATGTTTTGTCTATCAATATAAAGTAATGCCTCCTCTGTCACCCGCATAAGTGCTGCACAAACTCTTTGGACTTTCTGTACTTTGAGCATCTGTAAGATTCAGTGTAATACATTATAGTTAAATCACAATGAAGGAATTAATAGATTTATGTACAGCAATTTTTTGTACATTTCTGTCCGATGGCGGCGTTTGTTTTTTTCTGTTTTCTGTTTTTCGACAATTTTTTTTCTCGTTATTGTTTTCCTTCTTTTGTTACGGTTCGTTGTTAGTACTATCTCTTTTGTCGTCTTTGATAGCTTGATCGATGATCATTTCATCGTCAGTGTCAGCAGTCTGAAAAGTTAGTTGGCATTATTTACAAAAAATACATTTTGAAATAAGCCTGATGTACAGCACAGACAAATATTTTAAAGTTTTAGCTCAAATTTACATGAGTTTTAAGATATCCTGAAGCTTTTGTATCTTTTTCCACATCAGATCTGTACTGGATTGTTGGAACATGTTTCTCTGAAGAACATTCGAATTTAAATTAATTGATTGATATATACAAGTATTAACTTAATAATCATAAACTAAGGGAAATAATTTGTTTAATTTCTGAAATGCAAAAATATGATCCAAAAGGTAAAAAAATATTAAATTAAATTGTTTTATATTGTAATCAAAAATGCATATACTTACCAGCTGTGAATACTACTGAGAAAACAAAGATTATTAGTTTATATTGCGAATTATTGTCGGACCCGTGAAATGAAATGAAGTCTGGCGTAGTTATAAACGTTCTATTGCATATTGTTCTGGTCTATTGAGCATAAATCTTCTCCTCCCACACATTCAGTAATGTTTTTGCGTCGGAGGAATATACTAGAAATATGTGTCATTGGTAGAAATGACTGTTGTTAACAAACAGAAATTTGTGTAACCGTGGCATTAATCTTATACTGTTGTTTCATAACAGAACACCTACAACACTCTGCAGCACTTTAAAATATATTCAAGTGCGGCATAAGTTATTGAGGTGAGCTTTTTGAAACCACAAGACCTGAACTGTGTTCAATAGTTAACATCACGCCAGTACGCCATTTTGCCATAATATGAAATATTATGTTCGCATTATATTTGTTTTAATTCGTGTTTAATTACAAAGAACAGCGAAGTGGCGGACAACTTTCAAACATTTTCAAAATTCGATTCTACGTATTTCGCGTTATATCATCTAGTATATTTTGCAGGTTATATGTGGATTGAATGTTTGCAAAATCGAATGACACATTTTTATGGCAAGGAAGCAAAATATTGTAATGAGCATCATTAGAATCAGCATTTCGAAGATGCAAATTGGTGATGAATGAACAATATACGGCTGAATCAAAGAAATGCGGATTCAATTGAATTAACAACTATCATCTCCAGAAATGGATATTTCATAAGTCATTCAAAATTTGGTGTGAATGGAGCTTGTCACATTCACTATTATATGTCCTTAGGGGAAGATTTTTTAAATGATTACGTGTTCGTTCGAGACATCTTGTATACGGTATCATTCCTTGTTCAATATATGTAAGTACCTTTTTCTTGTTATGTTCCAGCAAACGTAGTGTCTTTCTTTGTAAATCGTGAAATGAAGGCAAACAAGACGAATGCAAATTGTAATTTAAATCCAAATCAGGAGTCAATTCTTTCGTATACCAATCATTTATTTTTCGTTTGTCATTCGGACTGCCGCTGTTTATATGAGTATCACTGCACTGTATTGACATACATGCAATGTTGTCGTTAGTATTGCTTGAAATATCAGCTACAAATTTCTGTATTTTTGATAATAAGATGATCGATGATCATTTCATCGTCAGTGTCATCAGTCTGAAAAGTTAGTTGGCTTTATTTACAAAAAATACATTTTGAAATAAGCCTGATGTACAACACAGACAAATATTTTGAAGTTTTAGCTCAAATTTACATGAGTTTTTAAGATATCCTGAAGCTCTTGTATCTTTTTCCACATCAGATCTTTACTGGATTGTTGTAACATGTTTCTGTGAAGAACATTCGAATTTAAATTAATTGATTGATATATACAAGTATTAACTTAATAATCATAAACTAAGGGAAATTATTTGTTTAATTTCAGAAACGCAAAAATATAATCCAAAAGGTAAAAAAATATTGAGCTATAAATTGTTTTATATTGTAATTAAAAATGCATATACTTACCAGCTGTGAATACTACTGAGAAAACAAAGATTATTAGTTCATATTGCGAATTATTGTCGTACCCGTGAAATGAAATGAAGTCTGGCGTAGTTATAAACGTTCTATTGCATATTGTTCTGGTCTATTGAGCATAAATCTTCTCCTCCCACACATTTTGCTAAAAACATTCAGTAATGTTTTTGCGTCGGAGGAATAAACTAGAAATATTTTTTTGTCATTTTTTGGTAGAAATGACTGTTGTTAACAAACAGAAATTTGTGTAACCGTGGCATTAATCTTATACTGTTGTTTCATAACAGAACACCTACAACACTCTGCAGCACTTTAAAATATATTCAAGTGCGGCATATGTTATTAGGGTGAGCTTTTTGAAACCACAAGACCTGAACTGTATACAATAGTTAACGTCACGCCAGTACGCCATTTTGCCATAATATGAAATATTATGTTCGCATTATATTTGTTTTAATTCGTGTTTAATTACAAACAACAGCGAAGTGGCCGCTCTATTCAGAGTGATGGCATTTCACCCTAGTGATGCACTGGCGCGTAAGTGTGATGCCTACACAGAGGATACAATGATCACACACCACAGAAAAAAGCAGAACGTTCTTTCTTTCGGAGCTGTATAGACCGATTTCAAGTGTGCGCTGGTGTTGAGGTAGTTGGGTGCGAGATAACCGTGCTCTCTTGCTCTTTAAATTCTCTGTGATGCGCTCAGATAAAGTCACCACCGCGCGCGCCCCAGAGTCGCTGTGGTGTATTCACTGGCGTGGTTTCACTGGCGTGTATTCACTGGCGTGTGATCTTTGGTTTGTTTTCGTCTTACAAGCGGCATTGCGAGTGAGATTGATTTGATTTGCACAGGTTGTTGCGTTGTGTTGTGTGGATGGTGGTATCTTATTTCAAGCTTATATTATTTTCTACTGAAGATTTCATACAAGTTGCTTGGTAAAGCGAACGAGTTTATAAAGTATTGTTACACTACCTGCAAAACTAAAAGTACTCGGTCCTCGGAGCAAATTGGGAAAACTTTTTACGTATCATCGTATAGAGAGTTTTATAATGACCAGAGGCACCTGATATGCAAACTCGTTTTATAAGTATTAATAGTTTTATTATAACTGAATCCTACAAGTTTAAAACGAAATCTTAGATTTCGTCGACAGGCTTGACATATTCAGTAAAATTAGGTATACGTTTGTGACGATAATTAATTTACATACAACATCACAATTGAGGGTACACCCGTTATTCATTTGTTTATTTGTCTATTATTTTGCGTGGAAATCGTTTAAACAGCAGGCGAAAGCGAATGTTTCAAGAGCATGGGAGCTAGGACCGGGATTCTGCGCGTCAATGAGCGAAATAAATTGGCTCAGTTTCGGGGTCAAGAAAAAAGGCCACTAGTGTTCACGCTTATTTTAAATGAACAATGAATCTTGTGATCCATAAAAGGATGTTATAAATGGGTCAGCAGCAACAATGTTTATTATACGTATTCTAGATTTTTGCGTCAGTTAGTATTTTAGACCGTAATTATAATGCACTGATTCATTGCACGTAATATCAACAGCAAAACAAATTATTAGGTATCTGGTAGTATCTGTCGGAATCTCTGTCAATCTCTATGAAATTTTCGTATTTTCAAGTAACAAGTAAGGTGTTTCCTCAAGTTTAAACAAGCGATTTTCGTGTGATAAATTATTCCTCATTATAACTTTCTTGAATGAGGTGTTTTATCAAAAAGGTAGTGTTGGGAAAATATCAAAATATCAATGTCCACAACAGAATCTTTTCATCGTCGATTTTCTAATAAAAAGTTCACTGATATAAAATATCGCTACGGAAAAAATCGTCAGTGAACTTCAAGAGTGCCGATGTTTGGGAACATTATTCGGTTCAAGCAAATATCGGAAGAAGAAAAGATCGCTTGCGAACTTTTATATCAACGAAAATATAGAAAAAAGTTCGCCTTATGAAAACATCTTGCACGATCTTCGAACAGGGGATTTCCGAGGGATTTTCAAAGATTCCAAAAACCTGTAGATTAACATGATATAAAAAACTACGTTCTATAATATTACGGCGATAGCTCAATAGGATAAAGCGTCAGGCTACTTCAGTGTCAACGACGCTTTCTTCAGAAGCCATCGCGTAAAAAAAAAATTCATCAATCGACAGAATTAAAATGGGAAAGAATTAAAATGGTGCTTGAATGGTATGTTGTCAAAATATATATATATATATATATATATATATATATATATATATATATATATATATATATATATATATATATATATATATATATATATATATATATATATATATATATATATATATATATATATATATATATATATATATATATATATATATATATATATATATATATATATATATATATATATATATATATATATATATATATATATATATATATATATATATATATATATATATATATATATATATATATATATATATATATATATATATATATATATATATATATATATATATATATATATATATATATATATATATATGGAAAAAAGCAAATTCTGGTATGGTGGCCGGTTCTTAACAACCCGTTGTTTGTATGACCGAGTATGAAAGTTATATGTAGTTGAGCTATGTATCTATAGTTGCACGTCCCATAGGAGCCGTAATTAGCAATGGCTATATTAATGATACATGGTAGTGGTAATGGTACAATATGTTTCACATACACCCAAAACGAATCGTTGAGAGCGGAATTGATTCTGTTTTTTTCGCTCTCAAACTGTGAGCGAAAAGCTCCCAAACGATGCATTAGTGTTAAACCAACCTCATACTTGTGGAATACAATATCGTACCCCATAGCTACACACTGTTGGCTCATGTAGTGCAGGGATAACTTGAATAACACATACCATCGTCTCCATACTGTCCCATTTGTGATCACTGCTGCAATGAGGCGAAGTTTATATAGCCCATTCGAACGACTGCTCAATATGTGTCGTTATGGCATAAGGTGTAAAGCAGGCGTTTTAGCGAGTGGATGTTTGTCGGTTCCAGTCTTGATGCTACCCGTTAATCTTTTTTCTAGTAAGGCTTAGTTCCCAACACATACATACAAACAAAATATTAATAACAGCGGGGAAATGGTACAAAGCAAAATGCGTCAATGACGATGTTGAAATACCGACGCGGCGGTGGGATGCAAACGATATTATCTCACTCATCATCATAAGTGTGAAGCTTTATATACGCCATTATACTACTCCACCAGTGTGTCGTCATGGTACGGGCAATAAAGAGGTGTTTTTACCGATTAGAAGTTTGTCGGTTCTAATCTTGAATCTGATATAAGATTTTTTTTACTACTAGAAGTTTCAGGTCACGAGCTATTTATAGCAGCGAAGAAAAGAATGAAACAAAACAAAATGCAATGCAGCAGCAATGGTGATGACATTGCTTGTGGTGGTTGGGTGGGGGGAATGTAAGGTGTAGAAGAAAGATACGAAACTAAATACTAACAAAGTTTCCTTGTGTGTGAGTGTGTGGCATCGTTTTTTTTGCGTGAGCGTTGCGCTCATCGCGAATTGTGCGCGAACAGCTCAATGTTCAAAAAGGATTGCTTTTGGGAATGAGATTGTGAGCCCAAAAACAGAAAATCTGAGCTCACCGTTTTGGGTGTACATAAATTGGTTAATAAACAATCTTAACATTTTTTATCATTTTTGGTATTAAATTCTTTCGTTTAATATATTGACATCGCCCATAGAACTTTTCATCGATTTTTTAGCAGAATTTTCACTCAAATATTCTAGTTCTTTGCACAAATACCAAAGATACGTTGAATGATTTCCCATATTTGCAATTAAAATTCTAGGGCAGTTCATAAGACACGTAGAACAACTTTCAACATTCTGCTTTTATTGCACTATAGGCTAACTACACTTAATCTAACTAATGCTATCGTTGTAATGCAGTACAAGTGTAGATTTTCAAAAAAAAATATATTAGAATTAGAACGAAACATTTTTTTGTATCGCTACGTCGCTCGAGAATAGCCAAAAAAGCGTAAAATATTTGGTTTTTACTGACCCAAGCATGACTAAAATGCAACTCACACCTTAAGTGCGGAACTGTTAAACTATTATGTATTTACTTTGTTAGCATTACTAGAGCATTCGAAATTGATAAATTTTGAGAAGAAAATGGAACATGTTGAGGATAATTAGTATTGTCTGATATAATATTACTAAATATCCATAAAACTTATTTCATCAGGAATCAAATCCTATATTTCTGTTTATCAGAAAATTTGAATCACCTAATTGGACTAAGAATAAAAATCACGGAAGTGTACTCGATTCGAAGTGTATGCATGAATACTTACAGGTGAATTGATTAATATATGTATAGAATACGAAGTTTACGTTAATTTTTGGGATAAACGTAGATCGTATTTCTTTTTCGGATCGAAATGAAAACAAAAGCACATCCTCACGTCACGAAATCAACTATAGGTTCAAGGTTTACACAAGAAGATTTTTATTCGATGAGGTCATAAACATCCTATGATACATAAACTTAATATTATAAGTTTTACAAATTATAAAATCACGGTAAACAGATAAACGTTCTTTGGAACAATTTAATATGTACTGCAAAGACGGTGGATTTGCCATTTTGAACTTCTTTGCTATACTCGTACCCGAACATGTTAGGTTTTAATTTTAATTCTCTCTCTTGTTATTCCATCGCGTGGAAATTCAAGAGAAAACCAACTAATTTATTTAAATGATGGCACAGAAGAAAAATGCCGTCAAAAGATTCCAGAACTAATTATTGAGGGGTTACACCACTATAGAGCACGAAAAATAGGCATATTTCGGGAATTTATCTTAACGCAATAATGAGATGAATCGAGATTTTGTTTAACTTTCCGGCAGTGCACGCTGCTCTGAAAATCTAGCGAACCCGTCTTAAAGCATCAGCGGCTGCTCGTTCAGTGGGCCATAAGCGCGACTTCCAGAGGGTTAATGAGATATATACCATTACTTTATTGCAAAAAAAATGATTTATTCGAATAATTTCGTCACAAGATGGCGGCTGTGCAGCACTTTCCCGTCGGGGAGTTTTTTTTTGGAAGCGGTCCACGGTAGAGGTGTGCGCCACGCCGCCGCCGCCGCGCCACGCCGACGATTGCAGGTAAAAATAGATAGCACATCGGCGTGACGCCAGCGCGCCGCCGATTTTTACTTGAGATCGGCGGCGCGGCGCACACCTCTAGTCCACGGCCGGAACTCTATGTCCCGTAATTTTTGATCCAGAGCCAAAAACCAAAGCTTTTTTAGTCGAAAAACGCTGAAAATCTGTTAAAAATCGACACAAAATTTGCTTATTAAAAAATTATGCAATGAAAAAATTAAATCCCACGTACATCGCTGGAGAAAGTAATCTTGAACATGCTGTAAAAAGTTTAGGCTCATCAAAAATCATTTGTTCGAGTTACATTACCGGCCAGATCAAAAAAAAAATTATTTCGAGAAAAACACGGTTAACGTTTTCAGTACACTCGAGGTATACATAAGAGGCGTTGCGAAAAAATTGAATATTTATTTATTGTTTTCGCGATTCATTTTTTGGAATATCATTTTCAGCATCCTAAAGCACCAGTAAACAAAATTCAACCAATAAATAAAAATTAAATGTTTTAAAAAATCTACAGTGTTGTAACCCCTTGAAAGCACTGTACCGGTCAAATGGAAGCACTTCTAAATTGGCACGTCATTATTTTTAATAACGCGCCACAGAAAAAACAAGTAACAATGTGAATTCTCGTGAACGTTATCTTGTTTTATGTGGACTTTATATCGGAAAAGTTGGACATCGGATAAGCCTCTTCTCGCGTGAGTGAGAGAGAATTATAATGCCTGCGTATGATAATAATCGAAAACGTGTGTAATACCAGGACATTATTTGTAATGGATCACTTTACTTTTTGGCGTCGCCAAATTCGCAATCAAAATAAGTTAAATTACCATTGAGTTATTCAGTCGAACAAAAAATAGGCCGTTCCTAATGTGGATGTACAAATCCCGTCTTACATCTGTTATACGATTAATCTGATACTACAGATCATTATAAAACTTTGTTTATACCAGCCGATACATTGATACGTAAAACGTTTTCCTTGTTTGCCCCTAGGCTCGAATACTTCAGGCTTCCCACGGTAGTGTAACAACACTCTATAAACTCGCAAGCTTTACCAAGCAACTATGAAATCTTCAGTAGAAAATATATAAGCTTGAAATAAGCCACCGCCATCCACACAACACAACGCAATAACCTGTGCAAATCAAATCAATCTCACTCGCAATGCCGCTTGTAAGACGAAAACAAACCAAAGATCACACGCCAGTGAATACACGCCAGTGAAACCACGCCAGTGAATACACCACAGCGACTCTGGGGCGCGCGCGGTGGCGAATTTATCTGAGCGCGCCACAGAGAATTTCAAGAGCTCTTCTCCACACTCTAGATCGTTCCAGTGTTGGGTGTATGAAAATTTACCTCTGCCATCAACGTGCGCTTACACATATCAAATACCGTGGTGTATATGAACGAAAGAGAAGCGCTCTCGTTTTGCTTGCCAGAGTGTGGGGAGTAATTTCAATTTCTCTTTACTGCACAGAGGATAGGGACATCACACTTAGTGGCGGACAACTTTCAATGCACTTTCAAAATTCGATGCTACGTATTTCGCGTTATATCATCTAGTATATTTTGCAGGTTATGTGTGGATTGAATGTTTGCAAAATCGAATGACACATTTTTATGGCAAGGAAGCAAAACATTGTAATGAGCATCATTAGAACCAGCATTTCGAAGATGCAAACAAATTGGTGATGAATGAACAATATACGGCTGAATCAAAGAAATGCGGATGTTTTGCTCTTGTTGTATAATATATATCTGTCGCTCCAGTTTGATGCTCAATACAAATTTTTTTTTTCAAAAAATCCCCCATCGATTAATGTCTCAACATATTCTCAAATGATCAGGGAATGTTTCCGATTCTAACATGGGAGTAAATCCAGCGTAAAACTTTCATTGCCTACTATTGCATAAGAGATTCAATTGAATTGACAACTACCATCTCCAGAAATTGATATTTCATAAGTCATTCAAAATTTGGTGTGAATGGATCTTATCACATTCACTATTATATGTCCTTAGAGGAAGATTTTTTAAATGATTACGTGTTAGTTCGAGACATCTTGTATACGGTATCATTCCTTGTTCAATATATGAAGTACGTTTGCCTTCTTATATTCCAGCAAACGTAGCGTCTTTCTTTGTAAATCGTGAAATGAAGACAAACAAAACGAATGCAAAATCCATATCAACTTTTGAATAGGGCTAATAAGATTTGTAAACAAACTTTTATTTTGTTGATTTCTCTTAATTTTTTATAATTTCAACACAGAAAACATTTGAAATTGAATCTACCAAGGGTAAAGATGTTGATTCATGTGTAGTTTTCATGAAATTCAACTCGGCAGCGTAATAATGAGCGAAATAAGTTTGTTTACCAAAATCTCATTAGCCCTTTTGAAGAATTAATATTGAAATGTAAGTTTAATCCGTTAAACAATCACCACAGTGGCGTAGTAAGAAAATTTTTCGGGGGGGGGGGGATATGAAATTTTTTTTGTATATATATGAAAAAATGTTCAAAAACATTCTGAGCAGGAAAAAAATGTTCAAAAACCAACAACTCAGGGAACGGGTTTGGGTAGTCAAGGTAGGAAAGCTAGCTGTTGGTATAGAATAAATGCTCTTCCCCTACGAGGACAATCTGGGCGGCAAACTTCAGACAGTCTAATTTACTGAGCCCTTCAGTTCCCTTGTGCCATTCAGTACCACTTCCTCGTTGAGCTTCCGACTGGTTCGCGAACTACTCGGTCTAGTCTCCGACGATAGATCTAGCCTACTCCAACGAAAAGTTCCCCTGCGAGAGAAGTTCGAGCCAACCAGCCAGGTGCTGCGGTCAGTTCGGCGATTCCGGTAGAATAGGGCATCCGGTTTGCTGGAGCCCCGGCGCGACTGGTGGTGTATCGTCGCGGTCTACACGGTCTCGTTCCCGGCGGTGAATCTGACTGTAAGCTGACGGATAGGTCTCAGACAAAAGAAGTTCTCCCGATACCGATTCTTCTTTGGTTTCAGTACCACAACTTCTTGAGCCCTTTGACTCCGTAACCGATGCCATTTAGCACCGCAACTTTTTTAAGCCATTTAGTTCTCTTCTTGGGCCATTTAGCACTACTTCCTTGATGGTCCATTCAGTCCTCGACTTGTTCGCGAACAACTCGGTCTAGTCCCCGACGATGGACCTGACCTACTCCAACAGAGAATTCCCCGGCGAGAGAAGTTCTCCCGAGATCGAGCTAATCAGCTAAGTGCCGAGGTCAGTTCGGCGATTCTGGTGAAGCAGGGTATCCGATGAACTGGTGCGCCGATGACTCGCGAATAGTGGTGTCTCGTCGCTGCCTATTCAGTCTAGTCCCCAGCGGTGAATCTAGCTTACGCTAACGGAGAGTTCCCTGGCGAAAGAAGTTTTCTCAATATCGATTCTTCTTTGGTTTTCGCTATTTTTCTATCGGAACAACCGGTGGGGTGCCGTGGTCGGTCTGGCGAATCATGGAGCGTGACGTCCGGTTCGCTGGCGTTTCGACGACCCATACTCGCTGCTCTGTTGCAGTCTATTCGACTAGTCCTCGACGGTGGATCTAGCTTATACCTGCGGAGAGTTCCCTGGCGGTGATTGCTCTCCCGAAACCGTTGTTCGATGTCCATTCCGCTGTAAGACGGTCATGATCTACATCAACGGTTCTCAACCTTTTTCGTACCACGGACCCCTTAGATATCACACTGGGTTGCTTCGGACCCCCACAGATAAACATCAATTTTATATGCTATGAATATGTTATTTTCAATTTGTTAGGAAACAAGATTTGAAATTTCAATATGCACTCGGAAAATATATTTTTCTTCGCAGACTCCCAGCAATGACTTCGCGGACCCCAGGTTGAGAATCACTGATCTGCATCATATCTCTGTTTACTGCGTTCCACGTCTCTACGTCGCTTGTCATTCTGTAGGCTACAGTATCCGGGTTGATGTCCGGTCCTCCCGTTTTAAGTAGCTCCCTGCACGTCACTTCAAACCTCGGACATTCAAAGACGCTCCAGGCACAGTGTTGACGTTACGTACCCACACTGATACTCCTTAAGCAGCCATGGTTCGGTAGGAGCTGTTTCAGGTGGAAGGTCATCTCTCCGTGCTTTCTATTGACCCACGTCGACAGGTTTGGATGAGCCGGTAGGTCCACTTTCCTTTCTCCGTATTATCCCATTCCTACTGCTGCGTCATCATCGAATCGATTCTCATCATCTTCCTCACGTTTCTGACGTTTCATTGATTGTAGCACTTGATATCCCCCGTCAGGGTAATGCAGATGGGGATCATCTCGGCGTCAAGGCATACTGCCTCCGGTACGTAATCGCAATTCGTACGATCAGCATTCGAAGCGTCCTGTTCAGCTTTTCGCGGTTTCACTTGGTTTTCAGCGCCGCACCCCAAGCAGGAGCCCCATATCGCAGTATCGATGACGAGACACTCGATAAAGACCCGACATTTCGCATGTGTAATCAACGTGATTGTTAAAGCTCAATCAGTCGTCGAATATCACTCCCAATTGCTTCAGTGCACGCTTCGATGCATTCACAAGCCCTTCGATGGTGATCTGTATCCGCTGAACCGCTTTGCAGTTGCTGTGCAACAACAAATCCGTCTTGTAGTGAGCTATTTGCAGCTTGACCCATTCATCCAGCTCTCGATCGCATCTATTGTCTCCGTCACCGACACCTCTATTTCTTCAAGTGTCTCACCGTTAGTGACACATCGTTCACGAAACCAACAATTTTCACTTTCCTGGGCAGCCGCAGTGTTAAGACACCACACTGATAGAATATATTCGTAAATCGCTAGGAATTAATTTCGTACAAACAACTTTCATAAAATATACGAATTTTTCGTACATATGATGAATCGTTCGTAGTTCTATCGATACACTTATTTTTTATTACGAGTTTTTCGTGAAAACCACGAAATGACTTTCGTTAGCTTATTACGAAACAGCTTCATTCAGCAAACGAGTCGTTCGCTGTTATATACGAATATCTTTATAATATTTACGAGCACCATTCGTCAAACCGTCCATGCCAAAAGAGCAATATCGAGCCATTGTTGCTATTCGTCAGATAATTGTTGTTGTCTGACTATTTAGTAGTTGTGTCCGTGTCCGCCTGTTGCAGGAAGATTTCCTGAACCTTCCAGTTGATTCAGAATCTGGAGCAGTACAGAATCAGTTAAGCCGTCGCGTCCGTGCTGTCAAACATCGATCCTAAAAGATCGTTTCGTTTCTTTCACGAAAAATAATGTCGATAACTTTCGGGCAATGTAAACTAAATAAGTAAAATTTACGAAAACTTTCGTTCATCAATCAAGCGGCCATTTCTTCGTATCACAATAAAATCGATTTGGCCACATCGATTTGTTTAGATAAAAAAGACATCGATCCGAAAAGATCGACTGAAAACAATAAGAGACTAATAAATACGAAAACTTTTCTAAGATAAACGAAAAGATTTCGTGCGACCAAAGAAATCGTTCGTAATATACACAAACGTTTATTAAAATAAACAAAACATTTCATTTCATTCACGAAAAATAATGTCGTTATCAACGATAACATTCGTGCAGTGTACATTAAATGTGTAAAATTTACGAAAGCTTTCTTTCACCATACGCCCATTCTTGTTCATGAATTGAATGAAACTTACTATTTACAATGCACGAAAATACTTCGTTGCAGAAAACGACGAATGAATTCGTGCATTGCATGATTCATTATATTCACAAATTTATACTATCAGTGCATCCTAAGTGTTGGACAGAGAATGGAGCCCTGAGTAACGCCCGCTGCGACTCGCATTGCATTCTGCCCATTTGTTCGTCTGGTACATCAGTGCTCTACTCTGGAAGCAGCTCTTCATGATCTGGCTCATTCTTTTATGTCACGCTGCAGCATTGGTCTATTCGAGGCTGGATGGCCTGGTGACTTCCCTGACTTTGGCTGCAACATCAGTTTCTGCACCTTCCTCATTTCGGGGATTACCATCGTCTAAAGACTTCAGCAGTAGCATCAAATACAAACTATTATTATTATTATTACATATTACATATTTGTATTTGGTAGCATCCTGAACATGTTCGGATATGCCAGGATCGCAGCTTTCAGCGCCACGGTTGGTATTCCATCCGGACCGAGGGTTTGCTTTGATTTTAGTCACATCTACGCGTCTTTGAGCTCGTCGTTAGTCACTTGCCACTCGACTGTGTTACCTCTGTCTTCTTCGCCGTACGGTGTCGGTGACCAGGCAGTTGAATCGTGATTCGGGAAGAGACCCTCAACGATTATCTTTAGCTTACCCGGGCATATTTCAGCTGGTGTCGACGGACCATCGTCTTCGTCATGACGAATCAGCACGCGTCCCCCAGGGATTGGCGTTTATTTCTCAGCACAGCTACTTATGGCAATTGGCTTGCTAAGCTTGATCTCCCGTTTTAAAGAGTCTCTACTTTCTAGATACGTCGCTTGCGCTCTTCTCTCACTCTCCGATCTTGCGCTCTGAGCCCGCCTTCTGGCTCTAAGACAAGCAGCGTGTAGCGTACTGAGTTACTCATTCAACCAGTAAGCTGCACGCCGCCTACTGCATGGTCCTAGTTCTCATGACATTGTAACGTCACAAGCCGTCACAATCCTTCTTGTTAGCCGTCAGCCGTATCAACGTACTTGATTCCGTTGTTCGCCGAAGTAACTCAACAAAGAGGTTTTCGTTAAAGGCTTTCGTCTTCCATTTTAGCTTGCCGCCCGTCCTTCTTCGTGCTGCGGCAGGGTTCCATTGGCCGATGCGGTAGCGAATCGCCTGGTGGTCTCTCTGGGGATACTTCTCTCACACTCTCCAGTCCATGTTCGCCGTCAGTCAAAGACTACAGAATGTGGCGAAATTTCTCTCGGTACCGATATCCGTTTCGTGAACCATTAAGCTCCTAGCTCCTCGCTTCGCCGCGATCTGCTCGTTATAGTCCTCGGCGGTTGAGCTAGCCTCCACAACGTGCCGACAGGTAGGTGTCGAGTCTGCAGCCAATTTTCACTACAAGGAAATATTTTCACAAGATAACTTTTGCAAATGAAACTTTGAGAATTTCATTTAAAATATTAGGCATATTTTTGTTTAACATATTCAATTTTTTCAAATTTCTCCAAAATAATTGGGGGGGGGGGGGTTTCGTCCCCAAAACCGCTACTACGCCACTGAATCACCAGCCCATTTATTGACTCTAAGTTGTTGAAGGCTAGGGATAACGGTCACTTAAGCTGATATTAATGGTATTTCATATTTTTAGGGAATGTACAGTATGAATAACCCTGAAAGTACCGTTACTCTGCTTAAAGCCCCATTTTTTTTTATTCAAATCGTTTATTTGATAAGGCACGTTGCGTTAGCTTAAAGGTGCCAATTTTGTTTTGTTTTACATTTTAAATTGCTTAAAACTAGGGGATTACATATTGATTTTTTTAAAATGAAACTAATGCGATTTTATAGCTATCTTATATATCTACACAAGGGGATAATATTGTTTTCGTAAGATTAGGGGGGTCATTTAGTTTTTGTGGCAATATGGTTTGACATTTTTATCAGTGAGATTATTGGAGCAAATAATGTTTAATTAAGGGGGACAATTTTTTACGACTAACTTAAAACTAGGCATAACTAGAGGGCATGATTGAATTTTGTAAAGATTCGTAATTATAGTTATTTTTGTGGGTAGTAGAGTTGGGCAATTTCAACGAGATTATATAATATAATAGTTAAAACTAGAAGAGACAAGAAGAGCTAAATGCTTCGTGATGATGTTGGGGGGGGGGGGATTAGGGGTGTTACTTCTGGGTATAAGAGTCAGGGGAGGGAGGGTAGACAAAGATGGCAGGGAGAGAAAATTATTTCAGTTTCAGGCATCGTGAGATCAACGGATGGATTACAAACTCGGGGGCCTTCATCAGGGGAATCATGTACTGGGACGCCGGGTGGTCCTCCTCAAGATGGCAGGGGTTTTTCCAGACGATTTCGTAGTACGGCTCAGATGTGGATCGGCTACATTTCGAGTTAAGCGTGTTATGTTCGTGCCGTAGGTCCCTTGTTTGTTGGCTCATTCGATACAGATGCTTTGATACAGGTGGAAGAGCGTTCTGAGAATGATAAGGAGATAACAAGGGGCAGTTAGACTTGTATATTGATGGTTTTCACAAAGGTGTCTATAAGGGACATATAGAGAACATCGCGGCTTGCCAGCACATCTCGAACCGGGACGTTGGTTGGTCTTCCTCGGGCCCGCAGGGTATCCATTAGCCGAGACCTAGCGGAACTGTACTCGGTGCACGCCCAGACAATGTGCTCGATGTCGTGATAGCCGTCGCCACAAGCGCAGATACCACTATCCACGAGCCCAATACGCCGGAGATGTGCATCCAGCGTGTAATGGTTTGCCATGAGTCGGGACATCACACGAATGAAGTCACGACCCACATCCATCCCCTTGAACCAAGGTTTCGTCGATACCTTAGGGATTATCGAATGTAGCCACCTTCCCAGCTCTCCACTGCTCCACGAAGTTTGCCAACTTTCGAGGGTTCTCTGATGAGTAATACTGAAAAATTCGCTGAAGCAAATTGGTCTTTCGTAAACGTCTCCTTCTAAGGCACCCACCTTAGCTAAGGAGTCTGCCTTCTCATTGCCCGGAATGGAGCAATGAGAAGGGACCCATACCAAGGTAATCTGGAAAGAGTTGTCAGATAAAGCACTCAGTAGCTCCCGTATTTTCCCCAAAAAATACGAGGAGTGCTTGCCTTGTTTCATCGAGCGAATAGCGTCAATGGAACTGAGGCTATCCGAAACGATGAAGTAATGGTCTGCGGGTAATGTTTCAATGACTCCAAGGGTATACTGAATGGCAGCTAGTTCTGCGGCGTAAACTGAAGCAGGGTCACTGAGTTTGTAGGAGGCGGTGAACTTTTGATTGAAAATACCGAAGCCAGTGGATCCTTCGAGGTTTGATCCGTCAGTATAAAACATCTTAGAACAGTCGACTTCTCGGAATTTATTATAAAAAATGTTTGGAACCACTTGTGGGCGTATGTGGTCCGGAATTCCACTAATCTCGTCTTTCATGGATGTGTCGAAGAAAACAGTAGATTCAGAAGTATTTATGAAATGTACACGGTTGGGATTGTAAGAAGAAGGGTTAATATTCTGCGCCATGTAGTCAAAGTACAGGGACATGAAACGGGTCTGAGAATTGAGCTCAACAAGCCTTTCGAAATTTTCAATCACGACCGGGTTCAAGATATCGCATCGAATGAGCAATCGATATGAGAGTTCCCAAAATCGATTTTTCAACGGGAGAACGCCCGACAGCACTTCGAGACTCATCGTATGGGTCGACTGCATGCACCCTAAGGCGATACGCAAACAACGATACTGAATTCTTTCGAGTTTGATGAAATGTATGTTCGCGGCGGAGCGAAAGCAGAAGCATCCGTATTCCATTACCGACAGTATCGTTGTTTGATACAACTTAATTAGGTCTCCTGGGTGGGCACCCCACCATGTTCCGGTTATTGTACGAAGAAAGTTGATCCTTTGTTGGCATTTCTGTTTCAGATACCGAATATGGCATCCCCAAGTACCTTTCGAGTCGAACCAGACCCCTAGATATTTTACTGTGAAGACCTGAGCGATAGTTTGACCCATTAATAGAAGCTGTAGTTGTGCTGGTTCACGCTTCCTTGAAAATACAACTAGCTCAGTTTTCTCCGTGGAGAATTCGATACCCAGCTTAATAGCCCAAGCAGACAAATTGTCCAGGGTATTCTGTAATGGTCCTTGTAGATCGACAGCTTTGGGTCCCGTAACAGACACCACGCCATCGTCTGCAAGTTGCCTTAACGTGCAGGAATTGTCAAGACATTCATCAATGTCGTTGACATAGAAATTGTATAAAAGGGGGCTTAGACATGAGCCCTGGGGAAGGCCCATGTAGCTAAATCGTGATGTCGATAAGTCACCATGCGAAAAATGCATGTGCTTTTCCGACAACAAGTTTAGTAAAAAGTTGTTTAAAGTCGCTGAAAGACCATGCTGGTGCAGCTTCTCTGAAAGAATGTTGATCGAAACTGAATCAAAAGCCCCCTTAATATCTAGGAACACTGATGCCATCTGCTCTTTGCTAGCATAGGCCATTTGAATTTCAGTTGAGAGCAACGCAAGACAATCGTTCGTCCCTTTGCCTTTGCGAAAGCCAAATTGTGTATCTGACAGTAAGCCATTTGCTTCGACCCAATTGTCGAGGCGGGATAGGATCATTTTCTCGAACAACTTCCGGATACAGGATAGCATTGCGATCGGACGGTACGAATTGTGGTCGGAGGCTGGTTTTCCTGGTTTTTGGATGGCGATGACCTTCACTTGTCTCCAATCGAGTGGGACAATGTTAGCCTCGAGAAACTTATTAAATAAGTTCAACAAGCGTCTCTTGGCAGAGTCAGGCAGATTCTTCAACAAGTTGAATTTGATTCTGTCTGGCCCCGGAGTTTTATTGTTACACGACAAGAGAGCAAGTGAGAACTCCACCATCGAAAAAGGTGTTTCGTTCGCGCTATCGTGAGGAGACGCGGCGCGGTAAATCTTCTGTGCCGGGGCGGAATCCGGACAAACCTTCTTGGCGAAATCGAATATCCAACGGTTTGAATATTCCACGCTCTCATTAGTACTGTTTCGATTTCGCATACGTCGGGCTGTTCCCCAAAGAGTGCTCATCGATGTTTCTCTCGTTAATCCGTCGACGAACCGGCGCCAATAATCGCGTTTTTTGGCTTTCATCAAACTCTTCATTCGCTTGTCTAACGTCGCGTACTGTCGAAAACTGGCGGGTAACCCGTCGTTCCGGAAGGTCTTAAACGCGGCGGCCTTCTCTGCGTACACGTCTGAGCACTCTTTATCCCACCAGGGATTGGGAGAACGTTTTTGTATGTTCGCGCCGGGTACTGGCCTAGTCTGAGCTTGATTCGCGCTGTCGAGAATCAAGCCAGCCAAAAAGCTGTACTCTTCCTCCGGAGGAAGTTCTTGGGTAGATTCGATGTTGTCGGATATCGCGGCAGCATAGCTCTTCCAATCGATATTTCGTGTGAGGTCATACGAAATATTGATTGATTTCAATGGCCTTGAACCGTTATTGATTGAGACTACAATCGGCAGATGGTCGCTGCCGTGGGGATCAGGAATTACCTTCCACGTGCAATTTAACCGCAGCGATGTTGAGCAAAGGGACAAGTCTAAGGCGCTCGGGCGCGCTGGAGGAGCAGGAATCCGTGTCATTTCACCCGTGTTTAAAATTGTCAAATTGAAGTTATCGCAAAGATCCTGAATTAAGGAAGACCGGTTATCATCATAGAGGCAACCCCATGCTGTACCGTGAGAGTTAAAGTCTCCTAAAACTAGTCGCGGTGCTGGCAGGGATTCTAAGATGTCTTGTAGCCGTCGGTGCCCAACCGCGGTGTTGGGGGGAATATATATGGAAGCTATGCAAAGGCTTTTGCCTTTGGTTGTTACTTGACAAGCGACAACTTCAATACCTGTTATCGAGGGAAGGTTAATTCTGTAGAAGGAATAGCACTTTTTGATCCCCAAAAGCACTCCTCCATAGGGGGTGTCTCGATCCAGGCGAATAATATTAAAGTCGTGGAAGTTGAGTTCTATGTCGGAAGTTAACCAAGTTTCACATAATGCAAATGCATCGCAACTCAAATTATTTATTAAAATTTTGAAGGAATCGATTTTCGGGATGATACTTCTGCAATTCCACTGTAGAACAGTGATCAAATCCGTGACCTCGTTCGATGAGTTAGCCATCGAAGGATACAATCGCTGAGAGGAGGGGCCATTTAGCAGTCAACTGCTTCAAAAATGTTCTCACTGTAGGGAGAAAAGCTAACATAAGACTTTTAATAGGATCAGTAATATTGAAAGTTTTTATTATCCAGTCCACTATGTCCGAGAGTTTTATAATTCCAGTGCTGTGATTACTCTCGAACTGAAACAAAGGAACACTTGGGATTTTTGATGTTCCTGGAAGTGCTGGGAACTCCTTCTCTGAGCTTAATCCTCCGAGACCAGGAGCTAATTGCTTCGGTTTGGTTGCAACACTTCCAATAGATGTGACTTTCGGAGCCCCCTCAAGGGACACCTTCTGGCCTTTACAAGGAACTTTACGAGAGGAAGTGTTCCTCCTCTTCCTATAAATTCTAGGCACCCTAGTAGATGTTCCCTCTTGTGGGTTACCAGCCTCGCCCTCGTTAGGAGGCAAGTGAGTATAGATGTTTGCTGAGGATGGTGGCGTAGCATTCTTTAACATTTCTGCGAAAGAATGTTTGGATCGTCCCGCAAGGGAACGTTTCAGTTTATCCCCACGTAGTTTGTACGCGGGACATGCCGAGATATCATGCAGACTCTCCGCACAGTAAGGACACTTTTCGGCTTGCCTACTGCACGAATCATCTAGATGATTCTCCCCGCATTTTCCACAGCGGGCCTTGTTGCTACAATGGGTGGCTGTGTGACCCAGTTGTTTACACTTTGTGCAATTCATGACCCGCGGCACAAACAGACGCACAGGCAGACGAACCTTGTGCAAGAGGACGAAATTTGGCAAAGCGGTACCAGCGAAGGTCACCCGATAAGAGTTTGATTGGGGGTACGTTTTTGAACCATCCCCCGCAACTACTACTGAGTGCAAACGTTTGCACTCAAGTATTTTAACTGGCTGAAGTAAGCGGTCTCTGAATCGGCCAACCCCGTACTTCAGCAGATCCTCGCACGTCAAACTCTCATCGGTTACGACGCCTTCGGATTGTACTCTTACAGCCGGAATATACACGTTATAATCCCGCGTAAAGTGCTCACAGCAAGCAATATCGTTTGCCTGCTTTGAGTTGGCTAGCAACACCCTTATCTTGTCCGAGCGGACCTTTGAAATTTCGGTCACAGCCGAGAACCGTTCCGTCAGGTCTCTAGAAATCTGAAGAAGATTCAGTGATTTAGTCTTGGGCCGAAAGAAGACCACAAATGGACCAGTTGAGAGTTCTGGATAGCATTTGGGTCGGGGGGGAGCCTTAGAAGTTGAACCCGATTCAACTTCCATTTGACCATCCGGAGAGGGAACCATAGAAAACGTCAACGCACGGGGTCAGCGCCCGCGCAGACGGAAGAAAGCAATAAATGTGTTACAAAAGACAAAAACCACTTAGCTTTAAACTGGTGTCCAACGACGAACCGATCCAGCTTATACAGCTGGCTATTGTTTAATCCTCACACGCGAACAAAAGACTGAGGACCGAACCGAACTGGCAAAATAACCTTGAATGCGGATTAAAACTATTCTTTATCGCCTCACACAGCACTACGGACTAGAAAAAACAACCTCTGTCTCGATGGAGAGCTCGAAAACGAATGAGCTTAAAGCCCCATAAACTAATTGACGAGTCAAATTACCAGATTTACGGAAATCTATGCAAACATTGTTATAATTCTGATCTTGACTTTGAGGAATTGTTATTGCCTGACATGGAACCAAGGAATATTGGTCACGCATTGCTTGATAATACTGCTGAAAATGATTAGTGAGATTGTAGACCCGTCTAATGATTGGTGTCCATTGTTTACTGCATGAATTTTCATGAATTCTGAATACTGTTGACGATTTTTTTTTTCCAACGATGTTTGAGGTGAAACTAAGACAATTTTTGGTTTACCAGTTCCTGGATCACAGTACACGAGCTCAAGTATTCCCGTAGCACCATTACCGAATCCATCTGAAGCATCTAGGTTAGCTGTAAACATATACTTTATTTTTCTCTTTTAGGCTCAAGTTACCTTTTTTGAGCATGTGTTAGAATTGAAAGCTTGGAAGTATGCGTGGGAAACATTGTGTTCAGCTTTGCCACCGGATTATCCATTGAAACCTTTTCATAACTCTTAAAGAAGAATATCAGTTGATTTAGTAGATCACCACGATTGAAATCATTCAAAATAGCTGCTGGAAAAACTATAGCTAAATGGCTCTATTGAAAAAGTGGCTGTGATTTTTGTGACACTACTACACCGTGCTCGGGTACGAAACACAACCGCATAATTTGAGGTACACCAAAATGCTGAATGCCAAATACTATGTTTGGAAGAATGTATCACAGGCATCCTTTCCACTCTCCCTTTTCCACTGATTATCTGTTTATGCAACTAGAAAAACAAATGTATTTACAAAGATCTCCACGAGATTACTAATATTCGAAAGGATATAAAAAATTGACCTCGGCACTGGTAGGTGGATAGATGCCAAATTATTCTAAAAACTAGTTATTGTTTATTTTAAGTTCACATTCAGGCATGATAACAGCAATAATAGCAGTAAACAGTTTTGGCCAGGATTCGACCCCAGTTACTCCTCTGTGCTGCGCCCTTAGGAAATTCTGTCTGATGTGGACATAGACGAAGTTAAAGAGCTTCTATGGATGGAGGCACGTTTTGATGAAACAGGCGGACTTAAATGCCACAAATCTATTAAACCACAAATTTTGATGACTATTTCCATTTGATAAACAGCGTGCAATAATATTTTAATTATTTGTCCACTCCAAAAATTTGAAAAACTGCTAAAATTTCTGACAATTAAAAAACTTGTTTTTGGGCTGATTGTGAAGTCATAACCTAAGTTATAACAGCAAGGTTATGTTTCAGAATCGAGCAATGTAAGTTTAGTCATAAGAATTACTATCCCTAAAAACACGTATACCCGTATCGCACTCACCTCCAACACTGGAATCACCTGCGAATAGCCACGAAACCGAAAATAATTGTCGAAAGACACGTGAAAACCACTACACACCACACTGTGATAACTTGTAGAAAGGCCGCGCTAGAAAATCTCGTGGGTCAAACTAGAGTGCTGTACTGAGAATGAGAATTAGTGATGTATTTTTTCACTCAATTAACGCAAATAATCGATTAATTTCTGAAATAATCGAAAAATCAATAATCGATTAGAAGCTTTCGGTATAATCGAGTAAATCGATTGGCTGATATCAATTAATCGACAACATTCATGCATGAAGCTCTGCATGAAGGGTACGTGCTAACGCTAAACATGAAAACCACAGAACAAAAAATGCTACCGAATCAAAGTATTAAAATAGACCCAGGGACCTTTTTTGGTGGTTGACAAACTAAGATTTACTACGATTATTGATTTTAATCGATTATCTTGACCGATTAATCAAATCAATTATTCAAGCTGCTCGATTAACGGATAATCGATTATTTGCAAAAATCAGACATCACTAATGAGAGGACCAACAAAGACAGTAGAGTAATGCGACTATCTTGACCATACTAGGAAAAGAGCCGCACTATTTCATATACTACGTAGCATTTGCATTAACATCTTTCCTTTTTTTCAGTTCGTTTATTTAATAGGCACAAATGCGTTATCTTGGCGGTGCAAAATTAGTTTTTTTACATTTTGAATATCTTAAAACTAAGAGGTTACAATGCACACTAAAAATACGATTCGATATACAAGATTGAACAATAATTATTTTTCACAAAAAAAAAATTACAGCTATCTTAAGACTAGGAATGTAGTTTAACCCTTTCATGTCCAACTTTTTTCTAGTGCATGTAGGGTTTCCAAACTATTTTTTCTTGAAACGCTGGGGTCAAGAAACACGAAAAAAATTTCATGAAGATGGATGCTTCCCTCGCAGTGCTGGAAGCTGCTCAATTTTCACCTTCCAATGATCAAAACAATTCTCCTAGATTATTTACAATAGTCCAATCGTATGGAAAATGTAGCCAAAGACAGTTTAAATTGATTAGTTTTATCAGTTTTCAATAATATTTCAACATAACGAAGATAAATGAAAAAATCATTTTCCGTCGTCAATGTAAACTGTCCCTGGCAGCACTGCTTCAGCGGAATCCAATCAGACTAATTGCAATAACTTCAGTCCTAGAGCTGATCCTTGTAACTGTTAATACTTAACTGAAAGGCAATAGTCACATTTATTAGCCTTACTTGTTTTTGTGAGCAAATTTTGCCTCAATCAAAAGTTACAGCTGTTTAAAAATGTTGTTGTCCACAAACAACATGGGCACGAATGGGTTAATATACAAGAAGGGGAACAAACTTTAATGAGGAATTTCACAGCTATCTTAAAACTAGGAATATAATACAAATTGGTTTTTGTAACAGCAGCAGGATATGTATCAGTAACAGGGGATAGTAGGCAAGCACGATGACAGGGAAAGAAAAACAACACTTGCAAAACTTGCAACTTTCAGGCAAAGAGAAGAACAGTGACATGAGTTAAAACCTCAGGCAGGTAGATGGTAGATGCTTAGGATCGGGTTGACGGAGGAGAATCCTTCAAGAGTAATCAGACCATCGAGAACATCTTTACTTTGTTACAATATTAAAAACGGCATGAGAATGGTGAAATAATTCTGTTCGAGTGCAACGAATCGAAGGCACCAATTATCGCATTACCCTTTGAGCCAATGCGTTGAACAAAGAAGACAGATGCTACCCTAATCAACGGCTTCAAGTGAGTAGGGTGACGATAGAATGTGTGTTCTATTTTTCACTGGAAGTTTGGGATTAAAAATACAAGGGGCAGCCCTATGGGGTTGCACAAACTGTAGACGTAGAACTATACTACTTAATGTAAAATATAAAATAAATTTTAGTACATTTAGAGTAATAATAATTCAAATATATTTCTTACAAAAAGTTTAAGCACAAGCAATCAACATCGAATGTTACATATTGAGCCAAATCTTCTTAATTATCAAGTTATTTCATTTGTAGTAGGCGGTCGAATCCAATTAAACTTATTTGAGAAGATCTGAAGAAAGAAGACAGAAAACCGTGACCGAACTAATATCTGAAACTAAATCTTTATAGTACAAGATAAGCTGTAAAAACTTTTCGATTGTGTGTGGTAAAAAACCGGTGAAGAAAAATCAAATTTTAAACAATATAATCACATTTCATGTATAGACCAAGCTTTCTAGTTTTATTTTGCCATCATTTCAACTTTCCTAAAGTACGTATACAAATGTAGCGAATGCAGTGGTCTTAATCGTATATCTGTGCTTTCCATCGATCCGAAATAATAGTGTGAAATGGCAACATTAGGCCTTTCATTTGAAACTAAGTTCGTTAACATCGGCTCCGCGGTTGCTGAGATAATTACATGACATTAGTGTACATACATACATACCCCCCCCCCACACACACACACACACACACACACACAGAGAGAAAGAGAGAGACAGACACACACACACGCGCACACACACACACACGCACACGCACACGCACACACACGCACACACACACGCACGCACGCACGCACGCACACACACAGACATTGTCTGGATTTGTCGAGCTGAGTCGATTGGTATAAGAGATTCGGCCCTCCGGGCCTCGGAAAATGTTTTCAAAGTTTGAGCGAATCCTATACATTTCTTTAGTTAGAACTGTAAAAACTTCATGTTGGATCACCCTGTAGAAGTTTACTTATGTCTAAACAGTTTACTGATTGATTAAAATAAATATATACACACCAAAAATTGCAAACATAACACAATTTTACAACCCATAATTCACGAAATGACGAAACATAACCGTGTTCCGTTTAATTTTACATGAAACATATACTTTACATGCGCAATGAGATAAAATTAAACGTTCTACCATTCAAAACAAACGCTATATGTGGAGTAAAATTACATAATTTACGAAATTCAACGTCATGTTAAATTAAAATCAAAGGTAAAACTTAGTCATATTTAATGCTCGTATATGTCAGGGTCAGAAGACGTAAATTTACACGATTTTTTCTAGGTGTGTAGAGTACTATATAAAATATTTAGATTCTGAATAACCAATTATCGAGAGTAAACTCAGTCAGAATCAACTTGAGCTCCGGACAACCGGCCATCGGGAGTGTTGTTAAATTGATTAGAAATCTAGATTTGAATTTTTCATTACTCGTGATGATAACACGTAGGGGAAGATGGGGTAAAACGCACCCTCTAAGGAAATATGAATATAACTAAGCTATAGAACATCAGTTGGGAAAATTTGATTAATGATACCGTGTAGCCAACATTTTCCTCCGTAATCAAAATCATAACGCTTTGCAAAATAGTCAAAAACATGAAAATAATTCAATTTTTCAAAATCATTAAAAATCACTTTTTGAAAAATAAGCGGGGCAAAACGCACCTGTGCGGGGGCAAAATTCACCACAATAACGGGGCATAATGCACTACAACAACGGGGTAGAATGCACCGCAACAACGGGGCATAATGCTCGGTGAACAAGCAAGTAGTTTCGTTTTCTAACGAGATTTCACAAAAGTGTGCCATTAAATAGCCTTAGGTTATGCAATTGGTGGGTTTTCAGAACGATTTTTCTGTTTTCGATTAAAAACCAGCAAATTCAGAAAAGAGGGCATTTTGCCCCCGATAGAGCAAAGATATAAATTTAGCAAAAAGTGAATTATGTAGTAGATTTTTCATATGTAGTGCGACAAAATAATGAACAACGGTATAAATAGAACAGGAATCTTCTAATATAATAGTAAAACGGTATTTATAAGAGCGAAAAATCCTTGTTGCACGAGCCACAGTAATTACATGAGAAGAGCACGTTATTGTTTTTTGTTTATTTCTCTAGCTGCTATTGATGTACGGTTATCAAACTTTGACAGTATATGTTTACTATGACGGACTTCCGACTGGTGTTACCGTTTTCTAGAAATTTTCAGCTGTTTTCGATATAATCAAGGGGTGCATTTTGCCCCGGGGTGCGTTTTACCCCATTTTCCCCTAATATGGACAAATAACTATGATAGCTACAAGTATTGTAAGAAAGTATTTCTTGTTATTCATATAGGATCGTTTGTAGAAAACGCGAATATGAGCGATAATAACAACCGTCGAAAGAAAGTACAAGGGTTTGATAACTTAATGCACGGGCTTGTTTGCAATAACTGAACTTAAAATTAAGTTCAAAAATGCAGACGCGGTGAATCTTCGGTAGGGGAATTATG
The DNA here is from genome assembly GCF_030247195.1 of Topomyia yanbarensis. NCBI lineage: Eukaryota > Metazoa > Arthropoda > Insecta > Diptera > Culicidae > Topomyia > Topomyia yanbarensis. The sequence goes on along the minus strand of NC_080671.1, from coordinate 306,270,408 downwards.
GTTAAAAATGACACCTTAAGCTTAACACTTTTGCTACCACCAATAAAATTATAATTTTAATGCACAATTCTTCTTCAGAAAAATCTTAACAGGACTTAATTTTTTCAGCGCTTCGAAAAATTAATTTCATTAAAAATTATTGGTTGTAAAACTTGGAAAACAAAGTGACTTTTTGTAGGCACTGCGGGTAAAACCGACACCCTATAGGGGTAAGATCGACACCCCCTTTAATTTATTTTCTCTCCACTTTATTAAAATCTTTACCTTTATTAAAAATTAGATATATGCGTGATTAATAAAGTGTGAGTATGTATGATGCAAAATATGTGCTTTTTATTGCTTCATCATGTAGTGAGGGGAAGAAAGTTCGAAAGCGTAGTACTATAAATAAGAGTATTTTATGCTATAGGATTATTTATTGATATGAGTATTTCCAAATAATCTTTGCGCACATCATTGTAACCTCCAGTGTCATTTTATTTCGTAAGAGAAGATTTGCAAGCGTTCTACGTTCTGCTAATTGGATTCATTCACTTATAAGTGACACACACACACTTCTTCGTAAAACTATCTTTTTCAGATTTGATTTTTCGGACTCTGATTATCAACGATCTATTGGGGTACACATAATATCATTGTCTCATTGTGATAAAGTTTGTCTATGACAAACCAAGAGAACACTAGAAATTAGGGTTCGTCGCGGTTGCGGTAATTACCGCAACCGCGCGGTATTTACCGCACCCGCACCGCAAAAACTGCGGTGCGGTGAGACCCTTTTTCCCGCGGATGCGGTGCGGGAAATGAGCTTCTACCGCGCGGTATTACCGCAACCGCGCTTCAAAAAATAATTGTCTGCAGTCTGCATTAAAAAGTGAATTAAAACTATGACTTTTACCATTTGAGAAGGACGCAACTAGATTTATTTTCTGAACGAATGCTTATCAATGTCATTATTAGGAAAATTCTTCTGTCAGAACGTTCGAGTCTTACTTATTACCCTACAATAGAGAAACATAATAAACATTTAATTGCTCTAATTTCCATAGACTTGACAATGATTTGAGAAGAAATTCGAATATAATCTGTATTCGACCTATCGCAATTTGATTTTTTACATTTTGGTTATTCTATTATGACAAAATATACTATTACTAAGAAATAAAATCTATAAGCTGTGTCCAATATAATTTGGCACCATTATTTTTACGACATATTTTGAAAACTATTTATTTAATACTTCAAACTAAAAATTTACAAACGAGCCTTTTCAAATACATAAACCACACAATCCAATCATTGAAATTGTGCTGTCAAATCCAATTAAAAATGCACCATTTCTCTCGATTTCTCTTGGAAATCGCGGAATTATGAATCGTTTTCGATGACATTTTCTCAACTGTGAATTTTGATTAATTTGGAGAACTTAAAGATGAACTAATAATACTTAGATTTAAAATAACCCACAGAATGTAATTATCATCATCAAACCAAACGAATTTGGAGGATTTTTTTTTCGCGTGCATCCATTGTTCGTCTAACTGGGAATTTTTTCTACCAAATTAATATTTTTCAGTTAGGAGTATTTTGTAAATTTTTGAAAGTAGAGCTTTCGTAGTTAGTGTAGGGCATTGCGATTTTTTTGTGTTTCTCAAAGCCTCCCCTCATACTGTGAAAAGTGTAAAAATTAGCCCAGATGCCAAATTTTGAATAGTTTGGACAGTTTTTGCCTTAATTGAAAATTTATCTTGAAATCTCAGTGTAGGGGTTAGGTATTTTTACATAGAATGTGTATGCAAAGTTTGAATGAAACCGCTTAAGTAGTTTTTGAATAGCAGGTACCACCGCAAACCATGTTTTTCCAGAGACGTTCTACAAAAAGCTTCGTCACCGAGTCGTTTGTCGACTGCATGGATTACAGCATGTTATTGAAATGATACACTATAATGTACAAAACTTTTTATCAATTCGCTTAACGCCAAGTTTAAAAAAATCGCAAAAAAGCATTTTTTTGCGCCAAAACCCTTACCACTCCCCCCCCTTAATAAAACTTTCAAAGTTGAATTTTTTCATAAATATTACATTCAGAGGAGTCCGTAAAGGTAATTTTGGTGTAAATAAGAATAACATTTTATTATATATGGTTATACAAAATAAATGAATAATTTTTAAAAATACATGATTTTTACCGCATTTACCGCATTACCGCGCGGTGCGGTGCGGTAAATGCAATGCGGTTGCGGTATGCGGTGCGGTTTTATTATTTTTTTGCGGTTGCGGTGCGGACTATCCATTTACCGCCCACATCCGCACCGCGACGAACCCTACTAGAAATTCGGTTTGATGAGCTTTTTGCAGAAATAGCAAAAGCTTCAATAGAATTAGATAAGCAAAAATTCCAATTTTTGATTTTTAAAGAGACTTATAAGAAATAAACACAATAAAAGTATTTCTGTGTATTTCAGCTATTACTATAGTGTGCTAATAGTGTAATTGAAGTGTCACAAAGATCCCCAGCCTTTTGTAATGAATCGCAAGTAAACACAACCCATAATAATAGGTACTGAAAAATGGGGTGATTTGAAAAGCTTTTGTTCGGTTAAAACCTTAAAATCTACCAACGAAATTTTACATCCAAACGAGTATGAACGCTGCTGTCGTATGTTTTGTTTATTTTTATGACATTCGGCAAACTAACGTAAATCCAATTTTTCTTCAAATGCTCTACATAAACGTACTAATAATAATGTATCATTATGAAATGAATAAAAATTTAATTTCTAGGAAAAGTTGTGGGGTGTCGGTTTTACCCACAGTGTCGGTTTTTCCCCCAATTCCCCTACCCATTAAGTCGTGCTCATTGATACTAGAGATCGAAGTCGTTTTGGAACTGATCTTAGAATAACTTCATTTTTACGGTAGTGTTTTCACGCCTAGATCCGTTCGTACCTTCTCATTCTGCTACTGCTAGGAAACTGATAGCACCCAGTCGTCGCCGGTCTAAGGACCAGTAGACTTAGTCGTATCTTTAGTAAAATATTTCTAACTTCAAACTATTCGTCTTTCTTCTGCTTAACACTACCCGAAACATGTCCTGCTCGTTTATTTGGATCATTTGGATTTTTCCCATGAAATCACGAGGCTTTGTATGATATGCAACGTAGACACCGCACCGCAAAGTTAATTGATACGATCATTTCATTTCATCAGTAACGTTTTTGAATTTTTGAAAATTTCTCAAATCAAATTTTCACATCACGACCAAGAAAAAAAAATTAGATCTGTATCATTCAAATAAATGCTTTACTACAAAACAAATCTGTGAATATTTCGCAAGGAAAAGATGAAAAACTGTTCTTATTTCAAAATTTTACGATTTGATTAGATGTTCACACAAATTAACAAAATGGTAAGCAAAATTAGAATCTGTTACAATCACAAGTCCGGACGCTAGTTGTAACATAGTTTACCTCACCGCTGGTTACCTCATCTAAATAAAGAACTGCCTCATTGTCATCAGTCTAATGAAGTTTGATGGCAAGCTTTATCTGTTTACCACACAAACACTGCGAAGGAGTGAGACGCGTGTTCGGCAGACGCATTTTCTCATACACTCCACTCCTAAACAGCGGAGTGATACCTACCACAAGGCAAGGGACTTTAGACCACAGTTTCTGGTGCTGATGCTTTCCCGCATTTGGCTTTCGGCGGAAATGTTTGCGTCGGAGTGAAAACATCTAATTAAAAAAGTTTTTATCATAAAATTGATTTATTCATGGTAGCAGGCTGAATAAAAGCGTGAAAACTGCACAATGTTGCGGAGGTTAGGTCGACCCTGACTGCTAGAAAAATCGTTAGTCATGCTAGAACAATTTGAAAAAGATTATAACTTTGATAAATCCCCCGCTTTATTGATCTTTTCGTAGAATTTCATTTTATTTTTGGATTACGGTCTTGATTAATGATAGAAGGAATGCTGCAGTATGCATTTTCGATAAGCAGAAGCTTGAACTGAAAAATCTGAATCGCGAAAAGAACACGAATTATGTTGATTTTGTAACGGCGAAAGTGTACTCTATTTATTAAAACAATGCCGATGTTATTGTATGGAGTTCATATGACATTTGCATAATAATAAACTTTATCATTATAAATGTGTAATATGCATTTTTATAAAACAACAACAGTATTTTACAGTTCTGTATAACGATTTTGATCGTTGCTACTGATTCAGTATTCAATTATACCTAGTACGAGCAACTATTACCCAAGCGATAAATTAGGAACTTTATTTTGCAAGCACATAACTACCACCAAAGTGTTTGACTTTTTGAATCGGTGGTATGGAAAATCTAATTTGTATTTTCCCGCACAAATTTGCTAGAGAGGGTGTGTAAAATGATTACGTGCTTCTCTTGAAATTAAAATCGAAGATAGGACACGACCGGCTTGGGTGAAAATATGGTCACTGTGGGACCAGCTGGGCCAGGGTCATCTTAGATCCAAATCATTTGCAAAGGTGTTAGCTCAAAACTGCCTTCTGTAGTGAAAAACAATTATGCAGCAGGTATCTTTCATATCTTTCAGCTAGGGGAAGTTTTGGTGGAAACGAAAATTTGTTCTTTTGGATATTTTGAGAGCGACTTAGCGGAAGATTGTTATCTGAAAACATGGCTTCAACGAAAAGTTATGCCTTGCTTCACGAAGAAAACAAAATAACACTCTACTGGTAGCGGTTTTTCAAGAGAATGAAATAATCGCAGTGCTATGTGAAATAAGTTTGTTTGCTTATGTTTATGTTTATTACCTTCACCAACCACCATTGGGGCCAAGAGGTCTTAAATTAATTACATTTCAAAATAGTCAATATTTTCGCTTTTATCGAATTCCGCGTCCGTTTGAAATCAAAGGGCATCGCCACACTGTTGAAAATTCGCTGGGGTCCGGCAACACCGCTCTGATGACCATAGTTGGTTCTTCTGAACAAAACTCGCAGAAGAGAGTCCGAAACGAACAGGGCTCGAAAGCAGTCCTTCCGGATGCTTAGAGTGTCGAGCTGTATTAACTGACAGCGGTTTTCGTAGTTGAAATCTGTTTTGCCAAGGAAGATGTCGGAGTAGAAAGTGTACGAACTGGCGTTGGACGGCCTCGATTCTGTCAACGACGTTCTGGTAGTATGGATTTCAAACAGCAGAACCATATTCTAGTGTCGAGCGAACCAGTGCGTAATAGAGTACTTTTAAACAGTATACGTCTCTAAAGTTTTTCGCTATTCGGAAGATGAACTCAAGCTGTCTGGATGCCTTATCCACGATGTATGAAGTATGTGGTTTGAACGTTAGTGCCGAATCCATGATGACTCCGAGATCCTTGACGTCAGAGTGTCTTGGAATGCCCGGGTCGAAGAAATGGTAGTTAAACTGAATCGGATAGCGTTTCCGCGTGAATGTAATGATTGAACGTTTGCTCAGGTTTAAAACCATTCTGTTTAGATCACACCACGTACTAAAGCTCTCCAGTTCACTCTGAAAAGACTCGGCATCGGTTTTATCCCGTATTCGTCGAAAAAATTTCATGTCGTGGTCCTTGTAATTTAATTTGAATGACGACATAAAAGTAGAGGATGAATATTACTGGACCGCGATGGTTTCCTTGTGGGACGCCGGATGTAGCGAAAAATGGTGCAGATAGACAGTCCTCGATGTTGATTTGGAGTTGCCTTCCATCGATGTAGGAGCGAAACGAGCGCAAAAGTTGTCCATGAATATCGAGTTTGTCCAGCTTCGCTATTGCGATATAATGGTTGATTTTGTCGAAGGCCGCAGATAGATCCACGTCAGCGAATCCATCGAGTACATATGGTGCGAACAAGAGCAAGTTGGTCGTTGTCGATCGTTCAGGCATAAAACCGTGTTGTTCGTCTGCAATGTAGTGTTTGCAGTCAATGAAAATATGGTCTAAAATAACCTGCTCGATTTGTTTTGATACAGCACTTAAACACGAGATTCCCCGATAATTGTGAATGTTGGATTTGTTTCCTTTTTATGAAATGGAAACATGTGCTTTCCAGCAGGAAGGAAATGTTCCATTAATGAGTGATACCACGAAGATTCGCAGAAGTGGTTCAAGAAACCCGCTGATGCGCTGATCCCTTCGCCATCTCGTCCAGAAATCTTGAAAGTTTGGCTGCATCAGTTGCCATCGGTTCAAACGGTTCGTTTGAATGTATTTGTATGATGGGTCCAGGAATTGACTGTAATGACGTTCCTACAAAAAATGTGCCGGTTTCAACGGTTCCAAATCGTTTGGGTCAGTAGAAAATGCTGTAAAAGATCTGAAATTCAAACACCCTTCCATTTGAATCAGTTACGTGTTGATATCGGGCGTGACTGAATTTTTTCAAGGGCCCGCAGAATATGATGTTTGGCAGAAGGGACTGCTGCTTTCCACAGTCCTCCGAAAAGCGGGGGGGGACTTTAATGGCTGAAATGCCACCGCATGCCTTCGTCCGCATAGAACTTGGACACCTTGTCCCAGTGTTGCTTGCCAATTAGTAACAGCAAGAATTCGAGTAGTTTTCTTCGTGCTCCGACGAAATTGGTACCATTATCGGAATAAAGGTCGGTGCACCTGCCCCTCCTTGTCACAAACCGACGAAGTGATTGCAGGAAGTCTTAAGTAAATTGGTCCAAAATAATCTACCCCCGTGTTGGAGAATGGGCGAGAGGCTGTCACCCGAGCCGCTGCTAGTTCTCCCATGAACTGCTTCACGAGTGTAGGTTTCGATTGAAAGCATCTCTGTCACTTGTGCATCTCTGCCTTATCATATTTCTCCTACACAAAGGCCAGAAGCTCATGTGTTTAATATCTTTTGATTCCTTGGAGTGCCTTAATCTTCCACCCAACCTATTGAGACGATCTTCGGTGATGCTTGGATTGTACCATCACAACGGCGATTGACTTGGTACTCCACTTCTTGGAGAGAGCCTCCAATTGCACACGGTGAACTAAAACACATTCTGCTTCCCGTTGCTCGATACCAGTGAGAAACTCTGATCTTCCTTCGGCGTGCGCAGTAACTTTATTAGTCGTAACCAAATTGCTGTCCGTCGTAACATTTCCGAATATGACGAAAATTTACCGATATACCAATCGTTCAATTCTATCACTGATGAAGCTGGAGTGCTTCATATTAGACCTGTGCGCCGCCGCGCCACGCCGCCGCCGCCGGTAATTTTTGACGTACGCCGACGCCGAACGGTAGATCGGCGGCGCGCCGTCGATGCATTTTTCCCGCGCCGACAATTCGCGAACTCTAAAATTGTTGACTCATAATTTTATCCACAAATCTAGGAACATTGTCTATGGACCGGATATACGACGTTAACTGATTGATGATTTATCACATCTTGATCATTATTCGGTATTAGTGGTCGTCAATTGGATTACAAAATTAAAATAATCTTGATATTTTCTCGAAAACCATTACACGATACTCGTTATATAATTCAAAGATCCATTCTTGCTTCGTCAACTCGTTATGATTGTGAGCATATAAGATTCATTTCACCATTCGTGTGCGTGAAATGGTCCACAAATTAAAAAAAAACTTCCACTTTCAAGATATATGTGCCTGAAATTTACGATTATATGCCTGATCCTAATCTTTGCACGTGATCAATTTCACTGGAACGCAATGTATTATTCATTGATTTTTAACCGATTCTTAATACCTAATATGCTACACACGATTCACCAGTCGAGTTCGTGAAACTGTTCATGATGTAATTCATAAAGTAATTAATTTTCCACATAATCTTATTATACTTACGAAAACAAATACAAGGAACTCAGACTATTATTCATGGATTATTCGCTCTGCTTTTTGGTTTTGAAATTTCTATGTGAGCTATTGTGTACAACTGCTAGCAACCAGTCTCATAGGCACAAGCATTAGATACAAAGACATTACTAGGACCTGTAACCCTGTTATTCCTTTGTTAAAATTCAGAGAAATGTTCGGAATTCATGTCCGTGAAATAATTTAGAAAACCATAAGACACGTGACTCTGTGTAAAAAATCTAACGGTAAGCTCAAGATTATATTTTAATAACGATAACACGACGAGAATTTACGAAAATCGTTGCACATTCTAGTGCAAATCGTTCAATTCTTGACTGTTTTAGTCAATAAAGTTAATACAAATCAATGTTACGAATTAGAATCATAAAAATATTAAACATATTCAGACACAACCACCGACTAAACATTTGAGTATAATGTCATCTTTTTTTTTGCGTGAACTAGTTTTGTGAAAATTAAAATTAATTATTTTAAAAAAATTTTCTCGAAGAACAGTTGAGCAAAGTGATCTTGACTTTTCGCGACGCTGGTGCACAGATGTGGCGATGCTGAGGGTAAGATTTCTATTCTCATAAATTATTCATCGTGTGATCTAGCCCCACTCAAGAAAGATTCTCAGTGTCAGTTGCACCAGCCCGGTATCACGGACAAATAAGACGTAACACGAGATGAATTTTCATCACTCGTAGAAAAAAAAGGTCGATTTCAATTACAAATCAGTGGCGTTAGTGAAGAGATTTTGACACAGAGCTAAATGCGTTACTTAGTTTCCGCACCCACCCGAAAACGTTACAGACTTTTTAATCTCATGCAAACCAAAACAAACAATATGGGCCGGAAATGTGAAATTCATTCTTGTCGAAGTGCCCAAGGTGGGAGTTGTTTACAACCATTTCTTAAGTTACAACACGATGCCGATCGGTGAGTAAGCACATAACAGGATGTTAGTAATTTAATTGATTCGGTGTATCGAATGTATGCAATGGATTAGAATTTGTTGGTCCCCGGAACGGCAGGAGAAATTGGCGGGGTGCAGGTGCTACGAAAACTAGAGATACGCTCAGACCATTTTCAATCAAACTTGTTTAGTGATCAGTTTCAACCTAACAGGAGCTAACACGTCAAGTCGTGGAATAATTATGATTGATAGTAACTGTATATTTAGGTTTCGTCAAGGTGTAGATCTGTATGATTCCAGCAGATCGAGCATACTTTGCACTCAAGATAGAAGCAGACCGTACGTTGTAAGAAAATGTAGTGCCAGGGAATCGTATTCCTTATCATCTTGGAGATTTTGTGCTTACAAGAAGTAAAAGTAAACACCAGCCTGGAAAATGAAGTAATGTGTCTACCTTGAAAGGTGTCCTTACAAAATCTTTAAAAGTGACATTTCTGCGCAGTAATGCCAATAATAACGCCTCGTGTTAGGGTTCCTGATATCTGCGGGATTCTAAAAGAGCGGCGGTAAACAACCCAGGGACAGCTTGACAGATAGTGCTTGTTTCATATATGCACCACCGATTTGATGGTGGCGCTAGTATGCCTTCTCTGTATGAGTACCACGAACAACGAAACGAAAAAAAAATCAAGAGAAAAGCGTGTTTCGTTACGTGTGTTATGAACACCGTCAATGCGGCTAGAACAACATTTAGAAAAAGCTTATTCCAAAATGTGAATAAAGAAAAATATTATTAGAGAATAAATTTATCCTGAAAACCGTCAGCAATGTTACATAAATTTTATTATATATTTAGCTGGAAGTCGTTGTTTTTAACAACCGGCTCTCTTCCTTCCTAAACATGTTTTGGTTTTCTTGTTGTGTGAAGTTTGAAACGGTTAAATCATTGGTGCTTTTTATCTCGAGAAATGTAAATGAAAAATGTTTTGGCCAATGAAAGTACATCACCACCAAGCTTAACAATTCCTTTTGAATAGAATTTGTGTTTTTATCAGAATTCTAGCAGCAAAAAGAAATGGTAGAAATGCTTAAATTGATTATTTTCCACAGATATGGAAAATAATAAATGGGATGCGCCTTTTTCAAATTTTGCTCCATTCGAGCCGCCATGACATCACCAAATCACCCCAAAATTTGCTTATGAATTCAATATATGGGAGCTGTCAATTGTCCCCAGGCTTACGGCAAAGATGACTAAATAGAAACAAAAAAACAATGAAACGACAACAAAAATTTCGTCAAACAAAACAAAAACTGTTTTACCGTTGCTTAATTTCCCAAATATAGAACAATAAATAATTATTATGGGTCATTGAAATACAGTCGTTAATCTGCATTCTTCAAATTTGTCCATTGACATCATTATTTCATGCGAAGTCGTAGTATGCGACATCGTCAATTTTTCTATTTCGTTCTTCAAATTTTACAACTGTAAAAATAGTTACACCTTTCATTTATTATCTTGCATTTGGCAAGCAGGGTGGGCACTATTGGAGCTTCAGTTGAAAAAAAATTTGATATGGTTGCGAGAATTACATTTTGTGCAATGTGTTCAACAGATGTCGCTAGTACATCGTGGGCGATGATTTTTTTAGATTTTCTTTAAGCTGTAACGTTTGTTTGTATGTGCTGTGAAGTCTGTTACAATAGAAACCGAAAATTTGGGAAAGGAATTGTACTGTTAAGAATTTTTTTAGTTACATAGGCGTCAATATTCGTCACGCCGACACACGCCGGCGCGCCGCCGCCGATAGGGTCCAACGGCGTGACGCCGCCAACGCCGCCGCCGCCGACCAAAAATGTCGCTTACGCCGCCGCCGATTAAAAATGCATCGGCGCACACCTCTACTTCATATGCCTTCTCAGAAACATTCGAGAAACAATGTAGCTTTATTGCCTCAACGCCGGGTGGAATCACGCATCGGTTAATTCGTATCTCGCTCAATAATGGTAACTACAGGTGGCCAATTCTCACTCTCCGTTGCAGGTATGATTCCAAACCTTGCAATTGGACTAACAATCGTTTGCTTGGTGACCCTGTCGAAAGCAGTTTCGGCAAAGTGAATCAGTCAGAAGTATTGCATCACGTACACCAACATCTGCTGAACCGCACTGATACAGCAGATTGTTTGCCGCATATGCCATACAGCGTCCCCCAGACGATTGTGCTATGCTGTAGCTGGTCTTCACAATAGGAAACAAAACCAAATGTTTGATTTCATTAGCTCTCATCAGTTCAAAAAGAGCTTGTTTTCTTGCTGAACATCACACTTGACTAGGGGTTTGCTCAGGAGCACATGGTCTCCGTTTTTTGGAACTAGCGTCAATCCGGCGCTAACTTAGTCCTGTCACTAAGTTAGTGTCGGACTCCGATGAAACGAAGTCGAAACGCAAATTCGATAACTAATTTAAAAAATATGGGTTGAATAGTTTTAACCCGTTTTTTTAGTTAGTTCCTGCTTTAATTCAGGTGAACTAAATCAGGTTTTCTTTTATAGATTATTTTAATTATTATTACACTAACAAAATCAAGCACGTAGACAGAGGGAAAGAGCTAGGGGCTAAAGCTCCTCCCGAAATTTTTCAGAAATAAATTTAAGAAAAAACATGTTTTTCGGTGACTCTTCACAAATTTGTATCTTGTTTGATTTGAAAAAATTAATGAGAGAATGTTGAGGAAGATTGCTATTTCGAACCACCAAAGACCCCGGTCACGATACCTACTCAGTGTGCTGCGTGTAACAAAAAGAGTTCCTGTTACTTTAATTCTTGCTGTGGTGATCTGTCGAAATGAGTGAGTCGCAGAAGCAAGAAGTGGTGACTTCGGGCATTTTTGCATAAGACGCATCAAATATTCGGGATGTGAAACATTTTCTGAAGGTTAAAATGGAGTCGGAAGTCGCCTTTATTGAGTTTTACCATGTCAGGCATTCAGTGTTGATACCGTTCAAAAAAGTAGCGCAGGCGAAATATGGACGATGAGAAAATTATTGTCGACTACAAAATCTAACACCACTTGCTTGCACCTTGGCCATTAAAAGATTCATGTCGCATTTGGAAGAAATGGAATTCATTATAAAGGACACACCTGGATAATACTTTCCATATATTAAATGGTGTTTTTTGTGGTGGGAATCTAGGTAGACCGTCTCATTTCTTGCTACCAGACTCTGAACGTACAAAACATGATTCGATAGTATCATTGCACACATTGCATCCATAATATCTAATACAATTACCTGAACCAAAAAGGATTTCTAAATTTGTTGCTGCTGTTCAGGTAATATAGAGGGCAAAGTATATCAAAATCAACAACCAGCACCATCATTGAGGAACTCCATACTCGTGACCCGTAAGGGCAAGAAACAAGGAATAAACCAGATGTTTGCGAATGTAAACATAGCAGTAAACATGATGATAACATGTAAGTGTACGAGTTAGAAATGGATGACCACCAAGAAACTGCTGGTTAGGCAAAATATTCCCCAGCCTTACAAACAGGTCTACATGCGCAATCGCTAGTCGCTCGCAAGCGGTCTGTTGGACAACGTTTTATTATTTTTATTGTTTACACCATGAAAATATATAAAACACCCACGGTTCCCTTTAGCTAACGCATTAAACTGAATCAAATAAAACAATTATATAATATAAAAGTAAGAGTTTCATAGAAAACTGAGCACAAAGACTCTCCAAAAATGAGACTTTATCGTTGGTGATTGACACTTTTAACAAAACGGAGATATTATTAGTCAGAATAAAGTTAGTTATTTAAATAATAAGTTTTTAAATTATACGCAAATTGCATTTCTGTAATGGGTTAGTGCATTGTACGCTTTATATAAACATCACGCATTTCACCTTAGCGTGCTAGGTAAAATTTAAATTATCTGATAACAATAAGACCAAGAAGACAGTTTTTGTTTTCGGTTCATTTTAATGCAATAGTATTTCTATTGACAACCAATTTCATGTTTATGCGGGGAATGCGTTGCGTACTCCTATTTTAGTTGATATTCAGAAACGTATACAATAGCAGTAGGACTAACTGTCGTGGTTTTGTCTTTACTTTCCATCGGATGTCAATTGATGCTAAATCACATATTAATCAATCAATCATAATGAGCTTAATGTAGCTACCAGCAGCAACATTTTAGTTGCTTTCTATAATTTCCAGTTAATGTCTATGTAAGCTTGAAAACGTTGTGATGATACAACGAACAGACGTCAATGGGCAATCACGCAGAGAAACTAAAATGTTGTAACTGGTTGAATCTATAAGTTGATAAGTTGGGATTATTGTTTCGATTTCATGTTTTCAATATGTGACAGTCCTTCGTATTCTTTTTGTTCGCTATGGAATAAAATGAATGAGATGATTAACAATCACGGAGAGAAAGAGAAGAAAATTAATCAATAAATTGGAATCGACTGTAGAGCAGCTTATCTATATTTTCTACACACTCAACTCGTGCGCTTTCAGAATTTCGCTCTGATCTTCTCATTTTCGAAAGACCTTAGGTTAGGTGCAACAACTTCAATTGAAACTGTTTCTCAAATTGTGGTAAAATGAACCTGTAATAAAATATACATTACAAATGTAGTCGAACATCTTCCAATATTTATGGTAATTGTGGAAAAAATATAGCAAATTATTTTTATGTGGAAAGCGAACAAATTATTGAACAGAATAGTGACCATTTTTTTGTTTTACGAAGTGACGGATTGACTTAGATAGTGTAACCGAAAACATCATAGAAAGTTGGCCTTACACCTTACTTACTTTTCCGGAAAGAGGATGTAGGTGCGATTGCTACAAAGAACATGTTACTAGGATTTTAAACTTCTATTGTCATAAATTTGGAATTGTGCACATTAAACACTTTTCGAAATTTTATTCAGTTTCTAGTAATGTCACCCGAATTAAAAGCTTTATGCAATATTTGTTTAAAGCCATTCCAGAAACACAATCCTGGCTATGGGCCTGAGCAAAATAGCCGATTTTTAGCGCAAATCATTTTTGTTTGGTTTTTTAATGCTGCAAAAAATTGAAAAAAAAATAAAAGCACCTGTAACTACCTGAAGAATTATGTGAATAAGCATTGCTCAAAATTGCAAAACGACTGATCCAAAATTGCAAAATATTGTTCTCACTTCCCGTACGTCCCCCTTCTCTTAAAGATATGTGTTTATCTATAAGAACAAATTTCTAATTTTAATTTCTTTTCAAATATCCATTCCAATGTAATGTCCCGTGTATTGCGAACCTCACGATATCAGTATGTTTTATATTGGCAAGTCAATACCATGACAACTTCAGTATGATTGGAACCATGTTTATCGAAGGAGGGCGTAAAAGTCACATATTCTTCAAGTGGTCATTAAAATCCTTCCCAAATCACAAAACAAACATTCGCACAAAATTGTCACACTCGAGGGGGCAAATGTACACGAACACTTGATGGCATAGCAGTAATATCTTGCTAATAACTTTCCACAAGAATCCAAGGAGGAAGTAAAATATTTACGAGCCCGAGCGATAAATCATTGACCGTAGTGCTTCTGGTAAATGCTCGAAAAATCTATAAATTGAGTCATTATCGCTTCCCTTCCGCTAGCTTTGAAAGGCTCAATCTGAACGCGCAAAGGGCATCCGCGCGGAGCAGAAAAAACAATGTCAGTCGGCCAGCGGGATGATATATTTTCCCCGATAACAATAAATTTCGCGCCATTATATTGAGAAATTATTATTACACGTTCCTTATAGCTTATAGCGGCAAAGAAGTACCGCAAGCCATTGCATAGATTTTCGCCTTCTGCATCCAATGTAACTGGAAGACCCGACCGTACCATAGTAAAGCGATAAACGAGCTAGTCGTTTTTTGGCATACCCACGACGTCTATAGCCTGTGTACGGTGATCGGCCTAGCAGATTCACCTAGCGCCTTGAAACACTTTAGCAAAAGGACATTTCTGCACTAGCAAACTTCGCGATGACGCCCCGGACGACGGCGTTTACCGAACGAAAGACATATTTCCCCGCAGTCGATTATAATACAGGCGCCATTAGGAAGGAGCGACAAAGTGTAAGATCAATGAAGATAAATTGTATAGTGCGGCGTTTATTAACATTCTAATCATGGGCTTAGGTTACGATACATAACGACAACAACAAGCCGAACAACCTACCTAAACACAATGGTAAAGAGCGAACATGTGTCAGGGGTAACACCTATGCTAATTAACATAATTGAGTGACGTACTAAAATGTTATTTTTGGGTTTTTGTCGTGATTAGGACTTTCTTTTTAATATTGGGCCACTTTTCCAAATTTCATTTGAAACAGCCGGTGAGTTTTTGAATACTGGAAACCTTCGTTGTACTGAACGGTATTACACCATTTTTGCACTAATCTGTAGGAAAAATGTGCATCAATTTTGTATTAAATTTTGAAGTATGCAAGATTTATATAAATAAATCAAAACTGATTTTCAGAAAATCTTTCGAAGGCAAAGTGTAAAAAAAACGAAATTTCCTGCCTATTTCAGGCCGAGTCCGAGACCCAATCGAATATTGGAAGGTTATATATAAGTCCCACGTGTCCGATTTGTACCATTCGTTGCTTTGGTTTTAACGAGCAACATATGCACTGAAATATGCGGACAGTACAGAAAAAAGACTTTCGGCAGTGTTGGCATAATCCCGTAAATCTTTTTCGTTTGCCAGTACAACATACCCCCGTTTCCTAGATGTGTACAAAGTTTCACTTTGCTGGGCGAGGTTGAACTTTGCACACACGAACGAGTGTGTTCAAATGCAATAGATTCGAGTGGTTCTTTTTGAATAGGATGTGAACACGATGATTTGCGATGTTCATACACGGTTGAGTTGGATTTGCATTGAATTCAATTTTAAAATGTTTGTGAATGATGTGTATGCACCCGTTGCTTGTGATTTTATATTGGGATTAGTTGAATAGGTCAACTAGTCTATAGTGAAATTTGAATGTGATGAAGAACAAGTAACATAGTAACACAGAGCAATGTGTATTGATTATGCACATAGGTATATGCAGAATTGCCACTATTTTTCAAAGACAATCTGGCAGTTCAACTTAAAATATCTGCAAAATTTGTCACTTGACATCGACCTCAAATATGCATTTTAGTCTACACAGAATATGCATCAATTGACTTTTGAAATATAGCACAAATCGTTTCGATTAGTTTCATTATAATTTGTGCATAACAATTACTATAGTTCAAAATTCTGGCGGAATGGGAGGTTTGTCATTTTATCTGGAAGCTGCAAAAACTCTTTCTGTGCCAAATGGATCTGACATAGCGGCAGCTCAGGGTATATATTTTAAGAAGGTTGTTCCAACTAATTCCTCCTGGAAAAAGACCCAGCAACTCTTCCATTAAGCACAAGTTGATAAAAGAGTTAGCATTGTTTCAAAAGTGCTCATTTGACATGAAAGGGATTCCATGAGCAACCGACCGACCGACCACAAAATATGATCATCGCCGAATCGAATAAAATTTTGCAGTTGTGTTCGGTTTATGAATCTCCATTATTTTCTCTGGCTATTGCAACATTTTGATACATACAAAATCAATTTTTTAAAAGGGTGTGGCGTTTTTGCGTGCATCACTTAAAAAAAATTCTATTACAGTATTTTATATAGCAAAACTATCTAAAATGGGTTACAGGGAATGAATACTTCTGCACGAAATAAAAGCACTGTGTCGCTTTTCACAAAAACAAAATTTATGTAAAATATTAAATAACGAAAAAACCCATTTTTTATTTTTGTTTTATTTTGTCAACCAAATCCTTAAGTGAAAAGAATGTGATTACATGAATGAAAGCTTATCAGAAAAACAGTTCTTCTAACAATAACTTTATACATATATTTGTATTTGAAATTTTGATCCAATAGGAAGTGAATTCGTGAAATTATTAGGAGGACGATTATGCTCATGCATAATCTACCAGTCTATCTATCTGTTGCTACCAGTTCAGTGATTTCCTTCCAACTCGTAACTACACTCGTACTGTGCACAGTAGCACATTGACTGCGCTAGTCGGATGCCGCACATTCGCTGTACTCGCTTCAATGGATAAGGTAACCGGATGGCAACTAGACGGCATGACACTAAGCCGCTTGGGACCAGCAATTCTATTTATTTAATTATTTTATTTATTTATTCTTATCCTTCATCTGACCTGTGTTGGTCTACATGAAGTGTTTCTAGAATAGGAAAAGCCCATTTCAGGATATACTTCAGAAGCAATCCTCAAATGGGCGTAAAAACCCATCATCTTTAGAAATTTTTCACAGTTGATTACAATGATTTTACACTACAATTAAACATAATCACATAGTACACAGTATTGCAAGAACAAAAATTACAAATATTACAAAAATGGAATCTTAAAATCTAAGTCAACCTTCTTAATCTATTTTTGAAAACATCACAAGATACAGAAAAGTCAAAATGGTCATAAACACTATTAAAACATTACACATCGCCCTAATAGTTTGGTTCTGACCGTACTCTGTGTGCTGAAATTCCAGTCTTAAGAAGTTATGCGATCTGAGATTTCTAGGGGGCACATTGATATTTATTTGTGAGTGAATATCTGGAGCATCTATTTGAATTCACTGGTCAAATAGATGCTCCAGATATTCTTATCTTCCCAACAAATACTGCTCTAAATGTGTTCCGCCTTTTCGCTAGGGTTTCCATATCGAGCAGACGACAGCGATCGATGTACGGTGGTAGCACTGTTGGGTTACGCCATGGGAGAGTTCTAAGAGCAAAACGGAGGAATCTTGCCTGCACTGCTTTTATTCAATTGATTCAAATTCTCGTATTAGGACACCAAATGGGCGCTGAAGCTTCCAGGACATATCGAACTAGTGAAAAATAGAGTGCCCGTAAACAATATGAATCAGTGAATTCTTGGGGAATCTTATAATGAAGCCGAGATTTCTATTTGCCTGTGCTATAACATGTAATGTAATGTATTCTACTAATGATTTCTGAATGTCAGTTGTGAGTCCAGGAGTACTCCGAGGTCTCTGATAACTGTCATTCTCTCTAGCGATTCCCCTGAGATGGTGTGGATTTTTTCTGCGAGTAAAAGATATTATGGAACATTTGGCCACGCTGAGAGCCAGCAAGTTGCGACTACACCAATTACAAAAAGCATCTGTGTCGCTGTAGTGCCACGCAATCTTCTATTGACCGCACAATGAGAAATAGTTTTAGATCATCAGCGTATATAAGTTTACACCCTGGAGGTATAACATAGCAAACGTCATTGAAGAACAACGAAAAAAGCAACGGTCGTAGATTGCTCCCTTGAGGCACTCCCGACAAGTTAATGAAGCTGTATGACTCGTTATTTCCTAATTTTACAGATAGAGAACGATTTGCGAGATATGATTTAAGCCACCCTGTGAAATTTGACGAAGCGCCCAGCCGCTTTATCTTTGCCAGTAGAAGAGAGTGATCTGCACGATCGAATGCAGCCTTGAGATCCGTGTATACAGTATCGACCTGAGATCCAACTTCAATATTTATAATACAGAGCGAAGTGAATTGGGCTAGAATAGTAGTTGTCGAACTGCCTGAAAAAAGCCATGTTGGTCCTTCGATATGTATGCTTTGGTCTCACGAAACAGCACGTTTCCTACTAATATCTCAAATAACTTTGATACAGCGCAGTGTCCCTGCTTCTACTACAAGGTATTCGTTCTTGCAGTACGATGTTTGCTGTTTTCCTGGCTACCTTCTCATCCGCGAGCGAACCGAGGCCAGTCTGGCAATTCCTATCTGTTAGAAAAAACCTGCATTCAAATGTTTATAGAAATTGCCGGACTGGCCTCGGTATTCTATCAGTTCGCCCGCGGATGAGAAGGTAGCCAGGAAAACAGCAAGCATCGTACCGCAAGAAGGAACGCCTTGTAGTAGAAGCAGGGACTCTGCGCTGTATCAAAGTTATTTGAGATATTAGTAGGAAACGTGCTGTTTCGTGAGACCAAAGCACACATATCGAAGGACCAACATGGCTTTTTTCAGGCAGTTCGACAACTACTATTCTAACCCAATTCACTTCGCTCTGTATTATAAATATTGAAGTTGGATCTCAAGTCGATACTGTATACACGGATCTCAAGGCTGCATTCGATCGTGCAGATCACTCTCTTCTACAGGCAAAGATAAAGCAGCTGGGCGCTTCGTCAAATTTC
This sequence comes from Topomyia yanbarensis, assembly GCF_030247195.1. Lineage (NCBI taxonomy): Eukaryota > Metazoa > Arthropoda > Insecta > Diptera > Culicidae > Topomyia > Topomyia yanbarensis. The sequence continues at coordinate 306,251,328 of NC_080671.1, read as the reverse complement.
ACAGGGTGGCTTAAATCATATCTCGCAAATCGTTCTCAATCTGTAAAATTAGGAAATAACGAGTCATACAGCTTCACAAATAGAACTGCTGGTCCCAAGCAGCGTATTGTCATGCCGTCTAGTTGCCATCAGGTTACCTTGTCCATCGAAGCGAGTACAGCGAACGTGCCTAAAGTGTATTCTACTTTACTCTGATTGTGTATCTGACATTACCCACCTATCTTTTACTAGAGAAATGCAATTGAAAAGCACTGTTTCAGAAATTTTTAGCGCAAGCAGTGCTAGTAGCTACTATGATTTTATATTCATCTTAGTAATCCCGGGATCGCTGGCTCTAACCCAGAGTGCCCACGCTTATTAACGGTACTGCAACCATGACTCGATACCCGAGAGTACTTATACCGATAATCGATTGGTTGAATTGGAGCAAGTGAACAACGCAACTTTCAATTATTTATCGAAATCACTTAACACAATGATTAAAAGTAGACCAACTCTAACCTCAAAAAAATAAAAATTTTCGAGAAATCCACTATCTGATTAAGGTTGCACAGAGAATGCGCAAAATTCGCAAACGAAAAAAGCAGTTTTTTTCCACACCGTATGTCAGATCTTCATAAAAATCAATCAGCAGTACTGTAACAACATTCTACATACGCTGATTGATTTTTATGAAGATCTGACATACGGTGTGGAAAAAAACTGCTTTTTTCGTTTGCGAATTTTGCGCATTCTCTGTGCAACCTTAATTCAATGCAAGTATAGAAACTGATAGTATTTTCCTGGCTTCTGAAAGATTGAAATTGGTTCGCAAATGTCCGTGTCCGTGATTGAATTCGTTCGGGTGATGTTAATTGTTGTGGTCTAATTAAATCAATTTTCGATGGGGAAAAAGATCAATTACCGCCGCAAAATTGACACCAGCGGGTGCGCGGAAAAGTTTTCTGTTAGGTGATACGGTTTGATTAACGTTTAAAGTGCAATCTACTTAACTAAAGCGATAAAACGCTTTGCTATTGCCACCGGTCAGACACAACAAAAGCCAACCAGTGATCAGTGGCTTATTATTGCTTCGTTGGCCCGTCGCGGGGCGAAGCAAAGAAGAGCGTGAAACACCGATAGTCAGATATGACTACTGTGCTGTGCAGTGCGTGTGCCTTGAAAATTTCGTCAGCAAGTGATCGTGTGTATTGTTTCGGCGGTAGCGATCACATCCTACATGAGAAATGTGCGGATCTCAATACCGCTAGTGCAAGTGCCCTTAAAAGCAATAATGCGCTAAGATAAGTGTGTTTTGACTGTCGTAAAAAACAGTCTTGCCTGAATGATGTACTGAAAAAATGCGGAGAACTACAGAGCGCGGTTGCTGAACTGCAGAAGGCACAACATGAGCTGACCAACAAGTTGTTGAATGAATGCGTGAGTAGAATCGAAAGCGGGATCAAGCAGCAACTTGCGGACCTTTTCCAGTCTCGCAAACAAGGGTCCGTGAATGTTAACTCCGGCGAAAACTTAAATGTTCGTTCATATGCTGACGTCGTTCAAGCCAATGTGGGCCACCCCGCATCAATTAGAAAGAGGAAAGCTGCCGTCATGACTGCAGGCGATCTTCCGGTGCACAAACAGTCAAACTCTAATTGCGACTCCATGGAAGTAGGTCAACTTCGGTCGGGCAAACGTCGATTTTTGACTGTTCCACCTAGCAGTGATAACCTTGGCAATGAGAATACGCCCAAAAGCGCACCCCTGTGTAACTTTGCAGAAACACATCCAGCTAAGTCCAATGCAATTGTGAAGCGAGAGCGAACAGTCATCATTAAACCAATCGAGCAGCAAGTTGCGATTGTTACAAAGCAGGAAATTCAAGGCAAGCTTGACCCAGTTTCATTGGGTGTCAAAGAGGTATATTACCGACCCAATGGAGAAGCAACTGTTAGATGTGACTCCCGTGAATCAGCGCTTAAATTGCTCAGCACAGTGAAAGCGAATCTGTCTTAGAAGTATAACGCCGACGTCCAGAAAGCTCTAAAACCCAGAGTAAAAGTTCCTGGTTTTACTGACGACATCACTGCGGAAAACTTCGTGGAAAAACTAATTCAGCAAAATAATTTTCCTCAGCCTGCCAACCTGACGGTGATACGAATTGTGCGAAACGAAAAACACACAGATAATCCGATGTCTGCCATTATTGAAACTGATGCCAAAACATTCAAAAAGCTGATGCAACTACAACATGTCAACTTGGGTTGGATGCGCTGCAAGATCTCTGAATGTGTAAACGTGCTCCGCTGTTATCGCTGCTCGGAGTACGGCCATAGAGCTGCCACATGCAAGAAGTCCCCATGCTGTCCGATTTGCGCCGAAGGGCATGAGCACAAAGAGTGTGTCTCAGATATCCAAAAATGCATTAATTGTCACAATGCAAATGTGACAAGAAATCCTGAAGATCAAACGCCAACTGATCATGCTTCCTGGAGTTCTGAGTGCCCCCTGTATCAAACTCGACTTAGGAAGTCACGCCGTATTATTGACTACAGTACATTGCAACTAGCGCAACACGGCGAAGCCGCCCAGTTTTTCGACCGATGTAATCAGCAAGAATCTGCCACCGACGCCCATATGATTGACACGGAACATAGATGTTATAGCAGCGACCTTTCCCGGTCAGGTAAAGCTAAGAAGGGTATATGTCCTCCCGAAGCTATTCGAGATACTGCGCGCCCTGAATCTGGTCTACAATTGCAGTTTGCCAACGAACGGAAACAGCTTGACTCCATCACCGACTCCCATCTGTTTGCCATGAAATTTGGATGTTATGGCGGCGACCTTTCCCGGTCATGTAAAACTAAGGAGGGTATATGTCCTCCCGAAGCTATTCGAGATACTGCGCGCCCTGAATCTGGTCTACAATTGCAGTTTGCCAACGAACGGAATCAGCTTGACTCCATCAACGACTCCCATCTGTTTGCCATGAAATTTGGATGTTATGGCGGCGACCTTTCCCGGTCAGGTAAAGCTAAGGAGGGTATATGTCCTCCCGAAGCTATTCGAGATACTGCGCGCTCTGAATTTGGTCTACAATTGCAGTTTGCCACCGAACGGAATCAGCTTGACTCCATCACCGACTCCCATCTGTTTGCCATGGAATTTGGATGTTATGGCGGCGACCTTTCCCGGTCAGGTAAAGCTAAGGAGGGTATATGTCCTCCCGAAGCTATTCGAGATACTGCGCGCCCTGAATTTGGTCTACAATTGCAGTTTGCCAACGAACGGAATCAGCTTGACTCCATCACCGACTCCCATCTGTTTGCCATGGAATTTGGATGTTATGGCGGCGACCTTTCCCGGTCAGGTAAAGCTAAGGAGGGTATATGTCCTCCCGAAGCTATTCGAGATACTGCGCGCCCTGAATTTGGTCTACAATTGCAGTTTTCCAACGAACGGAATCAGCTTGACTCCATCACCGACTCCCATCTGATTGCCATGGAATTTGGATGTTATGGCGGCGACCTTTCCCGGTTAGGTAAAGCTAAGGAGGGTATATGTCCTCCCGAAGCTATTCGAGATACTGCGCGCCCCAAATTTGGTCTACAATTGCAGTTTGCCAACGAACGGAATCAGCTTGACTCCATCAACGACTCCCATCTGTTTGCCATGAAATTTGGATGTTATGGCGGCGACCTTTCCCGGTCAGGTAAAGCTAAGGAGGGTATATGTCCTCTCGAAGCTATTCGAGATATTGCGCGCTCTGAATTTGGTCTACAATTGCAGTTTGCCACCGAACGGAATCAGCTTGACTCCATCACCGACTCCCATCTGTTTGCCATGGAATTTGGATGTTATGGCGGCGACCTTTCCCGGTCAGGTAAAGCTAAGGAGGGTATATGTCCTCCCGAAGCTATTCGAGATACTGCGCGCCCTGAATTTGGTCTACAATTGCAGTTTGCCAACGAACGGAATCAGCTTGACTCCATCACCGACTCCCATCTGTTTGCCATGGAATTTGGATGTTATGGCGGCGACCTTTCCCGGTCAGGTAAAGCTAAGGAGGGTATATGTCCTCCCGAAGCTATTCGAGATACTGCGCGCCCTGAATTTGGTCTACAATTGCAGTTTTCCAACGAACGGAATCAGCTTGACTCCATCACCGACTCCCATCTGATTGCCATGGAATTTGGATGTTATGGCGGCGACCTTTCCCGGTTAGGTAAAGCTAAGGAGGGTATATGTCCTCCCGAAGCTATTCGAGATACTGCGCGCCCCAAATTTGGTCTACAATTGCAGTTTGCCAACGAACGGAATCAGCTTGACTCCATCACCGACTCCCATCTGTTTGCCATGGAATTTGGATGTTATGGCGGCGACCTTTCCCCGTCAGGTAAAGCTAAGGAGGGTATATGTCCTCCCGAAGCTATTCGAGATACTGCGCGCCCTGAATTTGGTCTACAATTGCAGCTTGTCAACGAACGAAATCAGTTTGACTCCATCACTGACTCCCATCTGTTTGCCATGGAACTTGGATGTTATGGCGGAGACCTTTCCAGGTCAGGTAAAGCTAAAGAGGGTATATGTCCTCCCGAAGCTACTCGAGATACTGCGCACCCTGAGTTTGATCCACCATTGCAGCCTGCCAACATACGTAATCAGGTCAATTCCGTCACCGACACCCACCCGTCTACCACATCAACCTTTTCCGGTCAGATAACAACGCTCTAAACAAGTCAGACCAACTCGAAGAACATGGAATTCCTGTATCCATTTCCTCAGGTAAATACAATGAATGTATATGTCCTTCCGAAGTAGGACATACAGATGCTGCCCCCGTTGAAATCCCACCCCATTTACAGGCATTTGCTTCCACAATCACTCGATCTACCACCGTTCAACCGTCAGGAGAAAACTTGCAGGGACATCTTAAAATCTACTATCAGAACGTGAGAGGGCTACGCACAAAAATTGATGAGCTGTTCGTCGCTGCTTCGGATGTTGATCATGATGTTATTGTTCTGACCGAAACGTGGCTGAATAATCAAATCAACTCGCTCCAATTATTTGGTTCAATGTACTCTGTATATCGTAACGATCGCGATCCATATAGTGCAGGGAAGAAACGTGGTGGTGGTGTGCTCATTGCAGTTTCCAACCGACTCTCATCCAAACACAAAAATGACACTCACAATCTCGAACAACTCTGGGTAAATATCCGTGGCCCCTATACTAATCTCTGTGTGGGTGTTGTATATATTACCCCCGAATCCGCAAGTGATGTAGAAATTATTCAGAAGCACATAGACTCCGCACTTGACATTGCAACTTCCATTGAACCCAACACGGTACATCTACTATTTGGTGATTACAACCAGCCTGGACTTCTTTGGAAGAGCACTCCTTCCGGGTATGCTTTCCCAGACCCTTCTGAATCAACCTTTTCGAGGGCGAGTACTATCTTACTGGACGGAATGTCTGTACTGAACATGCGACAAATGTCTACAGTGAATAATAGGCGAAATCGAACCCTGGACCTCCTGTTTATAAATGAAGAAGCTTCAATGAACTGTACCATATCAGAGGCACTTGAGCCTTTAGTTGCTGTAGACGCTCATCATCCTCCACTTCTGGTAACGCAGATTTGTCCGCAGCTGGTTCTCTATGACGAGATAGAGGATGTCAGGGAGTTCAACTTTTCGAAGACTGACTTCTCTAGGCTTCATAACTCACTACAAACAATCGACTGGGAGACTTTCTTGAATTTCGCGATCGATGTAGATGCTGCCGTAGAAAAACTCTCACTGGTGTTAAAACAGCTTTTCAGTATACATGTGCCTGCACCTCGTACCCGAACAAAACCACCATGGTCCAACAACCGGCTACGTAAACTGAAAAGATTGCGAGCTGCTGCGCTTCGACATTACACTATTCGAAGAAACCCAATCACAAAAAAGGAGTTCACTATAGCCAGTAACAGCTACAAAACATATAACCGCTTTCTCTACTCAAGACACGTCGCACAAACCCAATCGAACCTAAAACGAAACCCAAAACAGTTTTGGTCCTTTGTAAATGGGAAACGTAAAGAAAATGGGCTTCCTTCCAGTATGTTCCTCGCAGGTGAAACGTCCAATACTCTCAGCGGTATCTGTAATTTGTTCGCAAAATATTTCTCGAGTGTGTTTAAAAATGAATCGGCTAGCTCAACTCAGGTGGACTGTGGCCTTCAAGATGTCCCTCGCGATGTAATCAATTTTGGAAACATTCAATTTACTGACGAAGACATTATGGCTGCCATAAGCTAGTTAAAGTCCTCTACATCGGTGGGGCCAGATGGGATTCCTTCCATTATACTGAAAAAATGCGCAAGCGCATTGTGTACACCTTTCCGACTAATCTTCAACCAATCACTGTCGCAATCAGTGTTTCCCGTGTGTTGGAAAAAATCAGTAATGTTTCCCGTTTTTTAAAAAAGGTGATAAGCAAAATGTTGCGAACTATCGTGGTATAACCTCGCTCTGCGCTGGATCAAAGTTGTTTGAGATACTAGTAGGAAATATGCTCTTTCGTGAGACCAAAGGATACATATCGAAGGACCAACATGGTTTTTTGCAGGCAGGTCAACAACCACCAATCTAGCCCAATTTACATCGTACTGTATTAAAAACATCGAAGATGGATCACAAGTAGACACTATATACACTGATCTTAAAGCTGCCTTCGATCGTGTAGACCACTCTCTTCTTCTGGCAAAGATCGAGCGACTGGGTGCTCCATCAAATTTTATAGGATGGCTTAAATCATATCTCGTAGATCGTTCTCTGTCTGTGAAATTAGGAAGTAACGTGTCATATAGATTCATCAACTTCTCGGGTTTACTTCAAGGGAGCAATCTCGGACCGTTGTTTTTTTCTTTATTCTTCAACGACGTCTGCTATGTTATACCCCCAGGGTGCAAACTCATATATGCTGATGATCTCAAACTCTTTCTCATTGTGCGGTCAATAGAGGACTGCATCGAACTTCAGCGACATCTAGATGCTTCCTGTAACTGGTGTAATCGCAACTTGTTGGCTCTCAGTGTGTCTAAATGCTCTATAATATCTTTCACGCGCAGAAAAAATCCAATTCTCTGGAGCTACAACATCGCCGGCCAATTGCTAGAGAGAGTGTCAGTTATCAGAGACCTTGGTGTACTCCTGGACTCGCAACTGACATTCAGAAACCATTACTCTCACGTTATAGCACAGGGAAATAGAAACCTTGGCTTCATAATAAGAATCGCCAACGAGTTTACTGATCCATATTGTCTGCGGGCATTGTATTTTTCACTTGTTCGGTCTGTCCTGGAAGCTTCCGCAGTCATTTGGTGTCCTTATACGAGCATTTGGACTAACAAAATTGAAGCAGTACAAGCAAGATTCCTCCGCTTTGCTCTTAGAACTTTGCCGTGGCGTAACCAAACAGAGCTACCACCATACATTGACCGCTGTCGTCTGCTCGATATGGAAACTCTGGCAAAAAGGCGAAATACATCCAGAGCGATATTTGTTGGGAAAATATTGGCTGGCCAAATGGATGCCCCAGATATTCTCTCACAAATCAACATTAACGTACCCCCTAGAAACCTTAGATCACGTAACTTTTTAAGACTAGACTTTCAGCGCACCGAGTACGGTCAGAACGAACCCATAAGGGCGATGTGTAATGTTTTCAATAGTGTGTATGACCATTTCGATTTTTATGTTTCTAGTGATGTTTTCAAGAATAGACTTAGGAGATTGACTTAGCTTATAAGATTATGTGAAAATATTTCTGTAATGTTATTGAAATGCTGTATACCTTGTATGTAATTTTGTTAATTTGTAATGCCAGTTCATTGTTATTGTAGGAAAAACATGCGAAAAGATTATGGGTTTTTACGCGCATTCGAGGTCTGCTTCTGAAGTGAACCTTGAAATGGGCTTTTCCCATACAACAACATTAAATTTCATGTAGACCAACATGGGTCAGATGAAAAATGAAAATAAATAAATAAATAAATAAATGGCTGAGACATATTTGTTTAATAAGAAGAATCAAGGTTTTTTAATCAAAATTTAAAAAAATTATTTCGGATATATAGCTTATTATTTATTATTCTTTCGCCAGTCTTCTCATAAAAGAATGAAGAAATCTTTGATATCCGCAAACGAACAACAGCTCAGTTATGAAACAGACGTCCTTTTACATTATTTACTACTTAAATATATTTTAATGAGTCTACTTGGACGTGAGCATTTTACTGTTTTCAGGTCATTCAGCTGTAGATGCTAATTCAAACGCTTTCATCGATTGAAATAGTGCGGTACCCTCTCTAATAGGGCTTTACCCTTCCATCCAGGTGATATAAAAGAGATTAGATAGCACAATTTTTCATTAATTTTTTACCCAAAAAATCCTACAATACATTTCCGAATAGTTTAACTTTACTAATGCTGCTGGAACAAGGTTCTTTTTAGTGTAGTGTTAAAAATTTGTTAAAGCCCATGTGCGGAGTTGAGACTTGAACCAAGGAGGTTTGCGTACAAGGCAATCGACTTACCATTTACACTTTGGACGCCTCCTACACCCCTTTTTCAAATATTACTCTTAATACAATATAGTCTGTAGAAAATAATTAGATTTCAAAACAGTTTAATCTTAAAAAGTTTAGTTTGAATCTAAGATGGTCGATCGCAATTTTTAACATATTTCGATTCAGTCTCACTGGAAATGGTTCTCCGCAGGCATTGAAGAACGGTATAAATCAAACAGACCTATATATAAATGAATTTTAAATAAATCTAAAATAAATCCTAACGTATCGAGCCGTATCAATTAAACCAATTATATAGAAAACAATATATTGAAGATCGTTATTAATTCCACCTCGAGTTCAGTAATAATGGTACATCCCACAACACCGGAAATAGTTACAACATGCAAAAACCGCATCATTCGACGAAGCTTGTCATTTTCCAGCAACACGGTTCAGCACCTCCGTTTTTAATTACTTTATGGTCAGGGTAGAGAATGAATTCTACAAGCAGTAACTTCCCACATTCAACCACTTAAAAAAATTACAAGCTCGTTTTGCAGCGCTCCAACCAACTGTCGTCCTCATTCATGAGACATGCATAAAAGGCAACCTTTCTATAATGGAATTTACACCCACAAGGGTTAGAGTCATGGACTCGAAAAATTTATTTAGCATGCACCTTCTGTCTTGCAAATTGTGTCTAGCTCATTTTATTGTTGTCTGTATACCTACCAATAGTTGTGTTATCTGACGTCACAACTTTTGAAATATGCATGGATATTGCTGAACAAATAGTGTCATGGTCAGTTTAAAGATTTATGATATTAAGTAAATCTTCGGCTTGTTTTTGTACCTATTATTGATCACAGACATGGTTAAGGTTGGACAGAGAATGGACAAAAATCGAAAACGAAAAAAGCAGTATTTTTCCACACCGTGTATTAGATCTTCATAAAAATCAATCAGCTTATGTAGAATGTTGCTACAGTACTGCTGATTGATTTTTATCAAGATCTCACACACGGTGTGTAAAAAAATGCTTCTTTCGTTTTCGATTTTGGCCCATTCTCTGTTCAACCTTAAGGCAAGATAGTAGCAAGTGTTAAAAAAAAATCCAAAAAGCGGCATGATTTCTATTAGTTCATACAGAAATAAATTTCGTTTTTTTAATTCAACGATCGAATTCAGCGATCGAATCAGCTATGGATTTTCGACTTCGTCTCATAAGAATCCGACACTAACTTAGTGACAGGACTATACTAGCGCAGGATTGACGCTAGCTCCAAAAAACGAAGACACAGTTTATGTACCTGATCAAACCTCTAGTCAAGCGCTGGAGCGGATCCAGAAAAAAATTTCGGAGGGGGTCCAAAATTTCAAATGTTCATTGTACAATACGTAATATGTAACATCATCATTCAATTAAAATCGGTTCTGGTTATCCAATCTGGTTTGGAATGATTTTGAACTTAGAATGAATTAAAAATAAACTGTGTCCGGACCCCCAAGACCCTCCCCCTGGATCCGCCACTGATCAAGCGTGTTCCTACATCTGGGTATCAGAGACAGGGGTGGAAGGATGAGCAATGAAAACAGGGAGATGCAAAATATTCCAGCAAACGGAGCCCCGTGTTTGTTAACTCCAAGGGGGTGTCACATTTGGTATCCGCTATGGCGATTATATAGACGTTGACAGTAGTCAACATATGATGGGCCTAGCTGACTAGGCCCGTTGTAAACACAATAATATGTGGTAAATAAAAAACATTCGTAATATTGAACAATATCAATATTGTTATCTTTATAAAATTACTTTGGTTCGACGTGTGTAAAAATAAGTGCAATAAGTGCAAAGGATGCTGTGTTTGCAAATGACCCAATTGAGTGGTTTGCTTACTCTTGCTGCTGGCGGAATAATGTGTACTTTTCTCAGCTGATCTGACCTTCAGCAACACATTGTGAAGCTATTCGGGAATCGGTTCGAAATCCTGATTGATTTTCAATTCAAATGTAACAACGATTGAGGCGGAATGTATTGTTGCATTTGGTCCGGAGCCCACTCAGGATTACCAACCGATTTTCGAATTGCCGGAGGAAATCTACACTGTGATTATGGCTGTCGCCCAGTCTCATTCAAATTACTTTACTTACTTTAAAAACGTATAAATACAAACGCTTAAAGGGCAGAATGGATAATAGAAGAAAAAATCTAATAAAAAATATGATGCAATTTTATTCCGATTAATTAATCAATTTCATTCAAATTCATTTGCCCAAAATTTAGAAAGTTAAGTTCAAAACATTCCATTAATTTCCATTAGATAATATAAGATTTGTTAATGTTTGGCGATTGGTTGGCTTGAAAAATAACATTTTTTTTGGAGAATTCATTAATAAGAATATCCAAATATTCCATAACAGTTTTTTCAAGAAGTGAGATCTTATGCCCTGCCATGATACAAAATCCTTCGAATATGTGAGAGTTTTGTTTAGATGTTATAGCACTTGCTGCAATATTATGGTAATGTTTCATCACATTTACATTATGCACTTCTTCGCCTACAACTACCTGTATATAGAAAAATCGCCAATACTTGGATAAAGAAATTTACTTTATTAGAATACTTTAAATTCTAGCTCGTTAATTCTGCAAATAGCCAAAACGGAGAAAAAACTATCATTCACAATATTTGTTTTGCATTGCATGCATTATATATTTTGTAGCACTTTTTTGTACGTTCTCTGCATGTTTGTTCAGGCAAGAATTGATGAAGTATTTGTTGAAAGTATTTTCTACGTCCGAAACCGAGGAATGACTTGTATTATCCTTTGGTTGCTTTCTAATGACTTCTGAAAATGAAAGCTGTTCGTTTTCCGGACGTACACCATCGTCAACTACCAATAACTTCGTATTGTTTAAATTTGAACAATTTGCATTGGCTATACAAACAATTGCGTCATTTTTTATTAAACGTTTGTAGCTAGCCTTAAACTGAATGGCATTGGGATTGTCATTTGAGCTAGGTGATCTTGGCTTAGACGTTAAGTAAACAAAGCGTCCAATGCTTCGTTGCCAGACTCGTTTTTATTTGTATCTGCACAGGTTACGTATTGTAACAGAATTCACCAGGAATCCCAAGAACCCTAGTTTTAGATTCTTGATGATACGATCGATATACTCGAACGCATTGTAATACAAATCAAAACTTCGAAAGGACAAAGGTTTCTTAACTCCAACTGCACTATTATCCATGCTATTCATAATATCGAATAGATCATTCAACAAATTCACGAATTCGACCGAAGCAGTACAACCTTCAAAATCCATTTCGCTTGATTGTAATTGTTCTAGAGGTGAAGCTGTACTGTTGCTGATGACTTGAATAGCCAAAATCACCTTCATTTGTGAATCGTGGAAGCGAATTTTGCAAACATACGTGCATATTCCCACTTGGTTACACCGTTCGGTTTTGCGACTCCAGCGTATTTCTCACAAGTTTTAGCATATAAACAGCATCAAGTATTACATTGACATCGTACTCTGCACATGGATGCTTGAAGGCTGTTCGGAAAGATTCGAGGGAGTTCGTTCGAAGATCACAACTCGTAGGCAGTGGCAATATTAGTTTTCGTGCCATCGATCATGACGGCTGGGATTATAATACCAGCGCCGTGAAGCCATTTTAAAACTGTGATAGTTATACCCTGTTTTACTGCGTTTATCAAAAAATAGGATACTGGTACTTTCCAGTTATCTTGCAAATAAGTTACCATGAACACCAGAGCCTCTCGTGCTGCTGGAAGTCGATCATTACTACTTATTCCGTCTATAGAGTAATGCTGTACAACACTTTTAAACTTTTTTGTGAAGTGATTCCATATTTTTTGTTGTCGAATTGCAACTTCGTCCATACTCAAGCACCCAAGTAAAGATTTTCCCTAGATTGCATAGTGAGCCACTTTTACTCTGATTACAGCAACCGTTTCCAACGTTACGCCAGGTTCACCTGCAATGCTGGAATACCAACGGATAATAGTTCTCTCGTGTGGTAGCTTGTTTCCGAATGTTTCCCGTACAAAATGATAGGCGTTGGGTGAATATAAATGAAGTGTTGTTGCAAAACTCCACAGCAAATCGCTGTACGACTGCTCTGATTTTCTGTGACATAACTGACGAAATAGTTCTGCTCTGAAAAAAGTTTAGTTGTGAATATTTATCGTATTATTTTGAAAATTATGAACATTTTACTTGTAGCTGTGCCGTTCCAGTTACTAACAAGAATTTCTTCCTTTGAAGTTTCGTGAAGTCGTTGCAACGACTTGCAGTTCCGAGCAACTTGTGCACGTAACTTTGGAACACCAAGCATCGCATCTTCGGGACGGAGATTCAATTCATCAATATCTCCAGCGTATCGAATTACCCTAGATGATAACAGTAAAAAACAATGTTTTATCTGAACCTTTCGCTAAATATTTGTTCTAACAGCTCTTACCTCTTGCGTGGCAGCTGCACAGAGTTTTGATTTGCAAGCGGAGCAGGTAGTGTCAGTTTTGGATCTTCGGACACATCAGACAATAGACCATCGCTGTTGAGAATGCGTTCAGCAGGATCACACAGCGCAGGCTTCAGAATAATGATCAAATCGGATTTGAGACATTAATTTCCAGATTGAAAAATTGTCGAACTTTCTTCTGGTTTCAAATTTTGACGAATCTTTGTCACCCTGAAGCAATTTGGCGCAAAATGCCTAGAACAGATTCGCGCAGTTCCGAAACTCACAAGACTAATATCAATTTCCTTCCACCCAGAGAAAGCATTTGCTATGGCTCTGATCCAAATTTCACGTCGCGTAGAATTCAACGGAAAACTGTGCTCCATTTCGATTGTGGAAGTCTGCTGTACAGTTTGGAATGACACATTTCATAATTCTCAATGCGCACAGTACTCAAGTAATTTAAATACTTAAAATTTGAAAAGTTTGGTGCAAATTACTTCTGTTTTGTTTACTCTTTCTATCTTTGTTTTTTTTTTTTCTATTTCGACAGATTATATGCTGGCTACGACAACATGGCCGCTTGACAGGGAGCTGGTTAACTCGTCCAACAGAAATGTTTCGTGTCACCTTGAAGTCGCATCAAACCACTGATGGTGTACGAGAATTAAATCTGTATATCGACGGTTTTTGAGAAGTTGTATACGAGGGACATATAGAGGAGATCGCGGCATGCCAGTTTTTTCACACACCGTTGACAAAAATCTTCTTGAAAATCAATCAATAAGCTGATTGATTTTCATTAAGATGTTGTAAGAGCGAATAAAAATACTTTTTTTTTCGAAGATGGCTACTTTTCAAGGCATTCTCAGTTGAACCTTATGTAGTTCGAGTGAAATACGCTTCTGCCGTCTCTCAGGAAAATAGCGCCAATCAAAAGAATTATTTTCAGGTGGTGCTGCCAACATTATTTTAAGTAAATATTTCTACATGTGGGCGTATTTCACTTCTCAGCTACTCAGTGAAGTGTCTGACACTGTAGTTAGGATACCTTAACCCATTCATGCCCATGTTGTTTGTGGACAACAACGTTTCTAAGCAGCTATAACTTTTGATTGAGGCAAGATTTGCTCACAAAAACAAGTAAGACTAATAAATGTGACTATTGGCTTACATTGGAGATGGAGCAGTGCTGCCAGGGACAGTTTACTTTTACGACGGAAAATGAATTTTTCATATAACTTCGTTATGTTGCAATATTAATGAAAACTGGTAAAACTTATCAATTTAGATTATTTTTGTCTACGTTTTCTACGCATTTGGACTATTGTAAATATTCTAGGGGAATTGTAGTGAGCATTGGAAGGTAAAAATTGAGCAGTTTCTAGCACTGTGAGGGAAGCGCCTACCTTTCTAAAAAAATCTTTCGAGTTTCTTGACCTCACCGTTTTCAAGAAAATATAGTTTTGAAACCCTACATGCACTAGAAAAAAGTTGGGCATGAAAAGGTTACAATAAAGGCTGACCGTTTTATTCTCATTCACCCAATATATCATGTGAATCTATATGACTCGATGTTACAACCCTGTCATAGTAACACGCATAAAGCGAACGGTTGTCTTATACTCCATCACGGTGCCGATACTGTTTCGGTATAGCGTAAAAGCAGTCACAAGTATGTTCGATAATATTTTATGTGCACTTTTGGAAGGCGTACACATCGTAATCGACAAATTTATTGCACACTCGGGGGACATTTGTAAACAAGTCTAAGGATATCAGAAATGCAAATTGTTTACATGAGCGCTTCGGAAAATCGCTCTAGTTATGTTATGTTCAGGACTTAGCTCTTGCGCCATGCGAAACAAACATCGACGAGCAAGCGAGTTGCATTTTTATGATGGAGTGCAATGCAAGATCCTGAGATCAAACTATGATTCATTCAAACATAAACACGAATGAATGAATCTTAAACTATCTTAAGTAAAATATTTCTTTGATTCCTCGGGGTGTGGTAAATTATTCGACAAAAAGAAACCGTTTTCTGTTGGTAGTAATTTTGAGATCATCCTGCTTATAAATATGTAAAAATGTTGACTTTTTTAGAATTAGGAAAATAAAATTTAACGAATTACAACCAGTAAAATAGCTTATTCTCCACAAGCTACTTATTTATTACATAGAAAAATATAACACACACACACAATTTGTTTTTAATCCACCACACAGTGTGATGAGATGTGTCTTTAAACACTAAAGGTATGCATTGTTCTTTCTTTACATCAATTGTACTCTCTTTACTTTGTAAAATTTTAAATAAAACAATATTCACTACTAAAACTTTCAATCCATATTTTTATAACCTTAAAGGTATCGTGTCTATGAATAGATATTTAAATATTAATTCAATATGTTAATGACTTACGGGAGCGTTTGGTGTAGTGCGCAAAAAATCGACTTCTTTTATATCCGATTAACCTTTAGTATTGATTCAATAGGTTCAGAACCTCTACAATAGTCTCCCGCAATCTCTGTGGCTAGCTGAACTTGTTTTATTTTAAACAATCATGCATTCCTTGCGCATATTTGCTATAACACACGCAGATTTCAATCTATCAGAACAATTTTCGAAAAACTGACAGCGATAAAACAGTGTAAACTATACACTCTAAACTACTTTTACCCAAATGTTCAAGAGAAAATACCCAATAGGTAATTTTCTACAGCGTTTTTGCGTGATGCAATTTGATGTGGGACACCCTTTAATAGCGTTTTTCTCGAAACCGCGTTTTTCAAATTGTCGAACACGATAACTGTAGCTTGTCGATGAACCACAGAAAACTAAATAAAAAGAATCTCTCCCTATTATTTTACAGTAAAATATAAGAATTTTCGGTTTTCACGAAACCATTTTCCGAAACTCGCACTTTTTTTCTATTTTTTGTAGTTCATCTACTAACTACAAGTCTAAGCTTTACGAAACTTATTGAACTTCCCGTATCAGACAATTTTATCGAGAGTTATCGTGTTCGCCGCGGCATTCCTTACCTTACCTTACTTACCTGGCTTGACCTGGTGCCCAGCAAGTAACGGATTTCTACGATTGGATATCGAAAAATCTGTGCTTATCAACAATGCCAGTTGTATCTTGGACAACTACAGTAGCGCAACTCTTCGGCAAATTAATAATATCATCAACGAGAACGGACGTACATTGGACCTCTGCTTTGTAAGTGCCCGGGACTACGCTCCGTACTGCTGCGCCGCTCCGACACCTTTAGTCCAGCATGTGCGTCGTCATCCCCCACTACATCTTGTACTCGCTGGTAACCTAGGAGTGAGTTTTGAAGACGTCTCAAGCTCTATCGTCTACGATTTTAAAAACGCTGACTACGACAGCATCGTTAGCACGCTGTTGGATATAAATTGGGACGAAAATCTTAACAATGATGACGCGAACGAAGCAGCGATGACGTTTTCTAATATTCTTAACTACCTAATCGACCGTCATGTGCCAAAACGAACAGTCAGCACAAATCAACACCCTCCCTGGCAATCAACAGTGCTTAGACGATTAAAAACTGCCAAACGAGCCGCATTTAAAAAGTTCTCGAAGCATAAGACACTTGCATTACGAAACCACTACTTTCAACTCAACCACGAATACAAACAGCAAAGCAGACGTGCCTTTTTTAGATATCAGCGAAACGTCGAACGTCAACTGAAATCCAAGCCCAAGTCGTTTTGGAAATATGTGAACGAGCAGCGAAAAGAATCCGGGTTACCATCTTGTATGTCATTAAATGGAGTTTTAGGCACCGACACTAAGGAAATTTGCCAATTGTTTTCCGACAAATTTTCAAGCGTTTTTTCCGACGAGAACCTTTCCCCACAACAAGTCGCTGCCGCTTCAAATCTAACTCCTTCTCTAGGACGAACCATCAACCGAATTTGTGTCGATAATGCTGCCATTCTTGCAGCAAATTCCAAGCTGAAAGCATCTAGTTCCCCGGGTCCAGATGGCGTTCCTTCGATTTTTGTCAAAAAGTGCATCAGCGGGCTTCTTGAACCACTTCGGCGAGTCTTTGTGCTATCACTCAATACTGGAACATTCCCTTCCTGCTGGAAAGCAGCGCACATGTTTCCAGTTCACAAAAAAGGAAACAAATCGAACATTGACAATTATCGAGGAATCTCGTGTTTAAGTGCAGTATCAAAACTATTCGAGCTGGTTGTCTTAGACCCTCTTTTCTTTCACTGCAAACACTACATTGCAGACGATCAACACGGATTTATGCCTAAACGATCGACAACGACTAACCTGCTCTCGTTCACAACATATGCAATGGATGGATTCGCTGACGGATTGCAAACCGATGCTATTTACATGGATCTATCTGCGGCCTTCGACAAAATCAATCATGATATCGCAATAGCGAAGCTGGACAAACTCGGTATTCATGGACAACTGCTGCGCTGGTTTCGTTCCTACCTCGATGGAAGGCAGCTCCAAATCAGCATTAAGGACTGTCTATCTACACCATTCTTCGCTACATCCGGCATCCCACAAGGAAGCCATCTCGGTCCAGTGATATTCCTCCTCTACTTTAATGACGTCAACATCAAATTACAAGGACCCCGCCTTTCTTTTGCCGACGACATGAAAATTTTTCAACAAATACGGGATAAAACCGATGCCGAGCTTCTTCAGAGGGAATTGGACAGCTTTAGTACGTGGTGTGATCTAAACAGAATGGTTTTAAACCCGAGCAAATGCTCAATCGTTACGTTCACGCGGAAACGCCATCCGATTCAGTTTAACTACCATCTCTTCGACTCGAGTATTCCAAGACACTCTAACGTCAAGGATCTCGGAGTCATCATGGATTCGGCACTAACGTTCAAACCACATACATCATCCATTGTGGATAAGGCTTCAAGATAGCTTGGGTTCATCTTCCGAATAGCGAAAAACTTTAAGGACGTATACTGTTTAAAATCTCTCTATTGTGCGCTGGTTCGCTCAACACTGGAATATTGTTCTGCTGTTTGGAACCCTTACTACCAGAACGGTGTCGACAGAATCGAGGCCGTCCAACGCCGGTTCATACGCTTTGCACTCCGACATCTTCCTTGGCAAAACAGATTTCAGCTGCCGAGCTACGAAAACCGTTGTCAGTTAATACAGCTCGATACTCTAAGCATCCGGAGGGACTGCTCTCGAGCCCTGTTCGTCTCGGACTTACTGTCTGCCAGGGTGGATTGCCCTACAATCCTCGGACGCCTCGATCTTCAAGCTCGCGTTCGAGCTCTGCGCAATAACTCTCTTCTGCGAGTCCCATTCAGGAGAACTAACTATGGGCGCCAGGGCGCTGTTACCGGACTCCAGCGTGTGTTTAACAGTGTGGCGACGGCGTTTGACTTCAACCTGACAAGAAATTCGATAAAAACTAAAATTATTCGTATTCTGAAATGTAATTAGTTTAAGTAACCACCATTGGGGCCAAGGGGTCTGTTGGTGACGGTACAACAAATAAACAAATTCCTCGACATGGAAATAGTTGGACGCCTACTCTTGGAACGCTCGTATGTGTGGTTCCTCGTGACTGAAAATATTTTTTTTTCGTGTACAATGAATGTATAAATAAATCTTAACATTGCAAAAAATTCATTGCTATCTTGTCTTCAAAATCGTAAACCAAAATAACCTTCAGTTTGAGCACTTTACACCAGACGCTCCTCTTTGGGTTATACATGTTGTGCTGGGTAAACAACGACCCATTAAAAATTATCGTGGAGAGTCTTTTTCCGATGTACGACTCTACCGCACCCTACACCGTTATGATTCCGACGTAAAGCACGCGGTCAACGGTGCCAGCTGGGTGACGATCACCGTAGCGCTACACAGAATGCGGGTTCCGGACTATCTGTGCAAGGTTCTGAAACGTTACTCGCAGTACTGGTCTACGAAAAGAACATGGGGCAGAGGTCGTTTAGGGTCATGGCATGAGTACCTCAGGGCTCCATACTTGGCCAAACGCTCTGGAATATAATGTACAATGGAGTGTTGACACTGGAACAGCCCAGTGGAGTTGAGATTGTCGGGTTTGCAGATGACGTTGTCCTGACGATAGCAGGCGAGATCCTTGAGAAGGTGGAGATGTTGACGGCAGAGATAATAGGCATCGTAAAAACCTGGATGACTGACGTCAAGTTGCAGCTGGCTCACCACAAGACGGAGGTAGAGCTGGTCAGCAACCGTAAAAAAATGCAGCGTGTCGTGATCAGCGTCGGGAGACAATTTATCCCATCGATGCGTGCGCTGAAGCACCTGAGTACGATGGTCGACAATCGGTTATATTTCAACAGCTATGTGTACTATGTATGTAAGAGCGCTCCGAGGACAACTAACGCATTGGTAAGGATCATGCCGAATAACGGAGGCGCAAGATTTAGAATGAGACGTCTCCTGGTGGGTGTATCATCCTCAATACTGAGGAATGGCGTGCCGGCCTGGACTGCTGCGCTGAACTCAAAGCGGAACCGGACGAAGTGTCGCCACTGCGTACAGAACGATATCGTCGGAGGCGGTATGTGTAATTGCTGGGATGATTCCCATCTGCCTCAATCCGGTTGAGGACGTGAAATGCTACCAGCGGAGAAATGCATGAGATGCAAGGGGACTGGTCCTAGCGGACTCTTTGACTAACTGGCAGCAAGAGTGGGACAACTCGGAGAAAGGAAGGAGGACCAATCGGCTCATCCCAAATGTGTCGGCTTGGGTGCATAGGAAGCATGAAGAGGTGAACTTCCATTTGACGCAGTTTTTGTCCGGGCACGAATGCTTCCGGAAGTACCTGCATCGGTTTGGACATGCTTCGTCACCCCTTTGCCCGGAGTGTGTGGACGTGCAAGAGACACCGGAACACCTGGTCTTCGAATGCCCTAGGTTCGAAGAAGTTCGTAAGAGTATGTCTGGTGTGACAGTGGACAATATCGTCGAAGAGATATGCCACGACGAGCATATCCGGGACGTTGTCATCAGAGTGGTTACGAGTATACTCTCCGCAGCAGAGAAAGTCGAAGGGAAGAGACCTACAAAGTGTTTTGAAAGAATAAGAAATGAACTTTGCAATGATATGTTGATTTGTTTAAAATACTGTGAGCTGTTCGGACAACAATATGAAGCTAATTATTATATTGCGATATATTCGTGAAAAATATGAAAATTGCACAACATTTTTATAATGAACCGTCTACAACATTTTTCATACATTTTTTGTATTGAGTTTGATGAAATCTTCAACATATACTAAGTCACTTGAAAAGTACTCACTGTTATAATTTGTTTCGTTCACTACACTGCAAATTGAAACATAAGAGTCCCATAAGGATTTTTATCGAAAATGAGTTATCTGTAGGATTGTATCATGTATCACCAATGAATCACAATGTACAAATAAGATTACTTTGTTTAGAAAATATCGAAAAAAATAACACAACATGGTTGTCCCACCCCTAAGGCTCTTGGACAGCGTTTTTCTCGGCTAGCTGTTTTTCAATATGGGACTATTATGCTTCAATGGGCAGTACAATACTCTCTCAATGAAAAAAAATCTCTCCATATATGAAATCTAAACTCACATTTTCACCAAAGAAAGAAAAAAAGGTTGTTGAACAAAACGGCGAATACTTGGTTGAAAAAAGTTGTTCAGGGCAATGGAAATTCTGTTCAGTTTTCTGTGGTTCATCGACTAGCTACACAAGTTCATTCTCATTAAAAAATCAAGGCAATTCGTTGATTAGCTTTTGAGTTATCGTGTTCGTCAATTTGAAAAACGCGGTTTCGATAAAAACGCTATTAAAGGGTGTCCCACATCAAATTGTACAATGAAAAAACGCTGTAGAAAATGGCCCGTAGGGTATTTTCTCTTGAAAATTTGGGAGAAGTAGTTTAGAGTGTATTTTGTACACTGTATTTTTATCGCTGTCAGTTTTTCGAAAATTGCTTTCGCTAGATTAAAATCTGCGTATGTTACAGTAAATAGGCGCAAGGAATGCATGGCTGCTTAAAACAAAAGAAGTTAGGCGTGGCCATCGAAATTACGGGAGACTGTTGTAGAGGTACTAAAAATTAAGCGGAAAATAAAGAAGTCGATTTTTTTGCCCTCTACACTAGACGCCCCCTTGAGGATAGAATAAATGCACAATGATTTCACTGTGGTAAATGTAAGGCAGACGTGCCCTTATTCAACTCATTAGTCAGGATTGCACACTATTTCGATTGTAACTCGGCTTACAGTGATTGGATTGCGCTAAAATGGGTATCAGCATCCTTGATTCGTTCCTAAGAAGCAGTAACATAAACATTGGTTTGGAAAATGTAAAATACTCGCATTTGAGTGGAATAAAAAGTCGAGTACAACGCAATTTTATTCATCCTAATGTTTAACCTAATGCGTTGAATACAGATAGCAGACACTATTCTAACTAATATGTTCAAATTGGGGTGAATACAGGAGCTAAGATGAATTCGTGTACAGTTACCCCACTAAAACAGACAAACAGGCTCGGAAAAAGGTTTGAAACACTAAGGTGTCCATCTTTATCATACTTCCCCTATGCTCAAAACAATGTGTGCTCCAAAATTGGAGGGTAAAGAATACCACGGACGATATTATCATACTCAGCTCGACTCTCATCACCAACGCCAGACCGAATGTACCTTACAAAGGCTGCTCAACGAAAGTAAGACAAAGCACCAACCTGTTCTCATGATGCGATGCAAGGAAATCTCTGCACATTATCGTAAATTAAAAATCTTTGTTTAGATCTTAATATCACGGATGGAAGCTGTTATGAAGCTATAACTGTATATGGCTCCAACACACTACCGCAGCATTAAGATTTGCGGGGGCGCACCTTAACGGCGCTCTGAATCGGCTAAATTATACCAAAAGGTATTCCCAGCACGTGTTTACGTTTTTAATTAACTGCTTCCTTACTCCCTTATTCCCACATCAAAACCAGCTCAAAATAGATGATGGAACCGTTTCCCATAGAACACACGTGCAGATGTGAAACATACTTCAACTTGATTCCAGCTTCCACTACAGTTTGTAACGTAACGGTCGCTTATTTTCAAAGCCGCGCGTTCGTTGTCTCTCTTCAGAAAGATACGCGAAGCTTGGTGTTGCTGATGACTATACAGCGTGCTTTCATTCGGAGTTATCCATGCAAACTTTTACAGCATACATAGGCGAAAGCAAACTCTTTGAAGCGTATTTGAGTTACACGAATACGGTGCGCCTCAGCAGAACTTTACGCCATTGTTCAAAGCTGTCGCCCGGGTCGTACAAGCAGGTGTATTGAAGACAAAGAGATTCTAGTTGTAGTTTTTCTGGTTCCTTTGCTGCCTCGTTAAATCTGGCCATGATCCAGCCTGGCATAAGGTTCGGAACAAAAGCAAATTTAGATACGCAAAAAAGTATCACTCGCATGACACCAAAACTCCCACTAGGCCGAAAGGAAAGTTAGAAACGGCGCCAGCAGGAATAATCTAATTAGTGTGCGATGAACGCGACGAAAGTTGTACGTCCTCTTTTGGTATGGTTGGTATTATTGTTTCATTCATATAGTATTTCCAAAAACTTCTGCTTATGCATCCACAACCAAGTTAATTCGTTCTTGATGAAAATTAATGCTCGTATCCCGACTCTGTTGGAAACGAGTTTCCCATCAAGTAAAACATTAGGTGTACCTTCGACGCCTTAATCCAAAAAATGAGTGCAACCAAACTTGTATACCTTTGTGTATATGGTACGATTCCGTGCAATGATGATGCAGTCTGCTCTGTAATCAGAGTAATTGTGGTATAGCGTGTGCGATGCTCTGTTTACAGCACTGAAGCTTTACCTGGAACTAAGAGGAAAAAATGTTAGATTGGTATTATTAAAAACGCAGTGGTATATCGTGTTTGAACAAATACAAATTAAATACGCCAAGGTCTCATACAAAAAGAACATCATTTTATGGCACGCCGAAAACTATTTTTAAGGGTTCTTCAAATCTAGGTCAATTCTTCAAAAGGGCGTTACAGTAAAATATAAACAAACTGGTTTTATGCTTATCATTAAAGCTTTGCAAATGAATTACCATTCTACATTCAAATTATTATGGAAAAAACATTTTAGACTGCCAAATTACGATTCTTAAAAAGGGTTTAATTCATCTTCATTCGTAATAAAATCATTTTGTTGTTAGGCCCCTTCTATTTATTTTCATTTTTAACGAACACGTAGAGTTGAAATGTTTTTTATAAATTTTTGTTAATACAATGCAATTTGCTCGTATTTAAAAACTGCATGTATAACGCCCTGTTGATTTCAGTAGCTATAATACGTCCTGCTTAACCGACTTATTTTATGTCGCTAACGTTCATGCGGCCTTTACCAACGTCTGTTGTCGACTGGATTGTTGCTAAGCCCTGTCCCTCATTGTATGCTGACTAGAAAAAGTGGTAAGTTTATAGTACCGTCATCGGGGGTTACTTTACGCCACGGGGGCTACTTTACGCCAAAATTAAAGAATGACACTTGAGCTTCTAGTACAAATTTAACGTTATATTTTGACAAAAGCAAAACATTATTCGCGGGTTTAACACAAACATAAAAAATGGGTATAGGTTTAAGAAAATGTTTGCAAGTAATCGAAGTAGGCGATGAAACTGAAATATAAAATATACTCAAGTGCGGAAAGTGCAATATACTAGTCAAATTATTAGGTAAGAGGATATAGATTACGTGAAATTTCCCTGGCAATGTATTACAGTTATTTGTGTTTGTACTTTTTATCCGTATTTTTGTTTGTTTAGTAATTGGTGACCATATGTCCACTTTATTCCAAATTGGGGCTACTTTACGCCAAGCTTTATTTAAGCCAAATTGCACAATCTGTATATTTGATCCAAAATTTACTCTTATTTTGGGATTTGACTCCAATTCAAAGCAGATTTTTATTAGCGTACTAGCTTGACTGTTTTGAAAAATAACAGTAATCGATAATTTGTAAGTTGAGTAGTGTAATTGCAATGGCGCAAACATATAAAAACGCTATCGTTTCTACACTTATTTGAACTTTGTGTATTGAAGCAAATTGTTGTGTAATGACTGAAAAAGCAGCGAGAAATAGTTCTGCAGTGAGGCCAATGACCGTATGGCTAAAACCTTGCTAAACAAAAAGGTTCACAGTATATTGGAAATGAATATCTCAGGCTCAAGTTACTTTTTTGAGCATGTGTAAGAATTGAAAAATTGTGTACAGCTTTGCCGTCGATTTATCCTTATAAAGCATTCATTAAACTCTAAAAGAAGAAAATCAGTCGATTTATTAGATTATCACGATTCAAATCATGCAAAATAGTTGGTGGAAAAACGATTGACCGGGCGGGATGGTGCGTTTGAAAAAGTGGCTGTGGTTCCTAAATCTTATATTCACATTCCTAAATCTTTACACTTTCAAAACAAATGTTTCACCAACACTGCAGATCTCACCGCAGTGCGATACGGTGTGATTTCATTTCAATTTCATTGCCACATTTGTAAATCTTTTTTTTTACTCTTCGTCTTGCACCACTGTTTTGTGCCATTGTATCTCAAGCGGTTGACACTCGAAAATCGATTGCAAAGCTATTCGATCAAGCAAACAAACGAATCATGGCTTTTTTTCAAATTACTCATTCTTTGCGAGAATTTCGTTTGGCTTATTTTATTATTTTGTTCTTTTTCGACGTAGCCAGAAATCTGGATTTAGGGAGCAAATCGTCGTCTTTTAAAATGTTCAAATTATATGCAATTTTGATAAAATTTTTAAATTTAAAAAAAAAACATTCACGCACTCACTACAAACTTGAAGGGCATGGAAAAATTCACAGTAATTAAGTCATAACTTAATTGTTTGTAAATGGAATAACGGTATATTTAAGGAACATGTATGTATATGCACTAACATAGTAGGGTAAACAGGTCTAGTATGCCCCCTTAAGCAAAAATAACTCTATTTCAACGTTAGATACTGTGATCTCCGCATCAATTACTCTAATTTATTTTATATATTAGTCACAAATTAGTTCCTGCTTCATTTTTATAAAAAACAACCTAATACAAGTATTATTACGCATTTTTCAAAAACGCTCAAAATCTAGTTTCTTCTTTCAACCAGAGCAATATGCCTCCGGTTATAGTGTAAAAAGCCCCACAACAACAGGATGGTATGCCCCAGAGCAATCGGTGGGTATGCCCCACAATAGTGTAACTGGCCCTAATCGAATTATTGAAATTTTTATCATGCTGAAAAAGATTACACAATATATGATACTTCGACGCACTTCAAAAAAAAATCAGTATTCCTTTTGTTTAATATACAAAATTGCCTAAATAGTTACTTTGCAGTCGTGCATACCGACCAAAACTTAGTGGGGTGTTTTGTCCGGCAATGAGCTCTTGTAAAAAACATGCATAATTCTACACGCACACATAGTTTTAAGCCATTCTAAAAATTAAGGTAGGAAATTTAATATTCTAATAAGCTACTCAAAATAGTTCTACCAAATCCAACTCTTTCTAATTGGTTGAAATGCTTATAGAAAATTAGCGGGAAATTACATCGAAATGGCACTTTTGTTTTTCAGCATAATTAAAATGCCAAACTAACTTAGTACGTTGATTTAATGAGAAGGTATTGTAGCAGTCATTTTTGCTTTTCAAATAATTCGGGAGGGCTGGAAATAGAAATGGGGCGTTTTGCCCCGGTGCACATTGGTCAAAATGTGCAATTTCATGCCTTTAAATATGTTGCGGCTAAACCATAAGGTTTTGAGTTTTGGTGACTTCAGACTAGTTTTTGGAGTTATTCAGACGGATTTTCAGAAGTAGACGGTCATGTTCCAAAATGAAGTGTAAAGGCATTTCTGAAATATAACTTTTTACTGGAAGGAGATAGACAGTTTTAATCTTCTGTAAAGTTGTAGAGAATACTATTTTAAGCAATTTTACTGAAGATACGAACTCTCTAACCACAGCCGTTTCGTTGTTATAAGACATTTTCTTTAGCACCCTTTAAAAATCAGTTTTTTAAAAATAATTTTTGTCGTATTCATTTCTCAACAACAATGTTCTCTACAATGTTTTTTAAAACATTTTAAAACGATACGATGTTTATAGAAAGAGTTAGAGCTGTTTATTTGATTAAAAATACCATATTTCCTAGCCAGTTTTCCAAAAAAGTTGCAAAAATATGCAGATGAAATAGTGTGATCTTAAAAGTACTATCAATGAACTACAAAATCCTGGAAGAATGGTTAGTATCCAAGATTGTTATGAAAGACTGAAATTGCGAGAATGTGAGTATTTTCTTCGGCGCATTTTGTCTTGTCGCTTGTGTTAAGCTTTATATCATCTCCTAACACAAATGTACAACATTCTGCTGACCAAGGTACCATCCGTTGCGTAATTAAATAAAAAGTTTCAAGAAAAAGGAAACTGATTAGGAAGTATATTTACAAATTATATTCGTTCATTGTTACATTGACAGTTGTGTGAATAAGAACTATGTAAAATTTGGAAACAATTGGTCCAAGAGCTTGTGAGTTAAGATGCACACCGATTTTCTTAAAGTTTCCCCGAAGATTCACCCTCAATTATTTTCAATATTTTGCAATGAAAATTAGGGAAATTTAGTTCAAATGTTGCATTATTACAGGGAAATTGATTGTAGTGACTAACAATCTGTGTATCATCAAAAACTAATCAAATCATTTTTCACTGAATGGACTTTGATCTATATATTACTGACAGTAAATTTCATGTTAGGCATTCCAGTATGATTTCATTTTTTAAATATTCAGATGTAGCCGTTTATTAGTTAGCGATTTTGTTTACAGTCGAAATTGATAAACGTAAGCTGTTCCAGTTATGGAGTAAAACCAAGGACGATCCAAATAAAAAGTTAGATGACGACACAGACATCAGCTTATCAAAAGAGCAGAAGATAACTAGATGATGAAAATTTTATTGAAGACTTTCCCATTACACTCAGGTTTTTTTACGCGGGGGATACGAGCCGCGTAAATGAAAACCGCGTAAATGAAAACCGCGTAAATTTCAAAATCCGCGTAAATGAAAACCGCGTAAATTTCAAAATCCGCGTAAATGAAAACCGCGTAAATTTCTAAATCCGCGTAAATGAAAACCGCGTAAATTTCAAAATCCGCGTAAATGAAGACCACTTAAATTTAAGAATCCGCGATAAAGGGAACCTCATTGATGGATACCGCGTAAATTCCAAAATCCGCGTAAATGAAAACCGCGTAAATTTCAAAAACCGCGTAAATGAAAACCGCGTAAATTTCAAAAACCGCGTAAATGAAAACCGCGTAAATTTCAAAAACCGCGTAAATGAAAACCGCGTAAATTTCAAAATCCGCGTAAATGAAAACCGCGTTAATTTCAAAATCCGCGTAAAAAACCGCGTAAAAAAATACCGCGCAAAAAAAACCGCGTAAAAAAAACTTGAGTGTATTTAAGATTGAATAGTATATAAACGACGTATTAACACATATACTCGCAGTTTCATTCGTTGCAACTTTTTTGAATACAAATGGATACTAACCATTCCATCAGGATTTTGTAGTTCATTGGTAGTACTTTCAAGATCACACTATTTCAAAAAAAAGTTATTTTTAAAAAAACTGATTTTTAAAGGGTACTAAAGAAAATGTCTTATAACAACGAAACGGCTGTGGTTAGAAAGTTCGTATCTTCAGTAAAATTACTTAAAGTAGCATTCTCTTCAACTTTGCAGAACACTAAAACTGTCTATCTCCTTCCAGTAAAAAGTTATATTTCAGAAAGGCCTTTACACTTTATTTTGGAACATGACCGTCTACTTCTGAAAATCTGTCTGAATAACTCCATAAACTTGTCTTAAGTAACCAAAACTCAAAACCTTATAGTTTAGCCGCAAAATAATTAAAGGCATGAAATTGCACACTTTGGCCACTGTGCGGTGGGGCGTATTTTACCCTCTTCCCCTATTGAACATTTGCAACAGTGTCTCGAGATGTCCTCCATTGACTTTTACACATACATTCGATCGTTTAGGAAGATTGTCGATGATGGACGTCAGTTCTTGAAAAGAAACAGTATACCGCGCTTTTGTCAGACTGACTTTCAGGTGATTTAGCAATGTGTATGGACCAGACCGAGTAGTCTATCGGACTTAAATAAAGACGCCATATATCGTCAGATATCTCGACAAACATTTGTTAGAGATCGAAAATCTATTTCGCTACATGTGATGGTGACAAATCTCTATGAAACGAATAATTAGAATTACCAAAATGTGTATGTGTCCAACGTACAACAGTGTACGGGGCCACCATTCTGGTAGACAAACTGGTGGATTATAACACATTTTTCATTAAATATTGAGGATTGTTTTTCTATTTTTGATTATAGAGGTTTTAACCTGGTCATTTGCATTTTTTTCGGGTTGGAAAAATCTCTTCAAAAAAATTTGCTAACCTTATGCACGGGGTTGGGAATCGAACCCAGATGAGCTGCGTGCAGCACAATAAATTTACCAACTACGCTATGCCCTCCCCTTCCGAATATTAAGGGAGAGTAAGGGTTTCAGATAGTAAAAAATCCCACTTTTTTGCGAATTTTTTTAGAGCTTTGGGTAAAGCGAATTGACCAAAACTTTTGTGTGCTATAATGTATCATTTCAATAACGTTCTGTAATTTTTTCATGCAAAAATATCCACAAGCGACTCGGCGATAAAGCTTTTTGTAGAACGTCTCTGGAAAAAAACACGATTTGCGGTGTTACCTGCCATTCAAAAACTGCTTAACCGATTTATTTCAAATTTTGCATACACATGTTAAAAATACCTAACCCCTGCGTTGAGTTTTTGAGAATTTTTTCTTCGCAAAAGGGGGTTTTTTACTCATAAAATGGAGGAATTTTTTGTGAAAGATAGCAATTTTTATTTCAAATGAGTAAATTGCACCCTTAATAGAAAATTGTTTGCAAAAACTTAACGTAAGAGTTAGGTATTTTTAACATAAAATGTGTATGCAAAATTTAAAATAAATCGGTTAAGTAGTTTTTGAATAGCAGGTAACACCGCAAATCGTGTTTTTTCCAGAGACGTTCGACCAAATGTTTGTGGATATTCTTGCATGAAAAAATTACAGAATGTTATTGAAATAATACATTACAACACACAAAAGTTTATGTCAATTCGCTTTACCCAAAGTTCTTAAAAAATCGCAAAAAAGTGATTTTTTGTCTTGTTGAAACCTTTAAACACTTTAATTTTTTTTTTACTCAGTGCTGCGGAAAACTGAGTAGGGACGTAATATATAACCCGGTATTGCACAGACATACGTCCAATATTATCACTATAGGCAGTTGTTGCATTGGGCTCGGTTTTCCCGATGTAAATTAAGTCTCCGCTATTCTCTTTCGATGGATTTTCCAGTTTTAGCAGTATCTGATATCGATCAGAGCAAGTGAAAATTACCAATCTTACCAGGCTGTAGCATCAGATCATAGTAGCCGATTTACTATCACTGTGTATCTATTAAAAAATATCAGTGAGGATGAAATATCAGTAAAGAGATACGATTGATTTTCAGTGAAACGATTCTTTGCATCCTCGCGTACCGGTCGATTAGCTCAATTGTCGCATTCGCAATTGAATTGACTTCATTATGACACTAAACGTAAACATATTCAAATGTAACTTTCTGTTTTTGCTTACACTAAAGTAACAATGCCCATTACAGAAAAAATCGCTTAAATTTTCTTCATCCTGTAGTACAGAGCTGTAAAGCTCTTTGAATTCTTGTAAAGAATCTCTCTTCACTACTATATCATTAGCCCTCCGGAAGTCACGCAGTGCACTAGATGCGCTTTGTTGTGAAATTCAGGCAAAATCCACCTCAGGCAATCGCTTGCATGTAGCTAACGACGCGATTGCCGAGAGGTTATTATCGTTACAGTTGAAAACTGGGAAATCCAACCAGTGACCAATGTTTTTTCTCTTGTTCAGTGCTAATCCATCACGTCGGGAGTAGTGCGCATTATAGCGCATCATTGTACGAATAATGCGCACTATTTCCGACGTGATTCCATTGTTTGGAAAAAAAAATACTATTGTCGCTCCAGTTTTCAACTGCAACTAGAATACAGTAAAATATGTTCTCCACTACTGAACCCCAGTATAATCCAGTGAAATATGTCATCCAAACAAGTGTTTTGGACCAAAAAACCAAACCTGGAAGGGAGGAACAAACACTGCGCACAAAATGTAATTAATAGCGCTTGTCATGGAGCAAGAAAACTTTCGAAAGCCAAAATCATTCAGGTAGGCGACGCTGGAATGAACAAGTTTCTTTTTGCGTGACATTGAGTCAAGCGTGTCACGGGCGCATGACTTCAATAGTATGATAGAAATAGAGCTGGTGCCAAGAAAAAATCGGCGTAAAATTTAGTGCATAGTTAAATAATGAGGTAGGAAAGACAAGAAGTTTCCACGTGAAAGTTTTTTCCAGGTCCTTTGCTTTGATTTGAAAGAGCACTCAGGCGACAGTTTGGTTACAGTACGTGAGGCTGCGCGAGATAATCGTAATCAATCGAACTCGAGTGTTAAGGGTAGCTGAATAGGGAACGAAAACTCGTTTAAACTGTATTTGACGTGAATCCGGAAAAGTGGTGCTGTTTCCGGGACGTCATTTCGAAACGAATCCATCTGAAAATCTGGCAGATCACTGTGATGCATTTTTAAAAATCAGCTAAATTAAATGCATTTCTTTCCATCAAAATAGAAATTCGTAATGTATTTTGCGTTGCGTGTAAGACGTTAAAACCCTACAAAAAATCAGCCCTACATTCAACAAAACGTCGAACAAAGTGAATCAGCGTAGGACGTTTGCTAAACAAAATTTTCTGCGAGGGGGTGCAAAGTTGATGCAAAAATGGAAGTTTAAATGCATTTTTTTCTAATTAGATGCAAATTTGTTATACATTTCTAGATTGATATGCCTCTAGTTGTCCACACACTAGGCGAAAGAGAATTACATTATGAACTTGATTCTATGTTTATCTTTACTTTGTCAAATGAATTAACTAGAGCTCCAATAAACTCATTGAGTAAGAAAAATATTCCATTTTCTTCAATTATAAATTTGAAACAAGCTTTAGCATACTTCATCTTCCAACAATCGAGTGTAAGTTACAATTTACATTCCCAGCTTGTCGCTGGTGTGCTATCTTATGACAAACGTTATTTTAGGGTAAACTGAGTTAGATATGCAACATCACTTGTCTATTTTTCTCTACAAAGTGGCGTTTTCAGAATTTTGACATTCTGCTTGGTAACTGAGATATAGCGAGAAACGTTCTGGGAAATTTTTAATTTTTTGCTTCAAATGAATGTGTCTAGAGATTGGCTCAAGTAATCTTGATGAATAAGATGTTTTTATGTGTAAAACTATCAGAGAAACACAATAGCATAATTATTTTCAAAACAAATATACACGAATTGTGAGAAAAATGCAGTTTAAGTTTTAAACTGGAAACATAGCATATTTGGCAACACTGTATTCAAAAATAACTATTTTTTCTAGATTCCCTGACTCATTTCCTTCAAAACGCATCTCACCGATTGTCCGATAGACCAAATGAAACTAAAGATATGAATAAAATTTAAAAATTAATGATTTTTTCTATGGAAAATTTTCCATGCACGACACGTCATACAAATTTTGTCATCAATACACCTATGACACGTGTGCGACTTTTGTTTACATTTATAGCAAAAACTCAACAACATAGTCAACCGATCTTTGTAATATTTGAGCGATTAATACAGAATAGACAGATGCATCAATTGTCTTATCTGAATTGTTTCAACCATTTATAAGTTTCAAGATATTAAATCTCAAACTTTAAAAATCGTTTTTCTCGAAATGTGCTGAATGGCGCTTGTCATAAGATAGCACAACAGCGACGAGCTCTCATCCGATAAAGCCATGTAACGTTGTTTGTGCGCCAATCGACAGCTGTGACTACCAAGATTATTTTTATCACTTTTTTTTGTTTTTTCCTTCTCAAAGAGTTTCGCTAATAAATGGGATTTTCGATTAATTGACACCGGTGTAATGAAGTTCACTGGAACTGCACCGTTTTTGCACTTTCTTGTGCAGAAAACTGGGTATGTTCCATTGACACTTCTGCTAGAAAGTGCAAAACCAGTGCACTCCGCTACACCGGTGCACATCAATCGAAAATCCCAAAAGGTTTCATAGGTAAACATAATTACATTGCAAAAAAAGGAAAAAATAACTGTCTGATTTCCCACGTGGAGAGGCCCGAATTACCCCTACATTGTAAAAGGATGGAAAATGTAGAGTTTTGCACGTAGTCGTCTAGCGCTGTCATGGAGAGGTACAAATGAATTTGTATGGCTCCAAAATATAGGTGAGGTTTCAAACTATACAATTCGTATCTTCAATTCTTTCAAACCTACCCACCTAAAAGGGCGATTTGATAAGGTAGGTCCGAATAGCCCCGGATTCCCCCATATCTTGGTTTGGCATGCAGTAATCCAATACAAATACAACAGAAAGTTTGTCTATTTAACCGACGCTTCGGCTCAATGTATTGTGCCTTCTTCTTGGAATCACTTAATTAAATGAAAGAAGCAAGTTGACAATCTTTTATGTTTCCCTACTTTACTGCATTGCAAAAACGAATCTTTTATGAATTCTCGAAGTTCTCCTCGTCCCTTCACATTGTGACAACTGTCTATGAAAGCTCAGATGCCAAATTTCACATTATTTGAACAGTTTTAGATTCCCGCCCATTTCGCTTGAAGTTTTTAACATGACACTTTGGAAAAATATGAGGAAAAAATATATTTAATGCTATAGCTTTTGGAGTAACTCTCGGAAATTACAATCATTTTTTTTAAAGAAAACATCCCTGGTATTGGAATACGGTGAATTGGGGTTTTGTGACATTTTATCCCGAACATACACTATTATTAATATCTTTTCTGCTCTATACTGCAAATCAAACACATTTTGCCGTTTGTCCAATGTAGACTTAATGTCAAAACAATCTAATGTTTCTGTATTTTATCGATAACGAATCTTTCTATTTTATTTCTTAGGGTTTTCCATGTTCAACGCGGAATATTTTATAAAAATTGATTGAGGAATAAGAGAGATGTGTGCACGAGAAAATGACAAAATTTGATATGAATGACAAAATGCCCTAGACCCCCTACTTCTCGTATCAGAACAAAGGCCACAAGGACTTCATTCGATTCCTGAGATTTTTCACATGAGGAAAACTGCAAAATATATATAATTTGCAGCATAGAGAGGAAAAGTTCTTAAAAATATGGGATTTTGGAGATAAATATTCCAAAACTCCAATTTCTCGTATTTCTCGAGAAACGCAAATGTTTTAAAATTTAAAATAATAAGGTAATTTCGTTTAAAAAGAGATGTGAACTGTAATTTTTCGTGGACAATTTAAAAAGTTATAGCATTTGATGTATATTTTCCTCATTGTTTCCCACCGTGCCAATGTAAAAACCTCCAAGCGAAGTGGGTTGGGGTCTAAAATTGCCCAAATGATATGAAAATTGATGTAGTCGGTGATGGAGTATTAGTGTTTCTGTTTTTACTCCGCTGCAAACATACACGCAGCGGAGCGAGTCCAGTATACTAGTTTGCGCATAGTTTTGGGTTGCATGCACTCGACTTATACGATGAGTTTAGAAATGCTAGCGGGCGCTCTTGGACTAAAAAATCGATTTCGGGACCTCTCATATCGACTGCTCATCCGATGCGACATCTTGAGCCCATTAGTAAATTTCGAGATGCTTGTCGAGCACAATTCTTATACCGGATATATGTCCTTCGATTGCATGGCACAAAACACCAATTCTTTGTATTATCCCAACCTTCTCAATCACTCTCATGCATCTGATTTCACTGTATTCTTAGACACATCCATGAAAGATGAAAGTCGTGGAATCACGTATCACGTACGTCCGCAAGTGATCCTAAACATTTTTCATGGTAAATTTCGAGTAGTCGACTGCAACAAAATGTTTTACACCGACGAATCATGTTTCGATGGATACACTGGCGTCGGTATATTCAATCAAAACCTCTTTACCTCACTCGAACTCAATTATCATGCTTCAGTTTACGACGTAGAACTCACTGCTGTTCAGTATACCCTTGGGATTTTTGATACGCCAACCTTAGATCAAGACGCTCCACAGTGGTCCCCAAAGAGCAAAAAAGGGGGTTTTTTAGATTGCGTCAAAACGGTTGACTTTAGCAATATGGTGTCTTTGAGAAAGTTTCTTGGACTAGAACCCCCCTTCTTTCTGGCTTATCAGATTAATGATTAATCCTCCTAATAGTGAGTTACGAAATCTATTTTCTTCAATAATTCAGATAGACAAATACTTACTTCAGCAAAGTTGTAGAGAAACTCGTTACAAACATTTTATCCGAAGACTTCAACTCTCTATCTTTTAAGGTTTTTGAGATATGGGACATTATTTGTAAAAGGCCCCTTAAAAACAGTTTTTTCATCATAAGTTTTCTTCTAATTTTTTCCATTATATAAATGTTCTAGAACATTGTTTGGACTATTAAACTGCATTACTTTGCCGAAGACGGAAACTTGCTATCGCTAGTATGTGTGGAGATATTCACGTTTTTTGATTGAAAATAGCTCTTTTTCCAATGCCGATAACTTTTAAACGGGCAAAAACGGGCAAACCACTTTGTAATCAAATCAAAGTACAAGAAAAGAACAATAAATGCTGGAAAAATCAGATCTCCCCAAGGCGGCCCTCTATGGAAATACTAGAGCCTAAGTTTGTCCATACTAGAGCTGTTCCGGCATTAAATACATCACCATATATTACTGTTAGTTTTTTTATTTCGATTATAGAGGTTTTAACTTTAAGATCATTCGCCTCTTCGGGTTAGAAAAATTTCATGACAAATTTCTAACCCTATGTGCGGGGTCGGGACTCGAACCCAGGTGCGCTGCGTACAAGGCAATCCATTTACCAACTACGCTACACCCATCCCCTACTGTTAGTTCTGAAATAAAGGGTTAAAGTCGTAATAATTATCCTTTCTTACTTTTGTAAGCACGTCTTGAGTAAATACACAAGCAACCAAAAGTTGATATAAAGGAACTACATAAGCTTCTCGTTTTAAGTACTTTTGCAATACGTTTTATGTTCTAATAGCAGGTTAAGCAGTTCTATTAAAGCTTGAGCAGCTTGAAAGTTCGCTAAGAACTTTTTGTGAATTTTAAAGTGTGCTTTTTAAGTATTATCCGAACTTCTGTTTGCTTGGGTCAAAAGTTACAGTTGTTCAAAAACTCAATGCATACGCCTGATACCGGAAACTGACAATTCCCTTGCGCCTACTTCCTAACAATGGCGCAAGTGCAACCAAACGGCGAGTAATCAATTGCATTTGATGTCGGAATGAGCCAAACTTCAGTTCAAGTATTTCCATAGAGGGCCGCCTTGGGGAGATCTGATTTTTCCTGCATTTGTTGTGCTTTTCTTACACTTTAATTTGTTTACAAAGTGGTTTGCCCGTTTAAAAGTTATCGGCATTAGAAAAAGAGCTATTTTCAATCAAAAAACGTGAATATCTCCACACATACTAGCGATAGCAAGTTTCCGTCTTCGGCAAAGTAATGCAGTTTAATAGTCCAAACAATGTTGTAGAACATTTATATAATGGAAAAAATTTAGAAGAAAACTTATGATGAAAAAACTGTTTTTAAGGGGCCTTTTACAAATAATGTCCCATATCTCAAAAACCTTAAAAGATAGAGAGTTGAAGTCTTCGGATAAAATGTTTGTAACGAGTTTTTCTACAACTTTGCTGAAGTAAGTATTTGTCTATCTGAATTATTGAAGAAAATAGATTTCGTAACTCACTATTAGGGGGATTAATCATTAATCTGATAAGCCAGAAAGAAGAAGGGTTCTACTCCAAGAAACTTTCTCAAAGACACCATATTGCTAAAGTCAACCGTTTTGACGCAATCTAAAAAACCCCCTTTTTTGCTCTTTGGGACCACTGTGCGCTCTCCATTCGATGAAACCTAGAAAGCATATTTTAATTTTCTCAGAAAATTTTGGGAGCTTCTGCGTGCTTTGTCTGTAACATCATACAATATTACCTTAGATTGGGTTCCCTCGAACTGCGCCATCCCAGGTAATGAAGATGCGGACTATTTGGCTAATGCGGGTGCTTTAGAAGGTGGCATCTACGGAAAACCATTCTGCTCTAATGATTTTTTTTAATATCTATCGTCAGAGGCCGCTATAAAGTCTTGGAGGAATATAGTTTGGGCGGTGGATACATTCTATTATCCTGAAGATATCAACGAAACCTCGGTTCAGAGGAATGCATGTGGGTCGGGATTTCATTCGTGTGATTTATCGGCTCATGTCCAATCACTACACATTAGATGCTCATCTCCGGCGTATTGGGCTCGCAAATAGCGGTATCTACGCTTGTGGCGACTGTTTTCGCGATATCGAACATATTGTCTGGGCATGCACTGAGTACTGTTCTGTAATATATCAACTATTGGATTCCTTTCTGAACCGAGGAAGATCACTCAATGTTCCGGGTCGAGATATACTGGCAAACCGCGATCTCCTCTATTCCCTCGGATACACTTTCCAAAAAAGCGTCAATATACAGATTTAACTGCGCCTTTCATTTTTCTTATCATTCTCAGCGGTACCCTCTTCCGCCTGTACCGCACACCAACGATCGACTGAGTCAACAAACACGGGACCTACAGCAAAAACATCACACGCGCTACACGGTGTGTTGCCGATCCGCATCTACGCCGTACTACGAAATCGACTGGAGGAACCCCTGCTCGAAGAGAACCACCCGGCGTTCCAGTACATGATCCTTCCTGATGAAGACCCTCCGAGTTGGTAATCCATGTCGTTGATCTCCCGATGCCTGAAACTGATAGAAAATATTTTTTCTACCCCCTGTCATCTTCGGCAATCCTCTTTCCCCTGTCACTGATAGACCCCCCCACCCTTATTATCTTCGCGAAGCATAATTACCTCCTCTGTTTTTTCTAGTTTACTTGTTGATCTCGTCAGAAATGCCCAACTAATCGACCCCCCTTACCTTAATATAACTCAATCACTCCCTATTTAACAACCATCTTAAAAACCAGAAATAACAACCTGGTTTTAAGATAGTTGTAAAATTATTCCATTTAGTTAAAAATTAATTGCTTCAATGTTTTACTTTTGCCAATATCATATTATACCCTCTTGTATTGGGATAAGTAAGAAGATAGCTACAACATAAAAAAATAAACGTTCGAAAATGTAATCCCCTAGATTTAACAAATTTAAAATGTAAAACAATAAAATTGATGATAATGATGGATCATATAGTAAAAAAAAACAAAAATAAAATAAAATTGGTGCTAGTTACTGATGAGGAGAATCCGAAACACTAAAACCAAAACCATACTTTATGTAAGGTATTGTGTCCTTATGCACAAAAAATTTCGTATAGTCCAAAATTTTCCCATTTGCATAAAATAAAATTGATTAGAGCATACTACACTAGAGCTTGTGTATTCTTGTCATGTATTCTACCTTGGATTCTAAAATTACGATTGAAATTTTCGCCAAAATTTCGAATAATATTGACTTTGCAAAATTATATGATAGGATGCAAAATATATTACGATGAGTCTCCACATAAAAATAGGGTAAATAGCCTACTTTGGCACTATTAGGGAGGGTTTTACACGATTTCTTCAATTACGCCGCCTACGTAATAATAACAAAAAATGGTCTCACAATGGGACCCAATCAAACTACCATTTAAGCCAATTCATTGAATAAAGATGTCTGCCAGTGCCGTAACCAACAATTTCAAATAGAGAGAGAGAGTGATAATAGAAACAGAGCGAAAATAGGTTCTTTACCCTATACGAGTTTTCCATCCCCAACTACAGTATACGATTCAGGTCACACTACACCGCAGCTTCTCTATTAAAACTAATTAAATCATAACAACAGAACGCTTGTTGAAATTCAGAATTCAAAATGCACAATGGAGCGAATGTGTCACACACCAACACGATTGTATAATTAAATACCTCTTCCATCTCGTTGGATTTTGCCTAAAACGGAAAAGTAAACTCAGCGAACGGAAATAAATTTTTTAATCGGATTAGACCGGCATATAATAAATCACCATTCTTCCTGTGCTAACACACACAGAGATGCACACATGTGATAGCTAGCATTTGTTATTGATATTCTAGCAACACTTTGTCCGTCCGCTTCAGTCGTTTTTTTCTCCCGCAAAAGTTGTTTTGCAAATGAAACTAAAATATCAATTCATCATTTAACTGCATGCCACATTTGATTTTAGTCAAACAGTGCATACTTTTTATCATTGCACTAACCGTAATCGATTAATAATTTTAATCTACTTTGACGAAATGCTGCGCAACAGCACGAGGCTGCAACAAAGCAAATGCATTCATTAGATTATATTGATAAATTCGTAATATTTGGCAATGGTTAACATGTTTCTATTTTTAAGCTATAGAGATCTACGTCATTATGAGCCTATTTTGGTCTTATTTCATTTATTACTCGGACCATAATCGAAAAATTGCACATAAATTACCATCAATTAGGCAGACCATAAAGCGCTTGTTTGACTATTCAGCGGAGGGTTTTGTCAACAATTTTTATTTTGCTCTGCTCTTGCGAACAGAAAAAACTTGCTCAACGAACACATTTCGTTGCTCCAATTCGTTTGGTGTTGGATCGAATCGACGATTGTGTCGGATTCGGATTGCCCACCCGAATAACTTCAGAACAATTAAACAAGAAGTAACACTAGTTTACACCACTTCTGAACTCAATAAATTGGTGGTCATTTTTAAGGTAAAATCGTATAGGGGAACACGGGGAGACTTGACCAAGTGCAGAATTCTATCATTGGCTTTGGCGTGCTCTATTAAGTTCTAAATTTTTTTTTCAAAAATATTTTTATACTTTTTTCGATCCCTTAAGATAATTTTAAAAGTTCAACAATTTGGTA
The DNA here is from genome assembly GCF_030247195.1 of Topomyia yanbarensis. NCBI lineage: Eukaryota > Metazoa > Arthropoda > Insecta > Diptera > Culicidae > Topomyia > Topomyia yanbarensis. The sequence continues at coordinate 306,212,047 of NC_080671.1, read as the reverse complement.
AATAACTTCAGAACCATTAGGCACACTGAAACAAAATGATCAAACCTTTAATTTACCTTTTATTTAGCATAATAATATTTCATATCCATAAACTTTATTGCCGAGGATATTTGGATTTTGGCAATCGAACATGTCAGTGGCTACCTATCGTGCAATGCAATCAAACATTCTTCTTTCGGAGAATATGCAAGAAAAGTATTAGAAATAATCTTACGGCAAATTATTTCAACCGACTAAACCAGAACACTTACCGTAAAACGGGATATGTTCGATCAGCGGGATGAATTTGATCAAATGAGACATTTTTTAGTCTCTAGCAAAATCATTGATATAAAATACAAACTATATTCTAAATATTTTCAGCATTTTGTACATTTTATGAAGACAAATTCAAATTGAAAATGAAACAACTCTCATACACCGTTTCAATCTGTTCAAACAATCCCTTCTATATCAATGAAATTAATCAACTTCAACTGAACTGATCACTTTTTAAAAAATCGTAAATATTTATGTCCAATAATTTATTTTTAAAATACGAGGTTTTTGTTGTTTTCTATTTCGACTATTTTCCTGAAAAAGTTCGATAAGTCAGCTATATCGTCTAGGCAATTTTGTTCTCTCTCGATACGTCACAATATGGGCCATGAAATCGCCTGCAGATATTCAATTTACACAACATTTGGTGTGTTATTTCTCATTTCGATACACATATTTTGCTGATCAAAGTAACCCCGAAAACAACGAATGAAAATGTACAACAAACTAATTATTTTTATAGTAAAATGAACTAAAATACCCAACAATTTGAACATTTACAATCTATAGGTATCAGTACTTGTTTCGAAAATACAAACAGTTGCATCTACTTGAATTGAAGATAGTTATTCGAAAAACTTTTGAAAAAATGATTAGTGTTCCCCCATTTTCGGTATTTATTTTATTATATTATTTTGTAACTATGAACAATAAATTATATGAAAGAGAATACATATACATATAGTGCTGTAATCCACGAAACAGTATAACTCGGTTGAAATCACTCAAAGTTAGAGCAAAAACTGTGGTTTCCAGAAACAAAGCAGTAGCCATCATTTGATTCAGTGTTGCGCTTTCCTCTGTACGGGACTCTAATAATACACAGACTCCAGGTAGTACTACGCTGCGACTGAACCTAAAGATAGATAATTTCTTTTTCCTTTTTTCTGTTTATTTATTCATTTATAAACGTAAATCATTAACAGGCCGCAATCGCCCCCAATAATGATGTCCTATTCAAAAAATTCTTTAAAAACTTCAAAAACCTTGTCCTTATCACATTACAAATCAAATTAAAGTCGGACAGGTGTTTCACACGATTAAAAGTTCGTTGTAATCTTCTGATGGCCACATTCGCTGTGTGGTTGAACTGCCGAAAAGGCACTCTCAAATTATTGCTGCGCAACACCCTAGTTCTAGCTTGTACATTTACTCGTTCGATCTAGGCTGAAGAAGAGATGTACGCTGAAAACAGTTCGGCGACAACTAGAGCTGTTACTGTGTCTCTGCGATACTGGAGGGTGTCGAGTTGAATTAGTTAGCAGCGGCTCTCGTAGCTAGGTAGTCGAAAACGATCCCGCCAGGGTAGCCGTCTCAGAGCGAATCGTATAAACTTGCGTTGGATATCTTCAAAGGGGGAAAAAGAACGCAGAAAATTATCGAGGAATTTCTGCACTATGCGCTGTATCGTAGCTGCAACGAGTTTATTGTCGTTCACTTCTTTCATCTCTGAGGGGTTTGAGGATGACTTACAAACCGATCTGTCCGCCGCTTTGACAGAATCAATCACGATATCGCCATCACCAAATTAGCTAAACTTGGACTCAATGGATCCTTTCTCCGTTAGTTTCAGTCATATCTGGTAGGCTCAGCGTGAATATAGGCAACGATCAATCTGAACTGTTTGTAGCTACGTCTGGCATCCCACAGAGAAGCCACTCATCTTTCTACTTTACTTCAACGATGTGAATTACAGACTCAGTGGACCACGCTTGTCGTATGCCATTGACGTCAAGATATTGAACCGTATCAAGACTTTGACAGACGCCCACAGACCATCATTGAGCGTAAGAAGTAACGGAAGGTGGCGTCGGACGTGCTTCACTGGCGGTGTCAATTTGTGTTGCAGTATCTCGGGCGCTGACGAAGAACAAATCTAAAGCGTTCTCATTTGTAATGGTGTTGTAATGGCGTTGATCTGCTGAAGTGTAGCCGTGCAGTAACTATCTAAAACAGTGGTAGCAGCCAGATGAAGCTGAGACTCATCCAAATCAGAATAAAGTTATCCACTGTGAGCTGGTCGCCATTTTATTGCGGGTAGATTAAAATCGCATAGGACAATAATTTCATCAGCAGGGTGCGCCATCGCAACAATGGAGGCTAGTGACTGCGAATGCACATCAGTCAACGCGGTTTCGCGTGTCCTATCTAGCGGGAAGTAGACCGCCCACATATATAAAGTTCGGTTTCTTAGCTTTATCGCCACCCACACTTGTTCGACATTCGTCGTTCATAATGTGTTGAACTTTGAACTCAATACGCACAGCTAGTATAACACCCCCACCTGAAGTTTTGCGTCTGTTGAGAGGAAAGCGATCGCATCGGAGAGCTTCGTAACCACGATCACCTGATTTAATAAAGTTTGTTCGTTGAGTCATGTTTCAGTGAGTGCGATTATGTCGTAGCATTTTTCGGAGCAAGCCGGACGGTAAGCGCTAGTGCAAGAATTCACACCACCAACGTTCTGGTAATATATTTGCACCGGCGAAGAAACTACACCATTGCGTTGTCTGGAAGGTAGATTGCTATGGGGAAGTATGACCGACTGTTCAATTGATGAACACTTGCCTGTACACTCAGGCTGGAAGACTTCCTCTCCATTTCCAGACACAGGGATGGAGGGATCGGGGGCTTCCATTGTATTAAGTGCGGGGCACCCCGACAGCCATCCATCGTCGAAACAGTTGAGAAGGTCGAAAGATATCGGTCTCTGCGATGAATATATTATCATTTATTTAAGTTTAAAGTATAGGTGTCGGTGGTGCATTTGGATTGAACCATAAGTTTTAAAATCGATATAGCTATTTTTTGTAACTCGTAGCTAGTTATCGTCCTCGACAAAGTTATTAACCAAGGTTTGAACTATTATTTGATAAAGCTATTTTTCATATTGAGTGAAATAGCGATCTTTATTAACGTAAATGTAACACAATTGATTTCCCAATTTAAAATCCCATAGAAACTTTGAACGCAATGCGCAAACCCGGAAAGCAACCAACCTGAACCACCCCTCGGTTGACGTGGGTAGTATGGGTAGTAGAGTGGCTCGCGGTTGTATGGGAAAACTTCAAAATGATTTGAGCTAGCAGGCGTTTGGGACCACAAGAGGAACTCAAAAAGTGACAGCACTTTTTGAGTTCCTCTTGTGGTCCCAAACGCCTGCTAGCTCAAATCATTTTGAAGTTTTCCCATACAACCGCGAGCCACTCTACTACCCATACTACCCACGTCAACCGAGGGGTGGTTCAATCGACACCAAGCTAAGGTATTTTATATACTCGTCGATTTAGAGTTTGGATTTTTTTAGATCACTTTCCGTTGCGCGGAATATGAATATCATATGAAAAACGGATTTAATTATTCCCACTTAAGGAACATGACATAATATGTAAATCACACCTTAAAAGGTTTATATCAGGTTCAACGGAATTAGGACCCATTAACAAAATTCATCTTTCCATAAAATTTTGATGGGATATATCATGTATATACAGATTCATAAATTAAACATTTAGCATAGTTCAAAGATTGAGTAACTTTCACAATAACAACCCTGAATTTACGTCAAACATGTCTTTATAGCTAAATCGTACAATATTTTTCCATGTGCCAATTGACCAAACCTGTATTTCCAGGAATCAACCGAGATCATGCGCACACTCTCTTGAAAGTTGTCACTTCCAGTCACCGAATGGCGCTGCGAATGCCCATACGTAGCATTGACCCCTTAACTGTGTCGAAGGCCAATACTGTGATACTAGTCTCACACGGACATCGAAAGGAGGCTGGTTTCTGCTCAGATGGAATTGTGAACTATACGGCAGCGCTTGTCTTACAATAGGCAACGTTCCGGATTTATGTATAAGTATTAACGATATTTCCTAGCTTTGTATGAAATGGTTCTCAAAATGACTGGACATAAGTTATATTAAAATATATCGGTGAAAATAATACAGTTCCAAGCATTTAATTATCCTGTTTTGTGTGTTGGTGCTTTAGAATGTGTAACCAATAATCTACCAAACCATTATCGACGTCTTTTATTCTATGGCGCCACGTTCCGGAAGTGTGCTGCCTACTTCCAAAAGACTTAATTGCAATGTATGCAATTGTATGTGTCATGATTATCAATTCCAGCAAATTGTTCGGCACGATGAACAAAACGAAATCAGAGTAATTGTTGCTTCCTCTCGCATGCGCCATGCGAGATTATTATTGTTTTCAAAATTGCAATATTGTTTGGTGATGTAGAAAATATGACGCTGGTCTCATAGTGGGCATAGGCGGCTACAGCATGTGAGGGATTCCATGAGAAACCGGCCGACCGCAAAATATGACCATCGTCGATTCGAACGAAACTTTACAGTTGTGTTCGGCTTATGAATCTGCATGATTTTCTCTGGCAATTGCAATATTTTGATGCAAGGGCAATTTTCAAAAGGGCGTAGACCTTTCTACGTGCATTAATTTCATTTTTTTATTCGATTACTCTATTTCATACAGTAAAACTATCTGAGAACGAGTTACAGGGAATGAATACTTCAGCACTTTTTAGTCATTCTCCTACATTCTTAAAGTATTCAACAAACTTGTTTACGGTATTGAATCATATATTTTTGTGGAACAAAGTATTTTCCTATACGTTGTATTTGAAAAGATATTCCAAATTTTGTGATATTTTTAGTGTAACTTCCACCTTAAATAACACGTTAAGGAGCACAAAGGAGCAAACAACATGATAAGATGCTGAAAGCACTAACTTTTTACTTTCATATAGTAGCTGACTTGTTTGTTGACTCGATTCTCCCCGAATGCCATCGTAGGGGTATAAAGTGAAACATTCAAGAGCACTATGACAATCAGCTTCATCTTCTCATGGTTAATTACATAGAACACATTCATCGTTGATATACTATGTGTAAAAAAAGGAAAGGGATCTTTGATCACATACAAGATCTAAATACGACACGTGGCCAATTGGGTAGTGGGGAGGCGTGATAGTGAAATTTAACTAATCTGTGGATACTGAGGAACTCGAAAAAATTCCACCAGCAGGTTTGCAACTATTTAAATTGGTATTTTTGAATTTATGTATATCCTTCTTGACATCTATAGTGGACCTTGATAAAAGTAACCTGTTCATACGAATAAGAATACGGTAGTTTACGCTCACGTTCTCGAAGCACCCATAATATAGATATTTAGACGTACCTTCAGTTTTTCGTCCCAAAGTGAAAGTAAGAGTTAGCCTTCGTTGTTCTTATTTCCAAAGACTTTGGATCAAGCAGTATCGTTCGGAACAAAAAGTTTTAACATGTTGCCCCCCGTTCAAATTTTATGAAAATATTCTCATTGTCGGGAGTAAAAGCTGAACTACATCGATATCGAATTTTAAAAAGAAAATATTAACATTATTAAACACATTTAAATCTAAACTTCGATTTTTGAAAAGCAAACCATATATATTGTATGTTATCGATGAATGTGTTCTGTGTAATTTACCATGAAAAGATGGAGCTGCTTGTCGCAGTGCTTTCGCATGTTTCATTTTATACCCTAGCGATGGTATTTTGTTTTGAATACAACACTCGGATAGAATCGAATAGACAAACAAGTCAGCTAGTAAAAAGCTAGTGCTTTCAGCATCTACTCGTGTTGTTTGCTCCTTAATAGGTTATTTAAGGTGGAAGTTACTCTGAAAATTTCCTAAAATTTGATATATCTTTACAAATACAACAGATAGGAAGTTACTTTGTTCCGCGAAAATATGTGATTCAATACCGCAAACATGTTCCGTAACTCGAAAACTAATAAAGTGAGATGTATGGTGTCTGTCGTGACCGGAACTGAAATTTGATTGTCTGTCACAACAACCAAGGCCTGCTTATCAAAAATCGTTTATTCTATTTGATTTCATCGCATCCAGACAAATTCAGTATATGGGTTAAGGAGATTTGTATGAAATTCAACAAGTACACTATAGCGAATATAGATTACGATTTCTCAATATGTTAATATTATTGTATTTTTATTTCTACTCACTTATCTCGTACATCTTCCTCCTCTCCTACTCTAATTGTGAATGAGAATTAAGAATGCATCCTCTATATAATAAGGGTTTTGTATGATTGTGATACAAATTTTAATAATACGAAAAATCCTGACTTATAAAAATAATGCAAGCCATGATTCATTCTGGCTTTTGTTTCAAATAAATAGCTTTTCATATGAGATTTTATTATCCCTAATTGATTTGGATGCCATTTACTGTTCATTTTATAATACAGATTTTGCACTCTACGTTTTGGTATCATTATTAGTTTGTTTCATTATTCATTCTATTGTCCTTTCTCTTCATTAGTGGATACTCTTCATTCTTAGTATTTATTTTTTACCCATTATTGTATTCCTTACTATATAAAGGATTAAACTCAAGCTCTACTCTACGCTTTATTCCTAATATTTCTCTTCTTCACTTTTTGCTCTTTACTTTTTACCTGTTAATCTTTGCTTTACATTGCTCACTCTTTGCTCTTCACTTTGTTATCTTTCTTCTGTACTTTTCAATATTTACTCATTATCTTTTTTGGTCTTTACTTCTTACTTTTCGCTCTTTAGTCTTAAGTCGTTACTCTTCATTCTTTATTCTTTACCATTTATATCTTACTCATTGTTCTCTGCGCTTTACTCTTTCCTCTTTGCTGTTTACTGTCTGACATTTACACTATACTCTTTATCATTTACACGATATTCCTAACACTACTCTTTTCAATTATCTCTTTACTCTTGTTTTATCGAAGCCATCAGGCATTCAAATGAAATCTTCCTCCCATTTCTGCCACTAGCTCCCTATACTCACTCAGCATAGTTCATTTCATTCTTTATTTTTAAATGTTTGCGCTTTATTCTTAATTCTTTACTTCTCACTCACTTATTTTCTTACTCATTACTCTTCACCCGCATTTACGTTTTGCAAAAATTTATTCTTCACTCATTTTTCCTTTTTACTCCGTTTTACCTTTCACTCTGCTGTACTCTATGCTCCTCACTTTTAACTCTCTACTCCTTACTCTTAACTCTTTACTTTTGATCTTTTACTCTTCACTCTTGACCCTTCACTCTCTACATTTTTTCACTTTACTCTTCGCACTACATTGTTCACTCTCTGGTATTCGTTTTTTTTGATTGGTTATTCGTTTTTTTTTATCAAAAACAACACTTTTTTTTTCAAAATGCGCATAAAATTTTCTGTCACTTTTCTGTTGACGTCAGGGCGATATTCTGAACCGTTTGAAAACTACACGAAATAAAAATATACAAATTATTCATTTTAACAGCATTATTGAACTTACGTCAAAAACCAAACAAAAATGAATAATTTGTATATTTTTATTTCGTGTAGTTTTCAAACGGTTCAGAATATCGCCCTGACGTCAACAGAAAAGTGACAGAAAATTTTATGCGCATTTTGAAAAAAAAAGTGTTGTTCTTGATCAAAAAAAACGAATAACTTAGAAAAAGGAAATACCTTAACGATTTTTTTTTTCCTTTAAACAAAACTTAAGTCATCTTGAAAACAATCATATTTTGGAAGATTTTAGTTAAAATTATTTTGATTTGACAAAACATTTACACTATGTTGCTCTGTTGAGGAATAGTGCAATAATCCGACGAAAATAAAGTCAGGATTCTATTTTAGCTTTTGTTCTTATTCAGTGTAATTTATACCAAAATCAGATAGTCTATCAAAATTGATACACTACAAAGCAGATCTATTAAAGATACATTACAATCCAAATAATGTATTTTGATCCTTCCATTTTCCAAATTGCTCTTAAGACATGAGATATAGTCGGGATTGCAAAAACAAATTCCTCCCAAAAATGTTTCACCACAACCTGTTCACCGAATGTATGGATATTAAATTATTATATACTGTATGTTAAATTTTAATTATTAGATACTAATACATTAAATTTCAAAATTTCCCATTAGAGATAAAACAGACTAACAGATAGACAAGTTAACATACGCATTTGTTTTTGCATGCTCATGCAAAGGTTACGAGAAATAGACTCGCACCTTTGCAGGATACAGCTAAATTTAAATAAGAGCAAGGGCAGGGCTAGAACCCTACAAGGTATTCTAGAGAAAAAGGAAGAAATTTCCGATCTCTATAATGAATACAAAAGCAAATTAAATAAATTAAAACATCGGATATCGCACGAAGAGTGGAACATCGAATGCGATAAGTTTCTAAATTTAAAAACAAAGTACCAAGCATCATTAGAGATCTTGGATACAACAACAATATTAAAGAAAACTACTTTAAAAACTCTAGCTAAAACAGCCATATTTTGCAGACGGCTATCGGCAGGTAAACCAAAAATGCCTGACTTTGATATTAAAACTGCGACAGCCATCGTACAAAAGTACGATGGAACTGCTGACGAGTTGGAGGCATTTATCGACTCGGCTCAGTTACTAAAAGAAATGACATCGGCAGAACATATGCCGATGGCAATAAAATTCCTTAGAACTAGATTAACGGGTAAGGCAAGACTTGGCCTACCCATTAACTTAGTATCAATTGATGCACTTACAGCGGATGTAAAAGCCCGCTGTGCATCAATCAAAACCCCAGATGAAGTTCTCGCTAAATTGAAATTTTCACAACAGCGAGGACCTCTCAACAAATTTTGTGATGAAGTAGAAGAATTAACACTTCAACTGCAAAACACTTATATAGAAAGGCAAATTCCAGGTGATGTAGCAGCTTCAATGGCTACAAAAGCTGGAGTTAATGCCCTAATTCACGGTTTAAAAAACCATGAAACACGTACTATACTTAAAGCAGGAAATTTTTCCTCAATAAAAATAGCCACACAAAAAGTATTGGAGAACTCGGAGCACGAAAGCCACAGCGTACCAAATGCACAAATTATGCATTTCCGGCACCGTCAACACTACGATCGTGTTGACAACACACGAAATTATCGTGGCAATACACGTGTTAGAGATTTTGATAGGCGACGTCCCAATGCACAAACTAACCGATATAACACATATGGTAACATGCAGCACTATACTCCTAATAATACACAAGCTAACCGATTTAGCACAAACGGGGACACGCAGCAATTTTACCAAAACAATAACAGAGGACGAGGAAGAAATAATTCGACTCCTCAGCATAACAATTACCGCAGTAAGCAAGGTCAGGGACGATATATATATGTCACTGACTCAGCACCAAGCAGCCTACCTGATCAACCAACAGCGGACCGAATCCAACCACCGCCCAACCATCTTTTTTTAGGAAACGGGCAGTCTACACATTAAACGTAGCTGCCTCGAATTTCATAAAGCTCAAATTGAACAATTCGAGCAAGATGTGCACTTTCCTGGTCGACTCAGGAGCTGACATATCACTCATTAAAAGCGAATGTATCTTGCCAGGTACAAGCATAGATACAACTCGCAAATACAAACTAAAAGGGATTATTCCTGGTGAACTGCAGAGCCATGGAATTACCAAATGCATCTTTTACATGCAAGACACACCTATTGAGGGTACTCTGCATATAATTAACGATGATTTTCCTATACCAACCGATGGTATTATTGGAAGAGATTTTTTGGCAACATACCGATGCTCGATAAATTATGATGCATGGTTGCTGTCAATGCATGTACATAACATAAATATAGATATACCTATACACAATAATCTAGGTGGCTCAACCTGGTTACCAGCTAGAGCAGAAACATATAGAATAATTAATAATTTTAATCCAGAAGGAGACGTTGTGTTAATTGCCTCAGAGATCGCTCCTGGAGTATTTAGCAGCAACGCAATTGTAAATAAAGAATCTCCTTATATAAAGATTGTAAATACCAATAACGAACCCGTTTTAATCAAACATTTGTTACCACAATATGAACATTTAACCAATTTTCAATTGGCGACGATCAGCGAAACTGATTCTCGGAATATTAAACGAAATGATGCTCTCCAAGAGGAGCTCAATTTAAAAAAATTTTCGGCATCTGCAAAAGATAGCCTTATTAAATTATGCAATAAGTATAACGATATCTTCCACCTAAAGGACGACACACTATCTGCAAACAATTTCTATAAACAAAAAATACACCTGAGTGACAAATCACCAGTATATATAAAAAATTATAGAAATGCGCATAGCCAGCGTGAAGAAATGTGCCGTCAATTGGACGACTTAATCAAAAATGATGTGATAGAACCATCTGTTTCTAATTATAATTCACCCATTATGCTTGTTCCAAAGAAAACAACTAGCACAGAAAAGAAATGGAGACTAGTTGTAGATTTTCGGCAACTAAATAAAAAATTACTAGCCGACAAATTTCCTCTACCAAGAATTGACGACATTCTTGACCAACTTGGCAGAGCAAAGTATTTCTCTACTCTAGATCTACAGTCCGGTTTCCACCAAATAGAAATCGAGAAAAAATCTAGAGAATTCACCGCATTCTCCTTACAGGAACGCGGACATTTTCAATTTAAACGATTGCCATTCGGACTCAATATTAGCCCGAATAGCTTTCAACGCATGATGTCAATCGCACTTAGCGGACTAGGTCCCGAGTGCGCATTTCTCTATATTGACGACATCATAGTCATCGGTTGTTCAATCAACCATCATCTTGCAAACTTGGAAAAAGTTTTTCAGAAATTAAGAAACCACAATTTAAAATTAAATCCATCCAAATGTAATTTTTTTCGAGCTGACGTAACTTATTTAGGTCACCACATTTCTGAAAAAGGAATTCAGCCAGATAAATCCAAATTTGATACGATCTGCAACTACCCTATACCTAAAAATGCAGATGACGTACGACGATTCGTCGCGTTCTGTAATTATTACAGGCGTTTTATAAAAAATTTTGCTCAGATAGCAAACCCTTTGAACAAATTATTAAGGAAAAACACTACCTTCGTTTGGAATATTGAATGCCAAAATGCATTTGATATGCTTAAAAATCAACTAATTTCCCCAACAATTTTACAATTTCCTGATTTTAACAAAGAATTTGTTCTAATAACAGATGCTTCCAAAATTGCATGTGGTGCTATCCTAGCACAAACATATGACAATATTGAATTACCAGTAGCATTTGCCAGCAGAACCTTCACGAGAGGCGAAGCAAATAAATCTACTGTAGAACAAGAGTTAACAGCCATACATTGGGCTATTAACTATTTCCGACCATATTTATACGGACGAAAATTCACTGTTAAAACTGATCATCGACCGTTGGTCTATCTTTTTTCAATGAAAGAACCATCATCTAAATTAACTAGAATGAGACTAGACCTAGAGGAATTCAGTTTTACGGTACAATATGTACAAGGTAAAATGAATGTAGGTGCTGATGCTCTTTCTAGAATAAATATCGACTCTGAAAAATTAAAACAATTAAATTTATACGTGGTGCAAACTAGAGCAAATACTCGCAAACAAACAAATTCAAATATAGACGCGATATCGAATGATGCTGAGCCCGATCAACTCAAAATCTACGAGTCGCTAAACAATGAAGAGGCATATAACCTCCCAAAATTAATGTTAACACAAGAAAACAACAAAATCCATATACAAATCATGGATAAAAGCTACAAGAGGGAATTGACTCCAGCGTTAACAGTCCCTAGCAAGCTATCAAAAAACCTAGGTCACATTTTACAAAATGTGGAATTACTGGCAAACAATAAAAAAATTACCACTTTAGCTCTAGCGCTAAATAGTGAGATTCTTAAGGATATGAATATTCAAGAATTTAAAGATAAAGGCCAACAAATATTGAAGAATGTATCAATAATTCTATATACTCGCCAGCAAATAATAGAAAATCCTGAAAAACAAAAAGCAATTATCAAAGCCAACCATGACACACCGATAGGCGGTCATGTTGGATCATATCGATTATATAAAAAACTTCGTTGCCAATACTATTGGCCAAAAATGAAAATACACATAAGAGAATATGTAAAAAATTGCCTAAAATGTAAACAGAATAAACATACTTACAAAACTAAAGAAAACCTCATACATACTCCTACACCTACTAAAGCACTAGATAGTATCTCAGTAGACACAATCGGTCCATTTTCAAAATCAAACAGTGGTAACCGATATGCCATAACAATACAATGCGATCTGTCAAAATATGTAATAATCCAAGCGATTACTGATAAACAAGCAAATACGCTAGCAAAGGCACTTGTCGAAAATTGTATCCTTGTATATGGCGCACCCAAATTAATTAGAACAGATCAGGGAACAGAGTACAAAAATGAAGTATTCTTACACATGAATAAATTGTTAAATCTCAACCATCAGTTTTCTACAGCATACCATCCAGAAACAATTGGAGGTTTAGAGAGGAATCACCGTTGTCTGAATGAATACGTAAGACAGTTTATCAATCACGCCCAAACGGACTGGGATGATTGGCTGCCTTACTATGCGTTCTGTTATAACACGACACCTCACACAAACCACCAATACACACCATTTGAATTAGTATTTGGTAAACAGGCAAACATCCCACAAAATCTCATGTATTCCGAAAACACTCACACACAACCCATATACAATTTTGACCAATACCACGCAGAACTAAAATACAAACTACACTTAGCAGCACAAAAAACAAAAGCAATATTAGATAATACAAAGCAAATACGAAACTTAAGTCAAGAGAAAATAAGTAACCCAATTGATGTAAAACCTCTAGATAAGGTAATGTTGCAGAACGAAAATAGAAGAAAGTTAGATAAAGTATACCAAGGCCCGTACACAGTTATTTCAATTCAGCATCCAAATATTACCATACAAGAAGATACCACAGGTTTAAAACAAATTGTTCATAAAAACAGGATAATCAGATTATAAAAAAAAAAACCACATACCACAAATGTACATCCAAAATATAAAAGCTATCTGGAGAGAAGCAAAAGCTACAAGTTTTTTTCGAATAATTTCACTTAGTTACATTATTCTTCCAAAAGGAGGGTGGTGTAATACATCTAATCACCTATCTCTAGCTCATTCAAATTAACTACCTCGGCTCGGTACACGCCTTAGCGAAACCGTCCATATGGTTCGCATGTGTCGTGAACGCCGAGAAACACCCAGCTAAAGCAAAATATATTCAATTGTTTATTGATAGAACCTTTCGCTTTACAAGCGTTTTTCCCTACGTCCAGTGCTATCTATGGGCACACACCCTCTGCCCGAGTAGCGACCAATTCTAGGTAGCCTCTCTGTCTCTCTCCAATTGGCTTTACTCAGAATAACCAAAATATACAAACATGTCGCGCAACATGCCAGCGCATATAAAATAAGCCTTGGGAATTAATAAAAAAACATTCTTAGTCTTACCTTAGGGACTCTTTACTCTTTTATCTTCACTATATCTTCGTCACTTCCTACAAATATAGAAGTGCAACATATTATACATTCAGTCTTTACCTTGTACTCTTTAGTATTTACTCGGTACTTTAATTACAGCGCATTCGTACTTTAAACACGCAAACTGTTTTAAGTATCACCAATACGTTTATTAGATACTTTAAGTACTTGCACAACAGCTCTAAATATATTAAGTATCCCAGGAAAAACAACAGAAGTTGTTTTGAATACTTTCATTAAATACTTTAATTACATTCAAAATATGGTATGTTCAATACGATGTACTTAAACCTGCGAGTACTGGCTCTTCGATCATAACGCAACTCTTCACAAATTTCTCTTTACTGTTTACCCATCTTTACACTTTACCATTTTTACTCTTTGATCTTTACTCTATGACATTTACGCTTATTGCTCTTTTCTCTTTACTTTTTATTCTTTTTTAACATTTACGTTTTACTTTTTATCATTTATACATTATTCATAACACGACTCTTCACAAATATCTCTTTACACTTACTTCGTCGAACCACTATTCTTGAGTCCATCATACCATCAATGAGATCATTATACCAATTCTGCAAATGACCACCGATACTCACTCCATAGTTCAGTTTTCTATCCCTCTCTTTCTCTCTCTCTCTCTCTCTTGCAGTTACAATATTTAAAGATCAACAGCATTCGTTCGTACATCGTGCTGTAAAATCATTTCCCCTTCTTCTAGCTTTATCTGACTTATGTTCATCACCAAACCAATTCAAATGCCAGACCAACTGACCAGTGGCACACTAACAGTAATTTCAATGATTCAATGAATCGATATACTCAAACTCTTTTATAACAAAAGTTTATACTTTGTTTAAATTCAACATTTTTTTTTGCTGGTTCATTTCCTACAACAACGAACATGAATTCTCGTGGTATGGAGGCTATCACGAATTTTATCTCGATTTTGTTCTCGCTTCTAAAAGTCAATACCTCGTGTATGGTGCAGAAGCATAAGTAAGCACCTCCATATAAACAATGCGAGAGCGAGTTCATTCTTTCGCTACATTCGCACACTACCATGTCTGTGAAAAAACCGAAACTTTGGTAACGACCAGACAATCTCGTGACACGAAGAGACATTGCTAATTCAATGCATCAATTTATTCGCTCCGATACATTCCCGCTCAGGAGAAATATAAAAATCACTCATACACAGCCTCATGTCTCCCACTCGAAGGAACACAATCGTCATTTCGCTTAATTTCGGAATTATGCCACTCGAGGTAAAAGCGTTAACCCATTATTGCCCATTGCCCATCTTATTTTTCACGCGCATCGCAAATGAGTTGTGGTCATTCCAGTAAAATTATTTTTGTACTCAAACTAGCTGATATAATAAGGAACAGCCAGTGAAAATTTCAGATTGATCGATTAATTGGTTCCTGAGATATCGTGATAGCCGCGAATGAACTTTTCATTAAAATACAACTCCTAAATAATAATTGAGCAGCTTCTAGCACTGCGTGGGAAGCACCAATCTTTATGCAAAATGGCTTCTCGTGTTTCTTGACCCCACCGTTTTCAAGGAAAAATAGTTTTAAAATCGTACATGCACTAGAAAAAAGTTGGGCATGAAAGGGTTAATGACACTCCGAGAAAATTTTTCTCAGCGTATGTAGTTTCAGAATATTTAACTTACAAAAATTCTATTTTTTTATCCTGAAATAAATGTGTAACCCCTTAAAGGAAAATTGAATAAAAACAAAACATAAACACCGGTTTAACCAGGGGACGCTGTCTAGCAAGTATTTCGTACCCAACATCAGCTGGACCGGATTTGATTATCACGGTTAAACAGCAACAGATAATACCTTTTACAAATATGTCAACGACTAGTACACGAGACATGCGAAACCGCTTACCCTATATTCTCTTTTTGGGGTGAAATAACCAAAAAACGGGGTCAAAAGTGATAGACTGAGGCGAGATGTTGGGTACGCTCAAAATATATGTGATTTGACAACCACAGCCTACCACTGGGTTTAACCACTCTAATTTCTCTAAACGTATTCTGCAAGAGTAATAGGAGATATTCTTAGCACCTACTATATATAGTAGGTTGGGCAATAATGGGTTAACAAAAATTCAATCCAAGTGGTTCGGCCTGCTATATTAGCCCGGTGAGCGTATGGCCGTAGGTTATCCGACCAACAAATAACGTGCATAGGACCTGAAAACGAAATGAGCGGCTCTGCACGCTGTAAAATTACTAAGAAAATTTGTTCGGTGAAACAGAACCGGTGAGTCAACAGCCTTTTTCCGACCATAGTACGACATCTCTCTGTTTTCTATCTTCTCTGTCGACGGTAACAATCCTTGTCGGAACTCGCATGCTTGGTCAACCTTACTTTCAATTTTCTCAAGTCCGCCCATCCCCTCTGCCCGGACGTGATCATCCAACTGATGCCATCCGGGAGCGGAGGCACCGCACTGTCGGTGACCGACTACCAGCACCTTTTACTTCACACGTTCCATATGCTGCTACTCGTGGCTAACCGGACCTTTTGATGCGATGCTCGATTGACGATGTGGATATTGTTTATGGTTGCTGATCAGTACTACGTCGGTCTTGAACCAGCTGCAACTGCACAGTACTACGGCGATAACCACTCAGAGCGCTGTTGAACGCTTTCTTCACCTCGATTTACCGTTGAAAGCCCTTTTCGAATTCTAAGCTGCCTCTGCGATAGCCCTTACTCACTTTCTGCATGGTTCGCCAACTTGTTGAGGACCCTTTCCAGAAGTTTACCAATGATATCCAGCAGGCATACATGCCGATACGCGCTGTTAGGTCTCCAAGTGGTATCTATGATTTTAGAAGCATCACCATCTTCTGGATCTTCCATCATCAATTTGGCAGCGATGGTCATCAATTAGGCAGCACATTTTAGCGGGCGTCACTGGACCCTTCTTCTTGGCCAACACGACACGGTACGCATTGTCCCAGGCAGGGATGCCAAAGGTACTGGTAAACTACATTTTTTTCGGTATATTTACATTTGCACAAGCCGTACAGCCCGCTACAGCGACGCATCACTACAGCTCTTGCCAGAACGGTAACCAAACCGAATACATTTTCCCGTAGAGCAGTAGAATACATTTTTGTTTTGCTGCTGTACTCGGACTGCTCGGTGAGAGTGTGGTGTAGTAAAGTTTGTTCTCTCGCTTTGTACACTTTTCTCTGCGTAGTCAAAAATGAGGCCCGCACACGAAAGCGATGATGCCGGTCGTGGCGTAAACGAAACGCATTGATTGCCGTCGTTTGTGATTGAAAATATTGAATAGATTAAAAATATTAAAAAGTGTAAAATAATGAAAGAGAAGCTGTACCGCTCGCGTCTGGTGGCAGTATTTCTTTGTCATGTTACTGCTTTACTTACAGACTGCCGTACAGCGCTGGGCGTCCTGCAATAGCGAACGACAGCAGCGTCAAAAGAGAAATGAGAATGTAGGCAGAAAAATTACAGCCGCAGAAAAGGTAGGCATTTTGCATCCTTGGTCCCAGGTGTCGGCGTCTAATTCTCTGCACAGCTCCTTATAGCCTTATGGACTTGCTCAACACTATCTAACGTTCAAAAGCGACGCTGACCGCCCGCAATATCACCTTACGCTCTTTTCTAACTGCTCCTATTTGGGCGCTTCTTCTGGCTCTTAGGTAGGCAGCACAAAGGGTGCTCGTTCCACCAATACACCGGACGCTGGCAGTTCCATGGCTCTAATTACCTCGGCATTGTTACGTCAAACCATCAAAGACACAGCAGATTGGAGCGGTGCTGCCTGCACGAAGGACCTAGCCGAAGTCCTCCGCCTTACAGTACAGTTCCACCCGCCAATGGTAAAGTGGATCGCCTTATGGTCGTTATGAACAGTTCATTTTATCCATCAGCGACGAACTGCAGAATGTTACGTCGACACCGATCGTCTTTACGGAATGTGCTAGCGAAACCTTCGTTGCACAGCCTTACGACCAGCTTCGCCAGGTCTGCTAACAAGCTGTAACCTCTTACGTTGGTCAGCCTGCTACCCTACTCCATGGTCCAAGTGTTAAAGTCTCCTTTTATAACGTTCGTCCGACTAACGAGTAGGTTGGTGCGTCCAGCATCCGATTGTACTGTTCTGATGTCTACCTTGAGGAGCGTAACAGCGTGAAATAATACATTTTGAACGTGTTTTATCTGGTGAACTTGATTTACTAGAAGATTCACGCCTTCAGCGAAGTTGTGTAGAAGAACATGATCTGTTTGCTTCGGAACTCCGCCGGGACGAAACGTTTGTGTACATACATAAATCGTGAACGTATTAATAAATATTCCAATTCGTAATCAGTGCTGCAAAATCTCACGATGGCCTTTGAATTGTGACGGTAAATAGGAAGTGGCAGCATCACCACAAAAATGACCGTTATTTCATTTCCATTTTCCACGCTAAGTGTTTCAGTTAACTATCTCTCACAGAAGCCATGCGAGAGAGAGCGCATTGAAATGATAGACGAATTAAGTACCATTTATTTTGTATTGGTATGGTAAACGAAATATTATCAGTGTATTTTATTCAGGCAGCATGTGGTGCTCTGTTGGTTTTTTGTGCACCTTTCTGTTTCTTTTAGGCAAAGCTATTTGTGTGAAACCGCCTGTTGTTTGTATTAATATGACCGTCATAACCGTCTTTATATTGTAAATTAAACGATGGTCCGTTTAATTTCCTCTCAATAATGATTCCAATGAGAGAGATTCAGAAGAGAACCATCTTACTGTTGTCAATTCATTGGAGTTAGAACCGCAACTCAATAAGCATCGCTTACTGTTTTGACTGCTAACCGTTTCATTCTCTTTTGTCTAACAGGTTTGCCATCAGTACGTTATGCAGCTCAGCACTGTTCGTAATACATGTATTCCTAAATATAAGAGCCCGCCAGAACCTCAAACGCTTGCTGAATGTGATAACACCGTAATAATAATGAATAAACATTGACGCATGTGCAAACAGAAATTTTAACTGATCTATTTGCTTTTCATTATCAGTAGAGGTGTTACTTTTCCACGCGATGTCTGTAAACAGGTCGAACGAAAATTGAGAGCACATGAGTGAGCAATAACCCACTGTCGTACAAATTATGTATTCAAGAGTACTTATTCAAAAGGTCCTAAGTGACATTGAGCTCGAACTGAGAAAAACGAGGCTGAAGTTTCATGGACCTAAAACAAATCCCTATTAAAGAACAAATATGCGTTCTGATGGAACAATTATGCCAATATAGTCTAAGGACTATGCTCTTTAGGTAAATAATACTAAAAATATGAAATGTTTAGTGCTAATGTAGTTTTTAAGCGCTTTAGAATGATGCGTCCTTTTGAAAATTATAGGACCTTTCACATAGGTCTTCTTTTCGGGCCCAAGAATCATACGACGCTGTACATACGGCAAAGGTAGCTCTTACGACGAATATTGAATTTCTTCAAAGTTTTCGACAAAATGAGCACCGGAATACGAATGTTCTTCATTACTATGGTAAATAGTTGCACTGGATTTAACAGAAGTCTTGCAGAAAAAAAAATGCGGGAAACTTTAGTTTATATTAACAAATCATTGGCTGGAAGTGGTTAAAACCAACGAATGGCATGTTACTTTAGAATAACCAAGCATTCCAATTATCATTTAATTTATTATACTTATTAAATTCAACTTCGAAAATAAGTCGCATGAACAGAACAAAATAATTTCTTTTATTTTGATGCTTAGGACGTTTTTACTAGGTACCTATGTGCAGTGGGGAAAACATGGAATGAAATGAATCTTGCGTCGTTTTTGCATGGCGCCTATGAACAGTTGCAGAGGTTTTGAAATATTTCGCGCATAGGTCCTTTCATTTTAAAAGGTCTCAAGTGTAAAATTTCAAAATATGATCATGAAAACTTTGCGACTTTTTATATAATGCTTGTTATTTTGATAAATACTGTGTATAATGAATCCTGGTTTTCGGTATTCGTTAGCTATGTTGTAATCACATGCTGTGCTGCAAATAACTCAGTTTGTTTACATTTGTCACTAAGGTCCATTTGAATCAGCACTCTTGTATTGATGTGATTCTGTATGAACAGGATATCATCTGTCACCACACCTGTTAGCGCTGATTGCTTTTCCACCGATGGAATGATGGTCCTTTTCATAAGAGTTGTTAATAGTATATGAAATGTGGAACCATTTTCTGTCTACTCTTTAATGCCAACTGCGTCAATCAGCTTGTAGATAAAGTCGTGCTTGTTTGCCACAGCAATTTGTAAGCATTCTATCAATTTCACCGCTAACTGATCCGACCCGCTCTTGTCAAATTTATGCGCACACTATAGATCAATGTGTCAAGTGTTAAGTGGCGTCTACATCGGAACACCGACTGACAGTATGCCAGGCAGGTACCGGACATTAATCATTATTTTCGCATCAACACTAAACCCATTCGCACAACCAGGGAAGCCTGTCTTCGCTTTCCCGGGGCTGATAAACATGTCATTATTCTACTGCTTTTTGTTGAAAGGAATAGGAATATTCCTACGTGGGGATGAGATCGTGAACAAAGCTCTTTGCAATGAAAAGGATCCACATGTGTGCAGCTCTTTTTTTTCGCTGCTTACTTGAGCTGACGGTTGATGGAAAAAAATCAGAGTGAGTGGGTGGTTATGGGTGAAAAAGCTAAAACATCATACTGTAAACGGAAGCTACTTCACGAGCAACATTGTAAAAATAAATAAATAAATAAACAACCATAAATCATGACTCGGTCTTGAAATGGCACACCAGTTTCAGAGGGAAGCACAAAAAATCAACTCAGCTTCATCGGAGCGAAAGGTAAATAGAACAAGCTTGACCGCAGTGAAATAATTGCGTGTAGATGTACTTTTAAAATCGCATTCTCTGCACTAGCTCGAACTCTCATGCATCGTGTAGACAAAATTTGCCAGGAAACAAATATGTATTCATTCGCGGGTGTACGGATCAGAGTCCGTATAAATAATTAGTAATCTAACCTTTTCACGTTTATTACTAGCATGTGGAAACAGCATGTAGGGGATAAGAAACCAACATAGCAGAAATTATAATGT
Source organism: Topomyia yanbarensis (assembly GCF_030247195.1). Lineage (NCBI taxonomy): Eukaryota > Metazoa > Arthropoda > Insecta > Diptera > Culicidae > Topomyia > Topomyia yanbarensis. Next base: position 306,191,127 of record NC_080671.1, on the reverse strand, counting down.
TTCACTACGTTTGAAACGGGAGAAATTGTCCTGAGGAAGAACAATGTTCCATCCTTTTCTACCCTCTATGTAGTGTAGAGTTTGGTTAGTTCACTATACATGTCAAAAGTTGAGTGATACTAGCTGCTGCAGTGTGTGTACAAAGGTATCATTAGTGAAAAATTACTAGCTAAAGGAATATGTGTGTGTTACATGTTGCAAATTACCTTCAGTGGGTGAATCAACAAGCAGTGAGTCTAGCTTATACTAGGGTGGCGAATCCTAGTTAGCCTTACATACTTGGAGCAAAAACAGAGATTGCTTTAAGCTGATGTTAATCCCTGTTCGGATCACGACAAACTATTTATTTTGTAGCAATGTTCTTGGTGTGCAGCGCAAACTGTAAATGTTTGTTCATTTTAGTACATGAGGCAAATCTTGGCAGTCCCCTCACTGCACGTGATCCTAACAAGAGTCGTACTTGTTTGCCGTAGTATTAGTTCGCAGTTACATTTTTCGAAGATGCAAACAATTCTTATTCGACAGTTTTCACGACGCCACCCGCGCCACTGTTTGATTAGGCCAAACTACTAAGGTTGTTCGTGCTCTTCGTGGCCTCATCATAAGTATTTCTGCCAAAAATCGACAAACTGCATCGCCTGATTATTGAAATACGATATTTGTCTGTGATCTGATATTTAGTTTTGCTGTGCGGTATCCTGCGCTTGAAATCTCTCCAAGTATTTCCGCGTTGAATAGACCCACTGGGTTTCTGTTCCCATGTCGTAAGAGGCGACTCACAACAGAGAAGTAAGTGTTTCGGCTGTGCAGTCAATACTATAACGTCGATACTTTTAAACCTACGCCAACGTTTCGATCCGTGGTTTGAATCTTCATCAGGGCCTTTTATTATACAAAAATATACATTAAATAATTATTACGTCAACATTTTACAAAAAAACTCACTGGATTAACATTGACAAAGTTAAGTTCTATTGTTGGGGTTGTTGCCGCATAACAATCCATCTCCTTCTGATGATTTCAAAAAAGTTGTATCATACTGTGGCTGAAACGGGTTGCCTCTCATAACCGGCAGTATTGCAAGCGCCCACTACATAATTTGGGACAGCTCAGATATCAGTTTGAGAGGCACTGAATTGACTCAGGTAGTACAAATATATACTTAATGCAGGAAATCGCTCAACATTTGCACGAACTAGTGGAGGTGTTAGATATAACTTTCAGCTCTGACGGTATTACGCAAAGGTTGGCAAACTGGCTCGTATCCACGAGCTCGAACCGTCGTAATCTGAACATAAGTACATTGTCTTTGATAATTTTAACATCTCGCTAGATATAGGCGCGTATCGTAATCCCAAGTTTACGCACTGGGACCTCTACGGAACAGGTTTGGCTAGCTTTCATGGGTGTCTTCAAACGATAAAATCTCCAAGTGACTTGGATGAGGTCGTGGATAAAACAAACTCTCTCATAGTAGCAGCATAACAAGAGACTTGTCCGCTTCGAGTTATGCGTGCGTCTAGAGCAACACATTTTTTTTTCAAATTTAATATTTTTAAACCAGGTACTGATGTATGGAGAATGGATGGTTTTACCTAAAATTGTCCGCTTCCAGCTATTTTTCCAAAAATGATTTCAAATTGAAGTCCGTTTTCGTATTCCGGAGTGACTTTGATAACCTGCATGTTCTCCCACATTAAATTATTGATGTCAATGTTTTTCATTCAAATGTTTGTTTAAACTAATTCTGGAAAGACACTCATTGTTAAATAGATGTCAACTGGTATTATATAAAGTATTTCAATATACTGTAAAATTCGAGTAACCAAAATTCGTATAATTTGTGACCAACTACAATAAAAGATTCTGAAAGCCTTTGAAGCTGCTAAAATTGTTTAATTCAGTGCTTTATCAATGTACAAAAAGTTTCATCCATTTTAACACGTTGGACTATTGAACAATAAAAAATATTGCGAATTTTAGCTTCAAATAATTTGAAATAATTGCCAACTATTTTCATAAAAAATGTATTTAAAATTAACAAACTCTTAAAAATAAATTTAGCATATCCCACTCTACAGGAAAATAAAAACTCGCTTATAATTTATTACTCTTGCTCAAATCTGAGATTTATTTGTTTTTTTTTTATAAAAATAGACGCTTTACGAAGTTTCGTAAAAATAAGGTCAAGTCAAACTTCGGTTTTTTGTAGATTTTGTACCCAAATACCGAACCATATACTCAAAAAGTATAACAAATTAGTATTTTATAAGTTTAGAGTAAAAATCATTTCAAATTTAAATGATTCGGTAGACTATTCTGGTTTAATAAGCGATCTACGAAAAACGTTTCGAGTGATCAAAGTCACCCCGGTTTACGGTAGTTCTGATTCGGGGAAGAGATTGAATCATTTAAGGTGAGAAAATGAGCACTTCAAGCATATTTTGAAAAAAGTTCTTAATTTTAGTCTTGCAACAGGATACATTCCATTAGCGTGGCAGGTCATAATTGTAAAATTCGTTCCCAAAGATGGTCACATTACCTATGAGGAGGCAAAGTTCAGTTCCGTTCAGTCTGACATCCCCTCAAATCAGTGGAACGTTTAATCGACCACTACGTTCGGGATGCTAACTTGGGCGAGCACCCGCTACATGCAATGCAACATGTGCATGACAGTGGGAGAAGTCTACTACCACCCTGTTGTCTACAACATTGTAAAAGCTTTTTTGCAAGAACAGGCAAGCTTAGGATTTTTTCTTGACATTGAAGGTACTTTTGACAACGTGTCTTTCAAATCCATTTTAAAAGCAGCACGAGATCATGAAATGTCTTCATTCTCGACCTGGATACACGCAATGCCTAGCAATCGACATCTTCGCTAATATTTAAGAGAAGTAGACATGCGGAAACTGAGTGTCTGCAGATGTCCTCAAGGTGATGAGCTGTCACAATTATAACGTACGTACGTAAGTAACGTACGTTATTATTATTCTTGACACACAAAACTAAATTGGTCAGCTAACACCGATTTCAGAATCAAGACAGCTTGCATGGCCTTTATCCATTATGGACAGGCTTTCGACAAATCTTGGGGACTCAAACCCAAGTACATTCAGTGGATCTACACAACAATTTTTTGACCAATGCGGGTACCTTTTGTGGTGTCATGACAATTCAATCAAAGTTAAACCATCTTCAGAGGACGGTCTTAATGGTGATGACTGGTGCGTTCCCGACAACACCTACTGCTGCTCTAAATGCACTTGTGAACATAAAACCACTATGTGTTTTTCTAAAACAAGAAGCACTTTCTTATGTATACCATCTTTAACATACTGGGCTCTGAAACAGTAACCCAATAGACCGTGCAACTAGCCACATAAGACTGTGGTCCCAAATGGTTACTTGAGATGAGTATATACTTGCTCCCAGTGACCTTACACTCAAAAGCAGTTTTCCTTTTAAATCTTTTAATGCGAGAATTCCTCCTCGCGAAGACTGGCTGTCTAGCTAGATAGAGCGACAACTTGAAGAATACGTCGTTTGTTACACTAACGGGTCTTTGTTGGAAGGGCCGAGCCGGTGCTGGTGTCTATTGTCATGAAAGAAGATTATGTACAGTGAGCTGAAAGGATATGCCATTGTTCCTGCCAATGTGGTACCGTGTTATAGAGTTCGTTGGGAACTTCTGAGAACCGAGTCGATTACATAGAAAATACAGCAGTATCCATCGATGGCCGATCTTGGAAATTTCGAAAAAGAATTATAATCTGAACTATGGCTTTCAAATTATCATGGCGAAAATTTATAAACCTAAATCGGTTTAAGCCGAATTTGAATGACAGTATCTCTTCGAAGGTGTTGTCATTCTGTTATTTTAATATCCCCTCCGCTCATCGAAAAGTGTCTTTTATTCCGTAAGAGTGAAGAACACTTCCGTATTATCAATGTTTTCTGTGTCCTTCCTTATTTTACTTATCTCTAACCCTACCACTTTCCAAACCTTCCAATCAGGAAAATGATGCAAAACAAATCATGGCAAGGCACATACCTCCGATCAACATGGGGAACGTGTCATTTGAACCAGTCGCTGATTCCTGTTAATATTTGGTTAGACCATACTAGTGCCGAAAATGCACAATTAGGGGCCATGCATAAATGACGTAGTTTTTTAGTGGGGGGTATACCGAATTTGTGACGAAGTGTGACGTGGGGGAGGGTAAGGTCTGAAGTTGTGCGAAGTAGCATTAAGTTTATTTTTCTAAGGGCATCAAAACCCATTGCTTAGAGAACACAATTTAATGTTCCTCCATTCCCAAGAGAAATAAATTTAAATTCACACAAGTTACTTTTCCCACGGTTTTTGATGTGGTAAATTTTACGATTCTCGGAATTACAAGCTCGGGAAAAAACGTAACAATTTGAATGCGGATTTAACTTGCTACATTAGTTAGCTTATGTTGCTAACTAGTAGACTTAGTTTGCTGGCTGAATTAAAATTTCTCATCGGATTCAACTAAACAAAATTTAGTAATTTAGATGAACGTATGCTTCTTAGAATCATTGACACCTGCAGGATTTTTCACTTTAGCTTCAGATAAAGCTCTGGCAATGAAAAATCAGCACGCTTCTTTTTGGTACAGTGGTACAGTGGTACAGTGCTACTAGTGACCGTCTCTGCAATCTTTTGACAATGATTTCTTCACAAAGTCATTTTCTTGAAATACAGCGCAAAAATATCGAAAAAGCGTTGTAATCCTTTCAATAGAAGAAGTGCTTTCAAAGCAAATCTAAGATTTTCGGCTGTGGATGTGTTCAACAAACTAGGATCTGATAAATCAGTACAATTCCAAATATACTCGGCAAGATTACTTCATGTATTGGGCTTTAAAGTAACCGACTAAAAGCAAAACATTACGACCAAAATGCCGACCAAAAGTTCCGATTCCGATTGAAAGAGTTTAAGTATATGCTATACGCACCAGCAGAACTTGTTCCTCGTACCCAATAGCTTTCTCGGAACGACTCCAAACCCTTACAAGTCTGCCCGTGAGTGATATCAGGCAATGTTACGTTGTGAGGCGCTATAATTCAGAAAGACGACGGCGATGAGGATCGCACGGTTGATTTTCTTTCCGTTTTCTTCGCCAAATTGCCTTTTTATTTAATATACATAATTCAAGTTCTATATACCAATCAAAGCAATATAAAACCCTACTTAGATATGCTTCGATCTCTTACTTTTTGTAAGGAATCGACGAAATTTGCTATGTTATATCATACCAGGCAATCCCATGCATACTTTATTGAATTATCCATAATCGGACAAAACTGTGCACTTGCCTAGTTCCGACTTTTTGGAAATTGGAAGATACGAAAAGTTATTATCCTCATTCATAAAATTTCGACTTCAACGGAGGCACGCAGTATCGAGCATTCCACTACGATTGCATACAGAACATCTTGTTGGTGAAAACATGCCAATTGACCATGCACTGGAGAGAAACTTTGTTTAAAAGCGCATAAAACAAAACACTGCAATAAGTATCGTATCATGCGATCAATGAAGACAAGTAACCAACTCCAAAACTCCAAATGCACCCCAAACTACTACAGTTCACCCAATATGATTGACAGTCGATCTTAAATTTTGCAATTCTAAATCAGCGATGGGCTTTTTCCATGTATCATTCATGTAGAATCATTCTACCATCAGAGCCAAAAACACTACATGAAATGAAATGTAGCTGAAGAAATTCTTGAAACAATGCTATCATTGGCTCACTTTTTGAGAAGTTGCTACGTTTACCGGCCAGACGAAACTAGAAATATAACTGGCCTGGAATTTGAAAGTTTTTTATGTTATTTACTAGTTTAGAAGTAATATAAATCGGTTCGATTACGCCGCAACAAACATTTCAATCGCGTTAGGGAAAAACTTCATGCTACCCTTTGTGTTCATTTTGACATTGTCCCCTACGCGACCAGGAGAAAATAGCTGGCCAATAACCCGAGCATACTATATTTTGGTATTCATATCAAAACTTGCTATCAATTGATTATTATACCTCATCGAGGTAGTAAGCAGTTACTGAAGAAATATTTTTCAATACCTGTTTAATACGTCAATGTGGTATAACCCTTTATTTTAGTATTATTTATGTATTCCAGTGATTTTTACAAATACCAAATCAATACCTTATTGAATACCTCCATACAGTGAACTTATTAAAAGGTTGAAAAAATGTTTTATTATTATTCAGCTATTATAATAACTCGTTTCATTATCAAATAGTTATTCGTAGAATAAGTATGTGTTATTAGTTTTACCTCTTATGTAGAGTTTATTAATACCATATTGTGGTATAAAGTTGTTGATATGGAATACTTGAATTTAATATTCCGCAGATATTTTCTTCTGCTCGGGCAACGCAACGTTTGCAGTGATCTTGAAAAAAATTCATGAAGATTCGAAAATCCAAGTTACAGTATTGTTCTATACATATCCGTGATCAATCAAACGTATTACTTTTTGTGTCCCTTAAAGTAAAAAGAGTGCCTGAAAAGCGACACACAACAAATAATGAAATTCAAACGACATGTAAATCAACACAAATGTAAACATACAAAGCTTGAATCAAAAATTTGATTGAAAATTACGTTGAATTCGATGCACTCAATGGGAACATCAAAAAGCAGTGGCGGATCCAGGGGGAGGGTCTTGGGGGTCCGGACCCCTCCGATTCTTTTTTACTTGCTGAGAAATTTTAAATGTGTTTTAGCTTTATATTAGTTTCTAACTTAAAATCATTCCAAACCAAATTTTACCAACAAATCTGTATTAAGGTTATTGCGTATTACGAATTGTACAATTTTCATTTTAAAATCGAAATCTCAGTCCCCTCCCGAAAAAATTGTCTGGATCCGTCCCTGTCAAAAAGCATGTGATTTTACACTTTCGTTCATGTGATATTACATGTCACTTACTTTACAGCAATATTGGGTTTTTATGCGACTTTTTTATGCGGATTTTCAAAGTTATGTGGATTTTTTTAGGGGGTTTTTCAAAGTTATGCGATTCTTTTTATGCAGCTTCCTTTTAATTTTCAGGGCATCACCTGAACCGAATTTTATCGGAAGATAGATCATCGTGAATGCACATGCTCAAACAAAAGACATAAAATGTTCATATTTTTATTTTATATTATTAATTACTAGTTTTCGGGTTAAGGATATGAGAAGCATTCATGATGCAAGTGAAAATAAAAACAGAAAATGACTGAAAACATTTTTACCTTTCTCATAATAAAGGTTATGCAATCGGTCGGAATTTCGACTTTTTAACCGAGGCCCGCAGAGCCGAATCTCTTATACCATTCGACTCAGTTCGGCGAGATCGGAAAAAGTCTCTGTGCCATATTACCGATTTCGTCCTTCTTGTGCCAGAGTGAGGGACTCTGAACAGAGAAGATAACTCTGAACGATCATATGGACTACCTGCCGGAGCTACTTCCCGATCTACTCGAACTAGTCCCGGCGGTGGGCCTAGTCTACTCCTGCGGAGAAATTTCCCGACGTTAAAATTTCTCTCGAAATCGTTATCTCGATGCTGGTCGGTTAGGTGCCGAGGTCAGTCTTGCGATTCCTGGGAGTCACGGTTCCGACAGCATAAGTCATTAAGTGACTTTAAGCTTGTCTAGACATGCCGCAGACTCAGGTCATTCGCATTTAATGCCAAAAGATCCTGACTCCTGCGTTGCAGAAGTCAAAGAGTTCAGTAGCCGGAAATTTCTAAGCTTGCTCATATGACCCTACTCCACACTTTTCTAAACTATCTTACTTCAAATCATTGCTCTTCTTTGAGTACTTAATATTGAAAAATATTTCACACCGTACTGAGGCTCTTAATATTGAAAAATATTTCACACCTTATGTGTTTTTTAAGCGGATTTTCAAAATTATGCGGTTTTTATGCGGATTTTCAAGGTTATGCGGTTCTTTTATGCGGATTTTCAAAGTTATGCGGTTCTTTTTATGCGGATTTTCAAAGCTATGCGGTTTTTTATGCGGTACGTATCCCCCGCATAAAAAAACTTCAGTGTAATAAAATTCGTTGAAGAAAGCACGACAGGTTGTGTGTATTTGTGGTGGAACATAATTTTACATTTATATTCATGCTCCAAATATGTGCATAAAAATAAATTTAAAATTACAAAAAAAAAAATTTTCTGTGAACGAACCCAACATCAACATTGTCTTACGACTTTTAAATTATTGCATGAAGTTTTTAGAACAAACATTAGATGATTTTTTAAACGACGAACTGTTAACAGGTTCATCCGCCGTGCAAACGTTGTTTTCTAACGGTGGATTGTGTATCCATGTCATCTGTAACCCATTTTACGTAATACGACCAAACAAGGTCAAACCACACCACTATATCGATATCCATATAGTAAATACGAAATACTGCCATCTTGAGTTATCATAACTTCACGGCAAGTCGTTCCAAACTCAAGAAATGATGAGATTTCACCAGTTTTTCCAGTTTACGATAGTTATTTGTTAAGTCCTTGGTCTAAGTGATAAAACAGCGCAGCAAAAATGTTTGATCGGCTATCCCATCGAAACAAAGCTCTACACTGTATCGCCGGCTGCAAATCTAGAAACGAACAAATTATCCCGCGTAGAAATTAGTCACATATTAATCACATTTACAAACATTAACGATCTTGGTTTTGTATCCGTTGTATATTTTTGATAACAGTAGGACACGAATTTCTGGGTCAACTTATTATTAATAGTGTTATGCTCATTAATCATCCAACACGTGTCTCCACGGCAAGGCGATGCTAAAAACAAACGATAAGAGAGCAAACGCGTTCTACACGACACAACAGCAGCCATAACTGGTTTCACTAATGTCCACATTGCTAATTAATAATTAAGGTAAACAGGCTACAAAAGGAAACCATTTTACGCGGAGTACCTCTGTATGTCGTCTCCTTATAATTTATTAAAACCGCCAACAAAAACGGATGGAGTAAATGTGAAACATCATGTTGCAATTTCGTGGTAAAACAGGTACACAGGTAGTTCTTTGCGATGGATTTAAATGAGTTCTGACCATTGCAAAGTGGCATAACCATAAATCAGGGCCGGCGTAGAGCAGTTTTGGAAACTGAAAATTTTTCGTGTGGAGAATTCCACACCTGTAAGATTAAAGGTTTTTTATTTGAATCGCCCGTCACTTTAGAAAATAATTTTAAAAACTGTATCTTTGTTAAAAATAATTTTAAGTACAAGAAGGGATTTCTCTTCTCGAACTGATCGATCACAGCTGGCATCGACGGTGCACACGTAAAATTTTCACACTATTGTATACTATTAAACTTATTTGACAAAAATAATATTTGTGTAGTGATTATCAAGAAGCTGCTCCGACACGTGATGTTTTCGTAAGCTACATTTCGTTCTAACAGGGAGATACTCGGTCACTAATCGAAAAAAAAACTCATCACAAGAAAGCTCCAAAAGCGTCCGGATGTCGAGAGTTCTATGCTGATTTTCTCGAATAATGTGGACATAATCTAGGGTAGGATACTGCTACGAAGAAATATGCAGTTTTAAGCCAGCCCACCAGAACGAAAGAATGCTTAAAACATTCGTATCTACTATTCTACTGATGACCCAGGATCGTAAGAAGGAAAACGGGATGGAAAAATATGAACGATAACCAATCTGGTAAGATCCACCGAAGATAACATTGGAGCTAATGTTTTTGTTTTGTTTAGGTAGTAGTATTAGTAAAATTAATTCATATATATTTCCAATTACCAGGTCATATATATTTTGGGTCTTTTGTTATCTCCGTCATCTATAGAAACTGTTTCGGTTCCGAGCGTTTTCATTCAGCAGATGATAGGACTATTATAAAATAAACACGCTTGTAAGGATGTCGCCATGTGTGTTGAGATGAGCGGGTCTACATAATTGCTGATCATAGCGAAGACTAATTTGACAATGGATGTGCTCATTTCTGCAACTCTATCTACGATTTGGGCATGTGTTCGTGCTATGCTATGCTAAGAAGGGATTTCTCTTCTCCCTTCGATTGACCCCCCCCCCCCCCCCTTAACATACATTCTTAAATACTACTAAAAAATATTTGAGTATTACATATTTGTCATACCAGCCAGCATCCAGTAATTTAGGCATTCCATTAGGGGTTCTTCTAGATCAGTGGTTTTCAACCGGGGGTAAATTAGACTATTGTAGGGGGTGAATTATGCGGGACGCATTTTAGCTTGTTATCACAGCATTTTCCTCGGATATTTGTCTTTATATATTGTTTCGGTGTGTAAGGAATTGAGATGGTTACTGAGAATGCTCAAGAACAACTTTCTGATTGTAAAATGATGGCTTTTACGAAATTGAAAATCACTTTTTTCTGACAGGGTAATAATGACAAACAATTTTCAGCAAAGGGTACAACATTCGGATCGATATTCGGAAAGGGGTACATAAAACGGTTAAAAACCACTTCTCTAGATACATACACTCCAGTCTTTGGCTTTAACCAAGCACTAACTGTAACTATTGGCGCAATCCGCACACTTGTTGTCAAACAAAAGCCTTTGTAGCAAAACTGTGCCCAGTGATTTCAAAAATCCTCCTACACTTTTCGAAACAAAATTGTGACCTGCTTATCAAAGCTTCGACCGACTACTGCAAACTCTACGATCACATGGCTACCGATCAGCGCACTGAATCAATTTCATGAGATCTGTGTGAATACAATTTCAGAACTTCATATCATCTGATATGCAACTGCCCGCAGTAACGCGATTGCGATTTCGAGTTTACGGCAGTCTTTACATAGCCAACACCGCATTTGGATAACTGAAACTCAGAGACATACTAAAATACAAAACAAAAAAATGAAGGGGATAGCTTCAACGGCTGTTAACCCATTATTGCCCAATTTATTTTTCATGCGCATAATAAATTGAGTTTTCCGATCGGAAAAAATGATGTGGTCATTCTAGTAAAATTAGTTTTGTACGCAAAGCAAGTAGTAGGAACAACTTGGGAAAATTTCAGAATAATCGATTGGTTAGTTCCTGAGATAACGTGATCGCTACGATTGAACTTTTCAACAAAATATAACTCCGAAATAATCGAGCTTTACTGTCGGTGCAGCGAGTCAACGATCCAGCGTATCAAACGGTCTATGAATAACTGTAACTCAAGTTGTAGTATTCCGATCTTAACTAAATTTTCCTCAGCGTATGTAATTTCAGAATAACTAATTTACAAAAATTCGATTTTTTTCATATTGCCTGAAATGTGTAACCCCTTACGGGAAAATTGAATAAAAACACAACATAAACACCGGTTTAACCACTATATCTTCTCTACACGTATTCTGCAAGAGTGTACTCATTAATAATGCCTGTTCTGCGTTATTACTTGAGTAATAGGAGTTATTCTTAACACCTACTATATATAGCAGGTTGGGCAATAATGGGTTAAATAAAATATTCATGGTACCGAACCGACTTCGAATACGTGGTTTCAAGAAAGTTTTGTGTGCGACTGTCCCGTTCAAAGTTGTTTATTGTAATAAATAATTGTCTAATCAGTCTGAAATATTTGGAGAATATTTCTGAAATATTCATCTTTTAGAAAATAACTTGGTCCTTAGCTTTGGGTTCGACGATTCGGCTTGCACGCTTCGTTTGTATTTATGTATGCGAATCTTGGTACCAAGAGCTGATACTTCATTGTACGGATTTCTTTTAAACGTATTTACTTAAAATATTAATATTTCAAATGATGCAAAAAGAAAATAAATGATTTTTTCAAGAGAAATTGCATGCCCCCCTAAACAAATCTACGTACGACCATAGCAGGATAAATATCAAACCCGATCTCCATCATTTGCTATCAAAATTTCAGAACTAACATTTTTTTGGTTGTGACTATATTGATCGAACCCAAGTTTCACTATACTATTAAAATGTTTAATTACATTAATTATTTCCAATGGATTTGCGCTATTTTTCTTAATGTATAAATAATAAAAGGTTTTGAATAATCGCTCATAGCTCTTTCCATATGTTTTCTTCTTAATAATGATATTCATAATAGAGCGACTAATGGTACATCCACCCGAATCGTGTTGACTTGTCGTTCTAGAAAATGAAAGGCTGCCTCAGCGAAGCTAACAGAATACGCAAATTGGGTCCGTATTGTCAGGTAGGAAATTTGCATACAAAATGAATATAATCAAAATTCATAAACAAACGAATAAATATAAGCATCAAAATGAAATTTGTCGACGGAACAGGAGGCACTGACGTGCGCACATGTTGGTAATATGAGTGTGAGCATGTATGAATCCTTAGATAGAAAAACTAATGTTTCAATATTCAACAAAGATTCTAGACAGCAGTACCATTTCGGCATGTGTGCTATGGCATTGTGGAGGAACATGCTAAAGATTACTGCAATTGAAAAATGATTTTCAGTGAGAGGACCAATCTATCTACAGTATGCAAAAATAGTTTATCTACACACCAAAAAATAATGAAATTTAAACGACATATAAATCAATACGAATGTAAACATTCAAAGATTGAATCGAAAATTTCATTGAAAATTACGTTCAAAGTAATTGGAGCATCAAACAGCATACAATTTTACACTTCCATTCGTGTAATATTACATGTCATTCATTTTACAGCAGTATTCGAGTAAAAATACATTGAAGTGCATTGGTTTTCCGTTTAAAGAAACTGTAATTTTCAATCCACGTGTAAAATAATAATAAAATTCGTTGAAGAAAGCACGACATATTATATTCATGCTCCAAATATGCGCATGAAAATAAACTTAAACTTACAAAATATTTTTGTCTGTGTACCATCGTTGTAAAATCAGTATTTGTTCAATATTTTTGACAAAATTGTGCAAAGCTACATTTTTATTCCCATGTTTAACTCTACACTACACTAGTTCATTAAATACTTTACAGAAATATATTCGTTTTTCATTTTGTAAGATTCTATTCGATTGGAAATAGTAGCATGTTTTGAAACGGTACAAAAAAATTATCCACCCAACTGTACCTAGTTTTGTTTTAGCAAATACAAATACAAAATTTGAATTTGGTTTTAGCGTTCATAAACAATATGCTTCCTTTATATTTATTTTTTTTAATTCGTTTATTCGACACGGCTCATAGCGGCAGCTTAACCGAGCCTTGGATCTTATATATGTTTACAATATGTAAAAATAAAAATACAAAAAAGCATTTTTTTCGAGAGTTGTCGTACTGGAGCTGTAGATCTAGGTTCTCGGAAGTGCTCCCCGTCAGAATCATACACTATAATTGCAGACGAAACAGGAAATGTCGCCCACTAAAACACTGTGGCCAATTGCAGCGAGCCGTAATTCTGAATGTTATGTTCATTGTACGGTTTAGATGTGTATGGACGTATGGACCTCGCGATCGCGTGTATCATCTCGAAGCACTCGATTATGTTTAGCCTGCATGAATAATGTTAAGGCAGAGTAAATTGATCTATAATGCTGGAAATGTAGAGATTGCCTATACTATTGAATAATTAAAAATATATTAGCTATAGAGAGAAATAGATATTACATGCATCTAAATTACTTTTAGGTGTTTGATGATGTGGGTCACGTGGATTGGATTTCATAAAAAACTACGTGTATCAGTTTAATATGTTGGTCTAGTTGAATATTGATGGGGGCGTCTGGTGTAGAGAACAAAAATAATCGACTTCTTTTTTTATCCACTTAATTGTTAGTATTGAAACTCTACTCTAGAATGGTCTCCCGCAATCTCGGGAACTGAACTTCTTTTGTTTTAAACAGCCATGCATTTCACGCACGAATTTGCTATAACACAGGCAGATTTCATTCTATCGGCAACAATTTTCAAAAAACTGACTGCGATAAAAATACAGTGTAAACGATACACTCAAAACTACTTCTCCCCAAATTTTCAAAAGAAAATACCCAACGGGTCATTTTCTACAGCGCTTTTTCCGTGATGCAATTTGATGTGGGACACCCTTTATTAGCGTTTTTCTCGAAACCGCGTTTTTTAAATTGGCGAACACGATAACTCAAAAACTAATCAACGAATTGACTTGATTTTTATGAGGATCCCTAATATATGTAGCCTGTCGATGAACCACAGAAAACTGAATAAAACATTTTTTCTCCCTATTATTATGAAGAAAAATTTTACAGTAAAATATGAGATTTTTTCGGTTTTCATGAAGCCATATTCCGAACCTCAATTTTTTCCTATTTTTTGTGGTTCATCGACTAACTGCAAGTCTAAGCTTTACAAAACTTATTGAATGTCCCTATCAGACAATTTTATCAAAAGTTATCGTGTTCGCTGTGGCACTCCTCGACTTGGAAATGGTTGGGCGTCTACTCTTGGAACGCTTGTATGTGTGACTCTGTGTGACTGAAAATATTTTTTTTGTGCACAATGAATGTATAAAGCGATCCTAACATTTCACTAAAGACCCATTGTTGCATTGCCTTCAAAATCGTAAAACAAAATAACTTTCGTTTTGAGCACTTTACACCAGACGCTCCCATTAACTAGTGACTGAACAGTGTGTTTTAGAAAGAGGTTCCATCCATAAGAGATTGTCGTCTCTGTTTCTGAAAACAGTGAATCCAATTCGTTATAGACGAGTATTATTCGCCATCTTCACGAGTCAGAGCGACAGTTCGAGCGAGTTAAGAGATAAAAACACTCACCTTCAGTCCGATCATCTCTTATAGACGCCCAAGATCTATTGAATCTTCGACCAGCTGAACCAATATGTCCCGCCATTTGAAAGTAGAAACATGCATATCAGCTGTCTGCCAAAACACTCGATCTAATGATTATTAGCCATGAGATTCAGAAATCAAAGAACCAGCATTCGATTGGACCTCCCGCTCTTATCCACCACTAAACAGTACGCGCCCTTAGGCTCATCATCGAAGCCCAGGGAAAAATAAAAATACAAACAAACATTATTATTCAAATATTGGATCTCGTGCAACTTTTTATTGCGAGCGGAGACCTTCTTTCGCGGGGAGGAAAAATTTGTCTGTTGGCATAATGCGTCAAGGGAGTCACTTAACCCTCAAAAAGGCAAGGGATCTCAGAGGCCCGGCTGGTTACAGTTCTCTAGTTTTAATGGACTTGTAATTTGAAATACAAATGATCGAACGTCATCGGGTCTTCGATTTTCTCACTGATAAAACAACATGAAAGAGGTTTTTTATTTAATTGGGGCTTAAGGGCAATGCATAAATGACGTAGCATTTTGGGGGTAGGGAGCGTATACCAAATTTGTGACGAAGTGTGACGAGGGTAAGGTCAGAAATTGTGCGACGTAGCATTAAGTTTAAAACCCATTGTTTAGAGAAAACAATTTTATGATCCTCCATTCCCAAGAGAAATAAATTTAAATTCAAACAAGTTACTTTTTATGCGGTTTTCATGAGGTAAATTTTACGATTCGGGGAATCACAAGTTCGAAAAAATACGAAAAGATTTTGTATGCGGGTTTAACTTGCTACATTAGTTAGCTAATGTTGCTAACTAGTAGATTTAGTTTGGAAGCTGAATTAAATTTTCACTTCGGATTCAAACAAACAAATTTAGAAATTTAGATGAACGTATGTTTCTGAGAATCATTGACAGCTGCAGGATTGTGAACTGAGAGAACTTCTCTTCATGCTCCCCTTGACATATAAAATTCCACAGACAAAAATATTTTGTAATTTTAAGTTTATTTTCATGCACATATTTGGAGCATGAATATAAATGTAAAATTAAGTTCCACCACAAATACACACGACTTCTCGTGCTTTCTTCAACGAATTTTATTATAATTTGACACGTGGATTGAAAATTACAGTTTCTTTAAACGGAAAACCAATGCCCTTCAATGTATTTTTACTCGAATACTGCTGTAAAATGAATGACATGTAATATTACACGAATGGAAGTGTAAAATTGTATGCTGTTTGATGCTCCAATTGCTTTTAACGTAATTTTCAATCAAATTTTTGATTCAATCTTTGAATGTTTACATTCGTATTGATTTACATGTCGTTTAAATTTCATTATTTTTTGGTGTGTCAAAACAAAACTATCAACACTATATTTGTCATGAAATAGGCTTATTTTGCACGCAATTTACTGTTATAATGAAAATGTTGATAAATGTCGTCAAACATTTTGAAAGGACATGTATTTAAAATAATTGAAAAACATATGTAATTTTTTTCATTCCCCAGGCGCTTTGCATGGGACGAGGGGGAGGGGGTAGGTAAATACTACGTTATTTACGAGGAGGAGGTTAGAGTTTTGTGACCAAATGCTACGAGGGGGGAGAGAGGGGTCAAAAATCGCCGAAAAAAGCTACGTCATTGGTGTACGGCCCCTTATGTGCGATGCTTCTTGAAGTCACAATTTTAGCTGGCCTTTTTGAGGATTAATTCTCTCTTGTTTTCACGTCCAGGTCGAAGCTGGCTTGGTACCCGCGATCACATGTTCTTTTCTGCTTCTTGCGTTGCTTACGGTGATTTTTGAGTGCTGGATGCTTCTTTTGCGGTTATGACAACCGGCCACCGTTTGTGGTACAGGTATTGGTATTGAAAACTCTGTTTTAGGTTGGTTAACCGTAGATGAGTTGGCAATCGGTTGAGATGCATTTACCTCTGCATCTTCAGATGAATCAATTAAGAATTTGATACATCAACGTGATTTAAAGGGCAGATTTGTTCTCAAGTATCAATAGTTTTAGCAGGAGATTTTGATAAAAAGGCTAACGGCTCGAGATAATATTTAATGAACAACTGACAACCAAAAATGGAAAATGTCGTCGAACACGATTCAAACAACGGCTTCGTTTGCAAATAAAGAATCTTTGAAAATGCATGTTTAAGTCCTGCAATTAAACATGGCACAGGCTCCCACTCCAAAAATGTGTGTTTCACTTTCTCCAAAGAATTTGGCGTATTTCTGTATTTAATTAACGAGTATCCCAAATATTTTTTTTCAATACTACTAATTATTTACGGTGTCAAACTCAAAATCTATCAACTTAGCTATCTTATGTACTGATAAAACAAGTTTATGAATACTTTAGCCAATAATCGGATTTCTAATATTTGACCCCCAATCCTTCATTGGTTAAACAGATAAGCAGACTTTTTGAACTTGTGCACAACTTTTGCAATCACCAAACAGAAAGCTCTCGGCAATTTCGTTTCCATTTTTTTCAATTTTAGCAATGTTTTATCAAGTTTTTTTTTCGAAAAGCATGGACTTTATATGAAATTTTGACCAGAAATTCGAGTATTTTTTGTGTTTTTGTAGTTCCAGTGAACTGTTACGTTTAATTTACATAATAAAGAAAATGACAGCGACTTGATTATGTACGCCAAAACGTTACTAGGTACATTAGGATAGTTTTTGTGCTGGTTTATTTTTTTTTCTTTTTTATTTCGACTAATACATAGTCACTAGAGTGGGACATGGTTATATGAAAAAAATCAAATTTCGCTCCGAGTAACTTTTTGGGTCCCATTTAGCTCCCAGAACAACTCTGCCAATTTTTAGTTCGATCGGTGAAACTATATTTTTGCGCCCACTGTTTAAATTTACATGGGATTTCGTATGGGGAAACCGTCTTTTGCAAATTAATTCTTCCAAGAGTCACCCGTTACCTCCCAAAAATAAATAGATGTATGATTTTTATATGAAATTTGTCAAGGAAACAAAGTCGAGAAGACCACGAAACGATCTGATGCTTGTGGAAAAAGTTATTAAGCAAAAACCGATTGATGCCCTGAAGATTGATGAAAATTTTACTTTTCATAGCATCACTGCTGCTGACGGTCGAATTATATACAAAATCTTTAATTTTCTCTTATTATGTACAAAAGAAGACTCAATTTATCCCTGAAAACACTTGCGAAGTGTCCAGACAGTATAGCAAAATGATTTGGAGACATTAAGAGAAGATCAAAACAAAATTGCGTATAATTGGACAACCAACAACAGTGGTGCTAGAAAAAAATGAATATTTTATCAATCGTCAGAGTATCAATTGGTTTCAGCTTAATAACTTTTTTCTCAAGCGTCAGATCGTTTCGTAGTTTTCGAGACTTTGTTTCTGTGTTAAATTTCCTACAAAAGCCACATAACGGTTTATTTTTAAGAAGCAATGGGCGACTCCTGGAGGAATTATTTTGTGAAAGTTAATTTTCCCATATAAAATCCCATGTAAACTTTAAATAGTGGGCGCAAAAATATAGTTTCAGGGATTGCACAGATGTTCTAGGACCCAAATGGTACCCAAAAAGTTGCTCGGAGCTGGAATCTATTTTTTGTCCCACCCTATTAGTCACATTTTCTTTTTTTGTCGGTATTAAATTAACTAGAGATTACTGGGTAAGGAAAGTTATGAAAATTTGGAGCAATAGTACACAAGTGAGAGCAAGGATGTGAAGTATACAGATCGGAAAACTAGAAGTGGCAGGGTCATTAGAAATTGGCCTAAAATCCTACAGGAACTTGGGCAGCATAACTACGAATCACTCAAATCTACCAACATGCCTCCTGGCCGGTAAAGGCAGACTTGTCCCTCTTTACCGTGAGAACCGACTGGTTTATTAGCTACTACTATTTTCAATTGAACAGAAGCTTACAAAAAGAGAAATCCAGAAAGTATTTTTTAATGAATTTCATAATATAGTGTATAATCAACCTTTGAACGATTTTGTCAAAAATATTGAAAAAATGTTGATTTTGATGCGGGGGTGAAATAAACCTTTTTTACATACTGTATCTATAGAGCTATACAAAAACTATTCTATTGATTCGAAAAACGCACTACTTTCACGAAAGCAGAATTTCCCCGGCAACTAATCATTTTCAAATTTATTATGAACTCAACCAGTGTGCCTGGTGCAATAAATCGCATGCCTTATGGGCGTTTCTCTTACCTTTCCCTCTTCCATCTGTACTCTGCTGTTAAAGGTTGAAAGCATCAACGACACATGGGTTCCTCGCCAGAGCTGTCACTTCCACAATCGGTTTCCATCATGATTTGCCATCAATCACGGTGGTCGATGAATTCGCGTGTTTGGTCTGACAACTGAAGAAACCAGAGACGCATCTCGGTCGATAATAATGATTCGTAATTGGAAGCGAAAAATTTCCAAGGTCCACGCTACAGTTAACGTACGTAACGCTAAAGTTAACGTACGTTAAATATTGCAAATGAATGGTAAGTTTCTTATCGAACATGGCCATGAGCTCTAATATGATCAAATTGAATAAAATTAATGAAACATTGCAGTGGAAAGTTTGATAATTAATTTAATAATTTGACATTTTATAATGGGGCACCAGTCAAAGATTGCATTTACAATTTTTTACAGGCGTGCATAAGGACTACATTTTTTTCAAATTATCACGGTTTACATTCAATAATTACCAAGCTCATTGCAGCATCGTTGAAAAAAGTTGAAATTGCAATGACCCTATTTTGCCTCCTTGTGGGACGATATTTTGGTTCTTCATGATTTATTGATAAAACTTTCGCATGGAACTCTGCCACACAGATGAGAACTTTTTCATTCAGAAATGTTCCTGTTCGTGTGAGTATTTCTGGCGATTCAAGGAATTCAGCAAGCACACTCTTATGATCATTATTTAGCTGTGATGTGCCGCTTAGATTTGTCAACATATAGCTCATTGAATTCAACAAATTCGAGCTGCAAAAGTTCTTCAACATGGCTTTCAGAAGTCTCCTCTTTGGTGGTCATATACTGGTCTTCAATGAATGTTCCTCAATCGGTTGATTTTTGACATCCATTAATTTGAACATATTTAAATCATTTTACCAAAAAGAGCAGGCGATCCACCGTTACGAAATTTTTCACATTTTGATTATTCTAACGCGATAAAAAAATAGCTGTCAAGAAAGAAAATCTAGGGGTGTCCAAAATATACTGATAACAATTTTTAAAACATATTGTGAACACCATTTATTTAAGACTTTTTAGATAAAACATTTCGAAGAAACCTTTTCAAACGTGTAACATGAATAATACCAAATCAGAGAAACTAATGAAATCAAAAAAATGATTTTGTTCAACCACGTGCAAAATCCTAGATTATCGTATAGGGCCTTTAAAAAACAGATGAATGTATTTGTACATTATTCAACCGTTTCAAATGTCTTTCAAAGGTTTAAGGAATAGTTAGGGTTGTCTCCTCAGGAGAGTCTATGACCCGGAGATTTTGACTGACCTGCGGTGGGGGGTAGATGTTAAGTGGAACTAGACAGAAATTGGAATCCAAGGGATTGCTTTGGATCACTTTAATCGCTTTTTATTACTTATTAAGCGAACAAGAAAAAAGTATATACTCTGTCATTACTTCTGTAAGTCGCTATGGATTTTAGCACTAGTTGATTAAAAAATCACCAAAATTATTTCACAACCACCGTAGAGTGATATTATGTTTTTGCCAAGCTTAGTGCGCACCACTATAAAAATAAATCTGCATTTTTTCGGATTTGAGAAGGTAGTATTTCACTTCCCCGACTACGTGCCAAGAATACAAAAGCACCAGCTACTCTCGCTGTGGAGGATAAGTCGACCGAGAACACAGGAAGATTCGTTTGATATTCACCTAGCCAGATGGATTTGAACAAATCCGCCATATCTTGGTGTAGCTGCAGACAAGCACCACCTATAGTTAATGATTGGGTGAAATTCAGCAAAATAACTTTTTACACCATTTTGAGCGACTTAGTGGGATGCAAAATTTGAATTGTAGCATATAGCGAAATATTACTTTCCTCAATTTGTAATAAATTTTATTTCATTTTCATTGTTTCGCCACCTTAAAATGAAGGCTTAGTCGGGCAAAATAAATCTGAGCCAGAGTAATTGTAAAAGCTGAAATTATGCTTCTTCTCACCAAACCCGGAGAACTTGATGTAAAACCAGGAGGCCCGGAGATCAGAGGGATGGCAACCTTAGGAATAGTTGACAGTAGATCATAAGTCAGGAGCTGGACGAAAATCGGGAATAACACGTAAAAAACCGCCAGAGCGCTCATTTCAAGCGAAATGCTAACATTTCGACGCGAGACTTGGCTAAAGAAATTGATGTTTCGCAAAGTTTTGTCCCGAGTGCCAAAACACGATCCGGATTGAAAAATTACAACGCGAAAATCTTCTCAAATCGGGACTCACATTAGCAAAATGTTGCCAAAACACGCCCTAGCGAACTCTACACGACGCTGCTAACGAAATATCGCTGCTGCGTCATTGATGATGACACCAACATCAAAGCGAATTTGAAGCAGTGTCCGGGATATTTGACGCGTAAGGACAAGTTTACTGTGGATGACCGTTTCAAACGAAAGAAGCTGCCGAAATTCCCTAAGAAGGTACTGATTTGGTACGCTATATGAACTTGAAATCAACGTAGCGAACCATTCGTGACCAAAGGCCCAATTAACAGTGAGGTTTACAAAACTGAGTGACTCCAAAAACAACTTGTGCGATTTTTTGACATCGCAATCAAAAACAGTTGTTTTGAGCCGATTTAACTTCATTCCACAAGTCCAAAGCCCTGCAGGAGATTTTGTGCCGAATGACATGAACCCTAAATTGAAATAGCAGACTTTATTTTCTAATATAAATGTAAATAATGTTGATGCCATACTATCACTGCTACATGGCGGTTTTGTGGTTT
This sequence comes from Topomyia yanbarensis, assembly GCF_030247195.1. NCBI lineage: Eukaryota > Metazoa > Arthropoda > Insecta > Diptera > Culicidae > Topomyia > Topomyia yanbarensis. The sequence goes on along the minus strand of NC_080671.1, from coordinate 306,169,293 downwards.
ACGGACTGGAATATATGAGATCCCCCCGGGTTGGAGAATAGCACCGAGGAAGCAGTGTGGCATTCTTCCTATTTAAAGAACGCAACATTCGTGATTTATCTCTGCGTCATTTCGTGCAAAGCGATACACGAAACGCTTTTCTGAAACTGTATGGTATGCGTGCTGATCTCGGGTGTGAAACTATAACACAATGCACAGATCAGTGAATAATTTCGAGCTACCGGATTGGATATATCCTTCCGATCAAACCATCCGGAATTTGATTAGGAATTCGGAATGATTTCTGTCTGGAATCTAGCTCTAATGCCACCAGAGCCGTCTTAAGACCACTCGGGGCCCCTGGGCACAACTGAACTTAGGGGCCCCTATAATTGAACAGGTACAAATTGCTGTAAAGTAGGATAATCTAAAAATCCCCAACATCAGGGAACCATCTACACCACTTTGAGATTGATTTAACTATGTGGAAGTATTAAAAATACTGTAGAAATCAAAATATATGGAGCAAAATTTTATGTTTCCTTCATTGTAATTGTCTAGGTACCGTCGAAAAACGGAAGATAATTTTGATAGATCTTAAAAAGATATTAGCATTTCTGACCAATTTGACCAAAATTGGCAAATGGCCTAACACACTATATGCGGTTGTGGGAGTTCGAACTCAGGTGAGCTGCGTATAGAGTTGCGTTATTTGCTCCCTAAATGATATAATCTGACCTTCATTGATCTAAGTCTAAGACGATATTTGAGGCAGAAGAGTGCCTCCGTCAATAATGAGGAATGATGGAGTAAGGGGGGTTAAACGTCAACACTACAATGTCGACGATTCATTCAATAATTGTCCTTACACTATGACAATCAAGGAAAAATATTTAGCAATATGCCAATAAAATCCTATTTGTTAATAGATGACGACTACGTTATTTACAAAAGTTACATTGATTCGTATAATGTTGTTCTCAATTTCTTACTGTTCCTGATATGATGCAGCTGGATAAAGTCCATTGCCAGCTTTAAAAAAGCCACATTTTTTTCAATCATGATTCAGCTACATTTACAGATGACAATATTGAATGTTGTAGCCATTGAAATCCATCGATTTTATGTCAAATCATTGTGTGATTCGAGGTTCATCCATTTTAGATATTCGCATTTTTCGCCGCAGAAATAGAACGATTCTTTGAAATAGTGTCTCTTCCTGCAAAAATTGTTGGTGAAGTAGATTTTTGTTACATATTCTGACAGAAGTTTTGTGCTTTCTTTTGTAGTAAACGGTTCTGAGAGGCAAAGATAGCAAACAAGTACATTATAAGTAATAATAATATTTTCATATTTAACGAATTAGTATCTCAAAGCCGGTGCCAGTAGTTAAGTGGCAAGTCTAGGGTTTTGATGGTAAAGTCGCCTCTCTGGTGTCGGTGATAGGCACTCAGTACAGAAAGAGACCAAAGGAAAAAAATAATAACAATAATTAGCCCTTTCACCTTTCGAAAGTACAAATATTCAATACCTTCATTGTTACTTAAACAAATAAACATAGCAAAACATCAAAATTACTCGAACCTATTAATATGAGCAACTCAATTCATTTCAGTAATTCACTACCACTACTTTAAGGAGTTCATTCATAATCAGAGATACAACCATCTACCAACGAAGCTCATCAAAGACGACAATCAAATGCTATATCACTTAGTCTGCAATATTATACAAAATGTAAACTCAAGCATAAATGAATAAAAAATTGAATTTAAAAACATCATTTTAATACCAGTCGAAATAGTAAACACATCGAATGCATGCTGCACAAATCCTCGACTACCTACGGAATACGTTCCATTTGAGCCAGTATATTCTGATTCCTGATTCTGGCGGCCTTTAATATTTTTGATAGGGCGGATTGTCGTACAAAAATAACATAATTGGTACTGTACCAGATTACGACGGCATAGTGGAAAATGCCTAATCTGGCCGCGAAAGTATATTGAGACTTAAAGAAGTCCAGGATTCATTTAGAGGTTTTCATGTAGATTTGTCCATTCACACACACTGAATTCGCATCGGCAATTTTCCAACAGCTGTGTAGTCAGCAAATTTAAAAACTGAAATCTCAGCAAAGTGAGATTTATTTGCTGATTTTCGGTGAAATATTTTGCGAGTATTAGCTATCAAACGTCACTTTTACTGCGATCTCAGCAAAAAAAATTTTTACTGAGATCTCAGCTGTTGTGATTTCGGCAAAAGATGTGAAAAAAGCTGAGATGCAGCAGAAAAAATTAAGTGTGCAATCCCTGATGTAATGAAGAAATGAAAATTTGCCACATGCGCGGATCGCTTGCCAAACAAGGATTGTGTACCGAATTTCGGCATCTTCCTCTTCCACTTTCTGTACAACTTTCTTGTACAAATTTTGCCACCTTGTTTGTTGCCGCTCCTGGTTGGTGCCTTTCGAACTTTCTATATGTTGTAGAAAACATTTCATTGTTTTTGCTCAAAATGAATTGAAACTTGAATAGAAATGTTGGGCTGACGTTTGAATTAGTCCAATATCATCCTCGTTCCCTGCCGTTGCCATCACTTCGCTTGATTGTCTGATGCTCTTAAAATGTCACATGGGTTAAGGTGCAATGTGTAAATACGAGCAACTGATCCATTATTACCCACACGCTATAGAGTTGCAAACAATTGAGTGCTGCTATTTTTTTGGAACAAAGCCTTCAGAATGATTCTAATTCACCCTAAGTTGGGGGCCCCTAAAAGCCTGGGGCCCCTAAAAGCCTGGGGCCCCTGGCCCTGGCCCAGGGTGCCCATGCGTAAAGACGGTACTGAATGCCACTACTGATTTCGAAACCCATTGAGACGGAATGGGTGTTTTACTTGAATTGGAATCATCACACATATCTATATATTCATATAAATATATAGCAATTATAGCAATTCAATGAAAAAACCTGTTTGAATCCACCTAATGGTTCTAGTGTGGATTTCTCATTTCTCCAAACCAAGATTGCATGGCTAGCTATGTTCAATATAATAATGGAAATGTCTATTATATTCTTAGAACACCTTGCACCTACATACAATGACTCGCTGTCCACGAACTTGATGAGCTACGTGTCGACGCTGAAGCACTTGAAGTAAATAACATATAGCGTACTTAATTAGATTAATCAGTATTATTTCAATGGAATTTTGTTGCTAACTTATTTTGGTGTGGCGGGGCTGTTAAAATCCAGAATACCTATTTAAGTAAAAAAATGAGTTGGAAGTAGTTGATGATTTTATGAGTAATGGCAAAACCTTTCTACAGATTCATCATGATGTTTTTCTACTGCTGTTTTAAGTAACCGCAATGAGCTATTTCAAGTAGTATCTGGCTAATTACTAGAGTAAAGTTGATTTCTAATGCTTCAAACGTTGCAGGCTTATTCACATAGATTTTCGACTTCGCATAGCCCCATAGAGAAAAGTCTATAAGTGAGGTATCGCCCGATCTAGACGGTCAACTGACAGTTCCACGGGAAGAAATTAATGCTCACCGAATTTCTCACGTGATCATTCCACTGTTACATTACTTGTGTGACACGTGGCGCCGTCTTCTTGGAACCAAACTTTGTCAAGACTACTGGCTTCGGGCAGTAAGCAGTCTGTCAAAATGCTTTTAATGCAAGACTTCCGTAAAATACGCCCATTTGTTTTAAATGACAAGCCAAGTTGTTGAGAATGGTGTCAAATAAATTCATCGTGATCATTGTGTTCACTCTCGGCAACCGCAGCTATGTTTTCTGTTAACTGGTTTCAAAGTTAAATTTATAACTATGGACGGACTAGAACAAATACTACATTTGCGTCAAAAGACAACACTTCACGTGCATTATCCTCTAACCCAACAATGAAATTAAAAGTAATGAAATTTTGAAAATATAAATATAGGTACAGTATATATTTATATTTTCAAATGAAATATTACATATCTTCGATTAAATTGCCAAAGAAAAGTGATGCTTCAAAATTTAAGATCGAGAACCCTAAACACTAGGAAAACATAACAATAATGAGACTCTTATGTAGCTATATTATGGAGAATTTAGGAATTTAGGATTCCTATTAAGGGGCTCATGAACATTTAAAACATTAAAAACTAAATCGATTATAATTTATAGTTTGATAAACTTATGGTTGGATTAGAACAACGTAGAAACTAATTTCAAAAAAAAGAGGACGAAACAATGAAATTATGGACATTAAAACTAGATACGGTTGATACGCTTACAATATATAATTAACTATCCTTGCTTTAAGGTATTGCTTTAACTTGGTTTTGAAAATGTTTAAATTGGTAATGAGCTTCAGTTCGTTGGGTATTGCATTGTAAATTGACGGACCATGAAACATTATACGGCTTTGACCTAAATTAGAATGAGCCCTTACTCGAAGCAATGAATAAGCTTGCCTAGTATTCTGGTATCGAATGCCGACGGATATTGGGAGATTATGATGGATGCCTGGTTGATGAAGGAGTTTATGGACAAACACAATTGTTTGCATATCACGGAGTGCTAAGAGAGGTAGAATGCAATGGAAATTTGTAGAGTAGAGCTGTAATGTGGGATGTAGATGGGGAAGCTTGTATATGGTTTTTAAACATCGATTTTGTAGAACCTGAATGCCCTTTAGCTTGGACTTCGGTGCTTGACCCCAAACAATTAAAAGGTAAAGAATATGAGAATGGACACATGCGAAGTAAAATTTCAATAAAACTTTCCGTGGGACAGTTACCCGAAGCATGAGGCGTGCAAACATTTTCCCCTAACGGTGGCACGTGCCCATATCACTATTATTATAAGGCAAAGGAATCATCGAGCTACGATTTTAAAGCCTTAAAATTCAATTCAAGATTGTTGAAATTTACTAATAGTTCCAGTTTGGCAGAAAAAACGTCTCATTCTCTTAAAACACTGGTTAACTCTATGGATTGATTGTTGTAAAAAACATCTGCCTATGATACTAGTATACACGTTTTACTGTGCGCAGTTGTTCCACGGACGTTAACCAAACTTATAAATTATGCCGACACAAGCAGATATGGAGAAATAACCCGCTGCCAGTTGCGCATATCAAAAACAACGTTTCCCTGGTGAAGCATAAGCGTAGATCCACATCCTCGCTACACGACACAATCATTTTTGCAGCATTTTCCATTGCACCAGCTGCTGGTGGCTCGTGTGCTGAAATATTGCATAATTTAACGCTTCATTATGGTCGCCAGCAGCTTTATCACTTCTCATTTAAATCAAGGATGAGATTCATGCATAGAATTTTAATTTATCCACGGTTCATATAGTAGTTATACGCAAAGTAACTACAGTTAGCTGCGTTTGCAGGATGGTTTTGTCGTTGATAAAAAGAACATTCGCTTCGAAGCTTGTGCGATAGACCACCGTGCAACTTTTTGAGTGCATGTCATCTGCAGCTGAAAACGCATTGTTTAACCATGCTCTGGTTCTAGATATTGTGTCTCATGGATCAGCTTGCATTATTAATGTAATTACATATTGTAGAAATCAACATTAATACGATGAATCTCGGCAGATGTGTTTCTAGCAAAAGTAGATTTTATTTCGATGTATCAACACTCCACGGTTATCTATAATTCTTGTGGAAAAAATAAACAAAGAATGAAAATTTAAAGTGAAGTGTTGCGCTGCGATTTTCGAAGACGGTTCTGTTTTCTTAACTCCTTTATTCAACGGTGAGTTATAAAAATCCTATCGAGATAATTCAATTAAATTCGGTCCAGGTGAAACTAATTGGTAACTTACATTTAGTGCCTTCCTAAAACTAGCACAACCACTGTCCGTTCGGTAGGATGATATTCTGAGTTCTGAATATAATTTATATAATAAGTTCAAAGTTATTTGAGTTAATTAGTCGTACCTTTTCAGATAACTAATACTGTTAGCAAATCCCTTCTCAGCGAATCTGTTGTTCACTCTTTTAGGTTAGCTAATTTAGAAATTAATTATAAGTATTTACAAATGTACATTTAAACTTTTCATAATTACCTACATAAGCTTTTAGTTGTAGGATTCGTATTCAAGGTGTAACCAGATATATTGGAATAAGCCTTAGAATAAAAATAGATTTAATTTAGCACTAATCAACGCGCGTGTGTTAAGGCTTCCGGATTTCTTCTGCCAATGTCAAGTCGCCATGTCAACAGCTGTCATGTTACTTTTTTGTAAAGGGCGCGTGCGGGCTTGATCGCTCACATGAAGATTTGTTCGGATTTTATATTTGTTCGGGTGAAGGTTGAGGAGATGGTTGTGTGCCATACACCCCACTTAAAATCAAGAATACCTATTTAGGTAAAAAAAATGGATTCGATTAGGTTGACGTTTTCAGAGTAATGATACAACCTTTCTATATGATAGGCAAAAAGTAAGTATTATGATGGTACAAGTATGTGGGAAATTTCTAAGTGACGTACTAATCAACCTGTAACTGCAGAACCGAAAGACAAATTGTATTAAATTCAATAGTAGCCAATTGAAGCATTGCTTCAATCATTTCAAATTTGGTAGATGGTGGAAATCGGTCAATAATTTTCTGGGAAATAGATGGGAAATGAATTCTGAACAGTGGCAAGTTCTCCGGGGCATCAAGATCGCCCTAACCCTAATAGAAATGTACAGTAACAAAACCATGTTTTTCACTGTGGCAGTACGGTAATTTTACAATAATTTACAGTAAATTCAAGTGTTATACTACAATACAAAAACAATAAACTTTAACGTTTCTACAGTAAATTTCAGTGTAAAATCGAGGGTGGTTATATATCTTAACCTATTATTGCCCTACTTTTTTCAATCACATCATAAATTGAGTTTTCTGCCCGGAAAAAATGATGTGGTCATTCCAGTGAAATTATCTTGAGATATCGTAATCGCCACGATTGAACTTTTCAACAAAATGTAATGTATGTAAATTCAGAATATCTAATTTACAAAAATTCGTTTTTTTTTATATTGACAAAAATGTGTAACCCCTTAAGGGAAAATTGAATAAAAACTAAACATAAAAACCGGTTTAACCACTCTAACTTCTCTACACGTATTCTGCAAGATTATATATGAACAATATTAACTCATTGATAATGTCTGTTCTGCGTTATTGCTTGAGTAATAGGAGTTATTCTTAGCACCTACTATATATAGTAGGTTGAGCAATAATGGGTCAACATTTAAAAGTTGATTTTTTCCATACATTTTTTTTCTCGTAAACAATAAAATTTAATGTGAATTTACTGTATCAGTTTTTTGCTGAACACTAAAACTGATTGTTACATAAAATTGTACTATAAATCTACTGCGACTAACTAAAATATTTATTGTTTTATGAATGTTTGTAGGGCTATTGAAAAATTCTATCCGGGAGGTGCCCAATGTGATCAAAACGACTACAGACCTGCAAATCCAAGTAATTTAACACCCATTTTGATAAGTTATGCACCATTCACCAGTACCTGTTTATATGGGGATTTACTGTATGACCGCACTTCTCAGCCAGTACCTGCGGAACCGGATGTCGGATCACAATTAAATTCAATAGCAACCTATGCCTTTCATCTGCGACTAAGTTTGAAAAAATCGGTTCGATCATCTCCGAGCAACCGATGTGCGATTGTTGGTCACAAGCATACAGAGATACACTCACGAACGCACACAAACACGAATTTGTTAACGAGTCGATTTTCAGAGTGATTGCATAAACTTTCTATAGGAGTAAGACAAAAAGGTTTATTTGGGAAATTCGTGTGTGATCGGATTCTTTTACTCATAGCTTCGGAACCAATACTTCGTATAAATAAAATTCACTCAATGTGAATACTGTACCCTTCATTTATGACTAAGATCATGAGAATCGAGTCACCAATATATGAGAAACAGGTGCGAATCTAATTTGAAACTTTGCCATTTCCTCGGAGCTTCCGAAATCCTCAACGATTCTCAATGTGGTCAAAGAGACTTTTATTTTCAATTAGTGATCAAGATAAAAAAAATTAGAGTAATGTAAACCTCATTTCATTTAGTTTTGCATCATTTAAATATAATGATTTAAACCGGTTTGTATGAGAATGTCGCATGTGACCGCATACTTCAACCCGTAACACAGGAACCAGAGCTCCGATTCCGATGGAATTTAGTAGCAGTCAATAGGAATGTTTTAGCTTTCATTTGAGTCTAAATTTCGAAAAAAAAATCGAATAGGACATTTCTGAGAAGCAGATGTGAATTAAAATCAGGAACTTAGCCACTTTCCCGTAGCATCCGGTCCCGCCGAAGGTGTCCAAAGTGGTCAATGTGGGTTTTATTTGGCATCAGTGAGCTGAAGCTATAAATCCATGGAATTTAGAACACGTTTTATGATGTTTTGCATCTTTTAGATAACATTTATATAGGGATTGCACACGTGACCGCACTCTTCACTCCGGAACCGGAACTCTGAATCAAATCAAATGAATCAATTCAACATCAAACGGGGAAACGCTGTACCGTAAACCGGGGTGACATTGATCACATTTTGAAGTAATGATTACATAATTTTAGACGCAACACATTTTTTTAAAGTTTAGTATTTTTAAACCATGTACTGATGTATGGAGAACAAGATTGGATGGTGTTACCTAAAATTGTCCGCTTACAGCTATTTTTCCAAAAATGATTTCAAGTTGAAGTCCGTTTTCGTATTCCGGGGTGACTTTGATAACCTGCATGTTCACCCACATTAAGTTATTGATGACAATGTTTTTCATTCAAATGTTTGTTTAAACTAATTCTGGAAAGGTACTCATTGTTAAATAGATGTTAATTGGTATTATACAAAGTATTTCAATGTACTGTAAAATTCGAGTAACCAAAATTCGTATAATTAGTGTCCAACTAGAATAAAAGATTCAGAAAAGCTTTAAAACCACTAAAATTGTTTATTTCAGTACTTTATCAATATACAAAAAGTTTCATCCATTTTAACACGCTGGAATATTGAACAATAAAAAAATGTTGCGAATTTTAGCTTAAAATAATTTGAAATAATTGCCAACTAGTTTCACATAAATTGTATTTAAAATAAACAAACTCTTAAAAGTAAATTTGGCACATCCCACTCTAAAGGAAAATAAAAAATCGCTTGTAATTTATTACTCTTGCACAAATCTGAGATTTATTAGGTTTATAAAAAATAGACACTTTACGAAGCTTCGTAAAAATAAGGTAAAGTCAAATTTCGGTTTTTTGTAGTTTTTGTGCCCAAAAACCGAACAATATGCTCAAAAAGTATTACAAAGCAGTATTTAATAAGTTTAGAATGAAAAATGACATAGTTCTACGTTTGATTGTAATTTTACATGATGTTGGATTTCGTAAATCGCGTAATTTTACTCCACATATGGCATTTGCTTTTAGTGTTGATAAGTGTAATTTTGTGGCACTGCGCGTGTGAAGTATACCTTTCATGTAAAATTAAACGGTACCCGGTTATATCTCGTAATTTCATGAATTACGGTTTACTAAATTATGTCACGTTTGGAATTACATCAGCGATTAAATTCATATTTTTGGTGTTTACTGAGGGCTTTAACCACACACCAAAAATATGAATTTAATCGCTGACCTAATTCCAAACGTGACACAACAACAATTACAACTGATGGCAAAAAATCAAACTACAACTTTTGTAATTACGAGCATATACAATATATTTTATTATTGTTATTCATATTATAACTTCTTATAAATTATTTAGCAAATTATTATCCATAAACATGGGAAACATGCTCCACTTTCTGCAGTAAAGATATTTTCCGTTCAGCCATTAGATTAAAAAACACAATTTATGAAAATACTTGCATTTCTAAATCCAATTATTCGAATCCAATCGTGCACTAGCTCGCTTACCGCAGATGAAAAAGTTTTTCACCGCCGAGCATGAGAGCCATGACAAAGTTATACGCTTGACTCAGACCCACTATAAAAAGTGACAAATTGAAATCATTAAAATATATTATACAGGAACCATCCTCCATGCCCACAGTCTGTGTGAGTGGATTGTATGATCAGAAGGCAAAAAAAATCAAGGTGCAGATGAGATAAGTGAGTAAGCGCAAATGTGGGTATAAAGCGCAAACGGGAAACGAGAAAAAATATGAAAAGTTGAAAGGAATTAGTGTCAAGAGTCGTTAGAGATTCAGTGGGATGCTCTAAATCACCGTCGAAGGGAAAGGATGACAAAAAATCAGAACCTGTGAACTTGCATCAGTTCAGACTAGGAGTAAGTGTTTGAAATATATTTTACGTCGCGTTGTACTGTTACATTACCTCCCACGCTGAGTGCACTGTCAGATGTAGTTTCACATCACCTGGAAAACAGTTCTAGGTAGCACATGGTCACGTTCTAGCTTTAACGGTAATGATTTTCAACAAGTACTCGAATATAATGGAATTCAAATATGTCAAGATAAAATTACATCAGATGCCAAATGGAAGATGCACGCACTATTTTGAGAAAAAGATGCTACGTGTTTATATGTCAAAAGTAACAGTTCAGCTTCACTGGAAATCATCGTTACTAGATTTGAGTTCGCTATATTTTTACCTTTGTCATATAGATACACAATGCCTATGAAAATCGATAAACTAACCTAATCCCGGTTCAGAGGGCCGGGTGTTGTATACCATTCAACTCAGTTAGTCAAGGTCGGAATTAGAGATGGTCGGGTTCGGGTTTTGTAAATTTAAATTTCTTGGGCTCGGCTCGGGTTTTCAAATTTGAATTTCTCGGGTTCGGGTAGGATCCAGGTTTTTTTAAATTTTAAACTTTCGGATTCGGGTTTTTCGAATTTGGAATTTTCGGATTCGGGTCGGGTTCGGGTTTTGAACAGATCACATCCAGCAATTTCTTGACGCTGTTTGCATCTACATACAACATCCAGCCTCTTGTTGTAGTATTAACTTTATTTACTTTACTTTACTTTCGTGATACGAAAGGATGACATACTAAATTTTACCACCTTTAAATCGCTAGAATTCGTTATATATTCTGATGCTCAACTATTGTATTTTTTATTCATGTATAACATTTCTTCTCTTCAGATTCGCAAACTGTCCGCATTATTTTATTTTTTAAACGAGTACTCATGAGAGAGCATTCAACAATAAGTGTTTAGCGTCTAAAGTCTCTGTGCGATTTATTTTTTATTATAATCATCAATAAACCAAGTCAATGTAAATTTATCGGAATATATATTGGTTCAAGCAAATAGAAATCTACGGGAAGTAAAAACAATCTATCAACGATGGCACTCATATGATAATAATATACTAGCGCCACTATCAAATCAGTGGTACATATATAAATCAAGTACTTTCTGTCATGTTTTGCCCCCAGGCTAGGCCGTTACATGATCCAGATTCCTTCATGAAAATACCTGAATTTCCACTATTTTAAGGAATTAATCTTAAAAATATTGTGTGGTTTGTACAAGCCATGAGCGGCTTTGTAGAAGTTTGTAGTCGTTCCGAGAAATCTATTGGATATGTCGAAGCATCTCTACTGGCCCGCATACCATACTAGCTAATGATGTGACACCAAGAACGCGTCAGAGAATCTTGATTGACACCCTCCGACACAAGTTTAAATTTGACCGTACCAACCAGTAACGTGGGTGACATCGTGTAAACTGTCGAATACCACTTGCCAATAGACAGTGCTTAACTTAATATACGTGTAATAAATTATACAAAACTACTCTTACAGAAATGGTTTTCGATAAAAAAAAAATGGAAATTTTAGTTAAGTACGACGGGCTGTTTGAATCTGTCATCATTATGCCTTTTGTTTCCCCATCCCGATCAGAAACACATAACAAAAATATTTTAAAACTGTATTTCGTTTTGTTACTTGTTATAATTTTTTGTTATTTTAACTACTAACGAGAAGAAAATTTATAGCATAACCTTGTTATTCTATTCTGATCGGGATGCGTTAGCCGCCGATTTACCCTACCTTCCGGTTAAGATATCGACAATTTATAAGTTTCTAAGAACATTCCAAATGCGACGTTTAATAATAGTAAATATCAATTCCAATTCCTCTCGCCAGTAATTTGTTTTGCCATAGGCAGATATAGTTGGACACGTATGGTGCGACTTCAGGTTCGAGTAATTCTATAATAATTTTGGATGAGCCTTGGATGATTCTTTTGGATGAGCCTTGAATCCAGCTCGGGTGCCTAAAATTAAAAATTAACAAGACCGGTTCAGATCGGGTTTTTCGAATTATATATTTTCTGGTTCGGGTTTTTAAATTTTCAAATTATCGGGCTCGGTTCGGGCTTGGGTTTCACAAAATTTTCATTTTCGGGTTCAGGTCGGGCTCGGGTTTTCCTGTTTTAAAATGTTCGGGCTCGGGTCGGGTTCGGGTTTTTCACATTTTAATATTTCAGGTTCAGGTCGGGTCCGGCTTTTTTCAAATTTCAAGCTCTCGGGTTCGGGTCGTGTTCGGGTTCGGAAAAATTGAAACCCGACCATCTCTAGTCGGAATATGCTTGTGTGTATGAGTGCATCATTTAAACTCAAAATTTTCTCAGGGACGGCTAAACCGATTTGCACAAACTTTGTTTCAAACCAACGGTTTAACGCCACCAAAAGCTTTTATTGATTTTTTGTCAAGCTCAAAATAGCATCATGGAATCGCACAAATAGAAACTAACGCAACGGCTCTACTGGACGGATGCACGAGATGCTCTTTGTTGACTCAACTCTGATCATCGGAAATTTGTAACTGTACGAATCAGTAAGATGTTGAACTTGACGGAGCCACATGAAAGATCCCATCAAAATTGAACTTCGCCGACAAGTATACAAAATGGCAAAAGCTTCCAGACCTGGCTCCTACAAGTCGTTGGTTTCATTTACTGGATTTCCTGTATGGGCCCCAAAGTGCATTTGCCAAATAATGTGTCAAAATTTGGCGAAACAATGAGAGAGAAGCGTCTGCGTGCACGTCGAAAAACGTGCGATATTCAGATGGGAGGAATATCCAAGTTGGAAGCGGTCGCTACCTCACTTGGCCCAGCTAAATCCCAGAAAATCTCTAAGCAGCCTATCGAAAACACTCCACTGTGCCTTAAGGAGCTAACGGAAGCGGAGCTGGCTGTATTGAAATTCGTTCAACATTACGAGTTTGTCAGAGATATCCAACATCTACGAACATCAAATCCATTACCCTAGAAGAACGTGCTGCCGAAAAATAGTTCGTTGTACAAGCTTAGCCCGGTTCTTGAGGCAGATAGGTTAGTGCACATGAAAGGGCGTATAGATAGTTGCGAATTAGTGTAAAAGTGCACGAAATGCCCGATATTGCTGCCCAAGGGCCATCCAATTTTAGATCTTATCACCGCCGACATTCACCAGCGATACTGTCACATGGATCACCAGACAACACTCAACGAAATAAAACGTATGTTTTATATTCCTAAGCTTTGTTCGGTGTAAAATAGTGTACGTGAGAGATGCCAGCTCTGCAAAACCCTCAAGGCTACACCAGTCGTACCTGCAATGTCTGCTTTACCCATTCATGCAATAAAAGTTTCCTGTCGCCTATTTTCATACTGTGAGGTTAGGCTTCTCCAAGTCTCGATAGCAAGAACACGGGGATATGTGTTTCGATGCTTCAAGCTAAAAACATGTTTTATTAATTTATGCATAGTAGGCGTGTTTACATTTCAACTTACAATTTTGGTGAAAACCCCGTATCGATGGACAGGATCGTTTCAAATTGGAAATCTTGCTGTGTTCAAGGTCTATTAGAGTAAGTTCACTATTAGAGTTAGGTTAGGTTTAAGTTCATCTTTTAGCTTTATGCTTTAAGTTAAATACTCACTGCAAGTAGTATCTAGGATTTTATCTAGAGTTTAGTCCACGAATTCCTTTGGACTGTGATTTCTATTCAGTTTACCTATCTTTTAGGATTAGGCTGGTTCCTAGGTTTAAGTTTAAATTAAGTAGATATAATTAGCACTAAGTTTACCTAGATTATAAGTTTAAACCATAGATATACTCACTAGCACTGTAGAAATAGATTAATTATCTAGTATTAAGTAATTAACCGCGTAGCCGACAAACTCAAACGAGAGAAAAATATAATATAGAGTGTGCAGGCCGAGCTGGTGACGACTATAGGTTCAATTTCGCTGTGTCACCTAGTTGACATTTAACTTCATCCAACAGGGCAGTAGAGCTCTCGCTAGTGGGGGCGCGATGTGCTTGACGCGTCGCTGTAACAGGGTGTTTCGTCGTCACATTCCCCCACCCGTGAACCTTGGTGATCGTCTGACGGCTCCGTTTGATCATTACCAGGTTTACTACTCTTCGCGACGTCCAAAACAGCCAACTGAATCGCTGATCTCCGCATAACGCCTGCTGTAGTTTGTACTATTGCTTGACGAACTTTTCCGTCTCTCCCTTGGATAACCTGAACGACGCGTCCACGAATCCACTGGTTCTTCGCCGCTCCGCCTACTGCCAATACCAAGTCGCCAACCTGAAGATCTTTTGTGTTTTCGAACCACTTGCACCTTCGAGTAATTACCGGGAGATATTCCTTGATCCATCTCTTCCAAAATTCGTTGGTAATGAACTGTGCTAGCTTCCAGCTGCTCCTAAGTGTCGCGGCACTACCACTCACGAACTCGGATGGTATATTTTTGGTACCAGTAGAGCTTCCCAGTATAAAATGGTTAGGTGTGAGCGCTTCTTGGTCTGCCGATTCTAGCGGGATATATGTGAGTGGACGACAGTTCACCATTGCTTCGGCTTCGTAGATAATTGTCTCTAAAGTTTCATCGTCTGGCTTACGGGGCGCATCCGAGATCGATCCTATCGCTGTTTTGACCGATCGAACGAGGCGCTCCCAAGCTCCTCCCATATGTGGTGTAGCGGGTGGAATGAACTTCCAACGGGTTTGTGCACTAGTGAATGTTGAAGCTAACGCATTATTCCGTGCCGTGATTTCGTTTTGTAGCTCTCTGCTGGCTCCTTGGAAGCACGTAGCATTATCGGTATGGAACTCCGCCGGTGGTCCCCGACGAGCAACGAAGCGCCTGACTGCCATGATACACGACTCTGTGGATAAGCTATGAACCACCTCCATGTGGACTGCCCTTACTGTTAGGCAGGTGAACAGAGCGATCCACCGTTTTACCTGGCTTCTCCCGACCCGCACGAATACCGGACCGAAGTAGTCCAATCCGACGAAAGTGAATGGTCTTACAAATGGCGTAACGCGGCATGGGGGAAGTGGAGCCATGGCTGGCACTTTCGGTAGTGCTTTCGTTATCCGGCATTGAGCACAGTTCTTAATTACCATTTGTATGAGAACTCGTAGTCTGGGTATTTCGAACCGTTGGCGCATCTCATTGACAACAGTTTCGCGATTGGCATGGCGGAAGCGGCGATGATACCAGTCTGTAATAAGGAACGTAGTTAGGTGTTGCTTGGGGAGAATTGTTGGGTACTTAGCTTCGAACGGTGCAAACGCGGCAGCACCGCTGCGACTGCGCATTCTGAGGATCCCTCGTCTATCAAGAAATGGCCAAGCTTTATAGATAGTGCTATTTTTTGGCACAATCGCGTGTTCAGTTTCGGGATCACCTTGGGTTCGCTTTAGCAAAGCGATTTCCTTAGGATATGTCTCCATTTGCGCTAATTTCCATAACGCCTCTTCCGCAGCAGCAAGTTCGTCGCATTGGAGGATACCCAACTGCATCTGCAAACCGTGTGTTTTGTGTTTCAAATTGCTTATGAACCGGAGCACAAATGCCATTGACCGTTGAAGTCGTACCCATTGGCTGTAACGAGCGACATCTATCAACGGTGTTGGGTTGCTATGGAGGTGAACATGACGTAATTCCTCTTCTGTCGTCGAGACTTGCTTTGTTTTAGGCCACATTCCTTCCGGCTCGTGTAGGAAACATTGGCCTCTAAACCAGGCTCCGTCTGTTGGAAGGTTTGGGCCGCTTTTCCACTTGGTTGCTTCATCGGCGGCATTCAGTTTAGAAGGCAGCCATCTCCACTCTTTCTGGTCAGTTGACGACAGTATTTCACTGACTCGGAAGGCAACGAACTTGTTGTATCTGCGGTGGTCGGACGTGATCCATGCCAGAACGGTTGTTGAATCGGTCCACAAATATCTTTGATGGATATCAAAGGTGTGATAGTTCTGAATGGATTCCAGATAGCGAACCCCAAGAACCGCCGCTTTCAATTCAAGTTTAGGAATTGTAAGCATCTTCAGGGGGGCCACTTTAGATTTGGCACCGATCAACGATACTTCAATTCCCGTCTCAGAGGCCAAGCGAAAGTAGGCCACGCAGGAATACGCTGCCTCACTAGCGTCGACAAATACGTGAATCTGAAGGTTGTTCTTGTATGGAGAACGAAAGTAGCAGCGGGGAATGCGAATTGTGTTTAGCTGCGGAAAGAGATCCGTCCACTGTTTCCAGCGCTGATAAAGGTCGATGTTAATCCGATCATCCCATTCGGATCCGGATGCCCATATGTCTTGCATCAGTATTTTCCCGTGCACAAGAAAGAAGCATATAAAACCCAACGGGTCGAACAAGCTCATTAGTACTTTTAGTACTTCACGTTTGGTGGGAATATAATTCTCGGCTAGGATTGGTTGAAGGTCATTACGAAGCGCAAACGAGTAAGTGAATACGTCGTCCTTTGGTATCCAGCGCATCCCGAGAACTGATTCTGCATTCTCTTCTTTGTCCAGCAGCAAGCATTTTGAATCTTTGGCTGGGATTTCGCCAATACCCTTTAGGACGTCTATTGAATTGGACAGAAAGTTCCGCAACTCAAATCCGCCTTTTAGGTGCACTGCTTTAACGTCGTTGACTACTTCTATTGCTTCCTGTATGGTTGGGAAACTATCCAGGTAATCGTCAACATAGTGTTTCTTCTGTATGGCAGTCGAGGCACGAGGATACTGTTCGGCAAACTCCTCTGCGTTGATGTTTTTTACGTATTGGGCGGACGCGGGAGAGCACGTCGACCCAAATGTAGCTACGTCCATTACGTAGATCTCTGGCCGATCGGTGGGATTTTCGCGCCAGAGGAACCGCTGTGACTGACAATCCTGTTCTCGTATTTTTATCTGGTGGAACATCTCCTTGATGTCTCCACAAACGGCTATCGGATACTGGCGAAACTGACTTAGAACAGTGGGCAGGGGCGTCAACAAGTCCGGTCCTTTGAGGAGCTGTGAATTAAACGACACGCCGTCGGTCTTTGCTGCAGCATCCCAGATTAGCCTGATTTTACTTGGCTTTTTGGGATTAATAACTACTCCCAGCGGTAAATACCACACCCTCTTGGAATCCGCAGTCGACAACTCGAACTTGTTTGCCTTATGAGCGTATTTTTTTTCTTTGTATTCCGCTATCAGCTTACTAACACGCTGTTTCAGCAGGGGTTCCTTTTGCAGCTTCCGCTCTAATGACTGCAGACGGCGCATGGCCATCGGATAGTTATTCGGAAAGTTCAGGTCGTCAGTTTTCCACAAAAGTCCGGTCTCAAATCCGGATGCAGTTCGCCGTGTAGTTTCTTTTAACAGCCGTCTGGCACGTTGATCCTCCTCCGATTCTAAGATTTTACCAGGGCAGAGTACTCCCATGTTTTCTAAAGTGAAATAGTCTCGCAGTTGCTCGTTGAGCACAAAGTCAGAATCTGCAGCTTCGGCGGTATGAAAGTTGACAAACGTATTTGTTTTGCTTGGTACACATCCATATATACCCCATCCGAGCCTACACTTTGCTGCAATGGGTTCTCCAGACTGACCTTGTCGTACTTTAAGCGGAACACCCAAACGTAGGTTATCTAAACCGATAAGAAGTTTTGGTTGGACAAGTTCATAATCTTTCACCGGCAGTCCCCGAAGGTGAGGAAACATCTGCGATAGTTCGTGATACTTCAATGTTTGGGAAGGGAGAACGAGACTACTGACGGTGCGGGCATTAAGTAACTTGTATCTAGTGGCGCAGGAATCGCCTGAAATGTTTAACTGAACTTTTTGCGATAGCGATTCTTCACGTGTAACATTGCCTGTCCACCGCAATGTCAGTGGTTCTGGTATTCCAGCTAAACCTAGTTCTTCTGCGACAGCTTTCTCCAACAGTGTCAACGACGATCCTTCATCTATGAAGGCAAAGATCGGTCTGGATCGTTTTCCTCCGTACAGGACTACGGGTATTATGCGAAAAAAAGGAAACATATCTGTCATAGAGGTAGGGAAGGTGGCGGAAACGTTAACTGAATGAGCAGTAGAGCACATCTGGTGGAGAAGGGAGTTATGCTTAAGACGACATCCCTCTATATCGCAACCTTGCCATGATTTGCAGGGCCATTTTCCGTGATTGTTGAGGCAGGTTCGACATAGACTTTTCTGTTGAACCAATTTCGAACGTTCCTCTACAGTCATCGCTTTGAACGTATTGCATTCAGCTACCCGATGACCTTCGCGATCACACACTGCGCATGGCCGACCAGTCTTGCGATTCACAGGAGACGAATTGGCGATGGGAGGAAGTGCCAAGTCAGATAGGTGAGTCTGGATATGGGCTCTCGTTCTCTGCCTCTCGTCTGCACCGGTGTATGGCAAATCAAACGTTACCTCACTAGCAGCCGTGACTAATCTAGACATAAAGCTGCCGAAAGTTCGCAAAGTAGGTGTAGCATCGCGGTTCTTGTACATGGCCCACTCCAATCTCAACGTACCCGGTAATTTCTCCGCCAGTTCTTGCATCAATACTGGGTTTGAAAGGTGATTTTCTTGTTGTGCAGCCACAAGATGGTCCACGAGATTTTGAACGGCTAACCCAAACTCCATTATAGTTTCCAATCGATCGTATCTCGGGGCTGGAACATTTTTTATTTTCCCTATTAGCGATCGAATAAGAAGTTCAGGCCTGCCGTAGAGCGTTCGAAGCGTCTGGATCACATGTGTAACTCCTGAGGGCAGCAATAAGCGACTTCGTACTGATTCTAAAGCGCGACCCTTTAGGCTCCGTTGTAGACGTATTAGGTTTTCTGCATCGGAAAAGCCGCAGGTAGCAGTCGATTGTTCGAAGCTGCTAATGAATATGGGCCAGTCTTCAGGGTTACCGCTGAAGGGAGGGAGTTCCTTCCCCAAAACATGTCGAGCAGCTATTTGTTGCGTACCCAACATCGCAGGATGTCTTCCCGGTCTCGCATTGACCTGCGGCGATAATTGTGCTTGAGGGAATACCACCTGTTGAGCCCCATCAAGGGAAACGTTGTCGTAGTTTGAGGTCGGAGACGGAGGAATCGGGCGATCTCTGATGTGATCCTGTCCAGTCGCCCCGTCGGACGGAGGAATCGGGTGATCTCTGATATGATCCTGTCCAGTCGCTTCGTCCTTTACGCTTCCTGATGGGTCACTGGGAATCTCACATGATTTCGAATCGATTTTCCTACTGTCTCCTGATTCATTCCCAGTTGATCGTCCACCTTGTCTTCCTAGCCACGCGGATACCTTTTCCTTCGACCCAATTAATGATCCGGCTGTCGATCCGCCCTTGCTACTCGCTTCTGCTGCAATTTGCTGGAGGAGCTTCCGTTTTTGTTCTAGCGACTCTTGACGAATCAGTTGCTGCTTCGCTTGAAAAGTTTTGTCTTCCTCTAGTTTCAACTCTCGTAGTCGACGTTCCTCCTCCATTAGCATTTTCTTTTCGGCAATCTGGCGCTGCTTTTCTGCCATCTCCCGATTCCTGAGAGCTTCGTACTCCCTAGCTGCTTGTTCCTTTATAAATTGCTCCTCCTCTAGGATTTTCATATTTGCCTCTAAAAGAGCTGCACGAGTACTAGACGATGTGCTTCCTGGAGGTGGTGCAATCGTTTTTTTTACTCCGTTTAGATCCCACGCTTTTGGCTGACGTCTTCGAACTTTTACCGTCAGGTTTAGGTGGTTTAGGAATCAGTAGTGATTCCTGTCGTAGCGGTTCCCCCACCATGCACTCCTGGCACAAATAGGCGCGAGCTTTTATTGTTTCGTCCACTCCGGCACAAGTGAAATGCTCCCACATGTTGCAATTGTCGCATGCGACCATATTAGCATCTGCCGAATCGGGCCGGTTACATCGCCGGCAATGGAAACCGCTGAGGTTGTGAAGTCCTTCCATCTTCCGACCCACGTGCAAAATTCTTGAAGAATGTGAGGTTAGGCTTCTCCAAGTCTCGATAGCAAGAACACGGGGATATGTGTTTCGATGCTTCAAGCTAAAAACATGTTTTATTAATTTATGCATAGTAGGCGTGTTTACATTTCAACTTACAATTTTGGTGAAAACCCCGTATCGATGGACAGGATCGTTTCAAATTAGAAATCTTGCTGTGTTCAAGGTCTATTAGAGTAAGTTCACTATTAGAGTTAGGTTAGGTTTAAGTTCATCTTTTAGCTTTATGCTTTAAGTTAAATACTCACTGCAAGTAGTATCTAGGATTTTATCTAGAGTTTAGTCCACGAATTCCTTTGGACTGTGATTTCTATTCAGTTTACCTATCTTTTAGGATTAGGCTGGTTCCTAGGTTTAAGTTTAAATTAAGTAGATATAATTAGCACTAAGTTTACCTAGATTATAAGTTTAAACCATAGATATACTCACTAGCACTGTAGAAATAGATTAATTATCTAGTATTAAGTAATTAACCGCGTAGCCGACAAACTCAAACGAGAGAAAAATATAATATAGAGTGTGCAGGCCGAGCTGGTGACGACTATAGGTTCAATTTCGCTGTGTCACCTAGTTGACATTTAACTTCATCCAACAGGGCAGTAGAGCTCTCGCTAGTGGGGGCGCGATGTGCTTGACGCGTCGCTGTAACAGGGTGTTTCGTCGTCACACATACATCGGCATTGATTAATTTGGGCCAAAGCGTGTCGTAGTTGGCATACGTTTTGAAAAAAGATGTGGTGTGTTGATTATACTTGTCTCACTATTCGAGTAGTACACCACGAAGTTGCGCGCAGCCTTACAACAGATTCATGCATCCTTTCCATCAAAAATTTCATCGCAGAAAGAGGTTCCCTTCTGAAGCTATTGAGCGATCACGAAACTAATTTTGTTGGTGCAAACCGTGAACTAAATCAAGGCTACAAAATATTTCTCTGAATATATTAAAGCTGATCAATATCATAAACCCAAAACTATAAACATATACCTATAAATTACACTATTATATAACTATATTCCTTCGGCAGGAATTTTTAACGCCACACACAGATGTGAAATAAAGCGTTAAGAGAATCGGAACCCGTCGTCTTTTCGGTTGCATTCGCAACAGATACAACATACCAAAACCTCAAAAACTATATTCAATCTTTATCATCAAACGTATTTTTTCCGCTAATCCAAAATAGTTTAATATGCATCCTGCGCAAAATAGTTTTAATTTGAATGCGTTTAAGAATTTTTTAAATGTTTATGTCTGAGTGTAAATATGACACTCACTTTACACGTCTAGCTCATAACTGAAATTAAAACATAGTTATCAAAAGTAAGATAAAACAATCTTAGGAATTCATGCCTGTAACATCAAAGGGAGGTGATTAAAAAAGTTCTTAAAAATCTGGATATGTTATCACATTTTGATATAGAAATCTGTGTTAACAAATGATCTTGAATATTCATCATAGTTTTAACTAAGGTACGAAAATTCGTTAAAGACCTCTACTGCCTATAATCGCAAGTCAGTCCGATGTACATAGGGAATTCCATAGAACATGGGACTGACTTGCGATTATGGGCAGTCCATCGGATGCATATTTTTGCAAATTACAGATTCATTCAGAATATCACAGCGATATTTTGCGCTTAGGTATATATTTCATTAAGAATTTGATGAAATACCAATAGGAAAAGGATTTATTGCGATTATGTGTGCCTTCCATCGTTCTTATTATTCATAAATCATGCTGTTGTTTAGTTGTTTTGATCTATTCTAGAGTAAATTTTCACAAGGGTTGGCTATACAAATCCAAAACTATTTTAATTTGAATTATAATTCCCGAACTCAAGAATTCCGAATATGTTTACTTTTACATAAACAACACAAACAACGATTCACCAATCGTGCTCGTGCAACAGTTCAACATATAGTTCAAGGAGTATACAATTCTTTGAATGATCTTAATACTTCTACCTAAACAATTTCACGGAACTCAGACTATTATTTATGAATTCATGCACTATTTTTGTGCTCTTTTGAATAAGTTCACAAATTCAAAAATTATTACTAATCATGTGCGATTAAACGTCATGCCACTCTGTTCTCTGATCTTGAAATTTTTACGTGGACTGTTGTTTGCAGCTGCTAGCAATCAGTCATAGACATCATCATTTGATATAAGAAAACTCCATTTAACTTTTTCCGGTTGTCACGGTAAAGATGGACACGTCTATCGATACCAGGACACATGCTAGTGAACTCGGGTGATTCGTAGTTATGCTGCCTAAGCTCGACCCTCATTAACAGAAGACAAAGATTAAGCCCGTACGATATTAAGCCTGTTCTAATGACCCTGCCACTTCTAGTTTTCCGATTTGTTTACTTCACATCCTTGCTCTCACTTGAGTACTATGGCTCTAATTTTCATAACTTTCCCTACCCAGCAATCTCTAGCTAATTGAATGTCGTTAAAACTCCATTTAACTTTTTCAAAAGGGACAATAAGAATTGCAAACAAATTTTTGTTTTGTTGATGTCTCCTAATGTTCTTTGGTTTCAACGCAAAATATATTTGAAATTACTTCTACGAAGGGTAAAGATGTGGACTAACGTACATTTTGAATGATTTTTTTCTGCAATCGAATAATGCACAAAACAAGTTTGTATACAAAAATCTCTTAGGCCTTTTGAAGAATCCCCAATAGCACACTTTGTTGGTATGCAGTATTTTTATCTAGATGTGGAACAAAGAATTTTGTTGTGAATACCTAAATTACTATCTACTGTACGACCAAAAAGCGCACGTTGCGGTGTGATATAGACCAAGTTTACTTTTCAATATGTTCTCATGAAGTAGTATAGTATTCGATTAAACACTTGTTCAGGATGTTTGACAAGCAGTTATATTTACAACCCAAAAGTTGCTGAATAGAACATGTTCACACGGCAATGACAGAAAGTTTACTGCAAAAACAAATTGTACAAGATTTCATAGAAACATGTTCTAAGTTTATTTTCAAATGATTGTCGAATAAAAAAAAGTTTGATCCAACAACGAATCCATATTGCATGTATATACTCAAGAAAATATATTTCATATTATGCAAACAGTATGGTTTGAGTAGAGGGAAAACACTAAACGAAGTGTATATTTACCATAAAACATAGTAATTTACTTCCAATATTTTAACGCGCCTCTCAAAAAAGCTGATTTTTATAAAAAAAGTAAAATTTTATTCTATAATTCTAATTTAAAAACGCATCTGTGAATGCACCAAAATGTAAAAAACGTGATTACATTACTATTAACACACAGCGAAAATTAATGCGAAAATACAATGTTCTTCTGAATTGAAAATAATCATAAATGCTTTGATAGCCTTTCCTCAAAATTTTAGACATGGCCGGGGAGGTTTTTGTGCAAATGACACTTGTTGTGTATGTATCACTATAGAACATCGTAGGAACTTGACGCACTATTTTGTTTACTACATAATATTCAGATAATTATCAGTGAATAAATTGATATCAATTAGGGTTGTGGTACCGGTAATACCGGTACCGAAAATCTCGGGAATACCGACCCATTTTTGGTACCGTAATACCGGTATTGAACAAAAGCCAGTACCGGTATTTTCGGTACTATACATTTTTTATGACAAATATGTTTACTCTGCATGGAGATCTGTTTCAAAATATCGGTCTGCAAGATAACGTTTAATTATATTAATTTGCCTTCTAGATAAATCGTTGAGATAACACCTTTGTGTGGGAATGAGGTAGGGCCATCATCATAAATATTCTAGAAGTTAAAGTTTTATTAGCGACATTCTAAGGCCATTACAAATCTTTTTTAAAAATTATGTCCAAGTACAATTTTTTTTTCTGAAGGCCCCCCCCCCCTTCAAACAAAAAATAAATATTTATTTTAATAAACACAATTTTTTTTTTCTTTTTGCATTTTCTTTCGATTGTTCTGTGGACGTTTCCGCAGGGTGATTTCGCATAGCGGGGTTGAGCTATTTGTTTTACTAGAAAAATTCAAGCAAACATTACTGAATCAATCAAAAGTTCACATAGGAAAGGGATGCTAAAGTTTTCGTTTTAAATAATTTTCCGAACAGTGCAATTTCTAAATTCCCAATAAAAGCTTGAAAGTTCTCTATGAACTTAATGTAAACATTTAAGAGTACATTAAGGTTACTTTTAGTTGCTTGAATAGTTTTCGTTCCGTTGTGGCGGCACAAGGACCGACTGTACACACAAGGCATGAAAATCGGTCAAAGGTTTTTCATATAAGGAAGACTGTGCAATGACTCTGAAACTCGACTTTTTAAGCTAGACCCGGAGTGTCGAGTCTCATATACCACTAGATTCAGTTCGTCGATATCTGAAAATGTCTGTATGTTTTATAGTATGGTTAAATAGCTTCAAAACTGCATTGGCCCTAGGTGGGACTCACTTTTGTGCCTAACCACTACTAACAGTCCTCACTTTTCTTCCTTCCTTTTGTTCCACGAGACTGCATAGAAGCGTTATATCGTGGGGAGGCTGATTCAGTCTTAAGACATACATTAGAGCGGTTTAGCTCCGAACACATATCCGGCTAATCGCAGTGGTGAACTTCCGTTAGCCATTTGGCACCCGTTTCTGTGAACCATTTAGTTCCTGTTTTCGCGAGCCATCTCAATTCCTCGTCGGAAGTTCTCCCGATACCGATGCCTGTTGCGCGAGTCATTTAGCTCCCAGTTTTGTCGCAATCTCCTCGTATAGTCCATAAATCCTACTCAAAGGGCCAACCAGTACTTGGCGAGGACGGTTCGGCGATACCGGATGGAGCGTAGCTTCTGGTTCGCTGCTTCCGGTTCGTTGAAAACTCGACGACCCACCGCTGGTGCTTCACTCGACCTACTCGATCTTGTCCCTGGCGGTGAAACTAGTCTGCTCATATGCTTCGGTTCAGCGATTTCCGCTGGTTCGTGGTGCCCAGTACACTGGCGCCTCAAGCAAAGCTGTGGTTGCTCTCACAGCCTTCCCCTTAACATAATCGTCGTGACTTTAAAAGTTTAAGTCGATGATATATTTTCCGACTGCGCTGTCTTTCGGCTGCTAGTCATCACCAACTCTGTTTTATGATGGGCAATCGTCTCCGTGTCGAGTGTCTCCTCTTCTAGCGATTGTCCGATTACTTGGAACACCACATCATCCGTGAAGCCGAAAATCGTTATATCTCTGGGAAGGTTCAGTTTCAATACTCCATCGTACACTGCGATCCACAGCGTCGAGTCGAGGAACGTCAGTTGTAGTTGTGATTCCTCCTTGTCTGTCTCGTAGATCAGTGTTTGGTACTGAAAGTAGCTCTATAATATCCTGCAGAGTTACTCATGCTGTACAGCGAATGGGCGATTGCTTCCCAGCTAGTACTATTGAAGCATTCTTCACACCTAAGGGAACCACCACGCAAAAAAGATATCCTTATCTCTGCTGTCTCCACAGCTCCCACAACCGTTTGGATGGATTTCACTGTAGACCTGCCTATAAGGAAGCCGAATTACATGAGATGCCGTTCTCACGGTCCGCGTACTTCGTTAGCTTGTTCAGGATTACTCCTTCTCTCTAACATTACCAAGGGATATATTGACTACGCTGAAAGATTTCCATGTTGTCCCGGCATCGGAAGCAACATCAGCATTTGTCGCTTCCAATTATCGGATCGTTTTGAACATATCCGGGCTCTTATGTATCGCTTCACTTTTATGGCTTTCGTCATCTCGATAATCTGTTTGTTGGTAAATCGATCTTCATCTTTGTGATCATCCTCCTCACTGTACAGCGTAAATAGATTCATGTTGTGGGGGAAAACCTTTCGATGGTGACCTCCATCTTTTCCGAGCACCTTTCAGGTGGTGCAACTGAGCCTTTTATCTTTGTTATGCCAACTTTTTAGGTCTCTCCTAAGGAAATTCGCGTTGGCTTTGTGGCAAGGCTTTCTTGTACAGCTTGACTGCTTTGTTGAGAGCGGTTCTTGCAACTCGCTTCCCTCGAGCTTTCTGACTTCTTTTTTAATTTTAAATATATTTGACACGGCACAATGCGTGAGCACAACTGAGCCGTGGAGCGCACCTTGAGGGTCATTTGGTCCGTCTTCTCTCGCGTTTTCGTTTACGTCCATGTCATCATCGGTACTGCATTCATCTTGCTCATCGTCGGATGTTCTTATTTGTTGTTTGTGCTTACGAGTCGCTATTGTAAATCCTTCTTCATCGGTATTAGATTCCTTATTGGTGGTGTTGGTTGTTGGTTTGGAAACATTTGCTGTAATCGTTGTTACTTCGATGTTGGTAATGGCAGTTGGTTTAGTGGTACTGGGGCCGATCGTTGTTGGGTGTTTGTGAATTTCCGGTCTGCAGTCTTTGGTTTACCAACTGGTTGTGGTTTAACATACGATGGTTGTATACCGGCTTTGATCGTATCAGGTGGAATTTCTTTAGCAGTCTCTGCGCAAGGTTTCCCGTCGTGTAGCGGATGATCACAATATTGACAGGTAGGAATCTGTCCTGGGTGCGTGACTAGTGTTCGTTGAGAATATTCAACACCATGAGGTGATTTGCATGTGAAAGTCAAGTAAGAGGGAATAGGTTTTGTCGGACGCATTCTCACCACACGAACTCCGTTGCGGAGTCTTGGGAAGTAGTTCCTCCAACTATCTTCCTTAACACTATTCACCTCTCCGTATTTTGACAGGATTTGTTTGATAGCGAAGGAACTAGTACGTGGTGCCAGGTCATGTATCTTTATTTCAATGCTGTCAACATCTATATACGTTGGGATACTGTATAAAATATTATTACATTCGATGATGTGTTTCATGTTGTTCTGGGAGACGAATGATTCTGATTGACTAATATTTTTAACACATTCAGTACCGCATGACGTAAATGGTGGAATTGCACCGCATAAGCTACGTTGAACTTCAAGTTCACCTTCAACATTTGCTCCCCTTCATGAATTGATGGTATTACCGGATATTTCGTGTAGTCAACAGCAACACAGTTTGCCCGCATCGTGATATACTTTTGCTTGGCATTATCACTCATTGTTTGTTCACGTATCACACACAAGGCAGAAGGAATCAATTTTTGCCAAGCGTCGCGCGGATAAATTTGATTACTTGCCCTGCTATTGCAGCGGAACGATTTCTAGCTTCTGAACTGAGCGAGATGAGAAACCGAAATGATCTCCGACTTCTTCTCCAAGCTCGGAGGCAACTTATACGTAGATCGATAATCGTCGTATTGCACCCGGCGACCGTTTCTCAGTTTCCCATCCCTTGGTATGGTCGCATTACACGCCTTTGTTAGTAGTGCCGTGAACTCGTTCGCATTTAGGTTGAAGAGGATACCCTCAAGTTCTTCGACGGACACGTTCCTGTGAAAAATCGCTGTTTTCCATCTTCACTCGTTTATATATCTCCTACATATTCATATTCATGTGTAGTTCATAGTCCTGTTATCAATGCTGTACCAAATCGCTTGGTGGTCACTGTGGATATATCCTCGCACATTTTTCAGTCCATATTTCCGGTTACTCCAAGGCTACAAAAATTGACATCGATGATGGATTCCCGGTTCTTCCTGCGGTAAGTGCCGATGATACCATTATTTGTAAGATCTATATTTAGTTTTGCTAGAGCATTCTTGATCGCTGATGGCCAGACAAAGTTCTTTCGATTCCAGCGTCTATCTCGAAAATTTCGCATGTTTCTGGTTCTTGGAATATTTCAGAATTAATGTCTTTTCGAGTTCTTGGAAAACGGCTTATTCGATTTTCACAAGCTTAGCCTTAAATGGAAGGTTTAGTAGCAGATTTTGATCTGATCAAGTTCATAAGAATCGCACATATGGCTGCGGATATACGGTATGAATACTACGATCCCATATGAAATTTTTAAATGTCAAAAACCTTTCGGTAAAGCTCAAGTATATTGAATATTGAACCACATATAATTCTCCAGGAGTTTGATTTGGATTCAGATTGTTTCCTTATCGAAATTATTTTCGAATGCAACGATCGATTATGTCTCTATCGACTGTTGCGTTTAAAATGGAATCGATTCAGAAGTCGGTCTGTATTAGCCATTCCATGAGATCCCGAGCAAAGTCCAACATCAAAATTACAGCAAATAGACAACATATTTTGATATCAAGCATCAAATTGAAATCTTATTTTGATATCAGTTTAAACTTTTTCAGATATAACATCATATTTTGATCTCATTTTGATGTGCTTACATTTTTAGAAAAAAAAAATTGTTTCTATTTCATCAAATTGATTACTTATTTTGTTATCAATGAAATATTTCACCATCTCAATGAGTTTTCAATTTGCTTTCACTGATAGCATGAATAGTTTTCTGTTTGATGTCATAGTGCAATTTTTCTGCTTTCGATTTTGATCTTTTAACCATTAAAACGACCAAAATGATAACAACCTGAGCAATCATTCCCTACTACATCACAACATCAAGTTTAGTTCTCAATTTGTTATCAGACTCTGCTCGGGATGTTTGTTTGATAATACACAGATGGGTCCTTCCTTCCGCGACCAGCAAACGTTTCATTTGGTGTTGGACTGGATCGATGATCTCATTTAAACTTCACATTTACCCGAGAATGGTCAAAATAAAAATTATCATGGGATGGTAATTTCTAAAACTACCATAATAGTTTTCAGTTACGAAAAGCAAAACTCTATAGAAGCTATTGTTGTTCTATAAAACGTGACAATTTTTTGAATTCTGGTTAATTTAAAAAAATTATTTGCCCCCTGATTTTTTTCAGCGATTTTGAAGGGGGGAGGGGTGACATAATTTTTAAAAAATATTTGTAATGGCCTAATTGGTTTCCATTATTCACTGAGTGGCGCGTAATAAGATTATGGTCTAAGTCATGTCTGTATTTCGTTTGCTCTTAAACCTTTATCTATAAAAGAACGAACAGCGATTTAGTAGCTTTAGTAACAGTTTTAAACTTGGTG